>NC_064618.1:312671544-313311544 GCF_023898315.1 Schistocerca nitens | reverse complement strand
AAATGTGCAATGATATAACGCTTACAAAAGAGCAAAGCGAAGGACGGAACTAAGATATTCAATGATATATGCATTTACAGTTTTGCGTGTACCTGAAGTAAAGCTGAGAAAAATAATAAAAAATAAAAAATGAGAGATTAAATATTTTCTTTTGTTATGTAGTCGGTATAAAATACTTAGCTGTCGGAGTCGAAACTACGAATGATTTGTTGTTTTGGTTTTAATTAGCTGTAAGCAGAATCAGACTAAAATTATTGAAAAACGTTCTGTTTCGCAGATCAGTCTGTACTTTTATGAATGTAGCTCATTGTTCTTTTTTTCAAAAATCATTGCATTTTTTGAGTTTTTATAGAATATTCACTTTTCTTGCGTTCCCTTGAATGATAAAGGATTTGGAGCTTATAGACAACGTCTCGTGAGGTATATTTGTTGTTTATAAGATGCAGCGTTAAGGCACTCGCATTATTCTCGGTAGATTTCCTGGTTTCTTTAAAAAAATGATGCAAATGGCTCTGAGCACTGTGGGACTTAACATCTGTGGTCATCAGTCCCCTAGAACTTAGTACTACTTAAACCTAACTAACCTAAGGACATCAGTCACATCCATGCCCGAAGCAGGATTCGAACCTGTGACCGTAGCGGTCACGCGGTTCCAGACTGAAGCGCCTAGAACCGCACGGCCACACCGGCCGGCTGGTTTCTTTAAAACCAGTTTAAAAATTCGTCCCAGTTTCTCCGGTGTATGGCACCTCATAATAATCAAGTCGGATTCGTATATTCCTGATTTATTCCATTGATGGTTTGTCTAATAATTATTTTAATATTGTTTTCGGCACGTCAACCAATTTTGTTTTACCCGTTTTCGGTATTTTCAGCTGTTTTGTTAGACAATATTTGCTAATAAAAGTATATCTTGCAGACCTACGCACATCAGCATGTAGAATGGACTGGTTAAGTGCCAATGTCCCTTCTGTCGAATTATACATATTAACATTTATAACTATTAGGCTAATAGAAAAAAAATGTGAAGTACATATTTTAAAGCGTTCAAGTTATTAGAGACCAATGATGTCATTTCACTGACACTAGTTATAAACAACATATTTGTTGTCAGTATGATGTACAATAAAGAGTTAAAAGTGGTGCTTGGTCCGCGGTGCCCCTTCCATTTTAATTTTGGCTGCCCCGTAATGTTTCAGAGCTTATGAAGAGTAATAATGATATCTGTAGCTCAAAGCGTTCCCCCGAACAAAGCAATTCGCAAAGCCAAAGCCCCTGAACAGCAAACAGATGCCCTTGTGAATCACAGCCGGTGTGGCTGAAACGAAATACAGCACAACTGTGCATAGCGGCGACCGCAAATGAAATACAGCTGTGTTTGAAAACAAGCCGGGACCCGTACGCCACGTGCATTTGTTTGCTGTTGCGTCCAAATGAAGGCAGCGAGTCGGACGGACCGGCCAGCATTGAACGAAGCGCACACATACGAGGCCCTGGCGTGGGGCGGTCAGTGTGCTAATGAACGGCGCACACCTCTGTTTGTGGCGGCGGCGCTGTTTGCCCTGCTCTCGCCTCTTTTACTGCTCGCTTCTGGTGGCGCCGTGCACAGTGATTGAATGATCCTCAATGAGGCCATTTTGCCTTCTCGAATTAGTACATGCATGAGGGAACGTATTTATAGCTCTTGTCAATGGTAAACTTGAAACAAAACACTCTAGAGATTTCCGGAACGGTACGAAGGACTAAAACACTGTCTGTGTAGGTTAAACACACTAAGCAGTCAAAAAGTGTCATTGTGAAACTAATTTTTAAAACATATGTTATGAAAAACAGAACAGTCTTAAACCAACTACGAAGAGTTCTATCTTAAACAACATTATCAATTCATTAAGTATCAGAAACGTTTTCACTAGTAAGCCACCTGAAAAGTTACTTATATGTAATGAAACATACGTGAACAAACAAAATAAAATAATATTTAAAATTGCATATACTTATGAATAATTACATAGGAAACCAATAGCCACCTCAGCCTTTTAAAACACATTAAAACCAATAGTCTTTACGTTCAGGTAAACGAAAAGACAACCAGATTATTAATTACCGAATGAAAAGGCCACACAACATGCCAGTCAGAAATCATATAACACTGTAGCTACCCATAAGTAAGGTCTCCTATTTTTTTATAAGTGCAGAACTCAGTGTGGCAGTTGGTCACACTGTAATGAAGAGTGCTTCACGCGCTGTGTGTAAACATGCGCACGCCGCGCTGAGGCGCCCAGTCTTGTCTTGGCAGCCGTTGAGAATGGAGTTCCCGTTGGATGTTACCGTCAAGTGCGAATTGCGCGCAGTTATTCGGTTTTTGAACACGAAGGGCACTCCGCCGATTGAAATCCATCGCCAACTGACGGAAGTGTATGGTGAGTCGTGCATGGATGTCAAAAATGTTCGTAAGTGGTGTAGGGAGTTTGCAGCTGATCGGACCGAAATTCACGTCGAAAAATGGAGCGGGAGTCCATCACTTTGTAGGAAACAGTGTTGAAGGTTAAGCATACGTGAAGATCGGCGGATCACCCTGGATGATCTCTGCAGGTTGGTTCCTGGGGTTTCCCGAAGCACCGCTCACAGAATTTTAACAGAAACATTGAACTACAGGAAGGTGTGGGCAAGATGGGTGCCGCGCATGCTGACTGAGGACCACATGCAGCAACGACTTCATGCTTTCCGCGCATTTCTGCACCACCTTGCAGACGAACAGGACAACTTTCTGGACTCAGTTGTCACGGTTGTAGAAACCTGGGCATATAAAATTACACCTGAGACCAAGCGCGGCATCCTTCTTCCCCAAAACCGCGGAGCTGGCGGCGAGCTGGTATGACATGGGCATACAAAAACTGCCACAGCGTCTACAAAAATGCATCGACAGAAATGGTGATTATGTCGAAAAATAGTTAAATGTTCTAGCTGTAAACTGAGGTAAACCATTGTAGAAATAAACAGGTCTATGTACTTACAAAAAAATAGCAGACCTTGCTTTTGGGATTACCCTCGTACTATAAACAAAACCACTGGCTGTGCCATCTCCTATCCAGGGGAAACCAAATGAGGGTAAATGTAAACCATTTAAAATTGAAGGCGATGGAGATACACTAAATGCGTTGCAAACGACTAATACAATTGCATGACAAAAAGAGAGAGAGAGAGAGACATTCAACGAGATCTAGTAATAATTACTGGGTTGCCACTAAGCTTGTAACCTAAAGGCCAGTGACAGCAACACACGTGTCAGCATAGATCCTCACTTGAAAAACCCAACAGAATGAGCCACAATCCATATAAGATGAATACAATGGAGCACGATCAGGGAACCAGAAGAAAGTCCAAAATTAATTATATGATAAACTAAACATGTAAAATTGAAACAGGGTGCGGAAACACTAGCTACGCCGCATACGACTAATGTAATGTCATGCCAAAAAGATGCAGACATTCAACTTTTTTTTTCTTTATTGATTTTCAATTCCCCCCGAAGGGGGGCGGGCTGACAGCAGCTTACTACGCTGCTCTACAGCCTACAGACTTTTTTTTAAAAAAAGGAAGAAGAAAGAAACAAGAAAATAACAGGCGATAAAATGGTGATTTAAAGTGGAAAATGGCGTAAAAATGCGGAAAGTTAAAACAGAAAGCAAAAGGGGACGGCAATGTTGATAAAATACACAGGAATCAGACAAGTAACATAGTAGACACACAATTAAAAAACATGGCGACAGTCTGGTTTCTGTTCGCAAGTGATAAAAAGCACACCCAGCGACAGTATGATGGCTGTTCGCTACACTTCCCAAAAGACACAACACGGAGCACGCACTGGAAAAACACACTGTAAAACACTGCACAAAAAAGGTGGCACAAAGATGGCACTCCCGATCCAAGGCAGATGGGGGGGGGGGGGGGACCTGCAGTAGGGGGAAAAACAAGGATGGAGGAGAGGAAAAAACGAAAAGGGTGGAGGGGGAACCAAGGAGGAAGAGGACTAATAAAGAGGGAGAAGGGCAGACGCGAGACGGAATGAGAGGAGGCAGATGAGGGAAATGTAAAAGGACTCGGGGGAGAGAAGGGGGCAAAGAGAGGGGAGGTGTGGAAGAAAGAGGATGGAAGGGGGGGGGAGGGAGCCCGGGAAAAGGACAGAGGAAAGGAGGGGATCAGAGTTGATATGAGGGATAAATGGAGGGAGAGAGGGCATCATCCGGGAGGGGGAGTTGATGGAAGCCACGTTGGGAAAGGAGATGTAGGTTGTAGAGATGGAGGGTAGGGGGACACAACGGTGAAGACGTGGCAGGGGGGACATTCAACGATAACTAGTGGTAATTATTGGAGTAGCACATGCAGTTCTATTGCCAAGCATGTAATGAAGGTCCAGTGATAGGAATGCACGCGTCAGCATAGATCCTCACCTCCAAAATACGCCACAATCTATATATCATTTATGAAACTAAGCATGATCAGACAACCCAAAATAAGTACAGTAATAAGTCTACCATTAAACAAAGACATACCAGTAAGCGTGCGTTACACTGAGGTGGCGAGAATCATGGGACAGTTATATGCACACATACAGATGGCGGTAGTATCGCGTACACAAGGCATAAGAGGGCGTTGCATTGATGGAGCTGTCATTTGTACTCAGGTGATTGATTTGAAAAGGTTGCCGTCGTGTTTACGGCCGCACGACGGGAAATAACAGACTTTGAACGCGAAATAGGAGTTGGAGCTAGACGCATGGGACAGTTCAGTTCGAGAATCGTCAGGGAATTCAATACGCCTAGAGACACAGTATCAAAACAGTGCCGATAACAACCAAATTTTAGGCAGCACCTCTCACTACCGAGTGGCCGACGGCGTTCACTTAACGACCGAGAGCAGCGGCGTTTGCGTAGAATTGTCAGTGTTAATAGACAAGCAACACTGCGTGAAAAACCCGCAGAAATCAAAGTGGGACGTATGACGAACGTAACCGTTAGAAGAGTGCGGCGAAATCTGGAATTAACGGGCTATGGCAGCGGAATACCTACGCGATTGCATTTGCTAACGGCACGACTTCTTCTCCAGTGCTTGGCGATATTTGTTGGATTCTAGATGACTGGAAAACGGTGGCCTCGTTAAATGAATCCCGATTTCAGTTGGAAGGAGCTGATGGTAGAGTTCGAGTGTGGCGCAGATAGAACGAAGCCATGGACAAATGTTGTAAATAAGACACTGTGAAAGCTGGAGGTGGTGGAACGGACTCCTCTGATCCAGCTGAACGGATCATTCATTGTATTATTTCTCTTTTTCACTGGTACTATTGTAGTTTTCATTTAATTAGGTCCCTAAACCAACGCTTTCATTTTTTATGACCCTAAGCGTGGTCTACTTTTAGCGTCTTTGAGTAGTAACAAAAACGTTTTAGGTCACGGTTTCGAATACAGCCACTGCTTAAACATTGTATAAAATTATCAGCAATGGCGTTTGAAGACATTTGGCATAAGAAGTCTCCCTTGTGCTTCCAATGACCTTGTCGAAGATGGCGGAGGAGCGAATAGAGGTTCAAGGCACTCTCTTGCGCTTAGGATGGAAAATTGTTAAGGTGAATAAGTGGTGTAATTATTGGCTGGTGTAGGAATCAATAGCTGATGGCGGAAGACCTATAGAATAATCTCGGTGTGGCACCTGTAGATAAGTGGTCATACCGCTGAATATATCTATATAGCTGTTGTTTTACACATGAGACTGTGAAGATAGCATACGCAATCTATTTATTTGTTAGCAGTGAGTTTCAGCAAAAAGAAAAATAAACGTAATCACAAAGAATGTAAATCGTAGACAATATCATTCAATGAAAAATTAACAACCTTAAGTGACGGGTTCCGTAATTCCTAATAACCAGATGCAAATATTCCATTTTCGTAATACTTAACAGCCGTAGACAGGCACCTAAGAAAAGTTTTAGTACTTTTGGGAGTTTTCAAACGAATGCAGTACTCTTTGTCATTTTATTTTTCGTATAATGATTTGAACATCAAAAACAGTACAGAATATGCCGCGTTTAAAAAGGATTTCCTAGAAAATGTTATATATTCTTCACATGACTTGTCTGGGCCATCTGCAATGTATGGTAATTGAGGAATACAAGCGAAGATAGCTAAAAAGGCATTTATTGGGCAGTCGATTTTGACAGAGCTATGCTGTCATCATCAGCGCGTTACTTCACAGTGTTAAAAGACGCGGTGTACGTATGTAATGTGACGCGATTGTAGCACTGATGGGTAACGTGTTGTAAAAATTCCAAAGCATCCCATGATGACAACATAGCTCTGTCGAAACCAGTAACTTCAGGAGTTTCCTGTTTAGTGTATTATTCAACTCACCAATTTTTAATGATGAAATATGAAATCGATGATTTTATCAGTAGTTGGTAAATTTGTGTAATGTGTATAAGCAGTATACGCAAATCAAAAAGCCGAAATCTACGTGAGTAAATGGTGTTGAGAACTACCGTCCTCCCGAATAGGAATCCATTGGTTAAACACTGTGCGTCTTTGTGTGGTAACGTTGTGAGTGTTACTTTACATTTTCCTTGTAATCACATAACTGTGTTTTTAAATTTGTGTCGTAGTTTTACTAGTTTTACAGATGCTTATGCGTTTTGGGTGCTGTAATTTCTCGGGAAAGTAGTTTTTCTTTTAGCGATCTCAGCTTCTGAAGCGTTTTTCAGTTACCATCGTAGAAACTGAACGAAATAGTGAAAGTACTGTTCCTTCTGCACAGAGCGTTCCTCAGAAATTGTGAGGCCCACATCTCGTGGTCGTGCGGTAGCGTTCTCGCTTCCCACGCCCGGGTTCCCGGGTTCGATTCCCGGCGGGGTCAGGGATTTTCTCTGCCTCGTGATGGCTGGGTGTTGTGTGATGTCCTTAGGTTAGTTAGGTTTAAGTAGTTCTAAGTTCTAGGGGACTGATGACCATAGATGTTAAGTCCCATAGTGCTCAGAGCCATTTGAACCATTTCAGAAATTGTGAATTTGTTTTCACGTTTTATCTATTAATTTTTCCTCTAGCAGCTTTTATAGAAAACAAATATTAATACACAAAGCATTAATGATATTAACATTGATGTAAATCAACGGAGAAATTTGAAAATTTGGTTCAAATGGTTGAAATGGCTCTGAGCACTATGGGACTTAACTTCTATGGTCATCAGTCCCCTAGAACTTAGAACTACTTAAACCTAACCAACCTAAGGACATCACACATATCCATGCCGGAGGCAGGATTCGAACCTGCGACCGTAGCGGTCACGCGGTTCCAGACTGTAGAGCCTAGAGCCGCACGGCCACCACGGCCGGCTTTTGAGAATTTGCGAGGGGCGCTATATCAGTAGCGTATGGATAAGTTCAGAATGTTTGTCTGACGGAATGTATAGTCCATGCTGTGGCAATGACAACTGTGACTGGCTGACGCAGTGGTCAACCCATCTGCTTTGTCAGCAGGAGACCTGGGTTAGAATACTAGTCGGGTATAAAGTATCAAATTTCCCCCATTGATTTAAATCAGTGTTCATGGTTGCAAGGCGGGCGCCGCCAAGAAGGCGTCTGCGACGTCAACCCCAGCCGGCCAAGGCCAAGTCGCCGTCAAAGGCGAGGAAGGCCGCCAAGGTTCCCAGCTTATGTCTTAATTCATTTGTGTCTTGATTTATAGGCTGCAGGATCAACATGGTGCCTGTTGTTTCAGACATGTCCGAAAAGTCAGACAGCAAGCATACAATATTAATATTATTTGAGGCATATTGCTTCCGCGCGACGGCGATGATAGTCAGCCACGTACTTTCAAAGTAACCATTCTGACATTTACATTAAGCAATATACGCAAATCACGAAAATCTAAATCCCCATGGGTAAATGGTGTTTAGAGCCACCGCCCTCTCGATTGGGAATCCAGTGCCTGAACACTGTGCATCTTCGCGTGGTGACGTTGTGATTGTTTCGTTACATCTTCTCTTCTAATGCATCAGCGTGTTTTTAAATTTCTGTTGTAGTTTTACTATTATTGCAGAGGCTTATGCGTTTCACGTCTGTTGTTTTAAAGCGTTCTAGGTCCATTGAGAGTACGGCATGTTACTTGACTCTCCCTTAATAGATCTCGGTTGCCGTATCCAACGGTGCGATCGGCAGAACAGTGCACACTTGTGCTTTGCAGTTCCATTTCCAGTAGAAGTGCACTCGAGGGTAACGATTTCCAAAAGGCGTAATTTTATATGAGTTGCTTGTTAAATGCAGATCCATTATTAAGGATCTCTGGAATTTCAGAAGACGACTGCGCCAAGTATAAGACGTACAGAAATTTGACACTTATCATCGAATAGAGCATGTCTCCGCGATTCTAACACAGTTTACAGGTGTTCAGTATAGGCAACAAATCTCAATACGATAACTGAACTGTTGCCACATACCTCCCAATAGGTCATGATCAGTATCAGCGGCCGCTTTCGTCAGCCTCCCAAATTAAATAGGAGTTGAGGCAGCAACACACGATCACGTAACCCCATAAGAAGAAATCATATACAGTGAAAGCAGGTTGTGTGGGGCCACTTCAGGAGAAATGAGTCATGATGGGAACCTGGTTCATCAGATGCTTAGATAATTCGGCAGATAATGTTTTGTGGAGCACCGTTGCGGTGCAAAAAGAAGTCTTCACTGCCTCGCTGTGATTGTCGCATAAGACATTGTTGAAGCATGGTAGGTACACCAAACCAGTGAGACTCCTCTGCAAAGAGAAGCGCTCCACAAACTTTTGAATAGGACATGGCACAAAAGACGTTAGATGAATTGCGAATGTAGATGTTGTGTGCACGTTATGACGATTCACATATCCAGGCACATGAAACGTGGCTTCGTCACTGAAAACCAATGTCTACGAAAAACTATCTTCCTCCATTAGCTGCTTCTAAACTGTGCAAACGTCATAACGAAGCTCATTGTCCGCAGACGTCAGCGCATGAAAAAAATGAAACCGCTGTGGTTTAGCACGTATATGTCAGCGGTGAATGCGCTAGACAGTTGACCGTGGTTTCTACAGTTGTCTCCTCAAAAGTATCGTCAGTTTCTTCAGGCTTCTGACGAAATATTTTTTAAAGGTCTTTGTATTTGCCGTAGACTGTAGAAATTATTTATTCCACAATTGCAATCTCGAATTGGAGTGCGTTTCTTACCATAGACAACACAGACTGGTGGGGTGTAGAGCCATAGTAGCAAGAGTGGCATTGCGTGGTGTTTAGCAATCATATTTGCTTCTTTTTTTGGCGGTCATATCGATACTAATGTGTCTGTGTGTAAGCTCACATGGTTGACACAATCGTATTTAAGGTGACTCTGTGGAAGGTCACAGGAAGCAGCGAGTATCGAGAGCAATGTCTCTCCAACCCCTGTGCAGCGCAATGACCGTATTCAGTCAGAAACGCGTAGAGTAGGAAGTAGATTGTAGCAGCTCCAGTCACAGGCAAGAGTGGTTGTCGCAGCCATACAGCTTTACGAGAGGCGAGGTGTGGAAACACGAGCAGTTGACACAGCAGTACCTAAATGGAGGAGAGTGGAAGATTTCCGTACCGGAAGCCTCTGAACTGTTTAGCGTTAAGTACCACAAGGCACAGCAAAGCACAAACAAGTACAGCCTAAAAGGGTATAAATACCTGTCCACTCTAAACCAAAGCCACTTGGTATAGAACTCGACACTGCAGTTACACTACCGCGGGATTGTGATGCTTCGGGGACCATGTGAAATTCCGTTCATGAACCACAGTTTGGCTCTCTGATGGGGCAGACTGCCTTGAAACCATGTGAGCTGAAGCCCCTACAGCATAGGGCCTGCAGCTTCTGGGAAGCAGTTTGCGGCCACCAACGTTGGGTAGTGTGTTACTGCCATTACAACACCTACCTGCCGTATGCTGAGCAACACTGGGGCCGAGAATCGAGCCACCGCACGTGTGGCTATAGATAGCCAGTCATTAGTTAAAACTTCCGGACCGAGAGGCCGTGGTTGATCTGTAAAATCTTCTTCTTCCTGACGTTTCGTTGCCAACTGCGGGCAACATCTTCAAAATGGTTCAGATGGCTCTGAGCGCTATGGCACTTAACAGCTGAGGTCATCGGTCCCCTAGAACTTAGAACTCCTTAAACCTACCTAACCTAAGGACATCACGCACATCCATGCCCGAGGCAGGATTCGAACCTGCGACCCTAGCGAACGCGTGGCTCCAGACTGAAGCGCCTAGAACCGCTCGGTCACAGCGGCCGGCTAACATCTTCCGAGGTGAGTTTTACAGATCGACCATGGCCTCTCAGCCCGGAAGTTTTAACTAATGAAGAAGTCGGCCGTGAAAGCCTACACGTTATGGTAGTTAGCAAGTGCTGTCCACCCCAGAGTCATCGCTGACGCAGGCTGTTGCGTCATGTACTGTTGTTCAGCAAACGCGACGTTCTGGCAGTATTACTCGAAGACAACACACAGAGGAGGCTGCTGGGTGCCTCAGCCATGCCACTGCTTCCCGTATTAAACCACAAGGTGACTCGTAATAAAGCAATTTGAGAGCTTCTAGCTGTCTGCCTGGTTTCATACGGCATCCCCCAGGCATCCCAAATCCACAGGATGCCTTCGCCTGGAATAATAGTGAACGAAGGTATTGGATATGACAACAAGACTGATTTGTTGAAGGAATCTCTCGTCGTACCATTCGTGACCAGAATACTATATGACATATTCCAGCAAGATAACGCAAGACTCCATACAGCACATCACGGTACTGATACCTAGAGGAATGTACCGATCCACGACTGATCTAAGGGGTCCCCTGATTTGTCAACTGCAAAGAACGTCTTGGATGCGTTGAGTAAACATATACCGTCACATCATCGTCCATCCAGTAATATTAACTGACAGCATGTGTTTCAAAAATGTGCAAGAAATTCCTCAAGACGACGTTCTGAATCAGTTTACTTCCATGATACAACTAATTCAAGAATGTACTCATACCTCTTAAGGTAACAACTCAGACTGAAGGCCATTGTAGACACCAATTCCCAATGGAACTAATACTCATTATGTGTTAAACACCTCAGCACCAGTGAGAAAACTATCCAGTGTCTACATTTTTCTGGACTGTTAAATGGCACCTAAGTTCTATCTGTATACAATTTTTTTGGTAAATATTTGTGACACCTAGAAAGCCAGTTTATGCTCGTTGATGCTTTATATTTACAGAGTAATCTTTGCTAGCCACCGACATCGGTTGCTGTAATTTCAATGTGATTTGTATATATTACTATCTTTTGTTTTCGTTTATTGTACTTTTTTATCAGTTTTCGTTTTCCAAAACGTTGATAAAGTTTTCTAGATAATGTTCACGTTTAAGATCGCTCTTTTCTTTAAGAAACTGTCTAGTTGACTTCCTGCGTACCGAATATCTCTCATGTTTCCTATATATTCATAGCATGACCTGTTGGTAATTTCTGTAGCACTTGTAATGCATTTTCGACATGTTCTGCTTTGTGGCTTTAGCTTTTTAGATTTAGGTACACACTTCATTGCTGTCACGATTTCTTTTGTGTCATTTGAATATGATGCTAAAAGATCCTCCCTTTGACTGATATAAAATTTTGCGCTGAAATCTGCACGGACTCAGAATGTTGACGGGAAGCGGCCTTCAGCGATAGCAAGGAATTTTGTGGGAGTACGGCTTTCCTTTGATACTGTTGCTCTACTAGAAAGGAGTTTGCTGTTTATATCACTACAAAAAAATCTCTTTGACGTTAACTCTGGGATTCGTGGAATAGGAAGGAAGCTTTGTAGCAGTTTCTGGAATTGTGAGGCAGTCATAAGTATAAGCTGTTGCCACAAAGTCGGGGTGTGTATAATTTTATCGTCTTGTTATACAGTTTGCTGTTTTTGCGTGTGTGTGCGTGTGTGTGTGTGTGTGTGTGTGTGTGTGTGTGTGTGTGTGTGTGTGTGTGTGTGTGTTTGTACTTGTCAGCCTTTCATACTATTTCACACTGCGGTGTTCACAGTTATTAATCCTGTCCGGTCACAAATGGGATTTCAGAAGATGGATAGCTCTGCCCCTCTAATGATGTCGTCCGCGGCGCTTCAGTAGATGAGGCCCTTGGTAGCGACGAAGAAGTGGAGTCATTCCTACATGTTAATGAGAACGCCACGTATTTCCCGATAATATAGATCTCTCTTCCAAGGTGGAAGACAGTTTCGGAAATCACTCTGCAAAACCTAGCAAAGTGTTGACATTTGTTCACGTATGTCCTGCCTTTCTCTCATCTGTAGTTCCATTTACTTTCATGTCTTCTTACAATACCTCGAAGCAGTGGCTAATTCCTCTAACTGAATTTTAAGACAACTGAAAGAAAAACAGCCCTCGTTCGCTATTTTTAACGAATTAACCGGGTTTCGACTCTGCTAGGAGTGTCTTCCTCAGAATTTAAATCAAAGAATGGTCTATATTCTATAACATGGTCACAGAATTATGACTAAAAACGTATGATAGAGTATAAGTACAGAATCATTGTGAAAGACTGCCAGTACTTATATGTCATTTATAAAATAATAAATATGCCAAAATGGCATTAGTCACAAAGATATTTAAGATAAAGGAAACTGTGATGGCGAGCCACTAAGGGCTACTTGTTACTTGCGTGGTGCAGGTTGCAAAACGGAGTCCGTCCACTCCACACTATACAAAATTCAAATAACACATCAGGAAAGTTATACGTAGGTAAAATAAAATAGAGTCACCTGATTTTCGTATCTCTGGAACGACCTGCTGGGACGAAATTTCGTGGAAGAGTACGTTATAATATGACGAATCTGCCAACATGTGGTCAACTTCTGAATCGATAGCAGCCACTTTAAAAACCCCAGGCGGGACTTCAGCCCCATCCACACTATACAGTGGTGGAAATTGATGTGGACTTTCCTGGGACCTGCTGTAGTGAACGGTTGGCACCATGACAGCTGTCGACGACGGGAACATTATTGAGGATCACTTGCATCCCTTCATGCATGACATCTTTTGAGACTGTGATTACAATATCTAGTAGGATATATGTGTCTATGTCAGTGAGAATCGTGCTACAGTGATCTGAGGAACATGACGCTAAACTAGTGTTAATTTCTTGATTACGAAAATCACAAGATCTGAAACTGATGGAATAAATTCGGGACGTTATCGGATGCCAACCCTGCACCCACAAACCACAGATCCGTAATTCAAGGGACAGGCCGCCCCGTTAGCCGTGCAATTTAACGCACGGCTTTCCGGAGTGGGAAGGAGCGCCTGGTCGCCGGCACGAATCAGCCTGGCGGACTTGCGTCCAGATCCGGTGAGCCAGCCACTCTGTGGGTGGTTTTAGGCAGTTTTCCATCTGCCTCGGCGAATGCTGGCTGGTTCCCCTTATTCCGCCTCAGCTATATAACGTCGGCGATTGTTGCGCAAACAAGTTCTCCACGTACGCGTACTTTACCATTACTCTACTACGCAAACATATGGGCTACACTCGTCTGGTTTGAGACGTTCCCTGGGGGGGTCCACCGGGGTTGAACCGCACAATAACCCTGAAGAGTGGTTCGGTATGGGGCGGCGGAGGGGTGAAGTGGACTGCGGTAATCGTCGTGGGGTTGTGGACCACTGCGGCTGTGGCGGGGAGGGAGCCTCTCCGGTTAACATACAATACAATACAATACAATGTACGGGAAATACGTGACCTGTGCGAAACACCTGGTACCTCCGGAAATATACCAAAGACTTGGTTAAAATGGTTCAAATGGCTCTGAGCACTATGCGACTTAACTTCTGAGGCCATCAGTCGCCTAGAACTTAGAACTAATTAAACCTAACTAACCTAAGGACATCACACACGTCCATGCCAGAGGCAGAATTCGAACCTGGGACCGTAGCAGTCGCTCGGCTCCAAACTGTAGCATCTAGAACCGCACGGCCACTCCGGCCGGCACCAAAGACTTCTCGAGCACATGTAACTCAGATTGGTTGAAGCATTACGCTCGAATTGTGAACCAACATTCTATTCAGCAGGTGGGCACATTGTTTTGGTTTATCGCTGTATCGTATGAGGGGCATTTAATAGGTAATGCAACACACATTTTCTGAAACGGAGTCGGTTTTGTCCAGGATTCCAATTGTAGGTATTATTTTCCACTCCTTTTGTCTATAAAGCCCTAATTTACAAATAATCTCCGTTCAATGGGACGGTCATAAGCCATCTTACCGGTAGGGCCTCATTGCACGCATGGCAGCGCTCAACTGGTCGAAGTCGAAGCGAACATCTTGCTGCGTCAATAATCTTCTCATCATCCACGTACTGCTCCTCGTGAAGTCCATCCTTCATTGGGCCAACAGATGGAAGCTGGAAGGTGCGAGATCCGGTTGGAGGGTGGATGAGAAAGAAAATTCTAAAGAAGTTTTGTGAGCTCCTGTCGAGTGCGCAGCCATGTGTAGGCCTAGCACTGTCATGGAGGAGAAGTTCGTTTACATTTTGGTGACGACGAACTAGCACATTACACTTCAAAGCTGGTCTATGCACCATGAGGGAAGACATCCAACAGTGTCCCGGAAGACCTCCGCCACCGCTTAATCGGCTGGGGGTACGGCTTTGAACTCTTGCTTCAGAGGAAAGGTGGTGAGGTGCCACTCTGTGGAATGCCGTTTACTTTACGGTTTGAAGTGAATGACAGACACCTCACCCAACGACACACCGTGCTTCCGTTCAATGCGAGGTCTCCGTATTTTGCAAACACCTACGTATATCTGAGATGCTCTGGTTTTCCGCCAAAAGAATCTAAATAACATCTCTCTGCCTGTTACACTTTTCCGTTACAGACACCATTTTGAAGGCTACGTGCAGTGCCGCCACCTGTCGGAACTTCATGAAACTATAGGAACTGAAGCCGAATGTCCCACGATGTCCCACGACAAATTCCGCATTTTTCAACCCAAATTAGCTACGAAAATGTGTTGCATTAATTATTGGACATACCTCATACTTTGAGGAATTAGGATGAATGTTACAACTTTCTTGTAATAATTGCGGTAATAACATCCTTCTGTCGAGTATTGTTTTAAAAACGATAGACTTTCATGTTGCATGCTTGTTGCACTACTTGATAGAATAGTCATCTTACTGGTACTAAACAGCTTCGTCTTTCACACCAAGCAAAAATGTGAATAATTTTACTATTTGTATACAAAAATATTTAAAATTATATCTGTTTTCCTTTCTTTTTCAGGTATTAAATTTCCGTTTGCAGACTTTCAAAGACAACCACATTTAGACTTTCCACTTTACTTGAGGCGTAAGGTAAGCGTTGCTGACAGATTCTACCAGTGCTGTAAGTACAGATAAAATTTCAAGTATTTATGCCTTAAATTCTCTGTATATTATATACGTGTGTATAAGCCGTTAATTGTCGCTGTTCTCACTACGACGACATGGCTATTTCGTCAAATGACGGGAGAAAAAATTTCCGGTCTAGTATCTGTTTGTACTGAATAATATTCTGTTTGTATTCATAAAATTATTTTGCTGAGAAATGGAATCTGTTGTCAGACTGGATGGCTGCAGATCGCTTACTCTAAAACTGAAAACCTAGAGTGCTATGTGTGGCAAGTATTCGGCAGTACGGCGTGGTGTAAACTCTTTTCAGACGAAGGAGGAGAGACTGTCACGACTTTAACAGGGGCTTAAAACAAGGTGTAACGGGAATAGGTACAGATATTTCTGTTGGTGATTGAGGACTGTGTAGTGAAAAACATTTCGTCAGTATTTACGCAGACTGATAATTATTAGGAGTAGCATGTTTTTATGATGGGAATTATCTAAAAGCCCGGTTGCTGTCGAATCATCGAAGTTAAATGCTGGGGGGATTGGCTGGTACTTGAACTGGTGACCCTCTAGGTCTGCTGAGCAATGTTAGTAAGCGGGATGCACTCAGCCCTTGTGAGGAAAACTGAGGAGCTACTTGACTGAGAAGTATCAGCGGCAGTCACGAAAGCTGGAAGGCCGTGACAGCCATGTGGTCAACACATAGCCTACAGATCCGTACCCAGTGACGCCTATCGACTGAGGATGACATGCCGGTCGATCGGTACCGTTGAGCCTTACGAGGCCTGTTCGGATGTAGAAAGAGAGATTCAGTGTATGTGGCAAGCCATTAGTGCTTATTTTCCTCTGGGCAGCGGGTCAGGTTGCGTAGTCCACTTAGTGGAGCGGTTATGGCCATGGCGAAAACATCGAGTCGTAAAGTTTGTGGGAAGACTGTTTGACACAGAGAAAAAAAATCAGCACGGTGATATGTATACATATTAAGGTACCACACATATAAAAGTATCTGCACGTATCCCCGTTACACCCCTTTGAAATAAAGGGCTGTGTGCCAAACTCTAAATATTGACTACTCAGAATAAAAATATTTTGGTCGCCGTCTTACGCTTCTTTTAAATATAAAAGCTAAAAACTTTCGAAATAGTAGTGCACTTTTTCCAATCCATACTGTCAGTCTGACTAACATCCTGTTAACGAATCTCTAGGAGTGGCTGCTGTATCCCTGAGTCACCAAATGTTATCACGGCGACTGAGTATGATAATGTATAGGCCTAACAAAAAGTGATAATCGAATACTGAATATTACTGAAGGCACTGACTTAGCTGTGGGGCTGTAAATTTACATGGATGAAGAGCTGATGAAATTTTGTCCGCATTGAGTCTACGGAAAATATCACACTGACAGTAAGACATTTTGAAGAAAACAAATGGAAAAGATTTGTTTGAGGAAAGAGAAAACTGATTATTATCAGTTCTGTTTATAATTAACAAAAAACCCCACTCTAGCTGTATGGTAGGCTCTCTGGACTGAATTTGATAAATGAACTAATAGGACCCGTTACAAATGATAATGTTGGCTGCACTGATTTAAACAGGTAGGAAGTGCAACGTGTTTTGGTTAGGGGAGCGGGTATTGTACACGCAAACTGCAAAACCACAACATACTTGCAAGTGAGTGAGAGCGCGTGACAACCACATGCCCTGGACAGCTGTGTCAATAGGAGAGGCGGTATTTATCTTGGGCAGCGTTTGCCAAGGTGCAAGAAATTTATTCAGTCTTTGTCTCGCCTCGCGCACTGCAACCCTTCACAGACTACTGAGATGGGCCACGTGCCTGTAGGGTTACGCATACTACCAAACATCCAAATCACTACATACAGTTGAGACATATCAGATTAATGAAGTAGCCACTATTATCTATTGTATCTTTACTAAAAAAAATGTTTCCGCTTGTCTTCCAGCATATTTTAGTTAAATTTAGTGTGCACTTAAATTGCAGGACTGGATGTGTACGAAGGGTATCGCAGATGTTGCGAAAAGCTTCGAGATGTTGTGGAGGTTGTCTTGAGAAACAATTCAATGATAGTATCGCGTGTCAGGAAACGTCATCAAACGACGCTACATAGGTTGAAGTTACGGCCGCGAACGCCTGCTACTAACCTTTGCCTTCGGCAGCAAGCTTGACTTTGTATGCTGACGGATCGTGGGTAAACCTCTCGCAATGTTGTTTGTTATTTAGTGATCGCACTGATTGCTATGATCAACAGTTCAGAAGATGAAGACAGCTGCTGTGTAGATATGCCTTGTTAGATGACGGTTCCCATTTGCAGTATTTTGTCCTTTATGCTGAAAAACAATGGAGATTTTAGATGGTCCAAGAGAAAAATTAACTACAGATGGAAACCGATGTCGAAAACCGTCATCCACTGCGGCATCAGATCTGGTAGAAGTGTTTTTATATTATTTTGAGCTGTCAAATCAATTAGTTTGATGTGGCCGATCACTATTTCCCTGCCTGTGCAGACTATGCGTCTCAGTATAGCACATGTAATCCACGTACCCAGTTATTTGTTGTACATGTTCCAATCTTTCGTAATTCCCTAAAATATTTGCCCTTTAGGGCTCATTTCAGTACTGTTTTCTCTCAAGTCTCAACACATTACTACCATCCTGTTGCATCTTCTAGTCAGTGTTTCCCTCACTGACTTTGTGGTGAACACCATCATTTCTTATCACTCTACTTCATTTTCAGCGACCTCCTTGAACACTGTATTTCAGACGTTTCAAATTTCTGGGGTTCTATTTTTTTCCACAGTCCAGAATTCACTTCTATAACATTCTGAGCCTTATACAATCTCCATTCAAATCAAGTAAATTCATGTAATCCATCTTTAAGAATTTTAGTATGCAGTTTTTGTCGTCATACAAAAATACGTTAAACACAGTGCATAAAACAAATACGTAGAAAAGTCATGGACATTGAATACAGACATATGTTACGTGTGTATAGAAGAAGGCTTGATATGAAGCCATTTCTCGCCAGGCTGAAGGTTTACGCATAAACCTAGTAAGCTACCACAGGCGTTGAATCAGAAGTTTAGCGTTCTCAGAGATAAGAGAGTCAGTAAATAAGGTCATCTTCATAGCATGTATAAAACTCATCTAGTGCATAAAATGCTTTACCTTTTAGCTACTTCTATGCAACATTTTTAAGAGCAGATAATGGAACATCATATCGTAGTGGAGCCAATGAATTAAAAACTTAACTCCTAAATACTGGTAGCTGTTAATTCTCTTCTAAAGCAGAGTAGCTAGTTGTCTGTGTTCACTTCCTGTCGTGTCTCATGTAAGGGAACTGGTTTTCTTAGGCTACGTTTTTGATGATTTTCCTTTATATGTAATTAACAACTGAATATACTGTGTATAATGATTGGATGGTCTAAATTTTCAGCTTTTTTAAATGCACTCTGCAAGAAGCTCTACTATCAGAAACCCCTAAGACGGAGTTGGTGGTCCTTTTTTGCCAAGTTACGGCTTTTTTGCTCTTGGTGAGTTACCCATAGCATTACTCCATATGTTAAATGTATATGGAAGAAGCCTTGATATGAATCAATTTCTCCCCAGTATGAAGGTTTACGCTTAAACCACGTAAGTTCCTTCAGGCGTTGAATTCACTCATTGCTTGTACTCGTATGTCCTCGTTGTTTCATGTGTCCTTCTTCAGAGGTTGCGGACTTCTTCACTTAGCCTACAGCGTCATTCCCAGTTTTGAAATTAAATTTCTATTTCCCAAAATTTTTAGAAGTCTTCAATACTTCCTCTAAACCTTAGTTTACGTTCAGTCCATATTAATACTCAGTGAACTTTTCGTTCCATTTAAAACATCTTATAGTTCTACCTCACTTCCACTGAGAATAACAGCCGTCATCAGTGAATTTTATAGTTGATATAATTCAGAATTTTTGTCGTTCTTCTGAAATTTATTGTTTCCCAAGAAGACAATCGTGATCTAAAAATCGTACTGTAGAATTACAAATGTATTCAACATTTTATCCGTGTTTCACGGCTAGTGGCTATCATTGACTTAATGCTGGAGATGGTGGCTAGAGCTCTCGCTGTATATCAGACGGCAGCCACACGACATGCAGTAGTTGAACTTTCCCGCTCTGTAACACCAACAGTCATCATCGGTATTTCATCAATTTTTGTTATATCACTTCATTACTGTGTATGTACACCACCGGCCATTAAAATTGCTACACCAATAAGAAATGCAGATGATAAACTGGTGTTCTTTGGGCCTGCGCATTGAGACAAACAGAGATTGGATGGCGTCTACAGGTACAGCTGTCCATGCAGCTTCAACACGATACCACAGTTCATCAAGAGTAGTGACTGGCGTTTTGTGACGAGCCAGTTGCTCGGCCACCATTGATCAGACGTTTTCAATTGGTGAGAGACCTGGAGAATGTGCTGGCCAGGGCAGCAGTCGAACATTTCCTATATCCAGAAAGGCCCACAAAGGACCTGCAATTTGCGGTCGTGCATTGTCCTGCTGAAATGTAGGGTTTCGCAGCGATCGAATGAAGGGTAGAGCCAAGGGTCGTAATACATCTGAAATATAACGTCCAGTGTTCAAAGTGTCGTCAATGCGAACAAGAGGTAACCGAGACGTGTAACGAATGGCACCCCATACCATCACGCCAGTTGATACGTCAGTATGGCGATGACGAATACACGCTTCCAGTGTGCGTTCACCGCGATTTCACCAAACACGGAGGCGACCATCATGATGGTGTAAACAGAAGCTGGATTCATCCGAAAAAATTACGTTCTGCCATTCGTGAACCCAGGTTCGTCGTTGAGTACACCATCGAAGGCGCTCCGGTCTGTGATGCAGCGTCAAGGGTAACCGCAGCCATGGTCTCCGAGCTGATAGTCCATGCTGCTGCAAAGGTCTTCGAACTGTTCGTGCAGATGGTTGTTGTCTTGCAAAAGTTCCCATTTGTTGACTCAGGGTTCGAGACATGGCTGCATGATCCGTTACAGCCATGCGGATAAGATGCCTGTCATCTCGACTGCTAGTGATACGAGGCCGTTCCGTATTACCCTCCTGAACCCACCGATTCCATATTCTACTAATAGTCATTGGATCTAGACCAACGCGAGCAGCAACGTCGCGATACGATATACCGCATTCGGGATAGGCTAGAATCCGACCTTTATCAAAGTCGGAAACGTGATGGTACGCATTTCTCCTCCTTACATGAGGCATCACAACAACGTTTCACCAGGCAACGCCGGTCAACTGCTGTTTGTGTATGAGAAATCAGTTGTAAACTTTCCTCATGTCAGCACGTTGTAGGTGTCTCCACCGGCGCCAGCCTTGCGTGAATGCTCTGAGAAGTTAATCATTTGCATATCGCAGGATCTTCTTCCTCTCGGTTAAATTTCGCGTCTGTAGCAGGTCATGGTCGTGGTGTAGCAATTTTAATGGCCAGTAGTGTATTTGTCTTTCTCTAGATTTTAATGTCACCTGTCACACAGTAACAGGTCGGTAGATAATCCCGCACAGATCGAAAAAGGTGTCTTTTCAATCAGAATTAATGGGGATAAAAATTGTTTATATTATTTTATCGTTTCAAATGTTTTCAGAGACATAAAAAGAAATTAGTTTGTGAAATTTTTGGTACGGGGATGGATTTTTTAAATTGCAGGTTCCAAATGACTCTGCGGTAAAATGAGATGGATGAATTCTTTTAATTGGTGAACGGACTGTAAATATCATGTAACACAGAAGTCACTGAAAATATGGAAAACAGCATGAAAGCAGTACACATAAAACAGTCATTTCCTTTAGAAATAGATGAATGTAGTTTATAGGTTCCTGCTGCTTACTATCCGTCAAGTAAATTTTGTGTCACATGATACACAATGCATGTAGGTAATCTTAAGATGTTTATTCGTCACTATTACATTATAGTGAAAACCAAAAAAATGAATAAAGTAGGCATGAAAACAGTCGTTTGTTATGGTACAAGAGGAAACCACTCCTTTTTTCAAATGGCTCTGAGCACTATGGGACTTAACATCGGAGGTCATCAGTCCCCTAGAACTTAGAACTACTTAAACCTAACTAACCTAAGGACATCACACACATTCATGCCCAAGGCAGGATTCGAACCTGCTACCGTAGCGGTCACGCGGTTCCAAACTGAAGCACTTAGAACCGCACGGCCACTAGGCCGGCTCCACTCCTTTTTCCATGAAGACATAACGCCACATCACACTTGAGCCCCTTACACGGGCTTGGCTCTCACATATAGCTTTCATCTTTGTTTGCTGTTGATATGTAGTGGGCAGAGTCCAACCTGATGAAATCTCACATCATTAATAGGTGCTGGATATACAGTACATCTCTTTAGAGGCCATACAATGTCATCAGATTCTGTGGATCGTCGACCACATTTTCTCCTGATAGCCTTTCCACTCTGAAGTAATGCACTGGCTGTTTCCTATCTAAAGGGGGTTCAAAGGCATCGGTTTTGCTTCACCTCTTGACACTGACTTTAATTAAGAAGCCGAGCTCTATGAACACATACGTCACTAAGATGGAAGGTGAGTCTGATATCTTCTCGTTCTAATTTCTTCTCTGTACAGTTCAACAAGCGTATCCAGAAGGTCAACGCCCTCCATGAATTTATTGTATTCTCTGACAAAGCTGATTTGGTTACATTGGTACAAGTTTTGTCTTTATTTGATCATGTTTTCAGGTGTCCAAGGGACGGAGACCAGTGTGAAAGGACATTAGGTGCGCACTTCTGTTGTCACACCACTTGACAAAGCTATTTTGTCCTCTGCATCTTTTTTGACATTACTGTAATCTAGCATTGTTCACTTAAGATTTTTGTCTGAGTTCAGATTACAGACTGCCATTCTATTGAGGCTGAGTGTGCTCAGAGCTCCTAAAAGTTGATGCGAGGAAAATTAATTGCCAAAACCAAGTTTGTGGTTTTTTATGGTCAGGTATAATCTGTGATAGTCTTCTCACAATATCATCTCTAATTCACAGGCATTATCACTTGTAGTGCCTTTCCCTACACATATTTCAAAGTCATGTAGTATGCTACTGCTACCTGTTATTGCAGAGAAATTTATTTCCCACTTACAGAGTTTATTTTTCACATATTGCGACAGTGAAGAGCGCCCTTTGAAGGGAATAATTATTTCATCGGTACGTCATTATCTACTTTCTCTAGATTTTGTTTCAAGGTGTAAGTTGGCTGCTTCTGTGTTGGCAGTGCTGTGTAGCGTTTTACAATGGATCTCTGCGCTTTCTTTGAAAGAGACATTGGTTGAACTCGTTGTTGGAAGTTAATCGCCACTAGTGTTGGGCAGTTGGAAATTAGTCGTCAGCAGTGATGGAAGTAGTGTTGGACAGTTGGAGGTGAACAGCCAGCAGTGATGGATGTTAGATGTGAGAAGTTAGTATTGATGGAGGGTAGAGGTCTGAAGTGTTAGCGTAGGCTAACGATCTATACATGTTCGACTTGGAGGTTGAATATTATTCATGATTATATACCTTTGTACTAGATGTCAATGACGATTTATATTCGTGTCTGAACTGGATGTCACATTATTAAGGCAACAAAATCTTTATTTTGATAACCACATGCCTATTAGTAGTTAGTAGCTTTAGTAGCTAGAATATTTTATTTATCTGGCGGTATTGACGCTCGCTGTATTGCAGTAGTTCGCGTAATAAAGATTTTTGTGAGTTAAGTGCTTAATGAAATGTAAAGGTTACTGTTACGATTTCTTTTAGTTAGGGCCATTCTTTTGAAGTAATAATTTGAAGTCAGGTTGTAATTTTTTTGAGCAGTCAGATTGCTTTGCGATGTAATGTTGTGGGTCAGTGTTGACATGATAAGAAAAAGTAAAGAGAAAGTAGGCTCTGTACGTTCAGTTTTACTCAGCTCTTTCAGAATCAAATAACGTAGAAGTTTCATCTTCTCAGTCATTCAGCAATTTAAGTACAAACACATTCATTTAAATGAAGAAGTTTAAAAGGTAATGGTAAATAGGAGAACTTCGAAGAGCGTATCATGATTTGGATAATGCCTAGGCTGAACAATATCATTATTTACAAAATGAATGTGTTTGTAGTTTGTCAAATCTATTTATAGATATATACTCTAAAATTATTTCAACTACTCTGTGGTCAGTCTAGTTGAAGCGAGAGGAAAGGACTTTGATCATCCCATTCATGATATAAATCCCAAAAAATGGCTCCATTTCGGAAGAAATAATATTTACAATGTTCAGTGTTTTCTGGGTAGCATTTGCAATTGTCTCTTCTGCAATCTGTGCAAACACACCATCATAAAAAAATTCGAGGTACTGAATGGTTGTCATTTCCTCATAAGGTTCTGAAAAACTTGCATAGTACTGTGTGTTAAAGTCAGAACAATCAAGATTCCCACTTCTCCATTTTACTTTAATTGCCACATTTTTTTTTATTCTGAAACCTTTAGTCTACTGTATCATCATCCAAGTAAGCAGAGTCACTAGAAACATTAGAGTAGCCTCATTCTGCAGTTCACTTGGTAAAGTGTTGGGAAATATTTCATGTCCCCCAGCACAACTCTCATTATCAATTATATTCTGTGTTGTTTTAAAGTTTTTTATTTCCTCATCTGAAAATCCGAAAACATATCGTCAACAAACAGCTAACCACTTAGACGGTACTCCTATAATTCCGTTTCCGTTCATTTAGACATTTCAGAGTAAACAGTTTTATCAATTTGGATGTTATCTTTTTGCACATAACCTTATTTTCTGTTCTTGCGAACAGCTATCGCCTACTTGTAGTGGGGCCATATCACCTGAACATTTTGTAAGTTGCTAGCAGAAAAAGTAATTCAGATTCATAGTGTAATAGTATTCTTTGATATTCCTCTTCCATGCACTTCAATAATACATAATAATATATTTTTAAAATACCAGTACTGGTAACTTACCTGAAAATGAATGCAATTCTTACACTCCGAACAATCGCCGATCATCCATTATACTACCAACTGTAAACAAAGCGAAAGGAAGCCCTCTACTCGTTGAGTCTGTTTGGTGCTGCCATCTGTAGCTGCAGAAAACACACACGTAGGTAGTTGTGCCACAAGGATAGTACAGACGTGGTAATAGTATCAAGGATGACGAAAGTAGTATTCGTACCTAGTGTAGCACTCTCGATGTTCAGAGAAGTCTCGCAACGAATGAAACTCTCGTACATGTATTAATTCCTGTCGCCAACTGCCATCTGATGCAGCAGGTAATAGATTTCGACCCATGATGATTAACCTTAATATCTATCAGAGAAGACAGGAGATTGCTGCCGTTCAAGATGATCATGTGTGTATTGGATCCAAATTACAGTATAAGAAGTCAGAATTCATAATATACACGTAAATGATACATTCTCGTAGCCATAGTTGCAGATAGCTTTCTAAAACATCCATCCACTACAGCATTGATTGTACATTCAAAAAATAATAAGCTAGAGAAGTTAGATCGTTTGATGAAATAAAGTTAGTACCACATGCAGCACATCGGAATGGGCTTGATAAATCCATACATTTCTTGCCAAACCGAGGTGCTACGACACTGACACGCCTATGGTACGGGTCTAGCGGTTCTGGCGCTGCAGTCCGGAACCGCGGGACTGCTACGGTCGCAGGTTCGAATCCTGCCTCGGGCATGGGTGTGTGTGATGTCCTTAGGTTAGTTAGGTTTAAGTAGTTCTAAGTTCTAGGGGACTTATGACCTAAGATGTTGAGTCCCATAGTGCTCAGAGCCATTTGAACCTATGGTACGGCGTGCCAGGTGTCGTCACTACACGGCCAGTTCACATGAATTATACAGTTAGCCATTTATTGAATAAAACAAATGCTCAACAAGCTCTACATCACTGAATAATTTTTTCTGCAAATCTGCTCTCCAAAATAACATCATATTATAATATAAAACTACAAAGAGATGACAGACTTTAGCAACAGAAGTAACACACACTAAGAATGGAACAGATCATAAAAACATAACAATGAAATACTTAAAAAACCCCACCTACCTCCTGCAACGTTCTAATAACCACACCCTGCAACTTTCACACGCGTCTCATCAACGCTATCTATAATCTTCTGGTCGAGTGGTGTAATACCAGGTAACTTCAAATGAATCTACAAGAAACCCAAGCACCACTCAGAGTTCCTGTTGTCCAGATTTCCACCTCTCCATCTACAAAAAATACATCCCTACAACACAATAATGTATCTTAATAGAAAACTAACATGAAATGTACACCTCCTTACCATGAACACACGGCGCGCCGACGACTAAGACTACTATAAGGCCTCACATAGGATCCACACCATTCTACCATTATCCTCTCATACAAATCTCTCATTTCTACTACCCTCACTTATTCAAACGTTCCCTGGATCTCCAGCTTCTCAAAATTCTAAAAGTCCCTTGAAATACTGAAAATACATGCGATCCATTTAGCGTTCCGCATCCACCAACCTTCCTATAGCAATTAAACCCACCTTTGCGCCTTATTATCTCTCTAGAGCACCTTCAGAGCCAATAAATTCACCGCGAAGCCTACTCCTGGTACCCATTATGCCACCTATTAATCACCAACCCAGGTACCTTGCAGCGCCGCTCCTGGCACATCCCATATTCCATGGACACTCATTTGTTTTCAATCTTCTCCAGCCGATTTTTCAACGAACTCTGACAACTAAACAATGAAATCCGTCCCGACATACCATCCTTTTACCAACCCTAATCAGAACGCTCCACTTCACACCATCCCCGACTTCACTCTCTCCCCCTTCCTCCCCCCCTCACTGACTTTTAGTCAATAGCTGCAGTTCCACAGGTCCTATAGTCATACTCATGATGCCGACTCCATTATGACCACGATCATTTCATGCAACATCAGCATTACCGTTACACAGTACCATTGTTAGCATTATCTTCAGTGATTTAGCTGTAATATAACATTTTTTAAAGTTTAAAATATTACAGTTATTATCCACAAATGTCTCTTTTAAAGAAAGATCATTTATTTTTTATGAATTTTAAAATATTTTTGAAATATGTGTAGCCATTGGCTGAAGAGCGGTTTTATCCGTTGCCAATCCCCTCTCCTATATCCATGTAAAATTTTGTAACGTGAAATGTACTCAGCAAGCACAATATCTGATAGTATATTTTCTTATTCTACCTGGTGGTGTGTGACATCAAACAAAATTTAACTTTATTCTACGCAAAAATCGTATTTAATCTATGAAAGTTATCAGGAATTTGTGGTTCTAATTCCTGCAGTAAGATAAGTGAGCATATACCATCTCAGTAACTAAACTTGCCAGATAGAAAGTTAAATGCTTCACGCACTATAGTACTGTATTGTTGTTGAAATCTCTTTCTCAATAATGGAAATTATTTCTTATAATATTGCAGATGAATATTAACGACCAAAATTTTCATTTAATTTGTGAACACTATTTTATATTTAATTTAACTGTCTCGTTAACTACCTTAAACAAAGTAGAGTAGTAGTACATTGCCATAGTTACCAGTTAGGTTGAAGAATAGATACAAAACGATGGTCGAAAACGGTTGTTCATTATTTTCATTGTTTTTTCACACAAGCGAATCGAACAGAAATACAACACAGACCTTCGAAATTCCAGCGCGTGAAACACCTTTGGATTTTTACTCGAACTTAAAATAATACATTACAAATTGAAATGACGATAATGAAAATGTAATTAAAGGAAGTAGTAAAATAATATCAGCTTCAAGTATCAATTTTAATCCCGTGTGAAAGAAATTTCGAAGGAAGATAACATATTTAATGCAGCCTACTTGTAAATCTGAACCAATGAAACTAAAGCCATTCTGTCGGCGTAAGTACATATATACGACCAACATCTTGTCGTTATAAGTCTATGATAAGAATGTTCTCTTTATTCTGGGGAAGGTATTTTGAAACAAATTTAACTTTATTATGAAGAGAAATGCCGATTAAAAGCTGCAAGTGTAATAGCTAATCGTAGGTCTAGGCTTCGCATGGGGCGAGTGAGACATGAACGTCTATCATTTCATGAAAAGTTATTGGCAGGCAGTTTTAATAAATACATGATGGCATGAAGAAGATGCTTTATGACAGAACTTTTATGTAGCATACCTGTATTATACATCATAGTCTTTTATATTAATTATTGGTAAAAATATATAAATCGAAGTTCAGACACTAAATAAATAAAAGAACAATGAATAAAAAGCGTAAAGTGCTCCATTGCGAAGTTGAAATAAAGCTGCAATAACCTCACTCTTTACTCATCACATCTGTAACATAAAAGAATAGGAAAGTGTGGATGAACCATATTACTAAGAGTAGCCACATATGAGCTCCTGAAATCTGTTAAAATGTTCTAGAAAAGCGTTTGTAGCCATGTATGACAATATGTCAATTAAGTACAAATTACAATTTTTGTTTGCGATGTTTTCTATAATTTTGGTGCATCTTATTATTTTTCAACTCCACCAAAAGCTCATCTCTGCCCTATTTTTTAGATTTTGCAGACGGCCTTCACAGACCAAAATCAATTACCTGTCGTATAGGATTATGGTCGGTTACAGGAATAAAGACATCAAAGGTTTTGTGGATCACTGTGAATTTGGTGCGACGATGTCGAAACTCGAAAGGCCTCAGTCCTCTGGTAATAAATGTTTGCTCTTGGCCTCGTCCCTGGTTTTTCATTAGTACGAAACAGGTTTCTATGTTAGCGCCGATCCTGCGAGGGCCGTAAGCCGAGAACTCAGCCTCGAGTGGCTGGCGGAAATGAAACGGGCAGCGGGCGCCTGTGTGCGAAGCCAGGGTACGCTGGAAGCAGGTAGCGGCTGCTGTTTCCACAGCTGTCCAAACATCGTCACCTCTCTGCACAGTAGAGGAGCCGCGAGAAATAAGGTCGCGATGGAAGCGGCAAATTGCTAGTGGTGACTATCTTTGCACTCGCTCACGTCGCGACGAGATGGAATCCAGGGGTGCAGGCACGTCGCCTTACGGCTTATTGCACGAGTCTAACCGGGTGCCAATCCTTGACAAGCACGTGCAGTGTAGTTTTTTCTCTGCCGAAGCTATGCGCGAAACCAGAAAACAACATCCGAGAAGTTTGGCAACAGAAAAGTTAGCCAATGGGATTAAACTTACACGTTAAATACTCGTCCACACATCACGTCGATCATATGGTCGGGGGTGCTACCTCTATAAGAGAATTTTTTATTATTGGACTAGCTGAGTAGCCATCGTTGCCCCCAGACGTATTTCTTCCAAGCATTTATTTGTGCATCTCCTACTTCCCCATCTCTGTCCATCTCCTCCACCGTCCATCATCTTCTCCCTTCTCTCCCTGTCCATCTGCTCCTCCACTCTCGTTCTCACCATCTGCTCTCATCCTATCTCTATCTGCTCCTTTCATCTATGTCCGTCTCTTCCTCCCTCCTAAGTCAATCTCTCCGTCCCCCTATCTCTTCTTCTCCCATAAAAGCCCATCTTCTCCTACTTCTCTCTCTTCCTCTCCACTCTCTCTGTCCATCTCCTCTGGTTTTCTTTTTTTTGTCATCAGTCTTATGACTGGTTTGATGCGCCCCGCCACGAATTCCTCTCTTGTACTAACCTCTTCATCTCTGAGTATCACTTGCAATTTACATCCTTTATTATTTGCTGGATGTATTCCAATCTCCGTCTTCCTCTACAGTTTTTGCCCTCTAAATCTCCCTCAAGTACCATGGAAGTCATTCCCCCATGTCTTAGCAGATGTCCTATCATCCTGTCCCTTCTCCATGTAAGTGTTTTCCACATATTACGTCCTCTCCCATTCCGCGCAGAATCTCCTTATTCCTTACCTTATCAGTCTACCTAATTTTCAACATTCGTCTGTAGCAACACATCTCAAATGCTTCGATTCTCTTCTGTTTCGGTTTTCCCACAGTCCATGTTTCACTACCATACAATGCTGTACTCCAGACGTACATTCTGAGAAATTTCTGCCTCAAATTAAGATGGATATTTGATATTAGTAGACTTCTCTTGGTCAGGAATGCTGTTTTTGCCATTACTAGTCTGCTTTTGATGTCCTTCTTACTCCGTCCGTCATTGGTTATTTTACTGCCTAGACAGCAGAATTCCTTAACTTCATTTACTTCGTGACCATCAATCCAGATGTTAAGTTTTTAGGTGTTCTAATTTCTGCTACTTCTCATTACCTTCGTCTTCCTCGATTTACTCCAAATCCATACTCTGTACTCATTAAACTGTTCATTCCATTCAGCAGGTCTCGTAATTCTTCTTCACTTCCACTCAAGATAGCAATGTCATCAGCGAATCCCATAATTAATATCCTTTCACCTTAAATTTTAATTCCACTCCTGAAACATTCTTTTATTTCTATCATTGCTTCCCCGATGTACAAACTGAACAGTAGGGGTGTTCTGATTATGAATCAAAGACGCTATCCCTAGACCAAGGGTGTGTCTCTTACCTTTGTCTATCCATATGCTCTTCCCCCGTCTGTCCGTCTCCTCCTCTTACCTGGTGTCCACTTCCCCCTCCCACTCTTACTGTCCATCCCCTCCTTTTTATCTGTGTCCACCTCCTCCTTTCGTCTGTGTGTTCAGTTACTCCAATCCCCTTTTCTCTACACTTTACCACCACTAATCTAATAGCAGGTTGCTGATCCTTATCCCTAACATTTCTTTTTAGATAGCAAGTAGTATGTGGACCACGTTTGGTGAAATCGACCCAGTTGTTCAGAAAGAGATACTAAGTATACATACATACATCTTGGATGATTCCACGCAAGTCGTCGACAGATGCAGCCCAGGTGCCAGTCATAGTAGCAAGGGACAGCTGGAGACATCTGCTGCTGCAGTGGAATGCTCTTTTATGTAGCGTATTTGACAGGCGTCGACAATGAATTTGCTACTGAAAGTTAGGTGACTGCTCCACCGCACGACCTTGCGGCTTGTCTGTCGTACACTACACACGGTCCAATGCTGCTGACAGGGACTTACAGACACCCCTCGCTTCTGCCGAATGAATCCATGACGCTCGGAGACCGGGGTGCCTCACGATATCACCCACTGGGTGGCCTCACCTTTGCAGATGCAGTACGAAGTCCAGAACCATCAGGCTCGTAACCCAGCAGCTTTATCTAGTTTATGATGCTATTCGATGAGGCTATAGCTGCTTGACCAAAAATTCGAGCGATGAGTGTCGTGGAGCCTTCGCTGGTAGACTGCACGGGGCTGATGGTATCCTGCTAACGACTGCACTGGCAGCATACATAAATCGTATGTTGTTAAAACGGCATCAGTCCCTAATTTAGTGATTTTGAGTGTGGTACTGTTTCAGATAGTACAGAAACTGATGTTAAAGGGGCACCAGTCCGTCAGCGTATATGTAATACGATTATGGAAAGCATTATTATTTTTGAAGAGACATGAGTCAATGACAGATACCTTGTTAAATGTAAATAGGTATCAGTTGCGAGTCGTACGCCGTTGAAATAAACGTTTAGACAGCAGCACTCACGATGCTGCATATCATTTAATGCTTTCTACTCCAAATCCCTGTCTTCCCCGCCCGCCTCCTGTCAGTGTATTTTGTATGTATAGTAAAAAGCCTGAAACAAGCACTGTGTATGTCTATCACGAGAATGAAAGAAAGAAGAGACCAAATGAAGTATGCTCATTTATAAATGATTGTACAAAACACTAGCGAATCCAACAAGGCTTCGCAAATGCTATATATAAATAGAAATTTGATATATGTTCTAATTTCCTCTCTCTCTCTCTCTCTCTCTCTCTCTCCCCCCTTCGCTCTCCCTATCCATCTTCCCCCCACTCTCCCTCCCCACTCCGTGACCACCCCTCCCCCGTCGGTCCATCTCCTCTTCCCTCTTTCACTCTGAGCTTCCATAGTAATATTCTAATCATATGGCAATAAGTCATAAATACAAACTGATACCAGTGAAAACCGAAGGTGAGGAAGAAAAGAAAGCAGCACATTGTTTTGTATACAAGTGTCGTTTAAAAATACGCGTAATCAGAATGAATATACGTGAGGCAAACAATATGCCAAATTTTTTAAATGTCCTAGTGAAGTAGTTAAAACTGACTGCAACGGAAAGAAAGTAACTGCACATTTGCACAGCATTTGCTTCCTTGCAGTCGGTTTTAAACAAAAACTTTACATCATTATTTTAAAAAAAATATAATGCCTAAGTCTGTCTGAATTTTTTTAAGGATATCGTGTAAAATTTTGAAATACGTCAGTCAGTAAATTTTCAAGATTTTTGCTAACAACGTCACCTAAATATAAGCTGCATATATATATATATATATATATATATATATATATATATATATATATATATATATATATATATATATATACAGGGTGCATCACCTACAACTTCCACCGAAAATATTGCGAAAATGAAGAGCGCTGTTGATGTGATGTTTTCACAGAATGAACTGGTAGTCCGGAGCTCGAACTGTTAGCGAATACACAGACTGTAATAATACTTAGAAATTGTATTTTTGTGCAAACATAATTTTTTTTTCAATGGGACAACCCCTATTGACAAAATGAATTACCGATATGGTAAGTTAGAATGTCAGTGATGTTTGTTGCAAGATTCTACTGCGAGTTGTGCTCGAGATATCGCATTTTGAAAAGTTTCCACACCGACACTTGTTTGTGACATTCAACCAGCTTAGTTGCTAGATGCGCTTTAGTTATGTCTGCTTGGAGTGTGCTTCCGTGTTCCTTGGGTGCATTGTGACTTGCTAGACAGACACGGTGTGGCAGTCCAAGCAGTAGGTCGTCAGTGGACGATGGGATTTACGATGCAGAAAAAGCCATAATGCTCATAGTTTATGGAGAGTGTAGGAAGAACACATTCGTTTTTGTGCAGCGTATGCAGCGAGATATCCCAGTAGACGTCAACCATCTTGGCAGTTATATATCATCCTCTTCCACCACTTACATGAGAGTGTTAGTGTAACACCTAGACAATACGACAGAATGACACATATGGCAACAGAAAAGGGTGAAATTAATGTTCTTGATGCTGTTGCAGTTGATCCGGATGTTAGATCCCACACAATTCGACGAGGAGGTGGAATGAGTCAGGCAAGAGTCCTATGCACTCTCCATCGGCATAGGTTCCAACACCATGACATTTCTCTCGATCAAGTGTTACATGGAAACGATTATGAGAATCGTGTTTACTTCTGTACGTGTGCATTAAGACAGGTTCCTCCAGATTTATCTTGTATCTTGTTTAGTGTCGAAGCTACAATTACTAATCATGGCCAGATAAACCGCCGAAACATGTAGTATTGGTCTGTTTACAAGCCCCCTGGCCTTGTCAGGTGAAACGTCAGCATCCATGGAGTGTAAACGTGTAGTGTGGTATAGTGAACCATCAGCTCATAGACCCGTGTTTCACAGAAGGAATTCTGAATGCGTACAAGCATCGCAGCGTTCTAACAGACTATCTTCTACTGATTCTAGAAGACGTTCCTTTGCAGACTAGGATGAACCTTTGATACCACTATGAAGGTTGTCTAGCCATTAGTGCACGATGTACTAGGCCTGTCTTAAGAAATTCTTTCCATATCGTTGGATTGGATGCTGAGGATCTGTAATTTGACCTGTCCATTCTCCGGATTTGACGCCTGTAGATTTTTATCTATAGTGAAAGCTGAAAGATGCTGTCTACATGGACATACTAACTACACCGAATGATATTCAATGACATATTACCACAGCCTGCTCAGACATCTGCGCTGAAATGCTAGCACGTGTGCAGCAGTCGTTCCATACCAGACTGAAAGCGTGTATTGCCACTGCCAGTGGTCATTTTGGAAACAACCTGTGAATGTCAGTTGTCTCGTTACGGGTCAAAATCCACATGACTAGTGTTGTTCTTTAGTGTGTCTTACCACAGATATTGTACAATTGTCCGTGCGAGAATTTTTCAAAATGAGATATCTCGTAAATGACTCGCACGAGAGTCCTGAAACAACACCACATACATTCTAATTCGCAATACGTTTAGTTTATTGATGCGACAGGCATTTCATTTAAAAAGTTAAAATGTGTATGTTTGCACAAAACATGCTCTGTGTAAGTATTATTATAACCTGTCAATTGGCAAAGAATACCAGCCCCTGACTACCAATCTATTTTGTGAAAACCACACGTGAATAGCACTTTTCATATCCTCAATATCGGCGATGAAAATTTTACCCGGTTCACTCTGCACATAACTCGTTTAGCACCTGCTGCTACGATCGCATTGATTGTAGGGTTTGCAGAGATTTTTCGTTTAGTTTTGCTTTATTTTTCCTTAATTGAATTTTTGAGAAATAAGAACCTTAAGGTTCGCCAATGACATTGTAATTCTGTCAGAGACAGCGAAGTACTAGGAAGAGCAGTTGAACGGAATGGACAGTATCTTGAAAGGAGGATATAAGATGAACACCAACAAAAGCAAAACGAGGATAATGGAATGTAGTCGAATTAAGTCGGGTGATGCTGAGGGAATTAAATTAGGAAAACAGACACTTAAAGTAGTAAAGGAGTTTTGCAATTTGGGGAGAAAAACAACTGTTGATTGTCGAAGTTGAGATGATGTAAAATGTAGACTGGCAATGGCAAGGAAAGCGTTTCTGAAGAAGAGAAATTTGTTGACATCGAGTATAGATTTAATTGTCAGGAAGTCGTTTCTGAAAGTATTTGTATGGAGTGTAGCCATGTATGGAAGTGAAACATGGACGATAAATAATTTGGACAAGAAGAGAATATGAGCCTTAGAAATGTGGTGCTACAGAAGAATGCTGAAGATTAGATGAGTAGATTACATAACTAATGAGGAGGTATTGAATAGAAATGGGGAGAAGAGGAGTTTGTGGAATCCTTGACTAGGAGAAGGGATCGGTTGGTAGGACATGTTCTGAGGCATCAAGGAATCACCAGTTTAGTATTGGAGGGCAGCGTGGTGGGTAAAAATCGTAGATGGAGACCAAGAGATGAATACACTAAGCAGATTCAGAAGGATGTAGGCTGCAGTACGTACTGGGAGATGAAGCAGCTTGCACAGGAAAGAGTAGCATAGAGAGCTGCATCAAACCAGTCCCAGGACTGAAGACCACAACTACAACAACAATAGAATTTTAATATTGAACACAAATTGTATAACTTTCACGTCAATAAGATCAAAAAGGCATGGTCTTTGCGAATGTACTTCTGAACTAAAAGCGATTCTGGTAGCCGGGGTCCGAGATTTTTGTAAATATGCCTTTTACGTTTTTGTCGCGGTACTTCCATTAAAGCTTCATCCCAGAACACATATATCTTCATATCTAACATAGAACTGAAAGACCAGTTTTCACAGAATCACCATTAAAAAATTTTTAATATAAAGAAATGTTTCCTTAAGATTTTCTATCCCTTATTTTACCCCCTTAGTCCTTATAGTTCAAAAATTCCTGAAAATCGAATATTTTTCTGACAGAGAAACAAAATACCTATTTTTGTAGCTCTAGCTTAAAAATTACGTTGACATCGTTTGAAAAACCTTTAATTCCGTTTCACCCTCTTAGGCGTGTAATTTCGAACAACTTTTCTTAAACGATGGCTACAGTATAAGATCCACACCCTCTCCAAATTTCAAGTTTCTATCCTTAGCGGTTTTTGATGGGCGATGATGGGGCAGTGAATCTGTCTGACCCTCTTTCAAACACGCTTTTTTCATTCCTAACTGGGAAGCCAAGTACCAATTGTCATACAAATGTGATAATCCTCTCAATTTATTCTATCAGCCACGCGGCCGCGGAAGTACTGGAGGGTCGTCACATACGAATGGATCGGTGAGGAAGAAATCTTCGAGTCCGTGGAAGCAGCACTCCACCACAGAACTGCGATATAAGCTGGGAAAATCACGTGAGAAGCCGTTCGAATTCTTCTGCGTGCCAAGCCACAGAGGCACAACCATAGGCATGAGGTAAGGTCAGCTGTGATACGAGTGAAGAAGAAAAATTATATTGTGATATAAAAGTCAGAAAAGTGCAACACCCCTGTCCTCTTGGACATCGTGCAATATGAAGAAGAGGTGAAGGCCGATAGTAAATGGGATCAATTCGCCTACATACATTTTGAAAAAATCTGTAACTTGTAGACGAACATCTCTAGTCAGCAAAGCGGAACCTTATGAGAAGAACGCGGCGCAGTTTGCCGTTCCTTATCCCTAAAATTTCTCTTTAGATAGTAATTAGTATGTGCACCACGTTTGGTGCAATCGACCCCGTCGTTTAGGAGGAGATACTAAGCATACATACATACATTTTGGATGCTTCCACGCAGGTCGTCGACGGATGCAGCCCAGGTTCAAGTCGTAGTCACAAGCGGCAGCTGGAGACATCTGCTGCTTCAGTAAAGTAACGTACATTGTGCCAGCTTCAAACAATGAAAGAAATAGAAAAAAATATGGTTAGCCTTGTGAGAATGTTAGTGCATCTACATACAGCTTGTCAGCATACCTACCGCCTTTTTGTTGCAGAAGAGACAGCATTAATGTTGCTTCTTCCCTACTGTTACCTACACATGTAAGGATAGAATGCAGTTTTTGTGAGACGTACCTATGACGTATGTTATTTCTTTTTTATCTGAAACTGACCACAATTTATGCCGTTAGTCGTATCATTAGGTTGCATGGAAATGCTGTAAGTGGCGAACTTAACAAACTGGATACGAAATAAAGTGTTTATTTCGAATGAACAAACTGCCTAACGCTGGAAATTCATTTAACATTCCTCAAAAGAAATGTTATGCGGCCGTAGGTCCAAGCATAAAGTAACGGGGGAAGACAATTCCGCTCAAAATCTAGCGTCCGTTTAACACAAGAGTACAAATGCCTCAGACATGAGTGAAGAAGGATTGCGAAAATTTATTTGCAAAGGTACTTGGAATAATGGGGTCGGGCTGTATCCGATACCCAATGAAGGATTCAAAAAAATGGCTCTGAGCACTATGGGACTTAACATCTATGGTCATCAGTCCCCTAGAACTTAGAACTACTTAAACCTAACTAACCCAAGGACATCACACACATCTATGCCCGAGGCAGGATTCGAACCTGCGACCGTAGCAGTCGCGCGGTTCCGGACTGAGCGCCTAGAACCGCTAGACCACCGCGGCCGGCGAAGGATTCATTTGACGATATTCGTAGAAGGGAATGGACACAGAAACACTAACTAATGTGTCTCACATGTAGTGGGTCCAGCAGAAAGACTGGTCGACTATTTTTGGGGCCAGTGCCATGTACGGATGTTCGCTTCTCTCGTCGCTACCGAGGTGAATGTCAGTGCCGTGTAGTGTCTGGACACGCCCCCCCCCCCCCCCCCCCGCGGTGTAATAGCTTCCACATCAGTCAAAATTTTAGCGATGGGTTCATCTTCCAAGATAATACATAAGCACAATAAATTCATTTCGCGAACCCGTTCCTCCAGAAGGCAGGAGTGAACCAAAGGGAATAATGGCTCATGCTATTTACCAACATGAATCCGGCTAGGAATGCTTGGGACTTTTGCGACGACGCAAAAAAACCTCTTCTCCTGCTGAATTTAAAAGTGAAAGGAAAACGACGTTCAGGTTCTCATTACAAACGGAGAGTGGAACGAACTTAGGAGCCGACGTCTCACCATTACGTCCACAGCAAGCCAAAGAGGAGTAAAGCATTTACAATACATGTGTTGGGTATTCAAACTGCTTATTCAGCAGCGGATTTTGATTTCATAGATATTCAAAGATGTTAGTTTTAGAAAAGACTGACTTCATTCTGAATATTGCTTTGTAAACGGTAAAGCTATTTTTGTCATAGTTACGTAAATCTTATTCTTTTATTCCCCACTCACAAGCAAGTGACGAGATCACAGCGTGAAACGGAAAATAAGAGAGGCCTTGGGAGAGAGATTTAGGACTTTTAGATCGTGGCCTTTTAATGGATCAATTCCGATGCTCACCTCATATGATTATAGGAAGCCATAAAATAAAAAAGATATGAATGTCCATCTCGTTCCTTCCGGTTACGATTCTGCTGGTTCAGTTGCTGCCGCACGTCTGACGTTAAAACGATGTATACAGTTAGGTTTCGGCAGTTCAAATACTTTTTGGAAATGAGTGAAGAACTGACACTACTCTGGAGAGTGTCCGAAAAGATTAATACGCGATGTTTGGGAAGGTGTTTTCAAATTACCTAAAATGGATGTCACTAATATAAGCTGAAAGTATTCAGCCTAGATGGAAAATATAAAACCCAATGGTTGAAGTAATATACCATTCATCGTTTGGTAGACCATGAAATGTAGTGTAATATTGTAGTACGTAGTGAAAATAATCATAGACAATGGGCGAAGCAATGACGTCAGCAGTCGTTTCCAGGGAAATCATTCGCTGTATTGTCGTAAAACTATAAAAGAGAAAGCGCCGGATATTTTACACTAGAGACTCGCATTCACAGAGATGGGAGAACCGCCTGTAGTAGTGTGCAAGGAAGCCAAGAGGATGCGGCGTCGTTGGCTTAGTGTACAAGGAAGCCAAGAGGACATGGCGTCGTTACCTAGTAGTGCTTGTAGTAGTGTACAAGGAAGCCAAGAGGACATGGCGTAGTTGCCCTGTAGTGCTTGTACTGCTTCTAGTAGTGTACAACGAAGCCAAGAGGACATGGCGTCGTTAGCTTGTAATAGTGTACAAGGAAGCCAAGAGGACATGGCTTCGTTAGCTTCTAGTGGTGTACAAGGGAGCCAAGAGGACATGGCGTCGTTAGCTTCTAGTAGTGTGCAAGGAAGCCAAGAGAACATCGCGTCGTTGGCTTGTAGTAGTGTACAAGGAAGCCAAGAGGACATGGCGTCATTAGCTTGTAGCGATAAACAAGTAAGCCAAGGGGACATCGCATCGTTCGCTTGTGGTAGTGTACAACCAAGCCAAAGGTGGCATCGTATCATTGGTTTGTGGTAATACACAACCAAGCTAACAGGGCATCGCATAGTCACAAAGAGAAGAGATGGTGAAAAAGTCGCAAGAAGCGCTAAAGATAATACATATGGCAATGTCGAAACAGTGTGCAGAACTTCCTCAGGTAAGTAAGTACCGATGGTATATCGCTACATAGGTGTTACCAACTCTGATACAAACTAATTTCGTGACCCGTTTGCAGATCGACGCCACTGCTTTGTATTCGCTGGTTGGAGTGGAGGTGGTGGCATCAAGTCGTGCTATGTTTTCACTTCTGGGGGAAGACGCTGCAACTTCTTCAGTCGTGGACAGCCAGGTTTAACGAGAATGCAAGCTGCGACGGCACCGGGCGTGTTCGTAATGGACGGGGCGTCTCGAGTTCCCGGGGATCCTCTGCGAAAGTTCCTGATCTCGCTACTGTTGCTGACAGAGTCTTTCCTTCAGCTCCAATAAACCGAATGTTACCGTGTTTATCAAATAAATGCAATAAAACTGAACACAGCATTACGTTTATTAAACTTTCTCAGTACAGATTTCTCCCTCGTATTTTAGGTTCTCAGTGCAGATTTATCTGGCGCATTAAGTGTGTGATAAAGTGAATACTGACTCTTGAGATTTTTGTAATTGTACTGAATTCAGATCTATCTAACGTATCACGACTGTCCCAAAGAATGTGTGCGAGGGTCTGTACAGCAAGCAAGTTTCACACAATACAAATGTCAGTGTCACGCTGCATCTGCCTCGTTGAACTGATCATAAACCATAAAAACTTTCATAAGGATTACGTGAGAAAACTCTAAAAATCGCCGCTTATATTCTACGCTGGTATATGATAGTGCTCTTTCCTATTAAATGTTAAGCTGAAGCCGGCCTGAGTGGCCGAGCGGTCTAGGCGCTGCAGTCTGGAACCGCGCGACCACTATGGTTGTAGGTTCGAATTCTTCCTCGGGCGTGGATGTGTGTGATGTCCTTAGGTTTGTTAGACCTCAGATGTTAAGTCCCATAGTGCTCAGAGCCATTTGAACCATTTTGAACCCAAAGACACCGTAGGATATCACTAACTTTCTACAAGTAGACAGCGAGGAGAGTACGTAATGATTGTAGCTTCAATACTCTGTGTCATTTAGAACGGTAACGAAAATGCATTAGCGTTCTCCGCGTTCAGGGTTGCTGCCACGCCTGCTTGTGTATATAATTTTGTTAATTTCTATTTATTAATTGCAAAGAAAGGCTCGAGAGAATTTCGATTGTTGCCGTGGAGCGCCCAAAATAAAACTTACTGAACTCATGGAATCCATATAGTTTAAAAAAATGAGCTTTAACGTAAATTAATTATCTGATGCAATTTAGAAAGGTTCTTACAACGAAATCTCCCGCATTTACAGTTAATGTCAACACTCAAAAAAAAATTAATACTTCGGCGCGTAATGGCCGACCAGAGGCTGCATCAGAAGATGAGCTTCCCGCAGCGAAAATTACTGAAAAAACGCTTATTAAAAATAACTAGCCGCTACCACCATTTCACCTATTACAAGGAAATTCATTTTTTGATAACAATAATTATTTTATTTTAGCATAATACAGAATAGCTTACATAAAATATGTGTAGCCGCTCAATGGCTGCCTTCCGTATCGCTAAACAAAGCAGTGTGTGTACCATAAAGTACGTCCTTCCTCCTCGGCCGTACAATCACGTTTCTTTCGATCATTTTTTTTTATTTTCATAGACATTAAATAAAGATGCTACTCTTCAATTATCGCTGCATATCAGTTGTTTCCAGAACATTAACTGTATATTCCCTGTATAGCCCCTCCACATCAGCGTCTGCAATCCGAGAACAAGTAATGGACCCCGTGCAACATTCAGCGTCATCCCGCCCCACTGACCAGGAGCCAGCAGTGGCAAAGTAGGGAAACGTCGTCCCATGCGCAGGCCGCCGGTAACACCACGACACAAACGGTTGCGTGTGGAGTGGTGCCCTGACAGGGAAGCGTGGATTGCTGATGAATAGCATCACATTGTTCTGCGATGAATCGGTGTGCTTCACAACCGCATATGAGCATCGCTGGTGAATATGGCGGATACCTGGGGAGATAGATGTCCCTTTCTCCCAATGTTTTAGAGACGCACAAAAATGGTTCAAATGGCTCTAACACTATGGGCCTTAACGTCTGAGGTCATCAGTCCCCTAGAACTTACAACTACTTAAACCTAACTAACCAATCAACATCACACACATCCATGCCCAAGATAGGATTCGAAGCTGCGACGGTAGCAGCAGCGCGGTTCCGGACTGAAGCGCCTAGAACCGCTCGGCCACAGCGTCCGAAACAGAGGCACATCGGCACTGCTCCTGGAGTCGCGGTGTGGGGAGCCTTCAGTATGAGTTCCAGGCAGGGCTAACTGTGATCGAGGGAACTGTGACACCACAGCGGTACGTCACAAACAACCTGAATGCTCACATGTAACCTCTCCTGCGACAGTATCATGGCACTATTTTTCAACAGGACAATGTTCATCTATACATGGTCGTGTCTGTGACGTTGAGGCACTGCCGTGGCCAGTGAAGTCCCAGATCCGATAGAGCATCCGTGCCAGAAGCTTGGATGTCAACTCCGTCCCAATGCCAGTATCTAGGATATCAACGATCTGTTGGTTGCCTGCTTGCCTCAGGAGAGGATACAACGGCTGTATCACACCCATCCCAACGGAATTAGAGCAGGCATGCAGGATGGAGAGAGTACAACGTCATACTGGTAAGTGGACTCATCCGGACAAGAATTTTATAAATTTTACTTTATTTTGTAAACAAATACCATCACACACACACTCATTTTCGGTATCTTCTTCCAGAACACTGCTCGATTTTTACCGCTTAACTCTTCGCCCTGTGTCAGGCCACCCAGTAGATCCGGCAAAACAGACTTATTGTGTCGTACGCCCCCATTCTCTCACTGCCCTTCAGAGCGTTTGTTTGCCGTACACGGACAATCCCTTCGTTGAAGGGTTCAAGAGCACTTACGTTTGCTCGATGTTGAAGCAGTCGCCGTGATGTTCTTGTCGTTCACCGTGATGTTCATGTGGTTCCACGTCACGTCGGTCTGACGGGAAATGAGGCTGCTGACCCTGCTGCCAAGGCTGCAGTCCTCCTACCTTGGCCTCCTACCTCTTGCATTCCTTCGGGTGATATCTCTGTTTCTGTCGGTCTGAATTCGGCGTAACTTAGGCGTCGCCACTGGCTATCACTTCACGGAGACATGCTCCGTCGAATTAAATGTATCGTAAAGGCTTGGCCGACCTGCTCTCGTCGACTCGTTGTGAGGGAAACATTTAACAGGGTTTTGTATTGTACATTGCCTTTTAGCTATCACCATTTGTTAAGTGGTGATCCCCAGCACTTTGTGCTCATTTTTATCAGCCTCTGACGGTCGCTATTTCCTGATCCGATGGTCTTTCTTTAACCACTTACGTATGGTATACGTTTGCCGACGGAGGTATGTGTCATTTTATCGAATGACACGCAGGCTTTTGATCACGTTTTACTTTTCTATCCGTCGAAGCAATATGTCGAAAGACATTTAATCTTTGATTAGGGAATTTCGTTATCTCTACGGCGTATTTTGTGCACCTTGCTCCACGAAGAAGTCTTTGCTGTTAGCTCTCTTCCGTTCTGTAGATTGGGCTTAACGTACGGCCGCTTTTAATTCCTTTTACGTATTGGCGTTCTAAGGTTATGACTTGGGCGCTTACCCGTTACCTCTTCCCTTTCTCCTCTTCTGAGCGCTTAAGTTTTCTTACCAGGCAGTGTACTGAGAAAACCTTTGCACTGCAACACGGGATACATGTAACGAAAATGATTTTTATTCGTCACATTTGAACGTCTTTAGTAAGGAAGTAGTTACTTATTACCACCATGAAAATGAGCTACTTAGTAGTTTGAAAACAAAGGACAAGGCGCACATTTCTCCATTCCCTTTCAGGGGTTTACCATATTCTAACAGTGAGAAGGTTCGAGATCGATTTCCCGAGAGCAAGCACCTCTTTGATATGAGACAACTTGTACACTACTGGTCATTAAAATTGCTACACCACGACCATGACCTGCTACAGACGCGAAATTTAACCTACAGGAAGAAGATGCTGTCATATGCAAATGATTAACTTCTCAGAGCATTCACGCAAGGCTGGCGCCGGTGGAGACACCTACAACGTGCTGACATGAGGAAAGTTTACAACTGATTCCTCATACACAAACAGCAGTTGACCGGCGTTGCCTGGTGAAACGTTGTTGTGATGCCTCGTGTAAGGAGGAGAAAAGCGTACCATCACGTTTCCGACTTTGATAAAGGTCGGCTTGTAGCCTATCACGATTGCGGTTAATCACATCGCGACATTGCTGCTCGCTTTGGTCGAGATCCAATGACTGTTAGCAGAATATGAAATCGGTGGGTTCAGGAGGGTAATACGGAACGCCGTGGTGTTTCTCAACGGCCTCATATCACTAGCAGTCGAGATGACAGGCATCTTATCCGCATGGCTGTAAAGGATCATGCAGCCATGTCTCGAACCCTGAGTCAACAAATGGGGACGTTTGCAAGACAACAACCATCTGCACGAACAGTTCGACGACGTTTGCAGCAGCATGGACTATCAGCTCGGAGACCATGGCTGCGGTTACCCTTGACGCTGCATCACAGACCGGAGCGCCTTCGATGGTGTACTCAACGACGAACCTGGGTTCACGAATAGCAGAACGTAATTTTTTCGGATGAATCCAGGTTCTGTTTACACCATCATGGTGGTTGCCTCCGTGTTTGGTGACATAGCGGTGAACGCACATTGGAAGCGTGTATTCGTCATCGCCATACTGGCGTATCACCAGGCGTGATGGTATGGGGTGCCATTGGTTACACGTCCCGGTCACCTCTTGTACGCATTGGCGGCACGTTGAACAGTGGACGTTACATTTCAGATTCGTTACGACCCGTGGCTCTACCCTTCATTCGATCCCTGCTGAACCCTATATTTCAGCAGGACATTGCACGACCGCATGTTGCAGGTCCTGTACGGGCCTTTCTGGATACAGAAAATGTTCGACTGCTGCCCTGGCTAGCACATTCTCCAGATCTCTCACCAATTGAAAACGTCTGGTCAATGGTGGCCGTGCAACTGGCTCGTCGCAATACGCCAGTCACTGCTCATGATGAACTGTGGTATCGTGTTGAAGCTGCATGTGCAGCTGTACCTGTACACGTCGTCCAAGCTCTGTTTGACTCAATGCCCAGGCGTATTCAAGGCCGTTATTACGGCCAGAGGTGGTTGTTCCGGGTACTGATTTCTCGGGATCTATGCACCCAAATTGCGTGAAGATGTGATCACATATCAGTCCTATTATAATATATTTGTCCAATGAATACCCGTTTATCATCTGCATTTATTCTTGGTGTAGCAATTTTAATGGCCAGTAGTGTAGTAAGATGGATAGCGCTCCAGAAGATATGTTTATGCAATCTTTACACCGTTAAATTTGCAACAACACCGGTGTGATAACAAAGAGCCTAGTTTTCATGTTGGAAGCAAAGAAGTTGATTTGACTGAGCTGCTGTGGAAAGTGTGCTTATACCGTAGATGCGGATATCTCAGAACTGTCTAAAGTCTCTACCTGAGGATAGTTACACGTTGAACCTCTCTGAGCGGTTTGTTTACCGATGCAGAAGACTCTGCCAATGCGAGTAAAAGGATTCTACGCGATGTGAAATAATCACGCTGATCGGAGGGAAAGTTCAGTGAGCGATAGTTATTTCATAAGTATAACTACTGTTTATTTGCAAACGGTCGCATATCTGATCTTTCAACTATACTAATCAGACCCGAAGAACAGATAGAACTCCCACGAAAAAGACGACAGGTACAGTGAAAGGTTCCAACTATAAGGGGCAGTCCAATGAAAACCAAACACCCGCCTCAATGGGATCATGGAATGGGTCGAGTCAAAAGTAATCACCACACCCGTTAGTACATTTATCCCACTGGGAGACCAGACGATAAATTCCTGTTTCTTATAGAGCGCGGCCAGCCGCTGATGCATACCAAACCGCACCCAGTCTTGTACTTTGGCGGAAGACTAAAACGACGTTCACGCATGTCATTCTTCAGTCCGCAAACTATTTGATAATTACCCGGCTGTACAAAGGTATTCTCAATAAAGTCCCCGTAGCGTAGCTTTCGTCCGTTTGGCAGTGTGAGGCGGGCGTTATCTTGCAAAATGGCGATTCCGTCCGACAGCATTGCGACAGCCGGGGAAGTGACAGGAAGATGGGGAAGTGGTCACTACCACACAGGTCTTGTCCTCTCCCGTGGATAGATGGGACAAGTCCTGGGCTGCAAATTGATTCATCAATGGCTGAGAGACTACCATGAGCGATACTAAAGTGTGTGGCGGCCACAGTATGTAATAGGCAGAGGTCGAGTTCGAGATCGAGTTGGGACAGTAAATTTTTGACATCTCTGCCACGGCCAGTTACCAAAGTGCTACCCCATAACACCTTATGAGCGTTAAAATCTCCCAAAAGTAGGAAAGGTTTAGGGAATTGATCAATCAGTGTAGACAATATGTTCAGGGGTACCGCACTATCTGAAGGGAGAAATACGTTGCAGACAATTACTTCCAGCATCATACTTATCCTGACAGTCACAGTTCAAAGAAGAGTGAAGGGGCACAATTTCACTACATACCAAGTTCAGGACATAAACGAAAACTCCACCTGACACCCTAATATAGGTTCGGGAGCGGAGCCAAGGCGGTGTTGTATCCCTAGTTCTCAAAAAGATCTAGGAAAGTGGAAGGAAAGAGAACGTAGCAGTTGACGGAAGCGGATTCCCTGTGTTGGTAGGTAAGAAGGGAGGCCTGCATACTCTAAATCCAAGGAGGCGTAGAAAAAAAGGTCATGGGCCGGATTAGCAGGCATGGAAGACAGATGACTAGCATAATAACTCTGAAGGACAGGTCACCGACTGGACAGCAGTCTCAGCATAAAGACTTTCCACAGGGCTGGTGTAAAAGCTCCAGACGCTAAACGCAATCCACGGTGGTGGACGGAGTCAAGAAGCCGAAGAATAGAGGGCCGAGCAGAGGAGTAAACTATGCTTCCTTAGTCCAATTTCGAACGCACTAAGGCGTGATAGAAGTGGACAAGGACCACTCGGTCCGCTCCCCAGGAGGCACCATTCAGAACACGGAGGATGTTGTCGGATCGCAGACAGCAAGCCGAAAGATAGGAAACGTGGGAGGACCAGCACAGTTTTCTGTCAAATATAAGACCCAAGAATTTAGCGACATCCGCGAACGGAAGGTCGACAGGTCCTAGATGTAGGGAAGGCGGAAGAAACTCCGTACGAAACCAAAAATTGACACAAACGGCCTTACTGGGAGAAAATCGGAAGCCGGTTTCAATGCTCCAAGAGTGGAGGCGATCGAGAAAGACTTGAAGACGTCGTTCAAGAAGACTGGTACGTTGAGAGCTGTAGTAGATCGAAAAATCGTCCACAAAGGGGGAGCCCGAGACATAGGGAAGGAGACAATCCATAATTGGATTTATGGCGATGGCAAACAGTACAACACTTAACACGGAGCCCTGGGGTACCCCGTTTTCTTGGGAGAAAGTACGGGAGAGAGTAGTGTTCACCCGCACTTTAAATGTGCGCTCTGTCATAAATTCACGAATAAAAAGGGGCAGTCGACCTCGAAAGCCCCAAGAGAACAGTGTGCGGATGATGGCTGTCCTCCAACAGGTATCGTATGCTCTCTCCAGAGCAAAAAATATTGCTTCCGTTTGGCGTTTCCTGAGAAACTTGTTGGTGATATAAGTGGATGATGATGATTATGAAGATGATGAGTAGGCTTGATGGGGTGCTCGACATCACAGTCATCAGCGCCCTGACGAAAAGTCAACATGTAATGTCATGGATGGAGACGAAGGCTGTCCCCACATGCAGAGAAGCTTATGATGTACTAAAGTCTGCCGCCCTTCCCCACCAATATAGGGATGAGTCCTGATAGTTCACAAAATTTCACCACTCTGTTAACACTGGTATCGGTATCTGCGAGGACGGTGGGCAGATCTCCAGCGAGACCAAGGGCTGCCTTATTATCAATATACAGGACACATGTAGCCACAATATGCTGAACTGTAAGCGGCACGCCACAAACTTTACAGAAAGGTGGATCCTCCCCCTGAAGGAGGATACCATGTGTGAAAGGGCTGTGCCCGATGGGCAGTCTGGTAAGCTGCACCTCCTTCCAGCGGCGAGGCTGACACGAAGTCCGCCAAGCTTTTGTGGTCGGTTTGAACGACCCCAGTTTGTTGTCCGATACCTGCAACCATTCAGTCTCCCACTGACGCGTGATGCATCTGCCAGAAAATGAGATAATGGCGTGCAACGGGATGGGACATTGATGGACAGCACCATCCCAACATGCCTCCTTGGCAACTTTATCAGCCATGTCGTTAACCTGTATCCCAACGTGGCCAGGTACCCAGCAAAAGATCACCTCCTTGCCACGGCGTAGGAGCCGCTGTAAGCAGTCATGGATGAGTTGAATCAGCGGGTCTACCGGATACGTTTGTTGAAGCACTTGCAGTGCACTAAGAGAGTCGGAACAGACAAGAAAACTCGTACGGTGATGTCTGTGAACCCCTTCCAATGCCATTAGAATGCCATATAACTCCGCATCATTATTCGTAAATTGTTCTGGAAGAAGCACTTTAAAAATCCTATCAGGGAAAACCACAGAACAACCGATTGCATTCCGCTGCTGGGATCCATCTGTATAAATAACGATAAAGCTATGGTACATACTTAAAGTAGATGAAAAAAAATTGTAAAAACCATATCTGGAGTACAATTTTTCGGGTACTGCGTCAAGCTTAAAATCAATATAAGTGGAGAGAGCAACAAGATGGTCAAGAGCAGAACGATAGTTTCGGAAACAGCATTGGGCAGCTGTTAAAACTCCAGCCACCAGCCTAAACGGCAATTCACGATACCTCCAAAACCTCTACTCGTGAGGGACATGGGTCGATAGCTAGAGGGGGGATGTTTGTCCTTTCCAGGTATCGGAACAGGAAGGACGATAGCTTCCCGCCATCTTCTGGGAAAAGTACTGTCGGTCCAAATTCGATTATAAAGGCGAAGGAGGTAACGCAGACTATTGTATGATAAATACAGCAACATTTGAATATGGATGCCACCCGGTTTTTGGGCGGAAGAGCGAGACTGCGTGTTGGAGTTCCCGATTGGAGAAAACAGTATTATAGCTTTCGCTATTTTGAGAGGAGAAAGCAAGAGGTCGCACTATTGCTGCACGTTTCTTCGGGAGAAAGGCTGGCGGGTAATTTAAAGAGCTCGAAATCTCAGCAAAGTGTTGACCCATTGAGTTAGAAATTGCGACGGGGTCCACTAAGACATCATGCGGAACAGTGAGCCCAGAGATCGGGAAGAAACTAGGCGCGCCAGATAACCGTAAAATTCGGCTCCAAACTTCCGAGGAGGGAGTGAAGGTGTTAAAAGAGCTAGTAAATAAGTCCCAGCTTGCCTTCTTGGTATCGCGGATGACGCGACGGCATCGCGCACGTAACTGCTGACAGCGGATGCAGTTGGCCAAAGTAGGATGGTGGCGGAAAACGCGAAGAGCGCGTCACCGCTCACGTATTGCGTCACGGCACGCCTGGTCCCACCAAGGAACTGTGAGGCGCCAGGGCAAATCGGAGGTGGGAGGTATTGAACCCGGCTGTAGGCATAACTTCTGTAACATGAGTGACCTGATCGTCGACGCTAGGAAAGTGACGGTCATCGAATGTCGCTAGATACGAAAAAAGTGTCCAATCAGCTTGTGCAAACTTCCAGCGTCTCTGGCGCAGAAATGGCAGTTGCGGCTGGCATCGAAGGACACATGGAATATGGTCACTCTAGTGAGTATCAGCAAGAGCGAACCATTCAAAGTGCCGAGCCAGCTGAACAGAACCGACCGAAAGGTCCAAGTGACAGAAATTCGTCGTGGAATCAGACAGAAATGTAGGTTCCCCAGTGTTGAGGCAAACAAGATCCGCTTGGTGGAAAATGTCAATCAATAGGGCGCCTCGCGAACAAGGACGCGGAGATCCCCAAAGCAGGTGGTTGGCATTGATGTCCCCAACCAGCAAATAGCGGGGCGGGAGCTGAGCAAGGATATGAAGGAGATCAGATCTTGCCATCGGTGTGGACGATGGAATGTATATGGTACAAAGAGAGAAGGTGTATCCAGAAAGGGAAAGACGGACAGCAACAGCTTGGAAGGAACTGTTTAAGGGGATTGGGTGATAATGGACAGTATCATGGACAAGAATCATAAGTCCCCCATGTGTTGGAGTTCCATCAACAAAGGGAAGATCAAACCAGACTGACTGAAACTGAGGGAATACCAAGCTTTGTTTCCTGAAAACAGAAGATGACCGTCTAGTAGGATCGTAAGAGGATCGACAATTCATTCCGATTGGCTCTAATGCCACGCATATTCCAATGGATAATTGACATAGGGTGGACAAAAATGGGAAGAATCTTACCATGGATGCTCTCAACTCAACGACTGCTGAGAGTCGGCGGCCGACAGCGTGGAACGGCATTCAGATAAAGGCAGAAGATCCTGATCCATAGGTGTGTTCGGAGGCAGCTCCTACCACCTGCGATGGGCCAGTTGATCGGCCGCCAGCAGTACTCCTTGGCGACACGGAAGACTGCCGAGGGCGGTTACCGCCAGGAGGTGCTGTAGATGAGACACGCCGTGGCGTAGAAGGAGGAGAACTTTCTTTCTTATAAGCCTTCTTGGAAACAGAACGTTGAGATGAGGGAAAAATCGATGGTTGTGAAGTTGCGAGTAGGATCTTTCTTTGAAGTTCAAATGGCTCTGAGCACTATGGGACTTAACATCTATGGTCATCAGTCCCCTAGAACTTAGAACTACTTAAACCTAACTAACCTAAGGACAGCACACAACACCCAGCCATCACGAGGCAGAGAAAATCCCTGATTCCGCCGGGAATCGAACCCGGGAACCCGGGCGTGGGAAGCGAGAACGCTACCGCACGACCACGAGATGCGGGCTTTTTTGGAAGTCCAGGTGTCTGATTTTGGTGTTCGTAATGTAGCAGAAGCCGATGAAGGGTGAGCTGTAGAGTGAGCAGGTGATAGTGTGGAAGTTGAACGGGAGATATTTGCGCTGGCCTATCTGACGACCGTGGCACTAAAGGTGAGATCACAAGGCTGCGTGGCTGCCTCCTTAGTAGGCGGAGGAGTGCTATATTTACCTGCTGAAGGCACAGAGGGCTTCCACTGGCGAATAACTTACGAGGAGCAAATGTAGACACCTCTTCCTTCACTCTGATTTCCTAAATAAGCCGTTCATCTTTGAAAATGGGGATATCTCTAGAGGAAGCAGCGTGGTCACCCATAGAGTTGGAGGTGGACAAGCACCCTCGTGGGCATCCTTGCCGCACGTAACGCATTTGACTGGATTGTAACACGACTGGTTGGTTTGATTAAACCGCTGACACCGATAGCAACGTGTAGGGTTGGGGATGTAAGGCCGAACTGATATTATCTCACAGCCCGCTTTAATGTTCAATGGATGTTGAACTCTGTCAAATGTCAAGAAGACAGTACGGGTTGGTATTAAGTCCTTGTCAACCCTTTTCATGACTTTTAACATAGCTGCTAAGGTTCAGTGACCGTGTCAGAATTATATTGGAACAAATAAGCCCTCGGTCATGACTATGTACAGTCGTTTACACCCTAGTTAGAGAGGTACTTTTGAATTTCCTCGCCGGCCACTGTGGCCGAGCGGTCCTAGGCGTTTCAGCCCGGAACCGCTCTGCTGCTACAGCCGCAGGTTCGAATCCTGCCTCGGGCATGGATGTGTGTGATGTCCTTAGGTTAGTTACGTTCAAGTAGTTCTAAGCCTAGGGGACTGATGACCTCAGATGTGAAGTCCCATAGTGCTTAAAGCGATTTGAATTTCCTCGTTGGACGACCCGTCAAGTGAGTGCCTATTAACCACCCGGCGTGATGAATTTAAAGTGCGGTGCGCTTCCACTCGGACAAGGAAGGTGTGTAGCAGTGAAGTGCGCAGAAATTTTTGTGCCTGGAAGGGAATGACTGTTTCTAACAACTAGGTGCCATTTCATAATCGGGAACAAGACTTTACAGGACCTGCAATTGCGTCGATACCTTTCTGAATAATGAAAGGGTTGACTGTGGAGAATTCTTGACCTTCGTCTGATAGAGAAACAACAAGGAACTGTGGCCCTGATGGAACAATTGGCCGTGGCTGAGACTTATTTAACTTTCGCTTGTGAGCAGAAATTGTAGGTGTAGAGGAAACCGTTGCGGAAGTATCCCGCATGATTACAGGCGTCTCCGATGGCGCGTTCCTTCCTTGTGGGGGCTCTCTCTGAGGGCACTCCCGCCTTAGTTGATTGTTCACACCTAGGTCATACCTCCCGAGAAACGGGCAGAGGGACCAATCGGCACGTTCGGAAGGTACCAGGTCAGGTAATCACCCCTCCCTGGACTTGGCAGTTACCAGAGGGTACGTACGTGTCCTACCTGTCTAACTGGGGTGGGGAATTACGCGTTACCCCATGCAACAGCATAGATTAAGGGTCGACCTGCGACAGCAATCGCACAACTTGCGTACGGGCCGCTAGACGCCGCCGCCGCGAGCGCTAAGCGTGCATTGTGATCGCAGGCGCGCGTGTTGCGTAAGGGCCGCCAGGTGCCGCCACGAGCGCAACCGTATATAAGTGGCAACGGAGTTCGGCCAGCTCTCATTTTGTAGGCATCTCATTTTTGCCTATTGTCTTATTTGCTTAGTTGCTTATATATTATTCGTTTATGGCTCATGTTATTGCGCTCTCTTTCAGCCATTCTGATTGTTTTGAATTACTCCCAATTGATAAGTGCTCATTTTGGCATTTCGCTTTTGCATATTTCTCATCTTGCTAATAATATGCTCCTTAGCTTTTTACAGTTGAATTGATTAACACAGTCTCATGTACTGTTTGTTCATTTCAGCCTGTTCATATTTTGATGTTCTTTAAATACTGTAACAATTATCGGAAGCATTTCTTCCCTTAAACTTGTGTAAAGTATTCTCGATGTAGGATTTGTTGTGTGACACTGGTGTAAGATTTTGAATATAAATTATATACGAAACTGTGCTTTAAAAGGAATTTATGTTTTCAGTTTGTACTACATCAGACGACAATTTTGTGATATGAGGGACAAACTTGAGGGACGAACCCATGGAAATAGTCTTAAGTGATCCCCTTTAAAAATAAAAATTTGTGTGACACTGAAAGACGTGACACTGTAGGCACCGAAAATTTATATATATAAAATTATACGTCACCCCCGTCACCAGCTATGCATGGGAACGCGTGGGTCGGCACAGGGAGGAAAGAAAGAGAAAGGGAGGAACAAAGAAAAGGAAAGAAGAGAGGTATCAAACGCCGCAGCAGAGAAGAAGGTAAAGAGAACAGGCAAGAAAAAGAGACAGACAAATGGAGGACAGACACTGTCCAGCATAGAAAGCAAAGAAGAGGGACTGTCTTACAGTTACAAGTGTCGGTCTCCAGACTTAGGCACGAAACATACTCCCATAGGGGGAGATGGGGAAGGAAAGAGGCGGAGGTGAGGGGGGGGGGGGAGGATGGTGGATGGGGAGGGATGTGGAAAAGGAAGGTATGCAGCCCGGAAAGAAAAGAGAGCTGGTCTAGCTCAGGGTCCCATACTCGCCACGCACTTAGCCACAGAAGAGCTGTGGACCCCCTGGGGCGGCCTCTCATTGAGTCCATACATAACAAAACGGGGTTGATTTGGGACTATTTAATAAAGGTAAGGGCGTGGGAAATGGGCATCAATCCCACAGTGAACACCCAACTTGCAGGTGGCAGGAGATGATTTTCCATGCCAACAGAGGACATGAAGGCATATCCCACATGATCAGCAGATTTAGAGCCATCGGTGTGAAAAAACAACAGCATCCCGAAACTCCCAAAAAATTCGGCGGAAACAACAACTCAACACCATCAGGGGACGGGGAATGGAATCTCTCTGACACCGGTGGCGATCATTCCGAATCTGGGGCCGGGTAACTAACCACGATGGGATGTTGGGGAGCCAATGAAGGAGACAGGACGAAGAAGGAAGCTGAAAATCACGGCGAAGTGACGCAAGGCGAAGTCAAACCAGTTGACTCGCCATAGGGCAGGAATCAAGTGGGCGACGTCCTTGGTCTGGGAACAGGATAGAATAGTAAGGATGAGTGGGAGGCGAATGGACAGCGATTGCATAAGAAACCAGAAGCTGGGACCGCCAAACAGAAAAGGGGGGGATCCCAGCTTCAACTATGAGACCATCAACAGGGCTAGTAGGGAAGGCACCAGTGGACAAACAGTTACCACAATGGTGGACTGGATCCAGCAGGAGCAGTGTGAAAGAAGCAGCCAATCCATTAACTTACAACCATAGTAGAAGTGAACAGCACTAAAGTCCGATAAAGGCAGAGAAGACTGGAACAATTACCCCAAGAGGTGTGGGTAAGGAAGCGGAGGAAATTGAGTTTACGGAAACATTCTATCTTCAGAAGTCTGATATGAGGCAGCCAAGTAATCTTGCTGTCGAAAAGAAGAACCAGTAAACTGTGGGACCACAGATATTCGTTTTTGCATCGAGGTAGAGCTCTGGATAGGGGTGGACCTTAGTACAGTGACAGAAGTGGACCACCTGCGATTTTAAAGGAGAGACTTTAAACCATGTGAGAGGGTCCATGCCGACGCACGCCGTATATCACCCTGTAGCTGCCGCTCTGCAGAGGCCATCGAAGAGGAACTAACCCAAATGCAGAAATTATCCACATACAGAGCAGGGGTGACCAAACGACCGACGAAGGCCACAAGTCTAACGATAGCAATGAGGAAAAGAAGTACACTCAATACGAAACCTTGTGGAATGCCATTTTCCTGGATCTGTGGAGAACTAAAAACAGTACCAACCCAAAGCCTAAACAGGAACTGGCGGATAAAAATGTAGAGTGGGCCCTGAAGACCTCACTCATGAAGAGTAAGGAAGATATGTTGGTGCCAAGCCATGCCATAGGGCTTGTGAAGCTCGGAAAATACTGCAACTTAATGGCGGAGCTGGGAAATAGCCTGCCAAACCGCGGATTCCTAGCGAATTAAATGATCGATCGGAGACCGTCCCTCTCTCGGAAACCACACTGGTTAGAGGACAGTAGATCCCGAGATTCGAGGAGCCGATTGAGCCGACAGGCTACCATCCATTCAAGTAACATGCAAACAACGCTTGTCAGACTAATTGTCATACAGCTTTCGACAAACAGGAGGTTCTTACCAGGCTTAAGAATGGGAACCACGATGCTATCCATTGAAAAGGGAAGTCATCCTGGAGCCAAATACGGTGAAGCTCCCATAGAAGATGATGTCACTGTGGAGCACTGAGATGTATAAAGAATTAGTTATGAATGGAGTCTGGGCCAGGGGCACTATGATGAGAAGAAGAACGTGGGGAAAGAAGTTCCCATTCAGTAAAAGGATCGTTGTAAGATTCTGACCGAGAAGGGGTAGAACATAAGGCGGAAGCTTCTGACTGCTTTTTCTGGTGAAGAAAAGCAACTGGATAGGTGGTTGATGCTGATGCTGCAGCATAATGGGTCGCAAGATGTTCCGCGATAATCAACGGGTCCATCCAGGAGGGTAAGGACTGACAGGGTACAGACCTTGGAGAGACCAAAGTGTAGCCCATACCCGTGACAGAAACAAAACGTTCCTAACACACTCATTTGCTTCGTTTGATTAAGTACCGGGCTTAGACGCGAAGGGGTTGTAAGAAGATTGAGAGTGGATGGGTGCCTCTTAAGGTGTTGCAAAGCTCGACGGCTATCACAGATGGCAATAACAATGACCATACTCCTTGACGTGACTTGCTGGCGGTGAAATGGTCCAGAAGAGCGTGGGACACCAAGGCTAGAAGCGCGAAAGCCGCATCATACACATCACGTAGGACCTCATCAATACAATCCTACAAAGAGGGAGAAAAAGCGACCTGTAGAGTATATAGAGGCCAATCGGCGCGTTGTAGAGACCATGCAAGGTAACCTGTCTATCGGGGAGCGGGAAGGGAGCGAGGCGAGGGAATCGATGGGAAGTGGTCACCATCGCAAAATTCGACGTGTGGCAAGCATTGTAAGGAAGGGAGTAGGGAGGGAGTGGCCAGGGAAATATCAATGGCAGAAAAGGTGCACTGAAATGGGTAAGAGAGCCATCATTAAGAAGGCACAAGTAGTCTGCAGTAAACTGCTTTATGAGAAGACGCCAACTAGATAGAAATGCTCTGCCCCACAATGGACGATTAGCATTAAAATCCCTGAGAAGGAGGAAGGGAGGAGGAAGTTAATGAAGAAGGGCAGTTAAGGCAGCAAGTATAATCGTCCTGTCAGGAGGGAGATAAAGATTGCAAACTGTGACCCCAGAGTCCAGGTGGATCCGAACAGCAACCGCTTCCAATGTAGTTTGAAGAGGAATCCATGTGCTAACAACGTCTGTACGGACCAACGTATAAACGCCACCAGAGGCCTGCAGGGGCTGACACGATGTCGATTGAAAGCATGGAGACCATGGAGGGTCGGTGAGAGATCATCAGTAAAATGAGATTCCTGTAGAACCACACATGCCGCAGAGTAAAATGAAATGATGGATTTCAACTGAAGAAGCTGACGGTAATATCCATTACAATTCCATTGGATAACCACAAAACGATGATAGAAATAGGGGGTGAGTGGGCTAACGCCAGTCATGGCACCGGGTCACCATCCATAACCGACAAGTAGGGGGCGACATCCATGAACAGCAGGTCAGAATTAGGTTGCGAAAGCGGTGGGGGGAAACTTGGCGACATCAGAGGCTCCTTGTCACGAGACTTATGTTTCTTCTTCTGTTCTGTTTGAAATCGAGGAGGGCTGTGCTGCAAAAAACAGCCAGCTGCAGCTGGATCTGGAACAGAAAGAGAGCGGGCGATCTGGTGGCCAACAGACCATGCTTCTCGTGGTCGTCATGTGACAGCAGACCTTTGGCCTGGAAGGTGCCGGGAAGGGGGGGGGGGCATTCCGGGAGAGGTGCCCTTGACCGGCAGAAGACGAAGAAGTAGGACACTCTTTGGCGGGGGAGGTGGAACAGCGCCCAGAGGGGCGGGGGGTGAACCACAGGGGAGGAGGGAGAAGAATAGTTCAGAACTGGGGAAGGAAGGGGGAGGAAGGGGTGAAGATGTATCTAAAACGTAGCCATACGTCATTGACACAGGATGAAGACGTACGTACCTCTTAAGAGCCTCAGTGTAGGTTGGACGATCAAGGGACTTATTCTCCTGTATCTTCTTTTCCTTCTTATAAGCCAGGCAATCCAGTGAGCATTGGGAATGACTGCCATGACAATTAACACACACAGGAGGGGGAACACAGGAACTCCCCTCACGGAGTGGACATCCACAATCACCACAGAGAGGGGTCTGCGAACTGTGGGAAGAGGTGTCCAAAATGCAAGCACTTAAAACATCTCATAGGTGGTGGTGGTGGGATGTACAGCTTCACCTCACATCGATAAACTATAATCTTGACCTTCTCAGGGAGGATATCCCCTTCACAGGCCAGGATAAGGCCACCACACCGGAATCAATGCGATTGTCCCTTGGGCCCTTCTGAACATGCAGAACAGAGTGAACACCCCACTGTCATAGATTGTCCCTAAGTTACTCATCAGTTTGAAGGATGAGGTCCAAATGAAAAATTACACCTTGAGTCATATTCCGAGTCTGGTGGGGTGTAATGGACACAGGAATTGTGCCAAAATGGTAATAGGCATGAAGGGCAGCAGACGTGGCAGCTGAAGCAGTTTTGATCAACAACGAACCAGACCGCATCTTGCTCAGAGTTCATTTTGCCAAACTTGTCTTATATATGTTCCACAATGATAAAGGTTGGTATTGTTGAAAGTATCCTCATCACTCCTGGTGCAAACCAGACAGCAGGGGAAAGGTTTCGCCCAAAGCCGACGAGCCTGACTCTCCTCCCAGGGGGTAGCCATGGAAGGGAAGGCTGAAGGGAAAGAAGAAGCAGCACTAAAAGGATCATTTCCATTCAAAGAGATGGCTATAGAGGAACCGCCAGATTTCTGGACCTGTACACGTATCATTTGCCTAGCGTCTCCCCTGATACCATCCATTCCGATTAAGGGCACTCCCCACAGATGCGACCCAACCACATCAAGGGCCATCTGTCATGGCGGCCATTGCCAGGAAATCCGATGTTCTAGGATGACAAGCAACCTCTCACAGGCTTACATGAGGTATTCACAGCTGAGGTATGAGAAGAGTGATCCTTTGTTTTCATGGGGCTCAACCAAAAGGGTACATAGCGACCCCACCACGTGGGCTGGCTACCGTGCTGACAATGTACCGTAGAATCAGACGACGTGAAGGAGAAGATGGAAGGAAATAGGAGGGCACACGCAAGAGACACTAGGTAAAGTGCTCTTCCCCAAATGGCTCACACTACGGAATAGAAACTTAGTAAGGAAGTCAAACCCCAATGGGGGCCAGAGAATGCCAAAAGAATGAGGCAGTTACTCAATGAAACCAAATCTCAAAGCCAACATAACCAGGAAGACAATGGGACCAACATGAACAAGGACAACAAGAAAGGGAGAGGAGAGGGTGGAATGAAAGGAGCAAGGACAGGAAAGGAGGGGAAGGGGAAGGAAATGCAGCCCAGAAAAGAAGGAAGGCTGTTTTAGCTCGGAGCCCCGTGCTCGCCACGCACGTATTCGCAAAAGGACCGTGATCCTCCTGGGGAGGGCGGGGGGGGGGGGGGTAAGCTGTTAACACGGCTAATTTGAAAGGCTCCTGACACAAGTCGAAACCCGCAGTGGTGTCTCGGGTCCAGTACCCACAATGCTGAGGGCTGACGCGGAACCATATGCCAGGCTCACATAATCGAGGTCGGATTTTATCAGGGCTTTGTCAAGCTACAGAAGGGTAGTGCGATCTGCATCCAAAATGGTGCTTAAGCTGACAAAGATGGCGAACCCATGCCGACTTAGAATCGAAGACCAGTTCTAAAAAGCAGTTAATCTTCTTAACATTGAATAGTTGAACGTGGAGGTAAAATTCTGGTTGTGTGTGAACAGAACAAAGTCGAATGAAGTGCTTGACGAGTCTGTGCAGCAGAAAATCGAAAGCCATGGGTGAGAGCCCATGCCTGCATATTTCGTATGACGCCTTTCAGTCTACATTCAGTGACACCCAAGGTAGAGGAGAAATAAGTAAGAGGAGGAAAAGAAGAGGTTGATACTGAGGACAGCGCTCATGCTGGTATATAATTGATGGCTACTAGAAAGAGAGGAACAGGACCCCATTTTCTTGGATATGAAGGGTACTGCGGGAAGCATTTACTTGAAACTGGAATGCATGTTGCGACGGAAGTACTGGCTGAAAATCAGGAGAGGATCATCGAGATCCCACTCATGTAACAAGGATATGGTGTCGCCATGTGGGGTCATAAACCTGTCGCAGGTGAAAGAAAACACTTATACAACGTTTTGACATCGGGCAAAAGCTGTTTAGTAGGCAGACTCCAGGGAAACCAGATTACCAGCAGTGGAACGGCCACAGCGAATACCATCCTGGGACTGAGCCAGAAGACTCAGATCCAAGAAGCCAACACAGACATGCGCTCAACCAACTTCCAGATAACATTGGTGAGACTTATTGGGCGATAACGGTCCATTTCTAGAGGGTATGTGGACAATGACGCTTTATCGCCAATGCGGTGGGAACTCGTCCTCACTCCATATGCGGTTGAAGACGTGAAGGATATGACGCCGACAATCCACCAGTAGTTGCTTATCATTTGGTTGTGGTGTGAATACTAGAAATATCGCCATAATAAGTGTTGTAGTGCGGATCCCAAAACAGGAATGCCTCTATAACACAGTGTCTGCCAGTACCTGACAGCCTCTGACAAATTTCCCATACATTTTACTCAATGCAACAGCTTCTTACTACACGTGCTTCGTCCATCCAGGGCAGTGGGAGGGTAGACAGACGTACTCCAATTCACTGAATGTAGTAGTATATGGCATCAGGTGGATTGTAAGAGAAAAAAATTGCTTTCAAGCGCTGTTTTATAAAACTAAAGGAATTTTGGTAACATTGAGACGCTGAATGTTGAGCATAGTGCAGAGCGAAATGTCCAGCGACAGCGTCTGAGTCAGTGCAGACACTGCCATCCAAAGTAGTAGGAAGTACACCTGCAGGTGTCTGGGATCCACAGAGATGTCTGATCTTAAGCCAAACCTGCAAAGGAGAGGTACGTGGTCCAACGCTTGAAACGTACCATCCCCAGCACTCTTGCTGCCCTCTTCATTAGGCATGGAGCTTTGCATCTTGTGCAAATATGTATGTATTACATAGACGGTGGTCCATTGATAGTGACCGGACTAAATTTCTCACGAAATAAGCATCAAACGAGAAAACTACAAAGTACGAAACTCGTCTAGCCTGAAGGAGGAAACCAGATGGCGTTATGATTGGCCCGCTAGATGGTGCTGCCATAGGTCAAACGGATATCAACTGCGTTTTTTAAAATAGGAACCCCCATTTTTATTACTTATTTGTGCAGTACGTAAAGAAATATGAATGTTTTAGTTGGACCACTTTATTTGCTTTGTGATAGATGGCGTTGTAATAGTCACAAACGTATAAGTACGTGGTATCACGTAACATTCCTCCAGTGCGGACGGTATTTTCTACGTAATACATTGCCCGTGTTAAAATGGACCAGTTACCAATTGCGGAAAAGGTCGATATCGTGTTGATGTATGGCTATTGTGATCAAAATGCCCAACGGGCGTGTGCTATGTATGCTGCTCGGTATCCTGGATGACATCATCCAAGTGTCCGGACCGTTCGCCGGATAGTTACGTTATTTAAGGAAACAGGAGAAGTTCATCCACATGTGAAACGTCAACCACAACCTGCAACAAATGATGATGCCCAAGTAGGTGTTTTAGCTGCTGTCGCGGCTAATCCGCACATCAGTAGCAGACAAATTGCGCGAGAATCGGGAATCTCAAAAACGTCGGTGTTGAGAATACTACATCAACATCGATTGCATCCATACCATATTTCTATGCACCAGCAATTGCATGGCGACGACTTTGAACGTCATGTACAGTTCTGCCACTGGGCACAAGAGAATTTACGGGATGATGATAGATTTTTTGCACGCGTTCTATTTAGCGACGAAGCGTCATTCGCCAACAGCGGTAACGTAAACCAGCATAATATGCACTATTGGGCAACGGAAAATCCACGATGGCTGCGACAAGTGGAACATCAGCGACCTTGGCGGGTTAATGTATGTTGCGGCATTATGGGAGGAAGGATAGTTGGCCCCATTTTATCGATGGCAGTCTACATGGTGCAAAAAAAATGGTTCAAATGGCTCTGAGCACTATGGGACTCAATTGCTGAGGTCATTAGTCCCCTAGAACTTAGAACTAGTTAAACCTATCTAACCTAAGGACATCACAAACATCCATGCCCGAGGCAGGATTCGAACCTGCGACCGTAGCGGTCTCGCGGTTCCAGACTGCAGCGCCTTTAACCGCACGGCCACTTCGGCCGGCTCTACATGGTGCAGTGTATGCTGATTTCCTACGTAATGTTATACCGATGTTACTACAAGATGTTTCACTGCATGACAGAATAGCGATGTACTTCCAACATGACGGATGTCCGGCACATAGATCGCATGCGCTTGAAGCGGTACTGAATAGCATATTTCATGACAGTTGGATTGGTCTTCGAAGCACAATACTATATCCCGCACGTTCACCGGATCTGACGTCCCCGGATCTCTTTCTGTCGGGAAAGTAAAGAATATTTGCTATCGTGATCCACCGACAACGCCTGACAACATGCGTCAGCGCATTGTCAATGCATGTGCGAACATTACGGAAGGCGAACTACTCGCTGTTGAGAGGAATGCCGTTACACGTATTGCCAAATGCATTGAGGTTGACGGACATAATTTTGAGCGTTTATTGCATTAATGTTGTATTTACAGGTAATCACACTGTAACAGCATGCGTTCTCAAAAATTATAAGTTCACAAAGGTACATGTATCACTTTGGAACAACCGAAATAAAATGTTCAAAATTACCTAGGTTCTGTATTTTAATTGAAAAAAACCTACCTATTACCAACTGTTCGTCTAAATTTGTGAACCATGTGTTTGTAACTATTACAGCGACATATATCACAAAGCGAAAAAAGTGGTGGTACTATAACATTCATATTTCTTTACGTACTACACGAATATGTAATAAAAAATGGGGGTTCCTATTTAGAGAAAACGCAGTTGATATCCGTTTGACCTATGGCAGCGCCATCTAGCTGGTCAGCCATAGCGCCATCTGTTTTCTCCTTCAAGCTAGACAAGTTTCGTTCTGTGTAGTTTTTTCGTTTGACGCATATTTCGTGAGATATTTGGCTCGGTCACGATCAATGGACCACCCTGTACATACCCCAAAGTGCTTTATGCTTTTAAGTATTGACAAACTTTTTATAATGTTCTGACATGTCCACCTGACAACTTTGAAGTTCAACGTAAAATACGTTTCACAGCAAAACGATTTTTAGGACCTACGATGACGGCGAAGTCTGTGGAAACGAGTTTGCTTAAAAATTGTATGCGATCTACGCTGATCAACGTTTTTTATCGAGATCACTCCTTCAGAACTTTCAAAATGAAAAAATTTAATTTCATGAGTATGTGCTCTTTTCACGAATTCGAACTAGCGAACATGTTGATAGCCTGAGGTGAAGCGGTAAAAACCATCTGCACGAATAAAACTCAAAACTAAATCTACCATCGCAACGTCATCTGATAAAAGTGCAGGAAGCGTATCAGGCTGCGCAAACGTCTGCCTGAGCGGAGTTAATAGCGGGCAGTCCAACAAGATCTGGACCTCCGTCAAAGCTGCTCCGCAGCCACATAAATGTGGGTCCTCGCGACGCAATAAATAGCTGTGTGTTATCCAGGTGGGGCCAAGGAGGTGGAATGAGTCAGGCAACACTCTCCATCAACATAGGTTCCAACACCATCACATTTCTCTCCATCAAGTGTTTCATGGAAACGATTAAGACAATCGTGTTTACTTCTGTACATGGGCATTAAGACAAAAATGGTTCAAATGGCTCTGAGCACTATGGGACTTAACATCTGAGGTCATCAGTCCCCTAGAACGTAGAATTACTTAAACCTAACTAACCTAAAGACATCACACACATCCATTCCCGAGGCAGGATTCGAACCTGCGACTGTAGCGGTCGCGCGGTTCCAGAATGGAGCGCCTATAACCGCTCGGCCACTCCGGCCGGCTGGCATTAAGACAGGTTCCTTCAGATTTTTCATGTATCTTGTTTAGTGATGAAGCTACAATTACTAATCATGGCCAGATAAACCGCCGAAACATGCAGTATTGGTCTGCTGACAATCTCAACTGGCTTTTTCAGGTGGAACGTCAGCAGCCATGAGGTGTAAACATGTGGTGTGGTGTAGTGAACCATCAGCTCATAGTCCCGTGTTTCATAGAAGTAACTCTGAATGCACACAAGTATCGCAGCGTTCTAACAATCTTCTACTGATGCTAGAAGACGTTCCTTTGCAGACTAGGATGAACCTGTGATACCACCATGAAGGCTGTCCAGCCCAAAGTGCTCGAAGTACTCGGCCAGTCTTAACAAATTGTTTCCATATTGTTGGATTGGATGCAGAGGATCTGTAATTTGGCCTGTCCATTCCCGGGATTTTACGCCTGTAGACTTTTATCAATGGTGAAATCTGAAAGATGCTGTCTACATGGACATACTAACTACGTCGAATGATACTCAATGACATATTACCACAGCCTGCTCAGACATCTGCGTTGAAACACTAGCACGTGTGCAGCAGTCGTTCCATACCAGACTGAAAGCGTGTATTGCCACAGCCGGTGGTCATTTTGGAAACAACCTGTGATTGTCAGTTGTCTCGTTAAGGGTCAAAATCCACATGACTAGTGTTGTTCTTCAGTGTGTGCTACCACAGATATTGTACAAGTGTCAGTGCAAGAATTTTTCAAAATGAGATATCTCGTAAATGACTCGTACGAGAGTCCTGCAACAACACCACAGCCATTCCAATTCGCAATACGTTTAGATTATTAATGCACCAGGCATTTTTTCATTTAAAAAAGTCATAATGTGTATATTTGCACAAAAAATACTCTGTTTAAGTATTATTACAATCTGTGAATTGGCTAAGAATACGAGACCCTGACTATCAATCTGTTGTCTGAAAACCACAAATCGATAGCACTTTCCATTTTCTCAATATCTGCGGTGAAAATTTTACCTCATTCACTCTGCAGATACCTAATTTAGCACCTGCTGCTACTCTCGCATTGATTGTAGGGTTTGCAGAGATTTTTCGTTTTGTTTTGCTTTATTTTTCTTTAATAGAATTTTTATATTTGCACACAAATTGTATAACTTTGAGGATAATAAGATCAAAGTAACACGGTCTTTGCGAATGTACTTCTGAACTAAAAGCGATTCTGGTAGCCGGGGTCCCAGATTTTTGTAAATATGCCTTTTACGTTTTTGTCGCGGTATTTGCATAAAAGCTTCACCCCGGAACACATATATCTTCATATCTAACCTAGAACTGAAACACCAGTTTTCATAGAATTACCATTAAAAACTTTTTAATATAAAGAAATATTTCCTTAAAAATTTCTATCCCTTATTTTACACCCTTAGTCCCTAAAGTTCTAAAAATCCTGAAACTCGAATTTTTTCATTTCTTACTGAGTAACAAAATACCCATTTTTGTAGCTCTAGCTTAAAAATTACCTTGACATCTTTGGAAAAAAACCTTTCATTTCCAGTTTCACCCTCTTAGGCGTGTAATTTCGAACAACTCTTCTTAAACGATGCCTACAGTATAAGATCCACACCCTCTCCAAATTTCAAGTTTCTATCCTTAGCGGTTTTTGATGGGCGATGATGGGTCAGTGAATCGGTCTGACCCTCTTTCAAACACGCTTTTTTCATTCCTAACTGGGAATCCAAATACCAATTGTCACACAAATGTGATAGACCTCTGAATTTATTCTATCAGCAACGCGGCCGCGGAAGTACTGGAGGGTCGTCACATACGAATGGATCGGTGAGGAAGAAATCTTCGAGTCCGTGGAAGCAGCACTCCACCACATAACTGCAATATAAGCTGAGAAAATCACGTGAGAAGCCGTTCGAATTCCACTGCGTGCCAAGCCACAGAGGCACAATCTTAGGCATGAGGTGAGGGCAGCTGTCATACAAGTGAAGAAGAAAAATTATATTGTGATATAAAAGGGCAGAAAAATGCAGTACCCCAGTCCTATTGGACATCGTGTAATACGAAGAAGAGGTGAAGGCCGACAATAAATGGGATCAATTCACCTACATACATTTTGAAAAAATCTGTAACTTGTAGACGAACATCTCTAGTCAGCTAAGCGGAACCATATGAAAAGAAAGCGGCGCAGTTTGCCGTTCCTTATCCCTAAAATTTCTCATTAGATAGTAATTAGTATGTGCACCACGTTTGGTGCAATCGACCCAGTCGTTTAGGAGGAGATACTAAGCATACGTACATACATTTTGGATGCTTCCACGTAGGTCGTCGACGGATGCAGCCAAGTTGCCAATGGTAGTAGCTAGCGCCAGCTTCAAACAAAGAAAGAAACAGACAAAAATATGGGTCCAGCAGAAAGGCTGGTCGACTATTTTTGGGGCCAGTGCCATGTACGGATGTTCGCTTCTCTCATCGCTACCGATGTGAATGTCAGTGCTGTGTAGTGTCTGGACACGACCCTCCAGTGTAATAGCTTAACCATCAGTCAAAATTACGGCGATGGGTCCACCTTCCAGGATGATAATATATAAGCACAATAAATTCATTTTGCGAACACGTTCCTCCAGAAGGCAGGAGTCAACCGAAGGGAATAAAGGCTCATGCTATTTACCAACATGAATCCGGTTAAGATTGCTTGGGACTTGTTCAAACCTTAAGTGCGTCGTCGCAAAACCTCTCCTCGTGCTGTATTTAAAACGAAAGGAAAATGACGTTAAAGTTCTCATTACAAACGGAGAGTGGAACGAACTGCAGAGCCGACGTCTCACCACCACGTCCACAGAAAGCCAAAGAGGAGCAAAGCATTTAAAATACATGTGTTGGGTACTCAACGCTGCTTATTCTGAAGCGGATTTTGATTTCATAGATGTGCAAAGATGTTAGTTTTAGGAAAGACTGACTTTATTCTGAATATTACTTTGTAAACGGTAAAGCTATTTTTGTCATAGTTACGTAAATCTTATTCTTTTATTCCCCACTCACAAGCAAGTCACTAGATCACAGCGTAAAACGGAAAATAAGAGAGGCCTTGGGAGGGGGATTTAGGACTTTTAGATCGTGACCTTTTAATGGATCAATTCCGATATTCACCTCATATGATTATAGGAAGCCACAAAATAAAAGAAATATGAATGTCCATCTCGTTCCTTCCGGTTACGATTCTGCTCGTTCAGTTGCTGTCGCACGTCTGACGTTAAAACGATGTATACAGTTAGGTTTCGGCAGTTCAAATACTTTTTGAAAATTAGTTATGTACTGACACTACTCTGGAGAGTGTCTGAAAAGATAAATACGCAATGTTTGGGAAAGCGTTTTCAAGTTACCTAAAATGGATATGACTAATATAAGCTGAAAGTATTCAGCCTAGATGGAAAATATAAAGCCCAATGGTTGAAGTAATAAACTTTTCATCATTTGCTAGACCGTGAAATGCAGTGTAATATTGTAGTACGTAGAGAAGATAATCATAGACAATGGGCGAAGCAATGACGTCAGCTGTCGTTTCCAGGGAAATCACTCACTGTATTGTCGTAAAACTATAAAAGAGAAAGCGCCGCATATTTTACACTAGAGACTCGCATTCACAGAGATGGGAGAATCGCCTGCAGTAGTGTGCAAAGAAGCCAAGAGGACATGGCGTCGTTACCTTGTAGTGCTTGTAGTAGTGTACAAGGAAGCCAAGAGGACATGGCGTCGTTAGCTTCTAGTAGTGTACAAGGAAGCCAAGAGGACATCGCGTCGTTAGCTTCTAGTAGTGTACATGGAAGCCAAGAGGACACGCCGTCGTTAGCTTCTAGTAGTGAACAAGGAAGCAAAGAGGATGCGGCGTCGTTGGCTTAGTCTACAAGGAAGCCAAGAGGACATGGCGTCGTTACCTTGTAGTGCTTGTAGTAGTGTACAAGGAAGCCAAGAGGACATGGCGTCGTTAGCTTCTAGTAGTGTACAAGGAAGCCAAGAGGACATCACGTCGTTAGCTTCTAGTAGTGTACACGGAAGCCAAGAGGACACGCCGTCGTTAGCTTCTAGTAGTGAACAAGGAAGCCAAGAGGATGCGGCGTCGTTGGCTTAGTCTACAAGGAAGCCAAGAGGACATGGCGTCGTTACCTTGTAGTGCTTGTAGTAGTGTACAAGGAAGCCAAGAGGACATGGCGTCGTTAGTTTCTAGTAGTGTACATGGAAGCCAAGAGGACACGGCGTCGTTAGCTTCTAGTAGTGTACAAGGAATCCAAGAGGACATGGCGTCGTTAGCTTCTACTAGTGTACAAGGAAGCCAACATGACATCGCATCGTTTGCTTATAGTAGTGTACAAGGAAGCCAAGACGACATCGCATCATTTGCTTGTAGTGTACAAGGAAGCCAAAGGTGGCATCGCATCATTGTCTTGTGGTAATACACAACGAAGCTAACAGGGCATCGCATAGTCACAAATGGAAGAGATGGTGAAAAAGTCGCAAGAAGCGCTAAAGCTAATAATATATATGGTAATGTCGAAGCAGTGTGTAGAACTTCCTCAGGTAAGTACCGATGGTATTTCGCTACATAGGAGTTCCCACCTCTGTTACAAACTCTTCTAATTTCGTGACCCGCTTGTAGATCGACACCACTGCTTTGTATTCGCTGGTTGGAGCGGAGGTGGTGGCATCAAGTCGTGCTATCGTCTGGGGGAAGACACTGTATCTTCTTCAGTCGTGGACAGCCAGGTTTAACTAGAATGCAAGCTGCGACGGCACCGGGCGTGTTCGTAATGGACGGGGCGTCTCGAGTTCCCGGGGATCCTCTGCGAAAGTTCCTGATCTCGCTACTGTTGCTGACGGACTCTTTTCTTCAGCTCCAATAAACCAAATGTTACCATGTTGTTTATGAAATAAATGCAATAAAACTGAATACAGCATCACGTTTATTAAACTTTCTCAGTACAGATTTCTCCCACGTATTTTATGTTCTCAGTGCAGATTTATCTGGCGCATTGAGAGTGTGATAAAGGTGAATACTGACTCTCGAGAGTTTTGTAACTGTACTGAATTCAGATCTAACTAACGTATTAAGACGGTCAGAAGGAATGTGTGGGAGGGACTGTACAGCAAGCAAATATCACACGATGCAAATGTCATAGTGTCACTCTGCATCTGCCTCTGTGAACTGATCTTACACCATCAAAACTTTCATAAGGATTACGTGAGAACACTAAAAATCGCCGCTTATATTCTACGCTGGTATATGACAGTGCTCTTTCCTCTTAAATGTTAAGCTAAATGTATGTCTAACCAAACGAATATATTGCCACTGCCTACCAGCAAGATTGCAGCACCTCACGGACTGACCAACTAGCATCTAAAGCAACTGCCTCAGGAAGTTGAATGTCATATTACAGCTCTCTTCAGTGATATATCCCGTACTGTCAACTACCAACGACACGAGAATATGGCAAGGTGTTGGTGGTTCTGAACACAGGCAAATATCTGCGGCTTCCAAAGAGATCTGAGACTCCCAAATCGTTATCGAGCAATCAGCGTCCTATTGAGAGTGAGAAGCTGTACTTCCAAAGGAAGTAGAGTGTTAATATAATTAATGTTTTGTTCATTTGCAGGTACATATTCCTAATCGAATTCCCCGAGCACAGTACCGTAATATGCGTGTACCCTATCCAGTTGAGAATGCCGCTGCTCGTCTCCAGTTTAGCAAATGTTTCCAAATGTTTATATCTCGCCTTGACATTTAGTTGGTGATCTGCACACATTTGGTTTTCTTGTCAGGATTCCTTTAACTCCGTTCTTCAGCTTCTGATTATCGATTCAGGATTTTTTTGTATAGTATTGGCACTACGGTGCCCAGGTGCCTGAATGTGGTGATTCTGGGACACGATGCAACTGTGAGGTTGGTGCATCGGCCGGAGTGGCCGAGCGGTTCTGGGCGCTACAGTCTGGAACAACGCGACAGCTACGGTCGCAGGTTCGAATCCTGCCTCGGGCATGGATGTGTGTGATGTCCTTAGATTAGTTAGGTTTAAGTAGTTCTAAGTTCTAGGGGACTGATGGCCTCAGAAGTTAAGTCCCATAGTGCTCAGAGGCATTTGAGGTTGTTGCAGGATACAACAGAGGTAACGGAACTCTGGGAAGTGCGCCACGCCTTCTTCCATCACGTCTGACGTGCTTTACACTGCGTGTGAGGTTCGTGTGCCACATATACTAGCTCGCAGATAAGGTGCACGTGCTGTTGCCAAAAAAAAAAAAAAAAAAAAAAATGTTCAAATGTGTGTGAAATCTTATGGGACTTAACTGCTAAGGTCATCAGTCCCTAAGCTTACACACTACTGAACCTAAATTATCCTAAGGACAAACACACACAACCATGTCCGAGGGACGACTAGAACCTCCGTCAGGACCAGCCACACAGTCCATGACTGTAGCGCCTTAGAACGCTCGGCTAATCCCGCGCGGCGCGCTGTTGCCCTTATTATACTATGTCATTATTGTTTTGCTATAATACATTTCTTTAAGAAGCATAGAAAGGGACGCAGACTGTTCGAAGGCAGAAAGAAATGAATTGCCACGTTGTCCACTATATATTCCCTCAGCAACCACGCTTCAAATAGCGCCTAAAACGTGTAACTTACTGGCATACATACCTCGCATTCTTTTTACTATAGCTGCTTTACTACGAATATGTTTTCCACGAACAGATACTACATTTCATATTAAGCAAAGCGCCATCGAGAGTCAGGCACATACTTCGTTGTACTATGTCCAGGCAAACTGCGCAACAGAAAATTTAAACGGATGGCTTATTACACGTGTCCATGTTTGGGGTCTGTACCTTTGTACTGTATAGAGTACCTCGCAGCTACTGTAAATCACTTCAAATGTGCAGTAGATGCTTTGACGCAGAATATTATGCCGATTATCTAGCTTGCTAATTGTTATACCTCATTGTTATACCTCAGAAGCTGTTCTGTTTGAAATGACGTTTCTGTAACATCTGAAATGTTATATATTTTCTTCTTCCGCTTATACTTCAGTTTCCGTAAATGCTTCCAAGCGTTGGGGTGATATGTACTTTCCCCATAAAATATCGGTGTCAGCTTATGAAGGGAAATCTCGCCGCTTTAAGCATGTTTCATCAAGTACTGCGTATTAATATTAGTGAATGCTTGTGTGCAAAAGTAAATAATTTTTGTAAAATAGGGTTAAATACTGTGGCTGAAAAAGTGCTTTGTGATCTATTACAGATATACACTGCCTGACAAAAGTATCAATCACCCAAAGACACCGTAGGATATCACTAACTTTCTACATGTACACATTGAGGAGGATACGTAATGACTGTAGCTTCAATTCCCTGTGACATTTAGAACGGTGCGCAAAGTGCATTAGCGTTCTCCGCGTTCAGTGTTGCTGCCACGCCTGCTTGTGTATATAAGACGAGTGAACAGCGCCAGTTGTTGAGCGATCACTGTGAAGGACTTTTGGGGCAGTCGGATGTGACAGTACCCCACTGTTGGACTGTATGGAAACTGTTAACGTCGTTGCCATTTGTTACGTTATATACAAAAAAATTACATGTGTATTTTATATATTTTCATTTTTAATTTATCAGCAGAAATGTTTTCTTTTGTTAGTGCATGAATCTTTCTCTCAGGGATATTGTCTTTTCTTATCACATTTACTTACGTGCATAAGTAAATATACGACGGGTTCTTGAAGCGCCGCTGTTATTCATGTACCAACGTTAGAGTTTGAACGTGGTGACTAAAATATACTTGCCGTTAACTGAATTGAATGTAATTTTGTTAATTTCTATTTATTGATTGCAAAGAAAGGCTCGAGAGAATTTCGATTGTTGCCGTCGAGCGGCCAAAATAAAAAACTTACTGAACTCGTGGTATCCGTATAATTTAAAAAAAAAAGAGCTTTAACGTAAATTAATTATCTGATGCAATTTAGAAACATTCTTACAACGAAATCTCTCGCATTTACAGTTACTGTCAACACAAAAAAAATTAATTAATACTTCGGTGCGTAATGGCCGACAAGAGCCTGCATCAGAAGATGAGTGTCCTGCAGCGCAAATTACTCAAAAAATGCTTATTAAAAATAATTAGCCCCCACGACCGTTTGAGGTGAAAACTATTCCAAGGAAATTCATTTTTTGATAACAATAATTATTTTATTTCAACATAGTACAGAATAGCTTACATAAAATATGTGTAACCGCTCAATGGCTGCCTTCCGTATCACGAAACAAAGCAGTGTGTGTACCATAAAGTACGTCCTTCCTCCTCGGCCGTACAATCACGTCTCTTTCGATCATTTTTTTATTTTCATAGACATTAAATAAAGATGCTAATAGACATTAAATAAAGATGCTACTCTTGAATTATCGCTGCATATCAGTTGTAGCCGCACAATCGCTGCCTTCCGTATCGCGAAACAAAGCAGTGTGTGTACCATAAAGTACGTCCTTCCACCTCGGCCGTACAATCGCGTCTCTTCGGACCATTTTTTTATTTTCATAGACATTAAATAAAGATGCTAATAGACATTAAATATAGATGCTACTCTTAAATTATCGCTGCATATCAGTTGTTTCCAGTACATTAACTGTATATTCATATTAATTTTTTATTCATAAAATACGTTAACTACGGTTTACAACCGATAAAAATGTCAACATTTATGTGAGGTACCGTCACAAAACGTGAGGGTATGAGCAGTCGTCGTCAAACTTCGGATCGAGAACGTATGTCCACCACAAGGTAGGATCGCGGTATTGCGCAGCGAGCATATCATAGCCCCTCCACATCAGCGTCTGCAATCCGAGAACAAGTAATGGACGCCGTGCAACATTCAGTGACATCCCGCCCCACTGACCAGGAGCCAGCAGTGGCAAAGTAGGGAAACGTCGTCCCATGCGCAGGCCGCCGGTAACACCACGACACAAACGGTTGCGTGTGGAGTGGTGCCCTGACAGGGAAGCGTGGTTTGCTGATGAATAGTATCACATTGTTCTGCGATGAATCGCTGTGCTTCACAACCGCATATGAGCATCGTTGGTGAATATGGCGGATACCTGGGGAGATAGATGTCCCTTTCTCCCAATGTTTTAGAGACGCACAAAAATGGCTCAAATGGCTCTAACACTATGGGACTTAACGTCTGAGGTCATCAGTCCCCTAGAACTTAGAACTACTTAAACCTAACTAACCTATCAACATCACACACATCCATGCCCAAGATAGGATTCGAAGCTGCGACGGTAGCAGCAGCGTGGTTCCGGACTGAAGCGCCTAGAACCGCTCGGCCACAGCGTCCGAAAGAGAGGCACATCGGCACTGCTCCTAGAGTCGTGGTGTGGGGAACCTTTGGGTATGAGTTCCAGGTAGGGCTAACTGTGATTGAGGGAACTGTGACACCACAGCGGTACGTCACAAACAACCTGAATGCTCACATGTAAACTCTCGTGCGACAGTATCATGGCACCATTTTTCAACAGGACAATGTTCGTCAATACATGGTCGTGTCTGTATGACCTTTCTATGTGACGTTGAGGCACTGCCGTGGCCAGCGAAGTCCCAGAACCGATAGAGCATCCGTGCCATAAGCTTGGATTTCAAGTCCGTCCCAATGCCAGTATCTAGGATATCAACGATCTGTTGTTTGCCAGCTTACCTCAGGAGAGGATACAACCGCTGTATGACACCCATCCAAACGGAATTAGAGCAGGCATGCAGGATGGAGAGAGTACAACGTCATACTGGTAAGTGGACTCATCCGGACAAGAATTTTATAAATTTTACTTTATTTTGTAAACAAATACTATCACACACACACACTCATTTTAGGTATCTTCTTCCAGAACACTGCTCGATTTTTACCGCTTAACTCTTCGCCCTGTGTCAGGCCAGCCAGTATATTCGGCGACACAGGCTTTTTACTCTCACTGCCCTTCAGAGCGTTTGTTTGCGGTATACGGACCATCCCTTCGTTCACGGGTCCAACACAACAAAGCTTCCGTTTGCTCGCTGTTTAAGAAGTCGTCGTGATGTTCTTGTTCATTCACCGTGATGTTCATGTGGTTCCACGTCACGTTGGTCTGACGGTAAATGAGGCTGTTGACCCTACCTTGGCCTCCTGCCTCTTCCATTCCTTCGGGTGATATCTGTCTTCCTTGTCGTGAGGGGAACATTTAACAAGGTTCTGTAATGTACATTGCCTTTTTAGCTATCACCATTTATTAAGTGGTGATCCCCAGCACTTTGTACTCATTTTTATCAGCCTCTGACGGTTCGCTATTTCCTGATCCGATGCTCTTTCTTTAACCGGTATACGTTTGCCGTCGGATTTATCGGTCGTTTTATAGAATGACACGCGGGCTTTTCATCACGTTTTACTTTTCTGTCCGTCGTAGCACTATGGCGAAAGACATTTAACCTTTGGTTAGGGAACTTCGTTGTCTCTACGGCGTATTTTGTGGACCTTGCTCCACGAGGAAGTCCTTGCTGTTAGGTCTCTTCCGTTCTGTCGATTGGGCTTAACGTACGGTCGCTTTTAATTACCCGCCAGGGCAGCCGCGAGCGCTAACGCGCTGCTTCCTGGACTCGGGTTGGCGCGCCGGCCCCGGATCGAGTCCGCCCGGCGGATTAACGACGAGGGCCTGTGTGCCGGCCAGTCTGGATGTGGTTTTAGGCGGTTTTCCGCATCCCGCTAGGAGAATACCGGGCTGGTCCCCACGTTCCGCCTCAGTTACACGCTTCGCAGACATTTGCAACACGTTCGCACTATTTCACGATTTACACTAGATGCGGACCGTTGGGGTACACTGATTCCATCCCTGGGGCTACGGGGTGGCGCTGGAAGGGCATCTTGCCACCCCTAAAACTATCCTTGCCAAATATGTTCTGACCATGCCGACCCTGCGATCGCTGTGGGACAATGGCGTAAGCGAAAGAAAGTAGGGTCGCTTTTAATTCCTTTTACATATTGGTGTTCTGAGGTTATGACTTGGGCGCTTACCCGCTTCGTCTTCCCTTTCTCCTCTTGTGAGCGCTTATGTTTTCTTACCAGGCAGTGTACTGAGAAAACATTTGCACTCCAAGACGGGATACCCGTTTCCACCCGAACCCACACTATCGTGCGGATTCGGTTTTTATTTTTACGGCAAACTGAATCTCTTGCCTTGCTTCCAAGCGACCTGCAACGATCGTGCAGGTTGTGCGCTACGCGTTTCTCATGTTTATGTTGCCATTCGGCGCCAACAGATTGCAGCACATATTGTTTAAGTTGATCGAGAAGTGAGCATTATGCCGGCGCCTGGTTAGTAGCTCATAATTAAGTTAAATTGAATTGTTTCGGCGATTTGCTAGATCTGGTTATTTGTAATAGTGTGTAAAACGTTATATTGGTAATTATTAGTAACTTCATATCTTTCCACAGTCATTGTGCGTTAAATTTGTACTAGCACTATTGTGCGGGTTAGGTGTTGACTGTGTTAACTTCATCCTCGAGTGGGTGTTGTTGATTGTGTCATTGGCCTACTTATATTACTGCTTTTCATATAGTATTCAATGGGGAAGTTTTTATGCACATTCGCGTTATTGAATGCAGGTTTATCAGACAATCAAATCCGTTCTCTATTAGAGGATTCGGATTTGAGTGGCATTTCGTCAGATGAAGACGGCGAGTTTGTTCCTTCTCCTTCAAATATTCAGCAGGAAGACGACTCGTCTGATGATGATTTGAGTGACGAAGAAGTTCCTGAAGAGCGCAGGAGTTTACCCAGTGTTACAGAAACCAGAAACCAGACTGCCAAAAAGATTATGGATCTGTTGAAATTTAGAATGCCTCTAGCTGAGGCTCTTCTGTCATATCCAGACAGAAAGAGGAGAGCTGAAGAGTTTGAAACACCGTTAGATGATACGTTAAGTACCTCCACAAAGGCAAAAGTTTACAAACACGATCCGAAACCAGGTTTGGACAAGCGATATGATGGGTATGATCACTGGCCGACAGTGGATGATATTTTGTCACCACGAACATGTCAGTATGAGCGCTGCAGTTCCAGAACAAAGACAAAGTGCATAAAATACAATCAGTACTTATGTATTGCAAAAGGAAAGTATTCTCTCAAATTATTTTACGAAAAGTGAAGCAGTCTGAATCATGACTTTGCGTTACAAAATAAATAAAAAAAAATTTTATTAATTTTTTGCCACGGAGCGTGATTTGCAATCTATGTAACATTTTTTATAATAACTAATAAATAAAAGTAATGGAAGAATAATTTCTTATTCGTAACTGTTCCTCAGGTAACTTATAATATCAAACAAATAGCACGAAGTCAGAGAATAATTTTGGTGAAATAAAACCTGACCCTCACGATTGTGCTAGTTGTTTCCCACTACATTTTTTATGGAAGAGTTTTTTTATTATTTTTCCCTGTGTCTACTATGCCCAAGTATACAGAGAATTCAACTTTATTCACCATTTTTTTAAAAAAAAGGTGTTCAGGGTGGAAAGGGATAAATGTAACGACAATGATTTTTATCCGTCACATTTGAACGTCTTTGGTAAGGAAATACTAATTACCACCACGAAAATTAGCGATTTAGTGGTTTAAAAACAAAGGACAAGGAGCACATTTCTCCATTTCCTTTCCGGGATTTACCATATTCTAACAGTGACAAGGTTGGAGATCGACTTTCCGAGTGTAAGAACCGCTTTGACACGAGTTGTAGATGAATTTACAACACCTGTGTGATAACGATGAGGCTACTGTACAAGCTGGAAACTAAGAAATTGATTTGGCAGAGCTGCTGTGGAAGGTGTGCTTATACCGTAGATGCGGATATCTCAAAACTTTCTAAAGTCTTTTCCTGGAGATAGTTACACATTGAGTCTGCCTGAGCGATTTATTTACCAGTGCAGAAGACTCTGCCAATGAGAGTAAAAGAATTCTCCGCGATGTGGAATAACCACGCTGATCGGAGGGAAACTTCAGTGTGCGATGGTTGTTTCATAAGTAAAACTACTGTTTATTAGCAAACAACCGCATTTCTGATCTGTCAACTACACTAATCAGACCCGAAGAACAGATAGAACTCCCACGTAAAAGGCGACACGTGCAGTGAAAGGTTCCAACTATAAGGGACAGTCCAATGAAAACCAAACACTCGCCACAATGGGACCATGGAATGGGTCGAGTCAAAAGTAATCACCACACGCGTTAGTACATTTATCCTATTGGGAGACTAGACGATCAATTCCTGTTTCATAGAGCGCGGCCAGCCGCTGATGCATCCAAAATCGCACTCAGTCTTGTACTTTCGCGTACGACTAAAACGACGTTCACGCAAGTCTTCCTTCTGTCCGCAAAATATTTGATAATCACGCGAGTAAAAGAGCCCGGCTGTACAAAGGTATTGCAGTGCTTCCCAATAAAGTCCCCGTAGCGTAGCTTTCGTCCGATTGGTAGTGTGGGGCGTGCGTTATCGTGCAACATGGCGATTCCGTTCGACAGTATTGCGACAGCTGGAAGTTGGAGAAGCGGTCACTGCCACACACGTTTTGTGCTCTCCAGTGGATAGATGGGAGAAGTCCTGGGCTGCAAATTGATATATCAATGGTTGAGAAACTACCATGAGCCATACTAAAATGTGTCGCGGCCACAGGATGTAAGAGGCAGAGGTCGAAGTCGAGGTCGAGGTCGAGTTGGGGCAGTAAATTTTCGTCATCTCTGCCACGGCCAGTTACCATGTTGCTAATACATAACACCTTATGGGCGTTAAAACCTCCCAAAAGTAGGAAAGGTTTAGGGAGTTCATCAATCAGTGCGGGCAATATGAGGGTACCGCACCATCTGAAGGGAGAAATACGTTGCAGACAATTACTTCCTGCATCATACTTATCCTGACAGTCACAGTTTAAAGAAGAGTGAAGGGGCACAATTTCACTACATACCGAGTTCAGGACATAAACGAAAACTCCACCTGACACCCTATTATATTCGCTATGGTTCTTATAGTATCCACTGTAGCTGCGGTAGGCAGTGGTCTGCATACCAGGGAACCAGGTTTCCTGGAGAGCAATGCAGAAAGCAGGTGTAAAGCTTCACAGTTACCGTAGCTCAGCCAGGTGGTGGAAAAACTGCCTCAGTTCCACCGGAGGATGACGTGATCATGAGCTTGCAATGAGGCAGTCTCCGCCTCAGGGTCCTGCTACCGACTTATTTTCTGAACGGGTTAAATCCATTGTATCTGAGGGACCGACGAGATCTAGGTCCTCAGCAGACGCTAGAATCTCCTCCACATCCACAGACACAGAGTTTGTAGGTAGCGGTGGTGTGGGTGCCACACAATTAACTTTGTCTTTGTTGTCTTCTTCCTGGACTTCTGTCGCTGATCCTTGGGTTTCTCTGGCTGGAATGGCTTCACTGATTCAGTCTCCGAGACTGAAGATGATCATGAAGCACTACGACTAGCTGCTTTTGGGCACTTCAGCCATTGGCAGGTGACATCTTTCTTACTAGCAGAAACCTGGGAAGCGAGTGACCCAAGCGACCCCTTCCTAGACAGAGTTACACTTCTCCAGCTGGAAGGGAGGACTGTTGTCCCCGATGGTTGGTGGGACAGTGCTTCTGCGGTAGGTGTTGTGGTATCAACAGGGAGGGAAGTGCCCACCAACATCAAGTGGGCAGGTGTAGTCCAACGGCCCAGAGCTGACTGAATGGTTGCTTCGTTGATTGGGGTTTAAGGGACCAAATAGCAAGTTCATCAGTCTCTTGTTTCAATGGTGATCCAATTGGACGGATTTACATCTCAGAAGAGTCACAACTATAAAAGGTAAAAGCCTAAAAATCCTCAGGTGCACTGGTGTTGTCAATGGTGAAAACAAAAGGAGGGAAGTCAGCAAATGGGCAACCCCACGACTATGCTAGAGTTAGGAAATATCCCACCTCTGACGCAGTACAGCCAAGACCACGTGCTATTAAAAAGCGTTCAACAGCTAGAACGTAAAGGTTCGTATTGTTAAAGGAGGCTAACCTAATCTAAAAAGCGATAAAAACAGAGTAAGAAGGAGGGAAAAGAAGATCTAGGCCAGGGAGGGAAATCAGAAATCTCGAAACACAGCTTACAATGGCAGACACCGCAACCCTCACCACCCTGTCCCTACTCCAGAGGGAGATTAGAAACCTTAAAACGGAAAATAAAAATCACTTACAGAGGAAACTAAGAACCAGTTCAACCATCTCGAATCATCTGCCAATATTAAAGGTAAAGTGCCGTGAAGTCTGTACTTAGTACACAGAGTCAAAAGAAGGGGCATTCCAGCAAAATGTGGGCTACTAACTGGGAGGCTCCACAACCACAAAGTGGGGGTGGCTCATTACGCGAAAGAAAACCATGTGTCAGCCTGGTATGGCCTATGTAGAGACGACACAGGGTAGTCGAGTCCTTTTGGGAGAGGTGGAAGCGAGAACGCCACAGGGCAGGTGTCATCTTAATCGCATGAAGTTTGTTAGACAAGGAGGTAGCCTCCCAAGGGCTGGCCCATGATTGTGCGAAGTGGGATTTGATATGAAGCTGTAAATCCGCCGCAGGAGGGCTTACAGAGGAAGAGGGTGACTGCTCCCCGAGCCAAACGATCAGCAAGCTCATTACCTGGGATACCCACATGGCCAGGGACACAAAGGAAGTCAACGGAACAAGCAGCATGGTGAAGATCAGAGAGATTGTCATGTATGGCCGAGACTAAGAGATGCCGGGAAGAACACCGGTCAATAACGTGAAGGTCACTCATTGAATTTTTTTTTTTTGTTATGGTGTTAGGGCGCAAAACTGCTACGGTCATTAGCGCCCGGTCTGTGGCTTAGGGAAAGGGAAGATAAAACCAAATTTTAAATCAGCAGCAATGGGAGCGTAACTAAAAAGTGGGGAAACTCAAAAAACAGAAGAAAAGCTTAGAAAACCACTATAGAAGGGGAGGTTATTTTCCCCAAGAAGAGCTTCGTATGACCGACGTCATCTCACTGACACTGATACACTCCGGGACGCGATCGGCTGAGCGCGTGTCATCTGCTAAAATGGAAAATATATCAGGCGACAGCTGAAGACGGGCGCGTAACGGAGTAAAATAGGGGCACTCAAGTAAAAGGTGTCTCACCGTTCACAGTTGAGAGCTCCGGCGACAAAGCGGGGGAGGATCGCCACTTACAAGATGTCGATGGCTAAAAAAACAGTGCCCTGTCTGGAATGTAGTTAAAATTACTTCCTCCCGATGACGAGTTCGGGAGGAAGACGTCCAAGCACAGGGAAGAGCGTTCACGTCTCGCAATTTATTATTGGGAGGTGCAGACCAATGTGCGTGCCATAAAAGAGCAACACGACGACATAAAGTACACTGTAGACCGGCGAAGGTAACCATGCGAACAGCAGGCTGAAGAAGGGAGACTGCAACCTTGGCCGCTATATAGGCAGCCTCGTTTTCACGAATACCAACGTGTCCTGGGTTCCAGAGGAATACTACAGAGATGCCCCGTGTAACGTTACCTGGCAGCACACACACTATTAATAAAATGAAATGACTATGTACGCCTATGAAGCAATTCGTATGTACTGTAATTGTTTAACAAAAAAATATTATTTAATTTTGTATAAAGGACATTCGTTATTATTGTAATATTTTCTGTAATAATATTCTCGATGTATTTATGATTGTAATATTTCAATACTCATAATGTAATTACGAAATATGTTAATATCTGCGATAAAAAAAAGTAAAATACAGCCACAGAGGAAAATAATGTTGTAAGATTACAAAGAGACATTAACAATTAGCAATAGTATAAATAGGAATACATAATGTGCATTCTTTTGTCGTCTTCCTCGAGAGCTGAGAGAGAGGAACCTGTGACGTAGCATTTTATGAATGAGTAGACTTCTTTTGTCTGTATCTATCTTTAGCCGCCATTAGAGGAGAAATTACAAAGTAATGTAAGTTTAATTGTTGTTGTGTTCTAAATACATTATAATTTATCAAAATTGTGTATTACTAATGTAAATTAGCTTGCCCATGTCATCTATAATATTTCTTTAAAGAATTTTCAGCATTTTTAGCGATTATCGTTGGTGTTGCTGGGCTGTGCCGCGACCGAACGATTTGCAGCGGCGGCAGATTTAAAAAATTGTTCCACTAAAAAAAAAATTAACCAAACCCGTAAATCGGGAGCAGATAAAATTAGCAGTGAATTACGAAATATTTTTCTTTCACAGCGATCCTGAGGCTGACGGAATTTATTACTGGTTTTACATTTCTGCATTCATAGGCGGATAATTAACGTTGAAGTTGTTAATCTGTTGGTTCTTTCAATTTCTAAAGCAAATAACTTAAACGCATAGTGAAGTGTGTTTTGTCAATGATAATTAAACATTCAGGTCAGCTTGGCAATATTTAACCATTTTCTGCTAACAGAGACAGTATTGTGTTCCATAGCTAACGCCGGGAAAGAATTCAGTAACTATTTAAAAAACCACTGCATTTAGAAAATGTGTGCCAAGGCCGAAATACGTAAAAAATTTAATTTATACAATTTTTAACTACATGTTCTTAATCAGTTAATATCAATTTATCAGCATGAGAGGGTTGACTAAGGTTCACGTAATTTTAAATGTGCGTAATTCTGTCTAAATGAATTTTTATTACCACACGTAAATAAGGGGCTCTACAACAAATTACGTACTGAAAGAGCAAATAACAAAAAACAATTTAAAGTAACATTTCCATCCCCACATTTGCAAATCCATTTTCGATTCATTTCATTTTCATTTTTTTTACATAATAAATAAATAAATATTTTCTTTTTTTTATTTCATTAAACCCCAAGGTGGAGAAAGTGGAGCCAATCCTGAAACCGGTGGTCAGAGGGTGGACAGGGTAAAGAGCTTGAGGACTGAAGAGAGAGCTGAGCGAATCTGAGCATATAATATACTGTATCCGCTGATGGCGACGGATGTATTGGACAGCCTGCAGAACACCGTTAAGCTCCGCAGTAAAAACTGAACACTGGTCGGGAAACCGAGATCGGTTAGGGGTGTCGCCAACAATATAGGCACCACCAACCCCAAATGATGGTTCTGAGCCGTCAGTGTAAATAAATCTGGCATCCTTCATTTGTGCGCATAGAGCAGCAAATGCCTGATAATAAAGAAGAGAAGGGGTACCATCCTTGGGAAGCTGACAAAAGTCACGGAGCAGGCAGGTCCGGGGCGGAGCCAAGGTGGTGCTGTACCCCCAGTTATCAAGAAAGTTCTAGGAAAGTGGAAAGAAAGAGAACGTAGCAGTTGACGGAAGCGAACTCCCGGTGGTAGTAGAGAGGAAGAGCAGATTGCATACCCTAAATCCAAGGAGGCGTCGAAAAAAAGTCATGCGCAACATTAGCAGGCACGGAAGGCAGATGGCTAGCATAACAACTCAGAAGGACAGCTCACCGATTGGACATTGGAGGTTCAGCAGTCTCAGCATAAAGGCTTTCCACAGGGCTGGTGTAAAAGCTCCAGACGCTAAAGGCAATGCACGGTGGTGGACAGAGTCGAGAAGCGGAAGAATAGACGGCCGAGCAGAGGAGTAAACTATGCTTCCTTAGTACAATTTCGAGCGCACTAAGGCGTGATAGAAGCGGAGAAGGACCACTCGGTCCGCTCCCCAGGAGGTACCATTCAGGACACGAAGGGTGTTGTCGAATCGCAGACAGCAAGGCGAAAGATAGGAAACGTGGGAGGACCAGCACACTTTTCTGTCAAACATAAGACCCAAGAATTTAGCGACATCCGCGAACGGGAGGTCGACGGGGCCTAGATGTAGGGAAGGCGGAAGAAACTCCGCACGACGCCAAAAATTGACACAAACGGCCTTACTGGGAGAAAATCGGAAGCCGGTTTCGATGCTCCAAGTGTGGAGGCGATCGAGACAGCCTTGAAGACGTCGTTCAAGAAGGCTGGTCCGCTGAGAGATGTAGTAGATCGAAAGTAGTCCACAAGGAGGGAGCCCGAGACATAGGGAAGGAGACAATCCATAATTGGATTTATGGCGATGGAAAACAGTACAACACTTAGCACGGAGTCCTGGGGTACCCCGTTTTCTTGGGAGAAAGTACGGGAGAGAGTAGTGTTCACCCGCACTTTAAATGTGCGCTCTGTCATAAATTCACGAATAAAAAGGGGCAGCCGACCTCGAAAGCCCCAAGAGAACAGTGTGCGGATGATGGCTGTCCTCCAACAGGTATCGTATGCTCTCTCCAGATCAAAAAATATTGCTTCCGTTTGGCGTTTCCTGAGAAAAATTGTTCGTGATATAAGTGGATGATGATGATTATGAAATGATGAGTAGGCTTGATGGGGTGCTCTACATCACAGTCATCAGGGTCCTGATGAAAAGTCACCATGTAATCTCATGGATGGGGACGAAGGTTGTCCCCACATGCAGAGCAGTTTATAACGTAATAAAGTCTGCCGCCCTTCCCCACCAATGTAGGGATAAGCCCTGATAGTTCACAAAATTTCACCACTCTGTTAACACTGGTATCGGTATCTGCGAGGACGGTAGGCAGATCTCCAGCGAGACCAAGGGCTGCCTTATAATCAATATACAGGACACATGTAGCCACAATATGCTGAACTGAAAGCGGCACGCCACAAACTTTACAGAAAGGTGGATCCTCCCCCTGAAAGAGGATGCCATGTGTGATAGGGCTGTGCCCGATGGGCAGTCTGGTAAGCTGCACCTCCTTCCAGCGGCGAGGCTGACACGAAGTCCGCCAAGCTTTAGTGGTCGGTTTGAACGACCCCAGTTTGTTGTCCGATATCTGCAACCATTCAGTCTCCCACTGACGCATGATGCATCTGCCAGAAAATGAGATAATGGCGTGCAACGGGATGGGACATTGATGGACAGCACCATCCTAATATGCCTCCTTGGCAACTTTATCAGCCATGTCGTTACCCTGTATCCCAACGTGGCCAGGTACCCAGCAAAAGATCACCTCCTTGCCACGGCGTAGGAGCCGCTGTAAGCAGTCATGGATGAGCTGAATCAGCGGGTCTACCGGATACATTTGGTGAAGCACTTGCAGTGCACTAAGAGAGTGGGAACGGACAAGAAAACTTGTACGGTGATGTCTGTGAACCCTTTCCAATGCCATTAGAATGCCATACAACTCCACATCATAATTTATAAATTGTTCTGGAAGACGCTCTTTAAAAACGCTACGAGGGTAAACCACAAAACAACCGTTAGCATTCCCCTGCTGGGATCCATCTGTATAAATAACGATAAAACTATGGTACGTACTTAAAATTGACGAAAACAAAGTAGTAAAAACCATATCTGGAGTAAAATTTTTCGGGTACTGCGTCAAGGTTAAAATCAATATAAGTGGAGGGAGCAACAAGATGGTCAACTGCAGAACGATACTTTCCGAAACCGCATTTGGCAGGTGTTAAAAGGCTTCGGGGTTTCCAGAAACCAGCCTAAACGGCAATTCACCGTATCTCCAAAACCTCTACTCGTGAGAGATATGGGGCGATAGCTAGAGGGGAGATGTCTGTCCTTTCCAGGTTTCAGAACCCTAACGACGATAGCTTCCCGCCATCTTCTGGGAAGAATACTGTCGGTCCAAATTCGATTATAAAGGCGAAGGAGGTATCGCAGACTATGGTATGATAAATGCAGCAACATTTGGATGTGGATACCATCCGGTCCTGGGGCGGAAGAGCGAGAGGAAGAGAGTGCATGTTGGAGTTCCCGCATGGAGAGAACAGTAATATAGCTTTCGCTATTTTGAGAGGAGAAAGCAAGGGGTCGCTCTTCCGCTGCACGTTTCTTCGGGAGAAAGGCTGGCGGGTAATTTGAAGAGATCGAAATCTCAGCAAAGTTTTGATCCATCTAGTTAGAAACTGCGACGGCGTCCACTAAGGTATCATACGCGAAAGTGAGCCCAGAGATCGGGGAGAAACTAGGCGCGCCAGATAACCGCAGAATTCGACTCCAAACTTCTGAGGAGGGAGTGAAGGTGTTAAAAGAGCTAGTAAAGAAGTCCCAGTTGCCTTTTTGCTATCGCGGATGACGCGACGGCATCGCGCACGTAACTGCTTATAGCGGATGCAGTTGGCCAAAGTAGGATGGTGGCGAAAAACGGGAAGAGCGCGTCGCCGCTCACGTATTGCGTCACGGCATGCCTCGTTTCACAAGAGGACTGTGGGGTGCCGGGGCAAATCGGAGGTGCGAGGCACTGAACGTTCCGCGGCCGTAAGCATAACTTCTGTAACATGAATGACTTGATCGTCGACGTTAGGAAAGTGACGGTCATCGAGTGTCTCTAGAGACGAAAAAAGTGTCCAATCGGCTTGGGCAAACTTCTAGCATCTGGGGCGCAGAGATGGCAGTTGTGGCTGCAATCGAAGGACAAAAAAATGGTTCAAATGGCTCTGAGCACTATGGGACTTAACTTCTGGGGTCATCAGTCCCCTAGACCCTAGAAGTATTTAAACCTAACTAACCTAAGGACATCACACACATCCATGCCCGAGGCAGGATTCGAACCTGCGACTGTTGCAGCAGCGCGGTTCCGGACCGAAGCGCCTAGAACCACTCGGCCACCTCGGCTGGCTGTTATTCATGTACCAACTTTAGATTTTGAACGTGATGACTAGAATATAAAGCTATTATTGGACTGGTTTTTTCCTTTACCGTTCGTTTGTCCGTAGTTTGTACTCCCCTGATCTCCCTGCCTGGCATCCTCGTGTAATAAATCGAGGGAGTCTATGGTTGCCATAAACAACTCCAAGTCCGTGTCAGGGACGTGTACGGGTTTCTCTCTTATCGTTATAGGCAGTTTACCCTTCAAAATTCTTAGAACGTCCCTGGCAGGCATGGGTTCGTCCCAGTATCTGGTTTTGTTCAGGTATCTTTCAAAATATTTTCTCAAGTTAACTGAACGGTGATTAAATGGTTACGGGTAATACACTTGTTTGCTGAGACGCTCCTGAACAGACTTGGACCAGTATCTGGCAAGAAATTTACTTTCGAATGCAGACAACGACGGACACTGCTCCGCGATTTCCATCGCCCACAGTGCCACGTCACCTGTGATGAAAGAGATCACAAATTGAACCGTTTGGTGCTCAGTCCATGATGCCAGGAGTATATTCCGGAAACTTTTTATAAAGATTACCGGATGGACATTCTTTTTGTCATCATTAAACGTCTGGAGCTGCCTGAATTTTAGTAGTGACTCTTCGTGCTTTACTTGCACTACAGTTAGTAGCACTAACTCTCCGTTCGCGACGACAACGCCTGAACAGTTGACTGGCGAGTACGGTTGCACTCTCTCGCAGTCAGCGTTTTCCACTCGGCATACATTTATCGGTACATTTTTATACGAACTTTTGATGCTTAACGCGGGGGTCAATGACTGCTGGCCCGCTCTAATCGAGCTACCGCCTGTGTTAAGTCGTCGATTCGCTGCTCGAGCGGGTTGGAAATTTCGTTAACTGCATTGACGACGTTTTTCACTTGGTTTTCCAACACGCAATGAGCTTTGTGTATTTGACTGACACCCTCATCCAATTGCGTGGTCTTTTGTGGAACGTCCTTGTTCTGGTCTATTAACTCAGCCACTTGCTGTTTTACTACATCAATTCCACGTGAGAAATATGCTGTAATCACCTTGTCACAACATTTCTTTCATTTTCTGAAGAACCTGAGCATCACGCTCCTGTTCCTTGCGTTCGCATTCGCGGCGTTCCTGTCTTTGCCTTTCCTCTCGTTCGAGACGTTCTTCCGCTAAAATGTCCTGAGCTTGTATAATTAATGCCTGCTCCCGTTGCTCGTCTCTCATGTCTAATTGTGCCATCAGCACCGTTAGAAAATCGGCCGTTCGTACAGGTACATGTAAAACATTTGCTGTCGATGCAGTAGCATCCTCCTTCCCTGTGCCAGCAATCGAGTGGATTTCTTTGCTCAATTGAACTTGATCCTGATCAGTGCCTAATATTTTATCAGGTTGCGCAGCTTCCAGTTTTGGAAGTTGAGAAACTGTAATTGTGGGTGTGTTTCTCACTGTAAACTGTTGTATATTTTCGTCTGTGTCATAGCGTGACAGATCTTCCCCCTCTAACCGTTTGTCCTTGCGTGTCTTTGCCATTTCGACTAGTATTAATCCTGACACGAGTACACACAAAATCTATTTTCCCCAAAAAATGACATACACACAAAATATACTAACTACACAAAGCAGATACAAAACACTGAAATCAAGTAAAGCAAAGAAGCTACCTACTACTATTACTACTGAAACTGACAGCTACACTTTCGCACTCTTTCCGTTGCACTGTGAAAAATTTTACTTCTGCTAAAACACTAATTTGGCAATGAACTGCGCTAACATTTATTTGATTCACACAGCTCATTGTGTGACCTCAAATCCAGAAAACTAATCACTGTCTCAGAATTCTAACGCTGATTTCTGTTAAGTAGTAGTACATGAATCTGTTTCACTATCTTCTGACGTTAAAACAAATTGAATAAACACTTTTGACAAATTTTAACTCAAAAAGATAAACACAGTGCATGGCCCCCGGATCCTTTCTTCCTTTAGTTTCCAGCCCAGAAGCGCATGCATATACACCCTTACCTTTATTAGTTATTGTTGCTTGGTGTTGTCTGTCTGCAAGTCCCTGACAGCCTCTGACAAAGTTCCCATACATTTTACTCGATGTAACAGCTTCTTACTACACATGCATCGTCCATCCAGGGCTGTGGGAGGGTACACAGACGTATTCCCATTCACTGAATGTTGCAGTATATGGCTTCAGGTGGACTGTAAGAGAAAATAATTGCTTTCGCTTCAACCGCTGTTTAGGAAACTAAAGGAAGGTTGGTAACACTGAGACGCTGAATCTTGAGTATAGTGCAGAGCAAAATGTTCAGCGACAGCGTCTGGGTCAGTGTAGACAATGCCATCCAAAGTAATACGAAGTACACCTGCAGGTGTCTGGGATCCACAGAGATGTCTGATCTTACGCTAAACCCGCAAAGGAGAGGTACGTGGTCCAATGGTTGTACCGTCCTCAGCATTCTTGAGCCCTCTTCATTAGGTGGTGACTCCAGGCACGGATCCACTTAAAGGCATCTTGTGCAAATATGTATGTATTATCTATATTGCCCAAGGTGCTTTATGCTTTTAAGTATTTCCGTTATGACAAACTTTTTATAATGTTCTGACTTATTCACCTTACAACTTGGTTTGAATTTCAACGTAAAATGAATACGTTTCACAGCAAAAAGATTTTTAGGACCTAAGATGACAGCGAAGTCTGTCGAAACGGGTTTTCTTAAAAATTTTATGCTATCTACGCTGATCAACGTTTTTTATCGAGATCACTCCTTCAGTACTTTCAAAATGAGAAAATTCAATTTCGTAAGTATGTGCTCCTTTCAAGAATTCGAACCAGCGAACATGTTGATAGCCTGAGGTGAATTCAGTTAGCGGCACAAAGTCATTCCCTACCTGAACTTGCATTGTCGCGAATAAAACAGTGACCCGAACATAGAATTAATTTCCTTTACGTCTATGGTCTATGACAGCGAAGTCTGTCGAAACGGGTTTTCTTAAAAATTTTATGCTATCTACGCTGATCAACGTTTTTTTATCGAGATCACTCCTTCAGTACTTTCAAAATGAGAAAATTCAATTTCGTAAGTATGTGCTCTTTTCAAGAATTCGAACCAGCGAACATGTTGATAGCCTGAGGTGAATTCAGTTAGCGGCACGAAGTCATTCCCTACCTGAAGTTACATTGTCGCGAATAAAACAGTGACCCGAACATAGAATTAATTTCCTTTACGTCTATGGTCACAAACTTTTTGCTAACCGATTACCGGTTTCGGTCAACAGCTTAAAACAATAAAATAGACCATAATGAAAAGTGCTACTAACATACATATACTTTAGTGAACTTCAAGTATGAAGAGAATAACCTGTTTTATAAAACTGTCCTTATGTACTGCAGCCATAGTGGCATCGTCAAATGTTAAATACAAAATCAGCATCAGCATCGTCAAATATATATAAATAACAGCATAACCATAATAGACAATTTGCTAGTGAATTTATGTTTTCTCATATTTTGCTACAGATCTGATGATGGTCATTATAGACCGAAACCGGTAATCTGCTGACAAAGTTTGTGACCATATACGTAAAATAAATTTACACAACAATCATTTTCAGCCATTTGTCAGAACAGTATAGTGTTTCTGCAAATCTGGGTTTACAAATTGCTGAAGTCGTTAAATCTGAAGAAAATTTCAGGTCCTGATGGAATCTGTATCAGATTCTATTCAGAATGTGGTAGTCATTCCCTCTTGATCATAATATACCGCAGATTACTCTAACAAAGGCTGTGCCCACTAATATGAATGAAGTACATGTCACGTCGGTCTACAATTACTTCTAGAATATTGGATAATATTCTGTGCTCAGACTGAGTGATGTCTCTGACAAAGTAACCTTAATGTCAGCCAGCTCGGATCCTGGAAAAATTAGCTATTTAAAACCTAATTCTCACTTTTCTCACATAAAATCCCGAAAGACATGCATCAAAGCAATCAGAGAGGTACAGAATTTCTTGGCTTCCGGAAACATCTTGACTCTGAACCGTGTTAACGCTTACCAACGAAACTACAGTCGTGACAGGTAACAATCGAGGTTTCTGACTGGATTGAGGATTTGTAAATATGGAAGGCGTAGCATGATTTCTCGGACGGAGATTGTAGACAGATGAAATTACTTCATATATACGTTAGGGAAGTGTGTTGTGACCTGGCAGACTTAATAGCAACGTAGGACTTTTCGAAGACGACGACGCCGGCCGGTGTGGCCGTGCGGTTCTAGGCGCTTCAGTCTGGCACCGCGTGACCACTACGGTCGCAGGTTCGAATCCTGCCTCGGGCATGGATGTGTGTGATGTCCTTAGGTCAGTTAGGTTTAATTAGTTCTAAGTTCTAGGCGACTGATAACCTCAGAAGTTAAGTCGCATAGTGCTCAGACCCATTTGAACCATTTTTGAAGACGACGCAGTTGTATACAATGATGTATCGTCTGGAAAAAACTGCAGAAATATTCAATTAGATATTAAGATTTCAAAGATATAAAAAACTCAGCCACTTGCTTTAAATTTTCATTAATGTAAAACGTACCCTTCAAAAAAATTCTAACATCCCAACTACTAGTAGCAGCTGGGATCGGTAAATAAATATCTGTCACCATCAATCTATAGAGAGAAAAAAAATTGTCTACAAAGGAGGTTGCTTACTCTTGCGACCCATCTTAGATTATGGCTGAAGTGTGTGGGACGTATCGAAATGCGTAAGATATGGGTACACGAATATTAACACAGGTGTTGAGGTTAAAATAAGTAACTTCCTAAACATTTTGAGTACTTTGGCGTAGCAGAAATGGCAAACATCGCTACGGGGGTTCAAAAAGTTCAACTTCAGTATTAAAGCAACTATTCCAAGATATTGATAGGAAAAACTGTAAAATGTTTCTAAGAAACTAGCCGTTTCCCGCGGCTGCGCTCACATATCAAGTTTTTCTTTGTGGTGAGTGACGGCGAGTAAGCAAGCTCTTAAATGCAGTTACGTCAGTTGCCTTCACATCTGTCTGACCTGTCAAGCATAGCTCGTCATTGCGATTGGGCAGTGTTGTAAATCAACGCCGAACATAAATTGAACATTATTTACTTGAGAGTAGAGAAATGGCTGTCACATTTAACATAGATTAATACATAGATTGGGTAACATTCAAACATTTTGGACGGATGAACATTGTCAGCTAATATGGAATGAACACGAAGATACTGGCGAAAGGAATGTCATCAGCATGTTATGCTCTTAGGTTTAGCGTTAGTTCGTAACAGTCAATGTCCTTTGACGTACGATGCCTACGTACACTCAGTTCTTAGTTATGGAATTAGCTTCGGCGGACCGAAGGCACAAAACGGACACAGTTTTAGAATTGGAGAAAAGGCCCATAAGAACATTAAAGTAAAGGCCGGACCCACTATAAAGGGATACTTTAAAATTTCGTGTCCTTATTGCACCAACTGAATTCACCTATCAATCTGTGGTATCTATAAGGGAAAATGATAGAATACTTTTGTAATTACTTCAATTGACGAAAATCTCAACAGCTGAGAATTTATTAATGACGACTAGATTCGCCAGAGCAACATCATCAGCTTACTCCTTACGGAGTTTTAAGCTTAACTGAGAGAAGTATTCGAGTACGATGTCACAGTACGAAACTGGCGCCATAATCTACGTAACAGTATTGAATGATATGATCAGAGAAGGAAGTAACTAGGACATACGTGGAATAACTCAGGCAGCCTCCAGATACACTTCGGTACTTGAGGATAGGGGACTTTGATTAATTAGCCTTACGGAGTTTTGAGGATGGTTGGTTTTTTGGTTGGTTGGTTTGTGGGATTGAATGCACCAGACTAGTAGGGTCGGCAGTCCTTTTTTCCGCTAACTTGAAACACCCACAAAGAATAAGAACAAGCAATGGAGATGACAAGAGACGACATAGGGCAAGAAAGACACAGACAGAGACCAGAAAAAAGAATTAAATTCACACCGAGTGTGACAATGGTAGGACGACCATAGAAACAAAAAAGGAAAAGCCTACAACCAAGAAACGCACTAAATGCCCCTGTCTAAAATCGTAGACCAAAGGCCAGACTCAACATAAAAAAAGACAAACTCTTAGATCAAGTGATAAAAAACCCCTGCACGAATAAAACTCAAAACTAAATCTGCCATCGCAAAATCATCTGGTATAAGTGCAGGAAGCGTATCAGATAGCGGAAACGTCTGCCTGAGCGGAGTTACAGTCCAACAAGATGTGGACCACAGTCAAAGCTGACCCGCAGCCACATAAATGTGGGTCCCCGCGGCGCAATAAATAGCTGTGTGTTATCCAGGTGTGTTCAAGGAGGTGGAATGAGTCAGGCAAGTGTCCTATGCACAATCAACGTAGGTTCCAACACCATCACATTTCTCTCCATCAAGTGTTACATGCAAACGATTATGAGAATCGTATTTACTTCTGTACATGGGCATTGAGACAGCTTACTCCAGATTTATCATGTATCTTGTCTAGTGATGAAGCTACATTTACGAATCATGGCCAGATAAACCGCCCAAACATGCAGTATTGGTCTGTTGAGAGTCCCCACTTGCTTTGTTAGGTGGAACGTCAAGATCCATGGAGTGTAAACGTGTGATGTGGTATAGTGAAGCATCTGCTCATAATCCCGTGTTTCATAGAAGGAACTCTGTATGGTCACAAGTACCGCAGCGTTCTAACAGACTATCTTCTACTAATGCTAGATGATGTTCATTTGCAGACTAGGATGAACCTGTGATACCACTATGAAGGCTGTCAAGCCCAAAGTGCACGATGTACTCGGCCCGCCTTAACAAATTGTTTCCATATAGTTGGATTGGATGCGGGGGCTCTGTAATTTGGCCTGCTCATTCCGCGGGTTTGAAGCTTGTAGAGTTTTATCTATGGCGAAAGATGAAAGATGCTGTCTACATGGGCATACTAACTACGTCGAATGATATTCAATGACATATTACTACAGCCTGCTCAGACATCTGCGTTGAAACGCTAGCACGTGTGCAGCAGTCGTTCCATACCAGACTGAAAGCGTGTATTGCCACTGCCGGTGGTCATTTAGGAAACAACCTTTGATTGTTAATTGTCTCGTTACCGGTCAGAATCCACATGACTAGTGTTGTTCTTCAGTGTGTGCTACCACAGATATTGTACAAGTGTCAGTGCAAGAATTTTCCAAAATGAGATATCTCGTAAATGACTCGCACGAGATTCCTGCAACAACACCACAGCCATTCCAATTCGCCCTACGTTTAGATTATTAATGCACCAGGCATTTTTTAATTTAAAAAGTCATAATGTGTATATTTGCACAAAAAATACTCTAAGTATTATTACAATCTGTGAATTGGCTAAGAATACGAGACCCTGACTATCAATCTATTGTCTGAAAACCACAAATCGATAGCTCTTTCCATTTTCTCAATATCTACGGTGAAAATTTTACCTGATTCACTCTGCACATAACTAGTTTAGCACCTGATGCTACGCTCACATAGACGTAGGGTTTGCAGAGATTTTTAGTTTTATGTTGCTTTGTTTCTCTTTAACTGAATTTTTATATTCCTCACAAATTGTGTACCCTTCACGCTAAATAAGATCAAAGTAGCATGGTCTTTGAGAATGTACTTCTGAACAAAATGCGATACTGGTAGCTGGGATCCAAGATTTTTGTAAATATACCTTTTACGTTTTTGTCGTGGTATATTCCAAAAAAGCTTCATCCCAGAACACATTCACCTTCATACCTAATCAAGATGTGAAACAATAGTATTCATAGAATTACCATTAAGAAAGTTTTAATATAAAGAAATATTTTCCTCAAAATTTTCAACCCAAATACCCCCTTAGTTCTCAAAGTTCAAAAAATCCTGAAACTCGTATTCTTTTTATTTCTGACTGAGGAACACAAAACCTATTTTTGTAGATCTAGCTTTAAAATTACCTTAATAACGACATCTTTATAAAAAACATTTCATTCCCAGTTTCACCCCCTTATGAGTGTAGTTTCGAACAACCCTTCTTAAACGATGCCTACAGTATAAGATCTACACCCTCTCCAAATTTCAAGTTTCTATCCTTATCGGTTTGGGATGGGTGATGATGGGGCAGTGAATCAGTCTGACCCTCTTTCACCCCGTTAGTGACTGAATTTCCAAAAACAATGAAACACACATTTTTCATTTCTAACTGGGAAGCCAAATACCAATTGTCATACGCCTGTGATAAGCCTCTCAATTCATTCGATCAGCAACGCGGCCGCAGAAGTACTGGGAAAGGGATCAAACTTACTGTCACATACGAATGGATCGGCGAGGAGGAAATTTTCGAGACCGTGGAAGCAGCACTCCACCACAGAACTGCGATATAAGCTGAGAAAATCACGTGAGAAGCCGTTCTAATTCAACTGCGAGCCAACCCACACAGGCACAACATTAGCCATGAGGTAAGGGTAGCTGTCATACAAGCGAAGAAGAAAACCGATATTGTGATATAAAAGGCAGAAAAATGCAATACCACTGTCCTCTTGGACAACGTGCAATATGAAGAAGTGGTGAAGGAATTATTAGAAGATGCCGTGTACAATGCACTATGAAGAGACCCCACCGCCAAGGTAATTCAAAAGACGCAAACCTTAATCAGTGACTCCAAACTTGATGCTGACACAGGCAAGGGACTCGTTCCCAGAGTGCCAGGTCGTCCTAGAATCTACGGTGTGCCAGAGATACACAAATACAATGATCCCTTAAGGCCGACAATGAATGGGATCAATTCGCCTACATACAGTTTGAAAAAATATGTAACTTGTAGACGAACATCTCTAGGTGACAATGAGGAACCTTATGAGAAGAACGAGGCGCATCCACAGTATTAAGAGTGTTCAGAGAATACCAGATGTCAGGCATTACCTACCACCAATGACAACCTAATTTCCGACAGTCTTCATGTAACGACCGAGAGCAGCTGCGTTTCTGTAGGAGGGGGGGGGGGGTTGATTTTGGGGGAGGAGACCAAACTGCGAGGTAATCGGTCTCATCGGATAGGGAAGGATGAGGAAGGAAGTCGGCCGTGCCCTTTCAAAGGAACCATCCTAGTATTGGCCTGAAGCGCTTTAGGGAAATCAACGGAAAACCTAAATCAGGATGGCCGGACGCGTGATTGAACCGTCGTCCTCCCGAATGCGAGTCCAGTGTGCTAATCACTGCACCATCTCGCTCGGTGCGTTTCTGTAGAGTTGTCAATGCTAACAGAAAAGTAAAACTGCGTGAAATAAGAACAGAACATATCCGTTAGGATAGTGCAGCGAAATTAGGCGTTAATGGGCTATGGCAACAGATGACCGACGCATGTTCCTTTTCTGACAGCATGACATTGAATACAGCCCGTCTCGTAGGCTCATGACCGTATCGGTTGGAGCCAATACAACCGGGAAACCTTGGACTGGTCAAATTAGTCCCGATATCAGTTGGTAAGAGCATTGGCGGTCAAAGACTTCCAGCGTAAGAAGTCACCCTCATCCTGGCAAGAGCCATGTCAAAGAGGGCGGAACGGCGCAGTTAGGTACAGAGCACTCTCTTGTCCTTGGGGTGGGAAATTTCCCCTAAAGGCGGAAGAATCAGCTATGTCCAACGGCATGAGGATGCAGAAGTCAATGGAAACCAGTGCATTAAAGACACATAACGTACATCCACAGGACATGGCACATAAGAAAGCGTCATGATGATCTCTCCACCGCCAAAGATTCCGGAATAGTCACCCATTCGGGTATCTCGGAGGGGACAGCTAAGGGGGAAGTGACAATGAGAAAAAGACTGAATAATCAATGAAAGGATAATGTTCTACGAGACGGGGCTCGGAATGTCAGAAGCTTGAGCGTGGTAGAAAGCTAGAAAATCTGAGAAAGGAAACGCAAAGGCTCGCTCTGGATGTAGAAGGTGTCAGTGAACTGAAACGAAAAGAAGACAAGCATTTCTGGTCAGATGAGTATAGGGTAATATCAACATCAGCAGAAAATGATAAAACGGAAGTGGGATTTGCTATGAATAGGAAGGTAACGAAGAGAGAATGTTACTGTGAAAAGTTCAGTGATACAGCTGTTCTTATCAGTATCGACAGTAAAACAACACCTGCAACGTTGGTTCAGGTATACATGCCAACGTCGAAAGCATAAGCTAAAGAGAAAGAATGAGTATATGAGGACACTGAAACGGTAATGAATTACGTAAAGGCAGATCAAAATCTAATAGTCATGGGGGACTGGAATGCAGTTGTAGGCGTACGAGCTGAAGAAAAGATTACAGGAAGATATAGGCTTGGTACAAGGAATGAGAGAGATGAAAAACTAATGGAGTTCTGTAGTAAATTTCAGACAGTAATAGCGAATATTCTGTTCAAGATTCACAAGAGGAAGAGGTATACTTGGAAAAGATCCCGAGATAGGGAAAGATTTCAGTTGGATTAGATAATGGTTAGGCTGTGATTCCGAAACCACATGCTGGATTGCAAGATGAACCCAGGAGCAGATATAAACTCAGATCACGATTTAGTAGGACAAAGTTTAACAGGTTAGTCAAGAAGTATCAATAAGGAAAGAAGTGTGATACGGAAGTACGAAGGAATGACGAAATAGGCTTGAAGTATTCTAAAATTATAGACACGCCAATGAGGAAAAGCTCAGTAGGCTGAACAGTTGAAGAGGAATGGACATATCTGAAAAGGTCAATCACAAAAATTGCAAAGGTAAACATAGGTACGAAGAAGGTGACTGCGAACAAACAGTGGGCAACAGAAGAAATACTTCAAATGATTGACGAAAGCAAAAATTTTCAAGGAAATTCAGAAATACAAGTCGCTCAGAAATGAAATAAATAGTAAGTGCAGGGAAACAAAGACGAGATGGCTGCATGAAAAATGTGAAGAAATCGAAAAAGGAAATGATTGTCGGGAGGGCTGCCTCAGCATTTAGAAAATCAAAACAGCCGTCGGTGAAATTAAAAGCAATGGTGGTAACATTAAAAGTACAACGGGAATTCCACTGCTAAATGCAGAGGAGAGAGCGGATAGGTGGAAGAAGAACATTGAAGACCTCTATGAGGGGGAAGAATTGTCTAATGCGCTAGAAGAAGAAACATGAGACGATTTAGAAGCGATAGTGGATCCAGTATTAGAATCAGAACTTAAGAAGCCTTTGGTTGACTTAATATCAAATAACACAGAAGGGATCGACAAAATTCCATCAGAATTCTCAAAATCGTCGGGGGAAATAGCAACAAAAATATCATCCACACAATTCTGAAAACTGCTAGAGCCGACAAGCGCGAGAATTATCTCACAATCAGCTTAACATATAATGCATCTATGTTGCTTACCGGAATAATATACAGAAGAATGGAAAAGAAAATTGAGAGCGTGTTAGATGGCGATCAGTTTGGATTTAGGAAAGGTAAAGGCATCAGAGAAGCAATTCTCACTTGGCGGTTGATAATGGAAACAAGACTAAAGAAAAAGCAAGACACGTTCATGGAGTTTGTAAACCTGGAAAAAGCGTTCGACATTGTAAAATGGTGCAAGATTCTCGAAATTCTGAGAAAAATAGGGATAAGCTGTAGGGAGAGAGGGGTGACATAGAATATGTACAAGAGCCAAGAGCCAAGAGGGAATAACAACAGGGGACGGCCAAGAACAACGTGCTCCATTTAAACATGTGTAATATACGGATGTAGTCTTTTGCCCCTACTGTTCAATCTGTACATCAAAGAAGCAATGGTGGAAATGGAAGGAAGTTTCAGGAGTAGAATCAAAATTCAAGTTGAAAGGATATCAATGATACGATTCACTGATGACATTGCTGTTGTGAGTGGAAGTGTGGAAGAATTATAGAATCTGTTGAATGGAATGAACAGTCTAAGGAGTGCAGGATATGGATGAGAGCAAATGGAAGAAAGACAAAAGTAATGAGAAGTTGCAAAATGAGAACAGCGAGAAACTTAACATCAGGATTGATGGTCACGACGAAAATGACGTTAAGGAATTCTGCTGCCTTGGCAGCAAAATAACCAATGGCGAATGGAGCAAGGAGGACATCAAAAGGAGACCTGGAGTGGGAAAAAGGGCATTCCCGGTCAGGAGAACTCTAACAAACATAGGCCATGATTTCAGGAAGAAATTTCTGAGAATGTTTATAGCACAGTATTGTATAGATATAAAACATGGACTGTTGGAACACCAAACAAATGCTGAAAATTAGGTAGACTGATAAGGTAAGGAACGAAGTGGAATAAAGAGGTTCTACGCAGAATCGGGGAGGACAGGATTATGCGGAAACCACTGCCAAGGAGAAGGGGCCAGGATGATAGGACACCTGTTAAGAGCCGGCCGTGGTGGCCAAGCTGTTAAAGGCGCTATAGTCTGGAACCGCGCGACCGCTACGGTCGCATGTTCGAATCCTGCCTCGGGCATGGATATGTGTGATGTCCTTAGGTTGGTTAGGTTTAAGTAGTTCTAAGTTCTAGGGGACTGATGACCTTAGAAGTTACGTCCCATAGTGCTCAGAGCCTGTTAAGACATCACGGAATAACTTCCATGGTAGTAGAGGGAGCTGTAGAGCGCAAAACTGTAGAGGAAGACGGGGATTGGAATACATTCAGAAAGTACACTACTGGCCATTAAAAGTGCTACACCACGAATATGACGTGCTACAGCTGCGAAATTTAACGGACAGGAAGAAGATGCTGTGATATGCAAAAATTAGCTTTTCAGAGCATTCACACAAGGTTGGCGCCGGTGGCGATACCTACAACGTGCTTACATAAGGAAAGTTTCCACCGATTTCTCAAACACAGATAGCAGTTGGCCGCCGTTGCCTGATGAGACGTTGTTGTGATGTCTCGTCTAAGGAGGAGGAATACGTACCTTTCCGTTTCCGACTTTGATAAAGGTCGGATTGCAGCCTATCGCTATTGCTGTTTATCGTATCGCGACATTGCTGCTCGCGTTGGTTGAGATCCGATGACTATTAGTAGAATATGGAATCGGTGGGTTCAGGAGGATAATACGGAACGCCGTGCTGGATCCCAACGGCCTCGTATCACTATTAGTCGAGATGACAGGGTTGTAACGGATCGTGCAGCCACATCTCGATCCCTGAGTCAACAGATGGGGACGTTTTCAAGACAACAACGATCTGCACGAACAGTTCGACGACGTTTGCCGCAGCATGGACTATCAGCTCGGAGACCATGGCTGCGATTACCCTTGACGCTGCATCACAGACAGGAGCGCCTGAGATGGTGTACCCAACGACGAACCTGGATGCATGAATGGCAAAACGTCATTTTTTCGGATGAATCTAGGTTCTGATTACAGCATCATGATGGTCGCCTCCGTGTTTGGCGAAATCGCGGTGAACGCACATTGGAAGCGTGTATTCGTCATCGCCGTACTGGCATATCACACAGCGTGATCGTAAGTGGTGCCGTTGGTTACACGGCTCGCTCACCTCTTGTTCGCATTGACGGCACTTTGAACAGTGGACGTTACATTTCAGATGTGTTACGACCCGTGGCTCTACCCTTCATACGATCCATGTAAAACCCTACATTTCAGCAGGATAATGCGCGACCGCATGTTGCGGGTCCTGTACGGGCCTTTCTGGATACAGAAAATGTTCGACTGCTGCCCTGGCCAGCACATTCTCCAGATATCTCACCAATTGAAAACGTCTGGCCAATGGTGACCGAGAAACTGGCTCGTCACAATACGCCAGTCACTACTCTTGATGAAGCTGTGGTATCGTGTTGAAGCTGCATGGGCAGCTGTACTTGTACACGCCATCCAAGCTCTGTTTGACTCAATGCCCAGGCGTATCAAGGCCGTTATTGTGGCCAGAGGTTGTTTTTCTGGGTACTGATTTCTCAGGATCTATGCACCCAAACTGCGCGAAAATGTAATCACATGTCAGTTCTAGTATAACATATCTGTCCAATGAATACCCGTTCATCATCTGCATTTAATCTTGGTGTAGCAATTTTACTGGTCAGTAGTGTAATTGAGAATGTAGGATGCAAGTGCCACTTTGAGATGGAGAGGTTGGCACAGAAGAGAAAATGGTGGCTGGCAGGATCAGGCCAGTCAGTAGACTGATGACTCACACAAAAAAGGAAAGAGCTGATAGTAGGGAACGAGTTTTGCAGAGACCCATGAAGGCATGGACCAAAGTTGTCAGCAAGGTAATGTGCAAGCCAGTGGCGGCTCCATAACGATGTGGCCTTTGTTTACGTGGAATGGGCTGGGTTGTCTGGTCCAACAGAACGGATTATTTACTGGAATTGTTTATGAGTGGCTACCATTCATGGGCTTAATGTACCCAAACAACAATGCATATTTTATGGTTGACAATATGTCATGTCACTGGGCCACAGTAGTTCGCGTTTGGTTTGAAGAACATTCTGAATAGTTTGTGCGAATTGTTTGGCCACCCAAGTCGCCCAACATTAATAGCACCAAAATTTTATCGAACTTAGTCGAGAGGTCAGTCGAGCGCATAATCCTGCATGGCAACACCTTCGCATTTCTTGACGACTGTAGAAGTGTCACGACTCAGTATTTCTGCAGGGGACTTCCATCAAGTTTTTGAGTCCATGCAACGTCGAACTACTGCACTACCACGAACAAACCTGGAGCCCGACGCGATATTAGGGGACATCCCATGACTTTTGTCACTTCAGTGCACCTTGTATGGGTTCCACAGTGTTCATGTGACGATGCGGACCAGAGTCCTCGTTGTATGTGAAGAGAGGAGGGGAAACCGAATGCTTTCTAATGGACATGGAAAAGGTGAATAGGAGGTATTCAATGATAAGGTCTGGAGGCGTCCTGAGGGGAATACCTTGGAGTAGAGGGGTGAATGTAGGTAGAATGGTTATAAATGAGTGTGCTGGACTGACTAAATAACTCTAGAAAAACACTAAAGTTCTCTTTCATCGATAGGACATAGTGCCTGATGGACTGTTAGTCAACAACAAACACTACAAATATTACGTCCAGACCTGTTGCTGTTTCGTCTAAATACACTCCTGGAAATTGAAATAAGAACACCGTGAATTCATTGTCCCAGGAAGGGGAAACTTTATTGACACATTCCTGGGGTCAGATACATCACATGATCACACTGACAGAACCACAGGCACATAGACACAGGCAACAGAGCATGCACAATGTCGGCACTAGTACAGTGTATATCCACCTTTCGCAGCAATGCAGGCTGCTATTCTCCCATGGGGACGATCGTAGAGATGCTGGATGTAGTCCTGTGGAACGGCTTGCCATGCCATTTCCACCTGGCGCCTCAGTTGGACCAGCGTTCGTGCTGGACGTGCAGACCGCGTGAGACGACGCTTCATCCAGTCCCAAACATGCTCAATGGGGATCAGATACGGAGATCTTGCTGGCCAGGGTAGTTGACTTACACCTTCTAGAGCACGTTGGGTAGCACGGGATACATACGGACGTGCATTGTCCTGTTGGAACAGCAAGTTCCCTTGCCGGTCTAGGAATGGTAGAACGATGGGTTCGATGACGGTTTGGATGTACCGTGCACTATTCAGTGTCCCCTCGACGATCACCAGTGGTGTACGGCCAGTGTAGGAGATCGCTCCCCACACCATGATGCCGGGTGTTGGCCCTGTGTGCCTCGGTCGTATGCAGTCCTGATTGTGGCGCTCACCTGCACGGCGCCAAACACGCATACGACCATCATTGGCACCAAGGCAGAAGCGACTCTCATCGCTGAAGACGACACGTCTCCATTCGTCCCTCCATTCACGCCTGTCGCGACACCACTGGAGGCGGGCTGCACGATGTTGGGGCGTGAGCGGAAGACGGCCTAACGGTGTGCGGGACCGTAGCCCAGCTTCATGGAGACGGTTGCGAATGGTCCTCGCCGATACCCCAGGAGCAACAGTGTCCCTAATTTGCTGGGAAGTGGCGGTGCGGTCCCCTACGGCACTGCGTAGGATCCTACGGTCTTGGCGTGCATCCGTGCGTCGCGGCGGTCCGGTCCCAGGTCGACGGGCACGTGCACCTTCCGCCGACCACCGGCGACAACATCGATGTACTGTGGAGACCTCACGCCAATTCGGCGGTACGACCACCCGGCCTCCCGCATGCCCACTATACGCCCTCGCTCAAAGTCCGTCAACTGCACATGCGGTTCACGTCCACGCTGTCGCGGCATGCTACCAGTGTTAAAGACAGCGATGGAGCTCCGTATGCCACGGCAAACTGGCTGACACTGACGGCGGCGGTGCACAAATGCTGCGCAGCTAGCGCCATTCGACGGCCAACACCGTGGTTCCTGGTGTGTCCGCTGTGCCGTGCGTGTGATCATTGCTTGTACAGCCCTCTCGCAGTGTCCGGAGCAAGTATGGTGGGTCTGACACACCGGTGTCAATGTGTTCTTTTTTCCATTTCCAGGAGTGTAGATCTGTACTAAACGAACTGTCTTCGCTGTTCGGAAATTAAGGTCCGATACCTCGCAAAACGAACACTACAATTAAGATTCGATTAACCTTGGATCAATGTGTTGAGTAATGTCTCTAGTATACTGTCGGTCGCATCACGAAGCACTTTTCGGTTCCGAACGCGCAGAACGCGTCTAGAACATCATTGTCTCTCGCCACGTGTGAGTGCGCACTGTGAGGTTGCGCCTGATTTCATACAACCCCTCATAATTGACCTGTCTTGCATTTCCCTCGTCGTCATAATTCTCAGCCTCACATTGTTCTTGTTTCTACAGCTTGTCTTCGTATTTGCCAATCACTGCTTTGGTCACAAAGGTCGCTAATCTCTCGCCAAGTGAGAACGTTTGTAGCACTATGAGTACGGCATACCCAATAACTCTATCAGTCAGTACCAGGACGAATAACTATTTATGTAAAGGACAGAGGTGCATGAACACGCTATTAACTTCCTCGATTTGTGAAACTTTCTTTTTCATGAAGAACCAAATTTTACAGTAATTTTTTTGTTTTTCTCTGTACATGCACATCACATCATCCGATTCCCATCCCACTTGGATCATTTCTTCGTGGTGGTATCTGTCTATGTCAGCCAATTGTACTACCTCACTTAATATGTGTGTGTGTGTGTGTGTGTGTGTGTGTGTGTGTGTGTGTGTGTGTGTGTGTGTGAGAGAGAGAGAGAGAGAGAGAGAGAGAGAGAGAGAGAGGGAGAGAGAAAGAGAGAGAGAGAGAGACTATATTTTGCAGTGAGATGGTACAGTTGGCTGATATCCAAAATAAACACAGATTAAAAAACTTGACAATTATTTTAAAAATAATTAAACACGGCTTTCGCATTCTTTTACGAGATGCCGATGATAATGATGATATTTGTTGTGTGGGACGCTCAAAGGTGTGGTTATCAGTGCCAGTACAGATTCCTAATCTTTCCAGTGATCAGACTCTTCATTTTCCCCAATGGTGATGAAATGATGAGGACAACACAAACGCTCAGTCCCCGAGCGGAGAAAATCCCAACCCGACCGGGAATCGAACCCGGACCCCGTCATGTAGAGGCAGCAATGCTAACCACTAGACCACAAGCTGCAGACTCCTGTACGAGAATCATTCCATGTAGGCTTTCACGGCCGGCGTCTTCATCAATAAACACTTCCGGACTAAGTTGCCGTGGTCGATCTGTAGAACTTCTTCTCCCTGGCGTTTCGTTCTCAACTACGAAGAACATCTTCGGAGGTGAGTCGTTGACTCACCTCCGAAGATGTTCTCCGTAGTTGGGAACGAAACGTCAGGGAGAAGAAGTTCTACAGATCCTGTACGAGAGTTAAGCGGTGCTGCCAAATATTCCATTCTAGGCGAGATTTCTATTTGAATGTAGAATGACATACACGGTGACAATTACTGAACTACGTAGAAAACGGTAAATTAGTTACAAACTTCGGTGCGCACATTTTATTCAACGTGTAAATGTCACTACAGATATTCGGATCTAGGTTATGAGTTGTTCGATATGCCTGCCACCACTGGCGATGATGCGCTGCAGACGCATACCGATATTCTGCATGAAAGTTAAAGTTGCGGGTCGTCGATGCTGTCGATGACCTCCTGAATTGCTGTTTTCAGCTCAGCAATGGTTATGGGATATTGTCGTACACCTGGTCTTAAACAGAGCCTCACAAAAAGGAGTCGCGTGCGTTCAGATACGGAGAATATGGCGGCCAATCGAGGTTCATCTGAGTGGCCTCTGGGTATCCCAGAGCCAGAATGCGGTCCCCAAAGTGCTCATCAAGGCCATCAAACACTGTCCTGCTTTGATGGGGTCGAGCTCCGTCTTGCACGAACCACATCTAGTCGGAATCAGGGTCACTTTGGACAATGGGGATGAAATCAGACGCCAGAACTTATACGTAATGTTGGGTAGTCACCGTGCCATTAGGGAATATCGCTGACTGGACATTGCACCCACACAGTCACCCGTTGAGGGTGAAGAGACTTCTAGATCACGTAATGCAGTTTCTCAGTCCCCAAAACGCTCCAGTTTTACTTATTGACGAACCCTCCAACCCAGACCATACATGCACATACACTCCTGGAAATGGAAAAAAGAACACATTGACACCGGTGTGTCAGACCCACCATACTTGCTCCGGACACTGCGAGAGGGCTGTACAAGCAATGATCACACGCACGGCACAGCGGACACACCAGGAACCGCGGTGTTGGCCGTCGAATTGCGCTAGCTGCGCAGCATTTGTGCACCGCTGCCGTCAGTGTCAGCCAGTTTGCCGTGGCATACGGAGCTCCATCGCAGTCTTTAACACTGGTAGCATGCCGCGACAGCGTGGACGTGAACCGTATGTGCAGTTGACGGACTTTGAGCGAGGGCGTATAGTGGGCATGCGGGAGGCCGGGTGGACGTACCGCCGAATTGCTCAACACGTGGGGCGTGAGGTCTCCACAGTACATCGATGTTGTCGCCAGTGGTCGGCGGAAGGTGCACGTGCCCGTCGACCTGGGACCGGACCGCAGCGACGCACGGATGCACGCCAAGACCGTAGGATCCTACGCAGTGCCGTAGGGGACCGCACCGCCACTTCCCAGCAAATTAAGGACACTGTTGCTTCTGGGGTATCAGCGAGGACCATTCGCAACCGTCTCCATGAAGCTGGGCTACGGTCCCGCACACCGTTAGGCCGTCTTCCGCTCACGCCCCAACATCGTGCAGCCCGCCTCCAGTGGTGTCGCGACAGGCGTGAATGGAGGGACGAATGGAGACGTGTCGTCTTCAGCGATGAGAGTCGCTTCTGCCTTGGTGCCAATGATGGTCGTATGCGTGTTTGGCGCCGTGCAGGTGAGCGCCACAATCAGGACTGCATACGACCGAGGCACACAGGGCCAACACCCGGCATCATGGTGTGGGGAGCGATCTCCTACACTGGCCGTACACCACTGGTGATCGTCGAGGGGACACTGAATAGTGCACGGTACATCCAAACCGTCATCGAACCCATCGTTCTACCATTCCTAGACCGGCAAGGGAACTTGCTGTTCCAACAGGACAATGCACGTCCGTATGTATCCCGTGCTACCCAACTACCCTGGCCAGCAAGATCTCCGTATCTGTCCCCCATTGAGCATGTTTGGGACTGGATGAAGCGTCGTCTCACGCGGTCTGCACGTCCAGCACGAACGCTGGTCCAACTGAGGCGCCAGGTGGAAATGGCATGGCAAGCCGTTCCACAGGACTACATCCAGCATCTCTACGATCGTCCCCATGGGAGAATAGCAGCCTGCATTGCTGCGAAAGGTGGATATACACTGTACTAGTGCCGACATTGTGCATGCTCTGTTGCCTGTGTGTATGTGCCTGTGGTTCTGTCAGTGTGATCATGTGATGTATCTGACCCCAGGAATGTGTCAATAAAGTTTCCCCTTCCTGGGACAATGAATTCACGGTGTTCTTGTTTCAATTTCCAGGAGTGTACTAGTTCCCATCACGCCCCGTGGCCAACCGTGCAATTTGAACGTCCTAGCGCAAACTTTTCAGATGTTATGACGATTTTATTTGACATAGTTCAGTAATTTTCATCTTGTATTTTTAAATTTAGAACTGTAATTATTATTATTCTAAAATAACAGATATCAGATATTATCTCACCGTTTTTACAGTCACCTTTACAGGAAATATGCTGCATATTCATTAGTTTGGTGTAACCATTAGCTGGTAAATGGCTTTCCTGAGAAGTGATTGCTTCTTCAGCAGACAGAGCGTGGTGGCGCAGTGGTTAGCACACTAGACTCGCACTCGGGAGGACGACAGTTCCACCAAAGTACGGCCATCCTGATTTAGGTTTTCCGTGATTTCCGTAAATCGCTTCAGGCAAATGCCTGGATGGTACCTTTTACCGGTAAAAGGATTTTCTGTCTTTAGAAACTTTAATAAGTTGTAAAATTTATGTGTTTCAAATCTAAATAAATTCTGAATTTCGAATTTATTAATTTGATTTATTTTTACAGAGTTTTTGTCTTTTTATGTGCAATGCTGTATCATAAGATAGATTGTGCGGTATTACACCACCCCTCGGGGTTATTCCGTACAATGTAACACTTTTGTAAAACAGCTGTAGGAACGTAAATATGAAGCCATAAACGTGTGGGGCATTGATTTATTGCCCAACAAAAGGTGTTCAGCATTTCAATTGATTTCGGAAAATAGGAAATATTTGAAAATGGCTTACCTGCACGGTATTTCCCCGCTCTCCCCTACCACAATGAAAACCGCTTCCTTACTGTAAAATAATGCTCTTTTCCGCTAGCAGAGCGACTGGTCCTCTCCATCCATCTGTACGCTTCAACGTACCAGCTTCAGCTTTTCACACATCAATACTTCGATTCTCCTCTCAATACGGGCTTCCATTACTACCAAGATAATATTTTATTTTCACATAATGCCACTTCTTTTTTCCACTTTTATAAACCGACATATCGCTTCCGTAAACCTTTGCACTACTCCATCCCATCTTAAACTGTTCGTTTGTTCCTTTTATCTTAGTAGAATTTATAAAGAGTACATCTCTCTCATCGGACCAAAGTATATATACATGAAACTGAGATCATATGAACCATGTGATACATACATTTATGTTACATTTTCTATACATTTGTGGTGATCCATGAACACTAGCTTACGAAACATAAGGACAAAAATAGATCTCTTATGATGCGCGAATGCCAAGTAATAGGGCTACGGTATAATAAAGACCGTAACTGTAAGAAAGTGCAATAATACGAATAAAAAAGACATATTCAAAGACAGTAATTACACTGAAGTCATTGCGAACATGATGGTCCCCTGAACATTACGATAGGTTGTTAATAGGATATGTGATCACCACTGTTGGCTGCAGTGTGCTCCCATGCAGGCCACGGGGATGGTAAAGTGTTCATCTGGCAGGATGTTCAATTCCTTCACCAGCGTGGTTGACAACTGCTGGATGGTCATTTGCTCATCTGGAAGTGCTGCAGTACATCTCCCCAACGTATACTTGAGTCTCAATAAATTCCACTCACCTTGCATTTAGGACCGTATAGGGTTGGGTTTGGGGCTCACTGAGAGGAAAATATTTTACTACGAGGCGATAAGTTTACACTCCTACATATGAAAAGAAAAATACTCGTCGTGGTTCATCTGTGATTTAGTAGGCGTCGAAATGCTTATGAAACTGTGTTACGTGTTCTCTCCGTGTTTCCTTCATCTCATAGAACTGTCGGAAGGGCGGAGGCAGCAGCCTCATTCCAGTTTTTACTTCTGGGCTGCTTGCGCTTGTACAAAGTAAGACTCAGCTGACAGCAGTTCTGTTATTTGTTGATTCTGGAACTGAACAAAAGATGTTCTACACTCCTCAGCATATAGTTGTTGCTCTCCCTGGTTTGCTATAATTCCTTAAATACCTGAACTTAAATATATCAATTTACATATTTCTACTTAATATATGCCAACACACAAACAAAAATTCAGATGAAAAGGAATTGTCGTGCTCTGGTGTCCAAGGTTCCTTCTTCAGCTATCCCATCCACGTCACCAGCCTGTTATGATTTCCTTGCAAGCTGTGTGATTCTTTAGTGGATACAGGAACGAGAAACAGATGATATTCGCGTACAGAGAATTCACACATTAATTTATTCTGTATCTAATGTCAAATAGTAAAAGTAATACATAATTTTGCTGCCGTAGTTGCAGCGTCAGTAGCTAACAGTAGCTTTGAATGCTGAAACATACACAGATACCACAGATTTACAATTCAGTCAGTCTTCAGTGCAATAACTATTCAGTAGATCACGTATCCTGGCAACTACGACAGTTCGTAAATGTTATACAAGTAGCAAACACACAAAATGGGCTCAGTGGACGAGAATTCGAAGTACACCCGTCGGTGGTGCTCCGGGGAGGAATACTTGCATCTCACTCGTAGCGCCGTAATAGATCGTGGCAAAGACCTCGTACCGCGGTGGCGCCTGCAGGGAACGTGTTGGGAGTAAACGGCGGTGCGGATTTGAAAGTGCGGGTGACCTGATGGTGACTGATACTGCACACATGTATACTAAGGATGTATTAGACTCCAGATCGAAATCAGTTTTAACAGCAAAAAACGATCAAATTAATAACAGTGATAAGGTGGTAGCTTAAGAGCTATCCTGTATGACCATTTGGTGAATATCTAAATGTGTACATATAACTTGGTGTTCATTATAGAGTTAGGTTCACACAGACATTAATATTTATTGTTTAAGTGGCTACGTAATTCCTTAAAAATATAATAATATAGTTTTAGAGTATGGGTGACAGACTATATGTTGTTGTTGTTGTGGTCTTCAGTCCTGAGACTGGTTTGATGCAGCTCTCCATGCTACTCTATCCTGTGCAAGCTTCTTCATCTACAACCTACAACCTACATCCTTCTGAATCTGCTTAGTGTATTCATCTCTTGGTCTCCCTCTACGATTTCTACCCTCCACACTGCCCTCCAATACTAAATTAATGATCCCTTGATGCCTTAGAACATGTCCTACAAACCGATCCCTTCTTCTAGTCAAGTTGTACCACAAACTTCTCTTCTCCCCAGTCCTATTCAATACCTCCTCATCAGTTATGTGATCTACCCATCAAATCTTCAGCATTCTTCTGTAGCACCACATTTCGAAAGCTTCTATTCTCTTCTTGTCCAAACTGTTCATCGTCCAAGTTTCACTTCCATACATGGCTACACACCATACAAATACTTTCAGAAACGGATTCCTGACACTTAATCTATACTCGATGTTAACAAATTTCTCTTCGTCAGATACTCTTTCCTTGCCATTGCCAGTCTACATTTTATATCCTCTCTACTTTGGCTATCACCAGTTATTTTGCTCCCGAAATAGCAAAACTCTTTTACTACTTTAAGTGACTCATTTCCTAATCTGATTCCCTCAGCATCACCCGACTTAATTCGACTACATTCCATTTCCTCGTTTTGCTTTTGTTGATGTTCATCGTATATCCACCTTTCAAGACACTGTCCATTCCGTTCAACTGCTCTTCCAGGTCCTTTGCTGTCTCTGACAGAATAACTATGTCATCGGTGAACCTCAAAGTTTTTATTTCTTCTCCATGGATTTTAATACCTCTTCAAAATTTTTCTTTTGTTTCCTTCACTGCTTGCTCAATATACAGATTGAATAACATCGGTGAGAGGCCACAACCCCGTCTCACTCCCTTCCGAACCACTGCTTCCCTTTCGTATCCCTCGACTCTTATAACTGCCATCTGGTTTCTGTACAAATTGTAAATAGCCTATCGCTCCCTGTATTTTACCCCTGCCACATTCAGAATTTTAAAAAGAGTATTCCAGTCAACATTGTCAAAAGCTTTCTCTAAGTCTACAAATGCTAGAATTGTAGGTTTGCCTTTCCTTAATCTATTTTCTAAGATAAGTCGTAGGGTCAGTATTGCCTCACGTTTTCCAATATTTCTGCGGAATCCAAACTGATCTTCGCCGAGGTCGGCTTCTACCAGTTTTTCCTTTCGTCTGTAAAGAATTCGCGTTAGTATTTTGAAGCTGTGACTTATTAAACTGATAGTTCGGTAATTTTCACATCTGTCAACACCTGCTTTCTTTGGAATTGGAATTATTATAGTCTTCTTAAAGTCTGAGGGTACTTCGCCTATCTCACACATCTTGCTCACCAGATGGTAGAGTTTTGTCAGGACTGCCTCTCCCAAGGCCGTCAGTAGTTCCAATGGAATGTTGTCTACTCCCGGGGCCTTGTTTCGACTCAGGTCTTCCAGTGCTCTGTCAAACTCTTCACGCAGTATCATATCTCCCATTTCATCTTCATCTACATCCTCTTCCATTTCCATAATATTGTCCTCAAGTACATTGCCCTTGTATAGACCCTCTATATAGACCTTCCAGTTTTCTGCTTTCCCTTCTTTGCTTAGAACTGGGTTTCCATCTGAGCCCTTGATATTCATACAAGTGGCTCTCTCTTCCCCAAAGGTCTCTTTAATTTTCCTGTAGGCAGTATCTATCTTACCCCTAGTGAGATAAGCCTCTACATCCTCACATTTGTCCTCTAGCCATCCCTGCTTAGCCATTTTGCACTTCCTGTCGATCTTATATTTGAGACTTTTGTATTCCTTATTGCCTGCTTCATTTACTGCATTTTTATATTTTCTCCTTCTATCAACTAAATTCAATATTTCTCCTGTTACCCAAGGATTTCTAGTAGCCCTCGTCTTTTTACCTACTTTATCCTCTGCTGCCTTCACTACTTCATCCCTCGAAGCTACCCATTGTTGTTATACTGTATTTCTTTCCCTCATTCCTGTCAATTGTTCCCTTATGCTCTCCGTGAAACTTTGTACCATCTCTGATTTAGTCATTTTATCCAGGTCCCATCTCCTTAAATTCCCACCTTTTTGCAGTTTCTTCAGTTTTAAACTACAGTTCATAACCAATAGATTGTGGTCTGAGTCCACATCTGCTCCTGGAAATGTCTTACAGTTTAAAACCTGGTTCCTAAATCTCTGTCTTACCATTATATAATCTATCTTCCATGTATACAACATTCTTTTATGATTCTTGAACCACTTGTTAGCTATGATTAAGTTGTGCTCTGGGCGAAATTCTACCAGGCGGCTTCCTTTTTCATTTCTTACCCCCAATCCATATTCACCTACCACGTTTCCTTCTCCCCCTTTTCCTACTACCGAATTCCAGTCACCCATGACTATTAAATTTTCGTCTCCCTTCACTATCTGAATAATTTCTTTTATTTCATCATACATTTCTTCAATTTTTTCGTCATCTGCAGAGCTAGTTGGCATATAAACTTGTACTACTGTAGTAGGCGTGGGCTGCGTGTCTATCTTGGCCACAATAATGCGTTCACTATGCTGTTTTTAGTAGCTTACCCGCACTCCTATTTTTTTTATTCATTATTGAACCTACTCCAGCATTACCCCTATTTGATTTTGTATTTATAACCCTGTATTCACCTGACCAAAAGTCTTGTTCCTTCTGCCACCGAACTTCACTAATTCCCACTATATCTAACTTTAACCTATCCATTTCCCTTTTTAAATTTTCTAACCTACCTGCCCGATTAAGGGATCTGACATTCCACGCTCCGATCCGTAGAACGCCAGTTTTCTTTCTCCTGATAACGACGTCCCACTGAGTATTCCCCGCCCGGAGATCCGAATGGGGGACTATTTTACCTCCGGAATATTTTACCCAAGTGGACGCCATCATCATTTAATCATACAGTAAAGCTGCATGCCCTCGGGAAAATTTATGGCTGTAGTTTCCCCTTGGTTTCAACCGTTCGCAGTACCAACACAGCAAGGCCGTTTTGGTTAGTGTTACAAGGCCAGATCAGTCAATCATCCAGACTGTTGCCCGCGCAACTACTGAAAAGGCTACTGCCCCTCTTCAGGAACCACACGTTTATCTGGCCTCTCAACAGATACCCCTACGTTGTGGTTGCACCTACGGTACGGCTATCTGTATCGCTGAGGCACGCAAGCCTCCCCACCAACGACAAGGTCCATGGTTCATGAGGGGAGGAGGGGAGGGGGGACAGAGTATATAAGAAACTTTTATACAAATGTAAGATACATGTATACATCAAGAATCCGAATGGCTTTAGGTCGTTGACAAGTCTTTGTCATAAAGTAAGATAAAACTAATAACAGGAAGGAAGTGTTATAGTAAAAGCGCTTCTGACTAACAAAAAAAGTATCTTAATTACTACAGGCTGAAATTCTGTAATCGGGGGAATTATAAAATACAATATTACAGTAAAACTTTGCTCAAATCAGCCCTTGTATAATTCGGAAATCTGCCCAAACCGTACAAGTATTTCAGTCCCGACTTGTTCGGTGCACTTTTATATGCTGATTTTTTGTAGAAAGCGGAACGTGCCTAACGCGGAAACGGAAAACAAATCGTAGAACATACGTAATAATTCGTTGCATAATGCGGAAAAGAGCCCATACAGTACTACTGTATTGAGTTCATTAGCTATTCACGACTCTACAAGGACTTAGTTTTAACACCTGTGTTAAGCGGCGCAAAACCAAGTAAAGAGTCCAGCGCGGCGCGGCGCTGTGGTGTGGACCTAAAACCGCGCTGCTCTGTTCAAATGGTTCAAATGGCTCTGAGCACTATGGGACTCAACTGCTGTGGTCATAAGTCCCCTAGAACTTAGAACTACTTAAACCTAACTAACCTAAGGACAGCACACAACACCCAGCCGTCACGAGGCAGAGAAAATCCCTGACCCCGCCGGGAATCGAACCCGGGAACCCGGGCGTGGGAAGCGAGAACGCTACCGCACGACCACGAGATGCGGGCTGCTGCTCTGTGTAACAACGATTAAGTTCAGTGTCGGTACAGTACATCAAAGGATACGGTTAGTACGTCAGCGCTCTGTTTATCGGCTTTCTCGTTTTCCTCATTATTGACGTACACTGGCGCATACAGGAACATTGTTGCGCATCTACCAACACACTGCTGTAATGTGCGCAGTGAAATAGGTGGGTATTGTTCCGTTGAACAATGGTCAATGGTTTTACCCGGCAAGGGCATTACTTTCTGCCAGTTTCAGTTGACTAATAGCACTTTAAGAGATACAGTAGTATGATGTCGAACAAACGTATGTGTTTCGTTAACACTTAAAGAAAAGATTAATGTAATCGAGGTGAGTGAGAAAGACAATCTCTCTGTGCGCGACATTATGTTACGTTTCAAATGTGGTAAAACACAAATTTATGAGAATTTAAGGAACAAGGATAAGATTCCTGTAAAATGGATGAAAGGGAACGGGCATATGAAAAGAAAGGCGAAGCATACCGGAAATAAAGGAATTAACGAAATAGTGTGGGAATGGTTCGCAAGTGCGCACGCAAAAAACTTACCTTTATCTGGACCCATGTTGCAGAATGAGGCTCTGAAAATCACTAAAGATCTTCTAATTACGGAGTTCAAGGCATCCACAGAATGGCTGGACAGTTTCAAAGCTAGTCACAACATCATGTGGAATGAAGTGTGTGGGGAAGCTAAGGATGTGCAGGAAAGTGTGGCAACAGTATGGAAGACAATACTGTTCAACTTAATTGTGAATTATAATCCGAAAGACGTCTTCAGTGCCGATGAAATGGGACTGTTTTATAGCGCGCTGCCTTCAAAATCGCTGGCAATTAGAGATGAAAAGTGCGCCGACGGAAAAATGTCCAAGGAAAGACTCACTGTAATTCTGTATGGAAACAGGTGAAATGGAGAATCCACTGGCGATTGGAAAGGCGGCAAAACCATGTTGTTGCAAAAACATAGTAGTGAGCAAGCTTCCTGTCACGTGGCGAAGCAATAAAAAGGCTTGGATGGTGATTGGTCTTATGGAAGAATAACTGAGTTCTTTCAAGGCCAAAATGAAAAAAAAAAGGAAATCGCCAAGTTCTCCTTTTTCTAGACAATGCAGCCTGCCGCCCGAAAGTAACGTTATCAAATGTGAAATTGGCTTGGTTCCCTCCAGGTTCAACCAGCCTCACACAATCCATGGACCAGGGGGTTATTTACACATTGAAATGTGAGTTTAGGTGATTACTGATGCAACCTCTCATATTTAGTGTTGAAGAAGTCGAATGTTCGTTTGCTCTCGCGCGGTCTGTTTCTGTCCTGGACGCTTCTATGGACATCGAAGTTTAAGAAAACGCTGCATTGCTAGATTAATAAAATTGCGAAACATTTCATGTAGTGCAGATGATTACATTCGAAGTGATGACTTTTGTCAACTCACTCCACTTTCACTTCAGCAACAGATTTAATAGGAATCTGCAACACAGACGATGATGAAGAAGAAATAAAGACAGAAGAAGAGGAGGAAAATGATGCCCCTAGAAAAATTAATACGCCTGAAGAAGCCATTGCATGCATAAACAATGTTTTGCAATTTGCAGCACATACAAATTTTCCCAACTTGTTGGAACAACTGTATGGGGCAAAAAATTGCCTAAGAAACAAGTCTGAACAGGAAATTAAAAGAAGTTTGCCTCTGTGATATGTGGAGAAAAAAGTGAAATGTAAAGCAAATAAACATGGGATTAATATGTACGTACAAGCAATAATAAACGAATTTAATGATCGAGTAAAAATGTAGATATGCCGTGTTTATTTATTAATTAGTGTAATAGCCCAATGTTATATTTTCCAGTATACAGTAAATGAACATCTCTTCTGGATTGAAGGTACGTAAATACAGTATACGATTAATTAAAAATTTTTACTCTACTTTCGTGCATGATACCTGACAAATCTTACGTAGCTCAGTGAGTTTAGTGTAATCCGGAAACCTGTCCAATTTGGAAAGTTATTGTAGTCCCAGTCGATTCCGTTTTGAGCAAGTTTTACTTTATTTATTAAACGTTCATTGAATGTAACGTTTATGTTGTCGTGACAGTAAAAAATTGAAAATAATAAAATAATCAATAGTGCAAGAGTCGAACAACTGGTAACCCGTATGTAAACTGAATTTTGAAAATACGCATGTGGATGTCATAAGGGAATATCTACAACCCATGCATGATTTTGTGAATGATAAGAAACTTTATACAACTGCCTAGTCAGGATTGCAATTAACGTCAGCTCGTACATAACTCTTAGTCACCTAGGAATGACAAGTTAATAACAGTTACGACATAGTGCAGTAAAAGGTTAATTGTAGCCAATAGGAATTATACGTATTTATGTTACATAAACAGTAAAAATGAACATTTAAATCGGAAGTACAGTAATGGAGGGGGGGGGGGGGTGTCGGCGCTTGGGACATACAGTGGTATTTGCGAAATATTACAATGGTGTAACGTTTATATTGCCATGAGTATGAAAACTACATATACAGATATACATACTTTTAAGTTGTAAAATAATCAGTAGTGCTAAAAAGAAAAATATTGGAACTTAATGGACATGCCAAATTTAATTATAGTTTGGTAAGTACTAACATACTTAGACATAATGAGAGTTGAATCTACATGGAAAACTGTGAACGTGAATAGATGGGAATTTTAGATTACTCCATAGAGAAAATGGCAGAAAAACTTTTCTGTAATTCCAGTTGCTTGTTATGTATGGCTGGCTGTTCTTTCTTACGGTGAATATAAAACTCAAGTTCCTCCAAGTTATTAAGGAACATTTCCTTAGTGACTTTATGAAGAACTTTAAAGTTGTTGTCAGTGGCTCCCCTGGAAAGTTTGTTGTGGGTGATATATTGAATCCGGATGCATTTTCTTGAAATCTAATCCTAAAAGCACTGCCTGTCTCACAAATGTAACGGCTATTGCAAGTGTTACAAAGTATTTTATAAACTCTGGAATTTCATAATTTTATACCACAGTTGTCTCTAGCATTTCTTAACTTATTTCGCAGTAGATAATCTCTTGAGAATTCTATGGTCAAGTCTGTCTTTATGATTTATTAATTTTGTCAGAGATATTGCCTAGGTAGATGATTTTAGTACACCTATAGTTATCTTAAGTTATGAACTGGTTTCAATTCTGGTAAGTATTTATTATTTTATTAAATAAGATGTTAACACAGGTAGTGCGGTAACGATTAGCTATCAGTGCTGTAAATATTAGCTACAGTAATCTGTTTCAGGCTCTTCAGTTCTTTCTGAATTGTTTTCATTTCTAATGGGAGCTCCATAACCCTGAAAATCACTAAATGAAAAAAATGACTTTTTGTTCCTGAACGTGTGATTAGGTTGCACATTAATAATGACATCCGTGGTAGATGACGTTTTGTAGATTCAAAACTAACTTTCAGCTTCGTATTTGGTAAAAGCAATATTTAAAGTATTAATGCTTTTATGAACCTCATGTTCAATTTTAAAATACAAATTTGGATCAATATTGTTAAGCATAACATTCTTAGCTTCAATTTCTTCAAGGTACCCATCATATAGAATGAGCGTGTGGTCTACGTACCTTTTATAATTGATGACTTTTGGCTTATATCAGGACTGATTTTGAGAAATTGTGTTTCTGTGTAATTAACCAATACAACTGCAGTTGTGTCTGTCAGGAATTACCAATGGCGAGAAAATCTTTCGGAAAGTAAATTTTCTCATTAAATGAGAAAGACAGCCTAGCTTGGCATAGAATCACTGAAGTCTCTGGTTCAGTCCTGCCACTCGATTCAGAAACAGCGGGCGACGATCATTTCTGGGGACAATGCTGCAAACTGTGAGTTTCGTTGAGGCGCTGCGTGTAAGGCTGGTCTTCTCAACCTTCTCTGCCAGTCACTGCAATGAGGAAAATATGACCTCTAAGCCCAGATGACAGGCCTCAGTTGTTCCAAAATTCCCCACAGTCGGCAGGTGATTTCATCCTGTTCCGTCAGTGGCTGCCAGAATACTCTCTTCAAAATGTTGTTTCCCAGGAGTGTGCACTGCGAGCAACTTGTGCTGCTTCCTGTCCCCTCCTGCCATTTCCATAAGCGGAATCGTTATTCAGCGTACGTTTGAACTGCCGACAATTAATAGACACTTAACCGTTTGCATTTGCCACATAAAGACACAGGACATAGCAGGATTCCCAATCGTTTAGGTGAGTCCGACTGGATCAGTGAAAGACTACTGGTTGATGGTATAGGGACAATACTTAAGAGTTCTTCGTGCCTCCCCTGTACAGGATGGATAGCCCTATCACCGACACGCCACTCACAGCCGAATGGACACACAGTGGTAGATTAAGTGCTCACTGCAGAGGAAACAAAACTCAAAGGAGAGGATGGTATTTGAGGTATCATTAGTATCTCTGTTACAAATCTCTCGCGAGGTCTCCGAACACACCAGTTCGCAGCAGTTTCCAATCGGTTGTCACTACTCAGACTGATTTACAGATGCTTACGAACATCAACTTAGTCATTTCGCGTTAGAGTGCCCCATTCACAGTGGTGCTGCATTGTGGCTCATGAAATGTTTTACGGAAAAGTCCGTTAAGCTGTAAGTATTATTAATTCTCTTTAAGATCAGAATCAGGTAGTACTGCCTGTAAATATTTATGTGGTTATAGTCGCCGATAAAGTAGAAATAGCGTTTAATTACATTAAATGCACACGATGTACACTCTGGTTGAGAGGAAAAACTAAATGTGACACGATATGTTACAGTAAATAGATCACATGCGCCGATTTATTACATAGGTTATGCACAAAACATGTAAATTTCCAAGTCTTAAGTGTACATATATTCATTTCGATATGCACAGAAGTTTTGATTTAACGATTCTTTGAACAATAATGTAAATACAAACGCTAAATTTCTACGAAATAAGCTACGCGCAACAGGCGTAACACGAGAATTCTCAAAAACATGTGTTTGCGACTGAAAATGCTCCAAATTGTACTCACTTTTTTACGTAGTCAAATAAAGAAATCAGGGAATGATCGGTTTTGAAAGAGCACACTGTTTCCAAAAATTCCTAAAAATCACACATTAAGTTTACAATGGATGAGATGGTACGAGTTTTTCGCGACACTCCCCAATGTCAGAAAATACACAATTTATCACTACACACACGAGTACTGACACAATTAATGACAGATTATAGGAAAATTCGGAAGTTCGCGTAACATATATAAAAACCTATGTAATGCGTGTATGTGTGTGTTTTGCCCATCGCCCACTAAACCAAAGGAGGGATTTCAACCAAATCTGGTACATATGTCCCTTACTGTCAGCCAAGAATGCCATAATGTTTGTAGGGAGTAAGAACTAGATACTCATCACAGTTCAGAAGATGCAACGTCATAAACAAAGAGATATGTGGAAAACTACAGTACAGCGCATGACGTTTAAAATTATTACTTCTTCTCTACTAAGTATATTCACCAAACTTTTGCAAACAGTATCCACGTATGTAACACAGGTCAGTAGGTATGGCGTCATGAGTAGTGAGGTGCGTGAAATTCTGACACATCATGTATGACATTTAAATTTAATACTTCTTCGTTATCAACTCTATATGCAACATATTTCGCTGGCAGTATGAACGTATGGCGCTGAAAATATACTTACACAAATATATCATTGGACGTCACACAGTTCAAGACATATGAAGTCATAAACACTGAGGTATGTGAAAAAAGTGCCGCATCGTGCATGAAGTTTTAACATGTTCATTCCTTACTGCTAATACATTCCTGGAGTCCAGTCAACTTAAGGAAATCCTTGACAATGGTTTTGATAGCATTCATCTGCAAAACGCAAACGGCCTTAGGCGAAAACAATAGACGTCTATGGCGCTATGAGCAGGCGTTGCGGTAGAGACGATTACGAAATTGCGCTGTAGACAGGCGAAGCAGCTATGCCCAGCGTACAGAAACTGATGGGTTCGTGTTTCTTAATTTGGATACTGCACTATCACATTTGTATATTATGCATATTTCTTTGTACGACTGTTTCATAATATCAAAGGTATTTTCACGAATACATAGAAAATAAGAAATATTTTAGATAATTTTCTACAAACACAGTTCATTTTTTCTCGTTTCTAATAGAAACGAAAAAAAGTGAACTGTGGTTTCTAATAGAAAACTGGTACCATTAATACTTGTCCAATGCTGAGTTTGTCAGCTAGTATGTAAATAAACGTGTGAATAGCAAAGATATTTTTGTTAGCTAAATTTGTAATATATTCTACCGTGACGTGCTGAAGATCATTGGAGTTCCAGTTTATCACAACAAAAATTGAGAAAATTGTGACGCATCAACGAAGCATGTTTTCCGCTTGGGGTGGCTGACAACTCATTGCTTTCCGTCGTTTGAAGATCGTAAGAATGTACTAGCTATAATCCCATAATGAGTGGTTTCAAATTAGCTTCCGTGAAGCACAGTACATTTTTAACTGCTGTTTCTAGAAAAAACGTGTAAGGCTCTCTGTTATAGACTCCGTCTTTCTTATACTTCTCGCATTGTACTTGGTTGTGCCGGCCGGAGTGGCCGCGTGGTTCTAGGGGCTACAGCCTGGAACTGCGCGACCGTCATGGTCGCAGGTTCGAACCCTTCCTCGGATATGGATGTGTGTGATGTCCTTAGGTTAGTTAGGTTTACGTAATTCTAAATTCTAGGGGACTGATGACCGCAGCAGTTAAGTCCCATAGTGCTGAGAGCCATTTGTACCATTTTTTGTACTTGGTTGCGCATTTCTGTGACGTATTCATGCTGAATAATTAAAGGTAGCAATTAGGGTTTCACACAATATTTCTACAGTGATTACGAGTGTCATACGTAAGAAGAAATGAAAACCTTAAACAATTTTGCTTTTGTTGATTAGTTGTGCGATGTCTTCGTGCTGTGTGAAAGTTGTGAATTAAAATAGAAATCGTTGTTAGTGTTGAAACATCCTCTGTGACAGACAAGCCGCGTCTGCTCAGGGCAGTAGGTCGCGCACATGTTGCGAAAATGCATCCCGCTACACTGAGTGACAGCCGTGGGAAGACAGCAGACAAGTGCCATTAGGGGCGTAGCGCCGGTCGCACTTCAGAGCCCTGGGGCGACAGCGCCATAGCGCTCTGCAGAAAGTTCGCTGATGTTCACGGAGGCAGCGGCTGAAGCCTGGCGTTGCTGACGAGACGCGGGGTGGGAGCCGAGCGTCCGCTCCCCCAATTTGCACCGTATTAATGCGCCCGAAGGAACTCTACGCCCGGAGAACCACTGGCTTCAATTTACCTTCCTCGTCTGCTGCACGATGAGGATTACCGGCTGAGTGCGTCGGAGATTGCCACTTAACAGCTATGTTCCACTAGAGACTTTGCATTGTTCCGGTTGTGGGCGTCTCTTTACGCGGAGTAGTGAACACGGTGACGATGCATTTCTTCAGGAGAACTGACACGTATCACAATGATTTGTCTCACTAAATTTAGCTGTACCTTAACGAGACTCCGTATTAGCGTTAGACTTGTCACATCCTGAATGAATTTTGTAGCACAGCCAAATTGGACTGAACTTTATCAGAAACGCACCGGACAAAATATCAGTCACCCACACAAAAGGGCACACTGACCGTCTCAGAGGGCTGCAGACGGTGTAGAACTGTTACCAGCCGGTCATGTGAGTCTGACGTAAGTCGTGTCAGTGATGTGTTTTGTACGTGCCAGTCGACTGTATGGAATCAGCGCAGTAAGCTAGGTCAACTTCAGGCTGTGGTAGAAAGGCAGAAAGGAGCTATTGTGTTTGGACTTGCCCATGACCACACCTTAAGTGAAGTCTCCAGAATTGTTGATGCATAAAAAAGACGCACTAAGTTTTCTACAAGATACGGTGTACCACTCCCAGCCATGCAACAAGGGCTACGAACTGACAATAACTGTAGACATGTTTCAAGCCTTGTCAAAAATCAACGTTTTCAAATTTGACAAGAATTGCTTCTGCCAGTCAAAGCAGGTACATTTCAGCTTGTTTCCATGTGAACGATGAGAAGGGAACTGCATATAGAGGACAGCTGCTGTCGGGTAGCCCGCAAAAGACCATTATGCACAGCGCCTCACAAAACAGTACACCTTCAGTGGGCAAAACAAGATGGAAACTACACATTAGCTGAGTGGATGCGCTTACTATGCTCCGACGAGTCAGGAAATTGGCTCTTTGTAAAAGCTGAAAGCCACTGACAGTGCCATGAGACGCTTAACCCACAGTGTGACGATGATGTAGTTCATGTCGGAGGTGTTCCTGTCTTGTTTCGAGTATCGTTTTCATAGCATGACGTGTGCCCACTCATTGGTCTTTTTGTATCGTTGTGTGTGTGTGTGTGTGTGTGTGTGAGAGAGAGAGAGAGAGAGAGAGAGAGAGAGAGTGTGTGTGTGTGTGTGTGTGTGTCTGTGTGTATGTGTGTGTGTTTTCTGAGTCTTATGACACGTTTGATGCCGCCAACCACGAATTTCTCTTCAGTTGCAAACACCTAATCCCAGGCCTGCACCTGCATTCAACGACCTCAATTATTCGCTGGATATAATCCAGTGTCTCTCTTCCCACACAAATGTTACGCCCTACAGCTTCTACTAGTAGTACAGAAGTTGGAAGTTACTCCTTTATGACGTAAGACATGTCCTACTATCTATACCTTCTTCTTGTCAATATTTTCCACTTGTTCTTCTCTTTGCCGATTCTGCAGAGAACCACCTTATTTCTTGTTTTATCTCCATCCAATTCTCAATATCCTCGTACAACACCATATGTCAAAATCTTCAGTCCTCTCCTTTCCACTTTTTCTTTCGTTTATCATTCAGTTCCAAATACCACTGTGTTCAGAACGTACATTTCGTTCTTAAGGTCAATGTTTGATACTAGTATTGTTCACCTTTGTCTGTTCTAGCCTCCTTCTTAAGTCCTTATTGCCTCGTCTGTTACATGGGTAAGTGTGCTGTAATAGAAATAAAATACCTTTTTTTTTACTCCATTTTGAAATGATAGCATTCAGTTTATGTGTGCTGCAGTATTTCTCTGTAATTAGAAAAGTTATTCCGAAAGTAAAATTTTTCCAAATGTGAGGAACGGCTCCAAGGTACAATAGGATCATATATCTAGCAATAAATATCCCGTTTAAATTTAAAAATATTGAAATCGAGAAATTCTTGTCAACACTGTATTTAATAGTCAATGGTTACATTATTATTCTACTAGACATTGTAATATAACCTTTGTCTGGCAGAAAAGAGGTGATGAAAGTCATAAAGGTAACTGATTCTGCTCGACATCATGCAGTGCACAAGTGAAGGTTTATTGTCTAAAGGAAAAATTACAAAAGCGACGGCATGACGTAGTAATCCTCCGTTGCTCTCGCGGTTGACACTCGTCATCCACATGACTTTTCCGCTCAATTTTGTCTGACAGGGCTGGATTGAGTTCGCGCCATTTTCAGTACCTTTCTATTAACTCTCCGGCTGTTATCTGCAATCATTGTTGGCTTTTAATCACGAAAGATACATTGTTTATGAAACATAATTATAGTCTGGAAGATACTTGTCACCCGAGAGAGCTCTGCTGCCACAATCTGAAACAAAGTAAGTCTGTATTACTTTATTGCTTTCCTAGATTCAATCGATTTATCATGTGCGTAAATTTAGACGTATTGATACCGATTGCAGTTATTATCCATTTTACCTAGTATTCTCTTTATTTCTAAATTGTGGAAAAAATATCAAAGGCAAAAAACCTCAGACAGAGTTTAATAGAGATCCTAATGTATGGTTCGAATGGTTCAATGAGCTGAGTGATGAAGATACTCACAGTGATAGCGCTGACTCAGAGACTGAGGATTCCGTTCATGATATCGGTCATGATGCAGGAACAGAACAAGAAGTGTCAGAAAACGATGAATATGAATCACAGGGAGAAGTAACTCAAGAGGATGCATTTTCTAGGGGAAGACGGATTAACTAAAGGGAGGAAAAATAAGTATCCTACCAGTGTTAGAAGTACATCTCGTAATTTTATTACTCATTTGCCTTGGTCAAAAAAATCAAGCTCGTATAAAAAAGGCAGTAATAGAAATTCTGAATTTGTTCGTGGATGAAAACATAACAAGCATTATCGCAACATGCACTAATATATACATCAACTAAGTTCGTGGTAATTTCTCTATGGAATGGGATGCTAAAGAAACAGATGCGATAGAGATGAGAGCTTTCATTGGTTTGTTATATCTTTTTGGATCTTTGAGATGTTCCAGGAAGAGTATATTGAAATTGTGGGACAACTCAACGGAAAACGGACTTGAAACTTGTTATTTATGCATAAGTGAAAACCGATTCAGGTTTCTGTTGAGATGTCTGAGGTCTGATAACATCCGTGATAGAGGTGTTCGCAGAGACAGTTAGCTGCTCTCAGAGCTATCAGAGTGGTACTTGAACTATTCACGAACAATTGCCAAAAATATTTTTCACCTGCTGAATATCTTACTGTTGACGAACAGCTTTTAGCATTTAGAGGAAATTGCCCGTTCAGGCAATATATTCCTAGCAAACCAGCAAAGTATGGGTTAGACGTGTTTTCTTTGGTTGATGTAAAAACATCTCACACTTTGAATTTAGAACCGTACGTCGGTAAGCAACAAGAGGGACCATGTAATGCCAGTAATCCAGCTGAAGATATTGTTCTTCCAATGGTCAAACTGTTTCAAACATAAGAACATATTACACTGTATACAAATATTGAATGTATTATATTTAGATTTAATAAAAGAATCATAAAACCAGTCATAAAGACCGTTCAAAGTGTACAAATAGACCGCTTGCTTTGTGAATGACACTAGTCATCCGCGCGAGTGACGATGTCACGAATTTTTGCGCGAGTAACGGAGGGTTAAACTGAAACCCATACGTCAAATTCTAAATACTCTGTTAATTACTGACTTGTTTTCCTGAAAAATAAAACAGCCACAGCCTTTCTGATTGATTAGTCTATCAGGCCGTGGGTATTGCTGCACGTATCACACAATTCGATAAGCGAAATGACCGTCAAAAGTGTTGATATAGTGAGCACCTTAATTCGTGGTAGTAATACACATTCGGGCTGAGGTGCAGCCAGAATCAACGCCACTAATGGCACTCGTGTGCTACGTTACCAAGAGTGTCACTCAGAGTAGAGGGCTGTATTGTTGCAACACTTGGCTGCCATCCTGCAAAAACATGCGTCGTTTTTCCACCAAACACAGTGCTGAAGCACGAACAATAATTTCTACTTTAATTTACAACTTTCGTACACCACAAAGACAATGCATAACGCATTAACAAAAGCAAAGAAGTATAAGGTATCCAATTTCCCTTACGTACGAGTGCTCTATTCCTAATTATTTGTACTGTAGAAGTATTGTGTCTAATACACTGTGACTGCCTCTTCTTCTCACAGTAGCACATGCAACTTACGTCCTCAGTTATTTTATGGATGCCTTCCAATCTCTGTCTTCCTCTTCAGTTTTTGCCCTCTAAAGCTCCCTTTAGTACCATGGAAGTCATTCCCTGATGTCTTAACAGATCTCCTGTTACCGTGTCCGTTCTCCTTGTCAGTGCTTTCCACTTATTCCTTTCCCCTCCGATTCTGCGCAGAACCTCTTCCTTCCTTGCCTTATCAGTCAACCTAATTTTCAACATTGGCCTGTAGCTCCACATTCCAAATGCTTCGATTCTCTTCTGTTCCGTTTTCCCCACAGTCCATGTTTCACTATCATACAATGCTGTGCTCCAGACACACATTCTCAGAGATTTCTTTTTAAAATTAAGGCCTATGTTTGATACTAGTAGACTTGTCTTGGTCAGAAATTTTCTCTTTGCCAGTGGTGGATTTTGATATCCTCCTTGCTCCGTCCGTCATTGGTTATTTTGCTGCCGTAAAGTCATCTACTTCGTGGCCATCAATACTGATGTTAGGTTTCTCGCTGTTCTCATTTCTACTACTTCCCATTAGTTTCGTCTTTCTTCGATTTACTCTTTGTCCATATTCTGTACTCATTAGACTACTTATTCCATTCAGAAAATTATGTTATTCTTCTTCACTTACACTCAGGATAGCAATGTCATCAACAAGTCGTATCATTGACATCTTTTCACTCTGAATTTAAATTGCACTTCTGAACCTACCTTTTATTTCCATCGCTGCTTAGCCGGCCGTTGTGACCGAGCGGTTCTAGGCTCTTCAGTCTGGAACCGGGCGACCGCTACGGTAGCATGTTCGAATCCTGCCTCGGGCATGGATGTGTGTGATATCCTTAGGTTAGTTCGGTTTAAGTAGTTCTAATTTCTAGGGGACTGACGACCTTAGATATTAAGTCCTAAAGTGCTCAGAGCCATTTTCCAACGATGCTTCTTCGATGTACAGATTGAGAAGTAGGGACTAAAGGCTACATCCCTGTCTTACACCCTTTTTAATCTGAGCGCTTCGCTCTTGGTCGTCCACTTTTATTATTCCCTTTTGGCTCTTGTACATATTTTATATTACCCGTCTCTCCCGACATTGTTCACAGAATTTCGATCATCTTACACCATGTTACATTGCCGGACGCTTTTTCCAGGTCGACAAATGCTACTACGAACTTGGCTTGATTTTGCTTTAGTCTTGTTTCTTTTATCAACCGCAACACCAGAAATGCCTCTCTGGTGTCTTTACCTTTCCTAAAGCCAAACTGATCGTCATTAAGCACAGCCTGAATTTTCTTTTCCATTCTTCTGTAGACTATTCTTGTCAGCAATTTGGGTAAATGAGCTGCTAAGCTGATTGTGTGATAATTCTCGCAGTTCTTGCAGTCTTCGGAATTGTTTGGATGATATTTTTTTGAAAGTCAGATGGTACATCGTCAGACTTATACATTCTACGCGCCAACGTGAGTAATCGTTTTGTTACCACTTCTCCCAATGACCTTGGATATTCTGATGGAATGTTATCTATCCCTCCTGCCTTATGTGCTCTTACATTCTCCTAAGCTCTCTTAGTTTCTGATTCTAATCCGACACAGAAATTCGTAAGAAAAAGCAGTATGGGCGTTGGCCGTAGCAGAGACCGTTACAATTTTTATAGACTGTAATCCAAAATGAAACTATATCTACATATTCAATCCGCTAGGCACTGTTCAGTCAGAGTGATCCTGGTGTAAACTTCTAGGTTTAATCATTTTTTAAATGATCTTTCAACTAATTAACACCCGGGGCGAATGTCCAATAGCACAGCTGGACGCTACAAACCGCGAGCCAACACGTATTCAAAGAAATCTACTTCTTTCAAGAAACCGTTCTTTCTTGCAATACTGTGCAGGATGGTGATGGTGGTGGTGGTGGTGGTGGTGGTTGTGAGGGTGGGGATTCAGGCCAGGAAGTGGGCTTCCAGGTTGGGCAGTTTCTTAATAATCAGAAAATCTGGTAAAGGAGATGTCAGTTTTATTGCCATTTTAGTATTCATAAGGCAGACTTAAAATGTCTGGAAGGGCCATCATTATCGAAGTGTCGAATGGATCATAGGAGAATAAGAAAGTAAGTCTTGTCGCGTCGGGAGCTACCAGAAGAGAAAGTGAGCTCTTCCTTGTCCGGCGTTCTGCCCCAGCAACCGAGGCGTCATGTGAGCAGTTCCCTATGACCCCAGTCGTCGAAGGCTGCAGGCGACGTTCGCGAGGCGTCCGTTCATCTGCAAACATTAACGTGAGGACGGTGCTAGTCCAGCAACACAGGCTGCTACCATCAGTGAACCGTGGGAGAGATCTACCAGCAAGCAGTACTCTGAACCAAAAGAACAGTTGAAAAAGGAAGTTCAGTACACCATCCCGAATCCACCCAAGCAGGTGGCCACCGGCTGATTACGTTCATTTACATATACTGGCCCATTCTTTCCGATGCGCCGAGTGGGTGTAAGTACGCGCTGTCCGGGATTAATTACATTCCTCGTAAATTAAAGCCAGATGACGTTATTAACTTTTTTTCTCTTAGGCGTTATATATACAGGGTGGTCCATTGATAGTGACCGGGCCAAATATCTTACGAAATAAGCTTCAAACGAAAAAACTAGAAAGAACGAAACTTGTCTACCTTGAAGGGGGAAGTCAGATGGCGCTATGGTTGGCCCGCTAGATGGCGCAGCCATATTTCAAAAGGATATCAACTGCGTTTTTTAAAATAGGAACCCCCATTTTTTATTACATATTCGTGTAGTACGTTAAGAAATATGAATATTTTAGTTGGACCACTTTTTTCGCTTTGTGATAGATGGCGCTGTAATAGTCACAAACGTATGGCTCACAATTTTAGACGAACAGTTGGTAACAGGTAGGTTTTTTAAATTAAAATACAGAACGTAGGTACCTGTGAAAATTCTATTTCGGTTGTTCGAATGTGATACGTGTACCTTCGTGAACTTATCATTTCTGAGAACGCATGCTCAAAATGATGTCCGTCAACCTCAATTCGTGTGGAAGTACGTGTAACGACATTCCTCTCAACAGCGAGTAGTTCACCTTCCCTAATGCTCGCACATGCATTGACAATGCGCTGACGCATGTTGTCAGGCGTTGTCGGTGGATCACGACAGCAAATATCCTTAAAATTTCCAAACAGAAAGAAATCAGGGGACGTCAGATCCGGTGAACGTGCGGGCCATGGTATGGTGCTTCGACGACCAATCCACCTGTCATGAAATTGACTATTCAATACCGCTTCAACCGCACGCGAGCTATGTGACGGACATCCATCATGTTGGAACTACATCGCCATTCTGTCATGGAGTGAAACATCTTGTAGTAACATCGGTAGAACATTACGTAGGAAATCAGCATACATTGCACCATTTCGATTGCCATCGATATAATGGGAGCCAATTATCCTTCCTCCCATAATGCCGCACCATACATTAACCCGCCAAGGTCTCTGATTTTCCACTTGTCGCAGCCATCGTGGATTTTCCGTTGCCCAATAGTGCATATTATGCCGGTTTACGTTACCGCTGTTGGTGAATGAGGCTTCGTCGCTAAATATCTCTCATCGTCCCATAATTTCTCTTATGCCCAGTGGCAGAACTGTACAAGAGGTTCAAAGTCGTCGCCCTGCAATTCCTGGTGCATAGAAATATGATACGGGTGCAATCGATGTTGATGTAGCATTCTCAACACCGAAGTTTTCGAGATTCCCGGTTCTATCGCAATTTGTATGCTACTGATGTGCGGATTAGCCGCGACAGCAGCTAAAACACCTTCTTGGGCATCATCATTTGTTGCAGGTCGTGGTTGATGTTTCAGATGTGGCTGAACACATCCTGTTTCCTTAAATAACGTAACAATCCGGGGAATGGTCCGGACACTTGGAAGATGTCGTCTAGGATACCGAGCAGCATACACAACACGCGCCCGTTGGCATTTTTGTTCGCAATAGCTATACATCAACACGACATCGTCCTTTTCCGCAATTGGTAAACGGTCCATTTTAACACGGGTAATGTATCACGAAGCAAATACCGTCCGCACTGGAGGAATGTTACGTGATACCACGTACTTATACGTTTGTGACTATTACAGCGCCATCTATCACAAAGCGAAAAAAGCGGTACAACTAAAATGTTCATATTTCTTTACGTACTACAAGAATATATAATAAAAAATAGGGGTTCCGATTTTTTTAAAAACGCAGTTGATATCCGTTTGACCTATGGCGGTGCCATCTAGCGGGCCCACAATAGCGCCATCTGGTTTCCCATTTCAAGCTAGACAAGTTTGGTTCTTTGTAGTTTTTTCGTTTGACGCTTATTTCGTGAGATATTTGGCACGGTCACTATCAATTGACCAGTTTCGGCATATCATTATCAGGGTTTATTGTATCAACACCGCAGCAAACGCTCCCCATTACCAAATTGTCGTCAGAGGCTATATCTGCTTCTGGATACGCCTTACGATACAATGCCTGACTTCTGAATCTTTATTTGTCTACGATGGAATCAATAGAAATCTTGCTGTGTGTCAATGCTCTTTTGCAAATACATTGTTATAACTATATTGATTTAACTAATAACAATGCTACAACGATATCTCATTTCTTACAAGAGCTACTTTTCATTTCTCCTCCTCTATTCCTATTGCGTAGTCCATGTTCTTTGGTAACTCTATCTTCTATTCATTTCGCTAGTGCAACCTTACAATAATGTATTTCACTGTTTTGTCGAAATTGTCTCAAATGATTAATTATGTCATTTTCTGCTCCTAACATGCTTTTTTTCCCTCTTGACTTGCAGTATTCTTTAATAAAAACGAAAATGAAATTCAAATAATAATTTAAAGCCCGCCGAAACACTCCATTCGAGTTGTATAATACTTGTGACGTCACTGGATAGCTCGCTGCTCCTTCTGTCATAATGCTAATTGACATTGATGTCTTATTTCGCAATTTACGTTTCGGAAAGTGCGTTACAAGTTGTGTATAGTACAATATTGTACAAATCCACGTATGAAAGCTCCTGAAAAATTGATTTTGAGCGTTCCGGGAATAAGATGCATAAAATGTGGTTGCATTGTACCCACAAACTGCCGCCACGTCGACGCAGAAGTTCACTAACTTTGCTAAAAATGTGTTGCACGATGAAGTTAACATTAGCTAGCATCCGCGATATGCTCTCCTACCGATACAACGAAGGATTACGTCATCAAACGACATTAAACGCTTATTGGAAATGGTCGTTTTACCCAAAAATTTTTTTCTCTTTGGGCCATCACTCTTCTCACTGGTTTGATGCGGCCCGCCACGAATTCCTCTCCTATGCTAACCTCTTAATCTCAGAGTAGCACTTGCAGCCTGCGTCCTCAATTATTTGCTGGATGTACTCCAATCACTATCTTCCTCTATAGTTTTTTCCCTGATGTCTTAACAGAGGTCCTATCATCCTGTCCCATCTCCTTATCAGTGTTTTCCAAATATTCTTTTCTTCACCGAGTCTGCACCGAACCTCCTCATTCCTAACCTTATCAGTCTACCTACTTTTCAACATTCGTCTCTAGCACCACATATCAAATACTTCTATGACCTTCTGTTCTGGTTTTTCCACAGTCCATGTTTCATTACCTCACAATGCTGTACTCCAGACGTACATTCTCAGAAATTTCTTCCTCAAATTATTGCCTATGTTCGATACTAGTAGACTTCTCTTGATCAGGACTGCCCTTTTTGCCAATGCTAGCCTGTTTATGATGTCCACCTTGCTCAATCCGTCAATGGTTATCTTATTGTCTAGGTAGTATAATTCCTTAACTTCATCTGCTTCGTGACCATCAAACTTGATGTTAAGTTCCTCGCCGTTCTCATTTCAACTACTTCTCATTACTTTCCTCTTTCTTCGTTTTACTCTCAGTCCATATTCTGTACTCATTAGAGTGTTCATTCCATTCAGCAGATCATGTAATTCTTCTTCACTTTCACTCAGGAGAGCAATGTCATCAGCGAATCGTATCATTGACATCCATTCACCTTGAATTTTAATTCCACTAATGGAACTTTCTTTTATTTCCCCCTTTGCTTCTTCGATGTACAGATTTAACAGTAGGGGTGAAAGTCTACATCCCTGTCTTACACCCTTTTTAATGTCAGCACTTCGTTGTTGGTCGTCCACTTTCATTATTTCCTCTCCTAGCTCTTGTGCATATTGTATATTACCTGTCTGTCCCTATAGCGTACCCCTATTTATCTCAGAATTTAGAACATCTTGCACCATTTTATATTTTCGAACGCTTTTTCCGCGTCGACGAATCCTATGAACGTGTCTTGATTTTTCTTTACTGTTGCTTCCATTATACCGCAAGGTCAGAATTGCCTCTCTCTTGCCTTTACCTTTTCTGAGGCCAAAATCATCGTCATTTAGCACATTCTCAATATTCTTTTCGCTGGCTCGAATGTAACCCGAAGGAACATTATTAACTTACTTATAAAACAACTCGTCATTCGTGTCATACGAAAACCAAATCACAATTACAAAACTTTACCACACCGATCAGAAACAGAATATTGTTGTGTTTTCCTTGCTGTTTGTAGGTCCTTATTTTGGCATTCGCGGTTAACACACGTCACTACAAAAAGATTCTATCTGTTTAATGTGACCACTTACTTTTTACTTTATTAGAAACAATGTTTTCATCTTCGTACTCTCCAGCTAGAATGCCTATTGTTTAAACATTTGCAGTTTCGTCATCTTACATGAAGATGAAATACGTCTGCTGCAGACGCTAAGGCTACCTTTCACTCATTGACAGCACAACTCTTACGCTTGTATCACCTGCATAATGTAGACGCTTTATATTTCTTCGCATAACCTCATCCTCCTACACCTCGTTGCACGCTGAGCGTGTAGTGGCATCTTCAATAATAGCAATGCTTTCAAAAACAGTGAATTGTCTGTTCGCAAAGTAAATCCATTTATCCTCTGTTGTCCATTTCTCAGATTAAGACAGATATGAAGCCACACTATGTGATCAAAAGCATCCGGAAACTCCCAAAAACATACGTTTTTCACTTTAGGTGCATTTTGCTGCCACCTACTGCCAGGTACTCCATACCAGCGACCTCTGTAGTCATTAGACAACGTGAGAGAGCATAACGGGGCACTCTGCGGAACTCACGGATTTTGAACGTGGTCATGTGACTGGGTGTCACTTCTGTACGCGATATTTCCACACTCCTAAACATCCATAGGCCTACTGTTTCCGATGTGACAGTGAAGTGGAAACGTGAAGGGACACGTACAGCACAAAAGCGTACAGGCCGACATTGTCTGTTGACTGACGGAGACGTCCGACAGTTGAAGAGGGTCGTAATGCGTAATAGGCAGACATCTATCCAGACCATCACACACGAATTCCAAACTGCATCAGGATCCGCTGCAAGTACTATGACAGTAAGTCGGGAGGTCAGAAAACTTGGATTTCATGGCCGAGCGGCTGCTCATAATCCATACATCACGCCAGTAAATGCCAAACGACACCTCGCTTGGACGAGTGAACAGTGGAAAACCGTTGTGTGGAGTGGCGAATCACGGTACACGATGTGGCGATCCTATGGCAGGATGTGGGTATGGCTAATGCCCGGTGAACGTAATCTGCCAGGGTGTGTAATGTCAACAGTAAAATTCGGAGGCGGTGGTGTTTTTCATGGAGGGGGAGCAACTTCTTGCTTCCCACTGTTGAAGAGCAATTCGGGGATGGCAATTGCATCTTTCAACATGATCAAGCACCTTCTCATAATACACGGCCTGTGATTGAGTGGTTACACGACAACAACATCCCTATAATGACCTGCACAGAGTCCTCACGTGAATCCTGCAGAACACCTCTGGGACGTTTTGTAACGCCGAGTTCATGCCCGGCCTCACCGACCCGCATTGATACGTCTCCCCAGTGCAGTTGTTCTTGAAGAATGGCTGTCATTCCCCAAGAAACATTCCAGCACCTGACTGAACGTATGCCTGCGAGAGTGGAAGCTGTCATCAAGGCTAAGGGTGGGCCAACACCATACTGAATTCCAGCATTATCGATGGAGGGCGCCACGAACTGCTAAGTCATTTTCAACCAGGTGTCCGGATACTTTGTTCAGGTAGTGTATATTTAATACATTCCACAATCGAAGAACAATCCAAAATCAGTTCTTGCTAACGTTATTTTCGTATTTCGTGGAAAAGTTTAAATAATATGTGAACACTGCAGAATGCGAACATGTGACCTTTTTGTCTGCTGTCAGATGCCTTACTTTTCTCCGTCACCGAACATCTGCTACATGCAGTATCCCTGCTGAGGGTATTCTACAGGGGAAATCAGCACTAAGTTTTGCCAAGAATAATTTTATTGTGCTTCGGGTCGTAGCTCATGACTGATAGTCGACAATCTAGTTATAGTATATGTACCCATTTCCGAAAGTTATTTCGCCGCTCTAAATGGGTGGAGCATAAAAGCATCAATTTTCGAAAGACTCCCACTATCAGCGTTCACAAAATTCCTTCCTATTGTTACTTTAAAGTCGCAATTGAGTTTTCCTTCACTAAATAGATAAATTGTTTGAAGAAAGGTGAGTAAGAAGGTCGTAACTTCGGGTAACTCTCCTTAACACAAGTATAGCTTCGTGTTACTCCTAACTTGAAACGTCACCAGAGCATCAGACAATAGCAGAGGATTTTCGATCGCGTGATCAAATATTGATACTTAATGATTTTTAAATGAGATTTTGTGAGATTATTGACCTTAAATGCTATTTATATCCTAAATTCAATCAAAATAACAACAATCCGAACATATTTTTAACATAAGAAATATGGTTCAAATGGCTCTGAGCACTATGGGACTTAACTTCTCAGGTCATCAGTCCCCTTGAACTTAGAACTACTTAAACCTAACTTACCTAAGGACATCACACACATCCATGCCCGAGGCAGGATGCGAACCTGCGACCGTAGCGGTCGCACGGTTCCAGACTGTAGCGCCTAGGACCGCTCGGCCACTCCGGCCGGCTAACATAGGGAAATAGCCTATTCCCCTTGATTGTTAGATTTTCAACTCCCTTACATATGGAACCACAAGTTACCAGTTCATTGACAATCTTTTTCGCGTGGTACCTTTCCCTTTGAGAGTCCGCTTCCTGTTACGCCTGATGTCCCCTACTACAGCTCGAAAAAAATTCACGTAACCCAGGAGTAAGGTACTGGGTGTATTCGTGAGGACGCTGATTCAGTCTTCATCTAGCAATCTAGACGTAGCTTTTTCATGATTTCCATAATACAGGCAAAGGCGAATGACAGGATGATTCCTTGGAAAGAATGCAAGAGGGATCCCTCTCCATCCTTCTTCATAGGTTGTTTGTGCACCGAGTTTAACGACTTTAATTAATGACAGCATTATATCGTAAAACTATTGCATTCCTTCGAATAAAGTTGTGCCGAACCACGAAATGCTAGGGTTGCGTTGAGCAGCGAGTGACCATTATTTTAATATTTTTATTTAATCATGACAGACATCTTTTATTGTAACTGACCGTAAAGAAATTTATGAGATCAATGCGTTAAAATTCAACAAATGAGTGAATAACTAAAATTATTTAGAAATAGACTAACGCCCTCCTAATCAGGGCTAAATGCAAGAAGCATTATAATAATTAAAATCAAAATCTTCCTCTACAATTATTTCCTGTATGTATTCCAATTTCTGCCTTTCTCTACAGTTTTTGCCCTCTACACCTCCCTCTAGTACTATACAAGTCAGTCCCTGATCTCTTAACAGATATCCTATCTTCCTGTCCTTCTCCTTGTCAGTGCTTTCCAGGTATTCGTTTCCTCCCATTCTGCGCAGTAGCTCCTCATTCCTCACCTTATCAGTGATCAGTGCACCTCATTTTCAACATTGGTCTATAACACCACGCCTAAAATGCTGGGATTCTCTTCTATTTTCGTTTTCCCACAGCCCATGTTCCATTAACTTACAGTGCTGTGCTCCAAACGTACATTCTCAGGAATTTCTTCCTCAAATTAAGGCCTATGCTTGATACTGGGAGACTTCTCTTCGCCAGGAGTGCCCTTTTTGCCAGTGTTAGTCTGCTTTTGATGTGCTACTTTCTCCATCCATCACTGGTTATTTTGCTACCTAGGTAGTAGAATTCCTTAACTTCATCTACTTCGTGACCATCAATCCTGATGTTAAGTTTCTCACTGTTCTCATTTCTGCTACTTCTCATTACTTTTACCTTTCGTCGATTTACTCTCAGTCCATTCTATTCAGCAGATTATGTAATTCCTCTTCACTTTCACTCAGGATAGTAAAGTCTTATCATTGATATCCTTTCACCTTGAATTTTAATTCTCCACCTGAACCTTTCTTTTATTTCCATCATTGCTTCTCTTCAATGTACTGATTGAACAGTGGGAGCTACGGTCGCAGGTTCGAATCCTGCCTCGGGCATGGATGTGTGTGATGTCCTTAGGTTCGTTAGGTTTAAGTAGTTCTAAGTTCTAGGGGACTGATGACCACAGCTGTTAAGTCCCATAGTGCTCAGAGCGATTTGAACCATTTTTTTGAACAGTGGGAGCGGGGGGTGGGGGGGGGGGGGGGAAGACTACACCCTTTGAATCTGAACACTTCATTCTTGGTCGTCAAGTCTTAATATTCCCTCTTGTCTCTTGTACATATTGTATAACCCCCTTTCCTCCCTATAGCTTACTCCTATTTTGCTCAGAATTTCTAACATTTTGCACTATTTTATATTGCCGAACACTTTTCTGAGGTCGACAAATCCTATGAACCTGTTTTCTTTTTCTTTACTCTTGCTTCCATCACCAACTGAAACGTCAGAATAGCTTCTCTGGTACCCTTACCTTTTCCTAAAGCCAAACCGATCCTAATCTAACATATCCTCAACGTTCTTCTCAATTCTTTTATGTATTCTAGTGAGAAACTTGGATGCATGAGCTGTGAAGCTGATTGCAGTCATCCGAATTGTGCGGATGATATTTTTTCGAAAGTCAGATGCTATGTCGCTGGGCTCATACGTTCTCCGCACTAACGTGAGTAGTCGTTTTGTTGCCACTTCCCCCAGTGATTTCAGAAATTGTGATGGAATGTTATCTATCCATTCTGTCTTATTTGATCTTAAGTCCTCCAAAGCTGTTTTAAATTCTGATTCTAATACTGGTTCTCTATCTCTTCTAAATCGACTCCTGTTTATTCTTCTATCACATCAGACAAATTTTCCCCCTCACAGAGGCTTTAAATGTACTCTTTCTACCTATCTGCCCTCTCCTCTGCAATTAAAAGTGGAATTCCCGTTGCACTCTTAATGTTACTACTCTTGCTTTTAGGTTCAGGGAAGGTTGTTTTAATTTTCCTGTCTGCTGAGTTAGTCTTTCTGTCAGTTGTTTCATTTACGATCACATTTTTCATACAATCATTTTACCTTAACTTCCTTGCACTTCCTATTTATTTCATTCCTAATTGACTTGAATTTCTGCATTCTGGAATTTCCCTTCATATTTTTGTGCTTCCTTCTTTAAACTATCAACTGAAGTACTTCTTCTGTCACTCATGGTTTCTTCACAGTTATCTTCTTTTTACCGTCTGTTTCCTTTCAAACTTCGGTGATTGTTCTTGTAAGAGATGCCCATTCCTCTTAAAGTGAACTACCTTCTTAACTATTCTTTATCGTAGTATGTATAGCCTGAGAAAACTTCAAGCATCCCTCATCTTTCTTCATTACTTCCACATTTCACTTCCTTGATTCTTCCTGACTACTCTCTCAAACTTCATTCTACTCTTCATCATTCTTAAACTGTGATCTGAATCCATATCTGCTGCTAGATATGCCTTACAATCCAGTATCTGATTTAGGACACTGCCCATTGTGATCTAAATTAAATATTCCCGTATCTCCTTACCTTTTAGAAGTACACCCTTCCTCTTGTGAAATTTGAACAGGGTAGTCGCTATTACTAGATGAAATTTATTGCGGAACTCAGTTGATTTTTTTCCTCTCGTTTTCTATTACAAACCCGTATTCTCCGGTATCTTTTCCTTCTACTCCCTCCACTACAAATGCATTCCAGTCTGCATGACTATTATATTTTCATCTCCTTTTACGTACTGAATTATGTGTTCAATATCCGCGTATACTTCCTCTATCTCTTCTTCGTCTGCCGTGCGGAGTGGCCGCGCGGTCGGAGGCAACATGTTACATATTGCGAGGCCCCTTCCACCGAGGTTCGAGTTCTCCCGCGGTCATGAGTGTGTGTGTGTGTGTGTGTGTGTGTGTGTGTGTGTGTGTGTGTGTGTGTCGTTCTTAGCATACGTTAGTTTAAGTAGTGTGCAAGTGTAGGGACCGATGACATCAGCAGTTTAGTCACTTAGGAATTCACACACATTTTTCTTCATCCACTACTTGCGACGTTGGCATGACTACCTGAACTATTGTTGTCGATTTTGATGAGAACCACCTCATCACCGAACTGTTCGCAGTAACTCACTCTCTACCCTGCCTTCCTATTCATAACGAATTAAACTCCAGTAATACCATTTTCTGCCACTGTTGATATTACTTTAGTACTCATCTGACCAGAAATTCTTGACCTCTTTCGAGTTCACTTCACTGACCCCCGCTATATCTAGACTGAGCCTTTGCATTTCCATTTTAACACTTTTTAGCTGCCCTACCACTTTCAAACTTCCGACACTTCACCCTCCAACTCCTTTCGTTGGTTATTCAGTCGTTTTCTCATGGTCACCTCACCCTTGGCATTCCCCACCCGGAGATGCGAACAGAGGTCTATTCTGGAATCTTTTGCCAACAGAGAGAACATCATGACCCTTTTCAATCACAGGCCACAAGTCCTGAGGTTACTCATAATGCAACTTTCATGCATTGGTTTCCATTGCCTCCTGCATCCTCGTGCCGTTGATCATTGCTGATTCTTCCACCTTTAGAGGAAGTTTCCCACCCGTACGGGAAGAGATCGGCCCGAACCTCCGTTCGCGCCTCCGCCACCTTTGACAAGGCCGTTGGCTGAATGAGGGGTTACTTCTTATGCCGGAATTGTTCGGCTGCCATTGCTGTTAAATAGAGATGGAGCCCCACCACGCCCGCGCCAACGTGGTGACCAGACCAAAAGTTCTACTGTCGCCTCCGCCAACATGTTAGTTATCTAGTAAGTGGATCACAGGATGCTGGGCTGTGATGTTATCCGTGCGTCTGGGTAAGGCTACGCATTAACACGGTCCATCAGGTGATAGTGGACGAAACGCGAATGAGGGTAGCAATTTGAAGAGCAGAGGGAAAAAAGTGCCAAGGCTCGTGCCGTGGGAAAAAAACCTCTGCGACAGTGGGATGGGTAGTAATAGCAGAAGTGGCTTACTAGCTGCGATAGCTCATGCAAGGTTGGATTTGTTAGTATGGGTATCATGCATCATTACTGTGGCAAGCGATGGCGATGTATCCCAGTTGCTGCAGCTGCTGCATTCCTGGAACAATTAAGATCGTTATACAGGGTGAAAAGTATTTAAACCGACAAACTCTGGGAGGTTGTAGGTGGCATCAAAACAAATATTTTTCCCTAAAGTCATTTTTTCCTATGAGGAGTATTTAAACCGACAGAGGAAGATTTCACTGGCGACAAATTAATTAAACTAACAAACACTTTTCCATTTTCTATGACCAAGAGACAACAACTAGATAGGAAATACGGCCCAATTAAACAGTCCCCAACAACACCGACCCACACATTAACGAAGAACCGCCCTTGATGATGAGCGCTAGTAACTGTGGCCTGTGGGTTATTCTCACTCCAAACATGCGAATTGTGCATGTTGAAGACTCCATCACCTCCAAACGTTGCTTCATCGGTAAACAACACAGAGGATGGAAATGTAGGATGCATTTCACACTGTTCCAGGTGCCACTGCGAAACCTGTGCTCTGGGTGGATAATCAACTGGTTCCAGGTTGTGGACACGCTGTAAGTGAAATGGACGTAACGATTGCTCTCGAAGGACTGTTCTTACATTCGTCTGATTCGTCCCCATGTTACGTGCAATTGCACGAGTGCTGATTGAAGGATCCCGCTCCACATGCTGCGAGACAGCTTCCTCAACTTGCAGCCTTCTTACCGTGCGACGGCGTCCATGTCCAGGTAATCTGCTAAATGACCCGGTCTCACGCAGACGTTGGTACACAGCAGCAAAGGTCGTATGATGCGGGATACGGCGATTAGGATATTGTTGTTGATAAACCCGCTGTGCAGCTCGTCCGTTGTGGTGCGCTACGTAGTACGCACCAACCATATCAGTGTACTCACTCCCGGTGTATCGCTACATTAGTAAACAGAGACAATGCACTACTGCACTGGTGGACAGCAGTTGCCTACAGCTAAAGAGAGTAACACGCCCTCTAACAACTGAAGATCTTAATACGGCCTCTGACAACAGAAGAGCATAATACGGCCTCCACTGCTTTAAATAATCCTCATAGGAAAAAATAAAATTAGGAAAAAATATTTGTTTTGATGTCCCCCTACAACCTCCCAGAGTTTGTCGGTTTAAATACTTTTCACACTGTATAGTAGTGGGAGATCGGCCGGAATTGTTCGGCCGCCATTGCTGATGATTTTTATTCTTAATTTAAGCGATGGTGGTATTCGAACACGAGACCGAAGACGATTTGATTACTAATCAAAGATGCTACCCATAGTCCATTAAGCGCAATACCGATCGTAGAAACGAGAGAGTTAATAAGAAATTGGAGTAGAAATGAGGGAAGCGCTCTATGAAAACCCATTTACACAGCTCCAGAAGCTACTCCAATTAGTGCCTTCCAGAAATCATCAGGAACAGACTGCTCTACAGCTGCTGAGAATTTTTCCTGGTCCTATGGCCGTGGTCAGTGGAACTCTTCAATCCCTGACGTTTCGTCCAAGGCTACGTTGGACATCTTCGGAGGTGCTCCTGGTTGTGCTGAGTCTTGCCGACTGAGTCTGCATCTTGCATCTCGTGCCTCCACTGTTTGGAAAGACTAGAATCGCTACCAAGACGTCCGGTCAAATCCGTACCGTTCGAGTGCTCGGCCGTCTCCGGTGTTCCCTTTCGTACTCCCAGTTCTCGTCCATCTGGCCTCACTCCTACTCGCACCAGTGCTGGTTGTCGCTGTTCTCTCGATGATATCGCCCTAAGAGGTCGCACAGTCGCAGCTGAAACTCTACTGGCGCGGCTTTTCGAATGGCCACGGCTGAGTGACATCTTGTGGCGGCACAAAAATAGTTCTGGGTTCCACAAAGTTAAGCTGAGGGAGACGCAGTTTCCAACTCACAGTGAACTACACCAACAAGGCTCTGCATGTTCTTACAAAACAGTCGCAACGACCATAGTGAACTCGAGAAAAATGCAACGATTCCCTGATGACCTGCTCCTAACTTTCGACTTGTAGAGAACTCAATCATAAGTGCCCTTTAATCGAAATATGTGTATGTGTGTGTATTGAACCGGGGACCTAGAAAAGACGGAGTGGCTTCGTCTCTGCCGTAGCCCTCAGTGGTTCACAACCCCACAAACGGACACTGCAGTTCACACATGCCACCGCCGCCCCACAGAGAACCCAGGGTTATTGTGCAGTGCCAGACGACTATAGCGCAAAATGTTTAGAGTAATTATGGTGTACGCGTACGTAGATACAGTGTTTGTGCACCAATCACACACATAGTGTAACTGACGCGGATTCGTGCCGGGGACTGGTACGCCTCCCCGCTCAGGAAGCGGCGCATTAGACCTCACGGCTAGCCAGGCAGGCTAATCGAAATATAGTGCGTGTCAGGTTTTAAATCCTTTACCTCCAATATACAACCACAGTCTTAACGTTTACTTGTATTGCTCTCAAGATCGCCTAGGGCTGTTGGCCATACCGTTAATATATCCAGTCCATTCTTGTTGCCGGTATTTTCAATGTGTTTCCCTTCTTCACTGATTCGCTGAGAACCTCTTCAATCCTGATGTTATCAATTAAACAAATTTTTAAGATTCTTTAGCATCATCACATCTCAAGGGTTTCCATTCTGTCCTTCTCCCCACGGACCGTTATTCCGCACCATAAAATGTTATGCTCCAAACGTACATTTGCAGACACTTACACCTCAGATTAAGGCTGCTTTTTGATGCTAGCAACGTACTGTTTGCCAGGAATGCTTCCTTTCCCTCTGCTCATTATGGTTCTTATATCCTAGCTCATTCATAATGCGTTTTTTGCTTCCAAGTCAGGAGAACTGCTTATGTTCGTGTATTCGCCGTCCCTAGTATTGGTACGTTTATCGCTAATCTTGTGTCTGCTACTCCTCGTTTTAGTCTTTCTTATGTTTAATTTCTGTATATATCCTGCACTAGTTCGATTGATCATTCAACGGTTGCTCCACTTTTCCTAAGTGTATCATCGTCTTCAGGAATTCTTATCACGGATATCTTTTCATCCCCCCCCCCCCCCCCCATGAACCATGGACCTTGCCGTTGGTGGGGAGGCTTGCGTGCCTCAGCGATACAGATAGCCGTACCGTAGGTACAACCACAACCGAGGGGTATCTGTTGAGAGGCCAGACAAACGTGTGGTTCCTGAAGGGGGGCAGCAGCCTTTTCAGTAGCTGCAAGGGCAACAGTCTGGATGATTGACTGATCTGGCCTTGTAACAATAACCAAACGGCCTTGCTGTGCTGGTACTGCGAACGGCTGAAAGCAAGGGGAAACTACGGCCGTAATTTTTCCCGAGGGCATGCAGCTTTACTGTATGATTAAATGATGATGGCGTCCTCTTGGGTAAAATATTCCGGAGGTAAAATAGTCCCCCATTCGGATCTCCGGGCGGGGACTACTCAAGAGGATGTCGTTATCAGGAGAAAGAAAACTGGCGTTCTACGGATCGTAGCGTGGAATGTCAGATCCCTTAATCGGGCAGGTAGGTTAGAAAATTTGAAAAGGGAAATGGATAGGCTAAAGTTAGATATAGTGGGAATTAGTGAAGTTCGGTGGCAGGAGGAACAAGACTTCTGGTCAGGTGACTACAGGGTTATAAACACAAAGTCAAATAGGGGTAATGCAGGAGTAGGTTTAATAATGAATAGGAAAATAGGAACGCTGGTAAGCTACTACAAACAGCTTAGTGAACGCATTATTGTGGCCAAGATAGACACGCAGCCCACGCCTACTACAGTAGTACAAGTTTATATGCCAACTAGCTCTGCAGATGACGAAGAAATTGAAGAAATGTATGATGAAATAAAAGAAATTATTCAGATAGTGAAGGGAGACGAAAATTTAATAGTCATGGGTGACTGGAATTCGAGTGTAGGAAAAGGGAGAGAAGGAAACGTAGTAGGAGAATATGGATTGGGGCTAAGAAATGAAAGAGGAAGCCGCCTGGTAGAATTTTGCACAGAGCACAACTTAATCATAGCTAACACTTGGTTTAAGAATCATGATAGAAGGTTGTATACATGGAAGAACCCTGGAGATACTAAAAGGTATCAGATAGTTTATATAATGGTAAGACAGAGATTTAGGAACCAGGTTTTAAATTGTAAGACATTTCCAGGGGCAGATGTGGACTCTGACCACAATCTATTGGTTATGACCTGTAGATTAAAACTGAAGAAACTGCAAAAAGTTGGGAATTTAATGAGATGGGACCTGGATAAACTGACTTAACCAGAGGTGGTACAGAGTTTCAGGGAGAGCATAAGGGAACAATTGACAGGAATGGGGGAAAGAAATACAGTAGAAGAAGAATGGGTAGCTTTGAGGGATGAAGTAGTGAAGGCAGCAGAGGATCAAGTAGGTAAAAAGACGAGGGCTAGTAGAAATCCTTGGGTAACAAAAGAAATATTGAATTTAATTGATGAAAGGAGAAAATATAAAAATGCAGTAAATGAAGCAGGCAAAAAGGAATACAAACGTCTCAAAAATGAAATCGACAGGAAGTGCAAAATGGCTCAGCAGGGCAGGACAAATGTAAGGATGTAGAGGCTTATCTCACTAGGGGTAAGATAGATACTGCCTACAGGAAAATTAGAGAGACCTTTGGAGAAAAGAGAACCACTTGTATGAACATCAAGAGCTCAGATGGAAACCCAGTTCTAAGCAAAGAAGGGAAAGCAGAAAGGTGAAAGGAGTATATAGAGGGTCTATACAAGGGCGATGTACTTGAGGACAATATTATGGAAATGGAAGAGGATGTAGATGAAGATGAAATGGGAGATACGATACTGCGTGAAGAGTTTGACAGAGCACTGAAAGACCTGAGTCGAAACAAGGCCCCCGGAGTAGAAAACATTCCATTGGAACTACTGACGGCCTTGGGAGAGCCAGTCCTGACAAAACTCTACCATCTGGTGAGCAAGATGTATGAAACAGGCGAAATACCCTCAGACTTCAAGAAGAATATAATAATTCCAATCCCAAAGAAATCAGGTGTTGACAGCTGTGAGAATTACCGAACAATCAGTTTAATAAGCCACAGCTGCAAAATACTAACACGATTTCTTTACAGACGAATGGAAAAACTAGTAGAAGCCGACCTCGGGGAAGATCAGTTTGGATTCCGTAGAAATACTGGAACACGTGAGGCAATACTGACCCTACGGCGTATCTCAGAAGAAACATTAAGGAAAGGCAAACCTACGTTTCTAGCATTTGTAGACTTAGAGAAAGCTTTTGACAATGTTGACTGGAATACTCTCTTTCAAATTCTAAAGGTGGCAGGGGTAAAATACAGGGAGCGAAAGGCTATTTACTATTTGTACAGAAACCAGATGGCAGTTATAAGAGTCGAGGGACATGAAAGGGAAGCAGTGGTTGGGAAGGGAGTAAGACAGGGTTGTACCTCTCCCCGATGTTATTCAATCTGTATATTGAGCAAGCAGTAAAGGAAACAAAAGAAAAATTCGGAGTACGTATTAAAATCCATGAAGAAGAAATAAAAACTTTGAGGTTCGCCGATGACATTGTAATTCTGTCAGAGACAGCAAAGGACTTGGAAGAGCAGTTGAACGGAATGGACAGTGTCTTGAAGGGAGGATATAAGATGAACATCAACAAAAGCAAAACGAGGATAATGGAATGTAGTCGAATTAAGTCGGGTGATGCTGAGGGTATTAGATTAGGAAATAAGACACTTAAAGTAGTAAAGGAGTTTTGCTATTTGGGGAGCAAAATAACTGATGATGGTCGAAGTAGAGAGGATATAAAATGTAGAGTGGCAATGGCAAGGAAAGCGTTTCTGAAGAAGAGAAATTTGTTAACATCGGGTATAGATTTAAGTGTCAGGAAGTCATTTCTGAAAGTATTTGTATGGAGCGTAGCCATGTATGGAAGTGAAACATGGACGATAAATAGTTTGGACAAGAAGAGAATAGAAGCTTTCGAAATGTGGTGTTACAGAAGAATGCTGAAGATTGGATGGGTAGATCACATAACTAATGAGGAGGTACTGAATAGGATTGGGGAGAAGAGGAGTTTGTGGCACAACTTGACCAGAAGAAGGGATCGGTTGGTAGGACATGTTCTGAGGCATCAAGGGATCACCAATTTAGTATTGGAGGGCATCGTGGAGGGTAAAAATCGTAGGGGGAGACCAAGAGATGAATACACTAAGCGCCGGCCAGTGTGGCCACGCGGTTACAGGCGCTTCAGTCTGGAACCGCGCTACCGCTACGGTCGCAGGTTCGAATCCTGCCTCGGGCATGGATGTGTGTGATGTCCTTAGGTTAGTTAGGTTTAAGTAGTTCTAAGTTCTAGGGGACTCATGACCTCAGATGTTAAGTCCCATAGTGCTCAGAGCCATTTGAACCATTTGAGCCAATACACTAAGCAGATTCAGAAGGATGTAGGTTGCAGTAGGTACGGGGAGATGAAGAAGCTTGCACAGGATAGAGTAGCATGGAGAGCTGCATGAAACCAGTCTCAGGACTGAAGACCACAACAACATCTTTTCATCAAGAATTTTAGTGATGCTCTTGAACCTATCTTTTATTTCCATCATCGCTTCTTTGATGTGTGGCTGAATATTTGGGACGAAAGTCCTCATCCCTGTCTTACACCATTTTTTCGCAGTCAGGAAGTGGAATAAAATAAAATACAAATATTGTAATACTATTAAAGAACTGAGCACAAAAATTTACCTTTCGTAACATCATTTGATTCGGTGCCCGTTTCTAGTGAGTGCTATTAAGGTGCTTGAACACTATTTCATAAACTACTGTATCAAAAAACAAGCAAGAAATTTTTTTTTTAATTCTTTGCTTTACATTGCTGGATTTTTCTCGAGTATGTGTCCATATGTTACATACGACAAATTGTAATTGTGGGAGGATTGGTTACATACCACGCTTGAAAGAGGACCGCTGTTTTTGTATACTTCCACGTTCCCTGGTTTTAATTAAATGTGTTTAGTGTAAAGGCACACCTTGTTACGTTTTGACGTGTGTCAGAGACCTGAAATGTTAATTACTGTGCAAGAGTTTATAAAAGAAGTAAATGAACTTCCCACTGTGTTCATTAATTACTTGTCACGGGGTTTCGCTAAAGTTATTTCATGGACCCAGATTGTCCTTTTGTACTGGATTTTTTGAAAGCAAAGAACGTGACCTGTACGAGAAGACAGTTTCCAGAATTTATCGACCTGCCGAGAATATTTGTGCTTTTGTAAAAATACTTCTTATTTTCGCAGTGTTGTTTCAGAGTACGCCAAAACTCTTACGGCTTTCAGTATCATAAAATAAACGGAGATATTTTCCGGCTTATGACTTCTACTGTTAGAATTATTCTGATATTTTTCATAAAAAAAGCCTTTACCTAACAGTAAACGGAAAATAAGAGCATTTTCCTTAAATTGCTTTAGGCCCTTAAATACTAAAAGTAGTACGGATATAACATGAGATTATCGCCTCGACGCGTGTATTTTCTGATGTAAGAATGATTGCCAACATGACCAGTATAAAGATTAGATGCAGCGACAAGATTTACAGATACTTAGTACTAACGAAACTAGAAACAATCCTTACGGTTGAGTTGCTCTGAATATCAGAATTGGGCGTAACTGTGAACCGTGGCACGTAAACTTAAATTATTTGTTTACAAGTGTTTACGAATACTGTGGAGACAGAGCATAGAAGATAAGATCATTTGCGCTGTGGCTGCAGGTCATTATCTGCAATTTCTACAGTTTTGCAATAGAATGTAGATATTTTACTGGGCATAAAAAGCATACCTAGTTGACTAACATTAGAAAGATGGTCGTTTGGACTGGAATAGCAAGAGGGGCATAAAAATTACAGAAAGAAATTTGTGGTTTTGGACCCATCTCCGACCTTTTGCTTCTAACTAAGCTGGCTTAGATGTTTCTTTCTTGTAATGCTTTTTTTTTTATGATACACTACTTCAGTAGTCATCCAACTGAGGAGAATGGTCTTTTGTAAACTTAATTTTATTCTGAGCAGTCCTAGTGGGTTCAGAGTCCAACTGAAATGCTGGTAATTGAATTAGATGTGAACTCTCTGTCAGGACTAACTGTGTACAAAAATTTGTTTTTATTGCTGCATTAGGCAGTGAGTAACTGCAGTTGTATCGCAAAATATCACCTTCAGTATGGGCGGATTTTGAACATCTCACTAAATGTAGTTAACGACAGTTTCAAAAGGATTTTGAACAGTTCATAAGTAGTAGGAGATCGAACGAGCAAGCATTTCGAGTCATGAAGTCTCGCCGTCACCTTGCGCATCTCCAGCTTAATAAGTGAACAGTACCACACGTAGCTGGAACCCATCAGACATTCGGTTTTTACTTCTATGGCATAAGAGACCGACTTCGTGAACATGTCTGCCGGCCGGGGTGGCCGAGCGGTTCTAGGCGCTACGGTCTGGAACCGCGCGACCACTATGGTCGCAGGTTCGAATCCTGCCTCCGGCATGGATGTGTGTGATGTCCTTAGGTTAGTTAGGTTTACGTAGTTCTAAGTTCTAATGGACTGATGACCTTAGAAGTTAAGTTCCATAATGGTCAGAGCCATTTGAACCATTTTGTCATTTTGTCTATTTACAGACATGGAGCTTGGTTTAATCACACTTGGCTATTTGTATTATTCTGAAAGGTGTTTCTTAAAATTCACGGTGTTTTATGTCATTTCTTTCAATGCATATGGAGACTTTCGGCAAATTTGGTCTTTAATCTAGATTGACTGGATAACACTAAGATATTCACCAGAGGCAAATGTCTGTTCACTGAATGTGACAGTCCGTGAAAGCGGAAATTTTGTGTGTACAGTGCGACATTAAGCGGAAGTGCATCGCAATAAAGCATCTCACATCAAGTGATTGATTGTATACCATTGATGGTTCATCATTAGAGATACGAACAGCCTATTTTTCCGGGCACGTAACGTCTCCATAATTTAAGCTTTACGTATTACTTCTTTCATGACACCAAATAACTTAGAAAGGCAGTTTCGTGTTAACTGATACATCCGTCGCTACTTAGTAGAACAACACAATGACTAATGAAAAATATACTGTTGTATATGTTCTGCAGAGTTAATTTATTGAGCAGTTTCCAGCTTACAGGGCTGTCGTCAGACCTTTCCTGACTATCGTCATGAAAGGTTTTATAATATTTGTAAACAACATTGAAAAATGTGTTGTTTATTGCCTTAGCCAGTCATTGTTTACTAAACAAGATGTGGTCAATCAAGAGAGGATTTTAGCCAGTGCCTACAATCCTCTTCTGACTGACCATATCTTGCTTCGTAAATAAACATTGAAAATTGTACCCATTCTCTAAACTACTCTGCTGCTCCTTCTGGTATCTACAGGAAGTGATGTACAATCCCACACCGAGTGTAGTGCAGCAAAATCCCGAATTCCTGCAACTACAGGATTTCTATTATGTGACGAACACCACAGACCAATGCAATTCCAATAGCAAAGATAAAATCCAGTTGATAGCCAACAGTGGAGTATACAATATTCCTTACACTGATTGTGGTGTCATACTGGTCTGTCAGTTGGAGACATAGCGCCTAGGTTGGCTAAACATGAATGCAGTTGGAGGTTGCAGAATTAAGACTCCACATGTGCTGAAAATATATTGAATGATTTAAGTGTGATGATATTCTAGTTGTCTATGTACTTCAAATATTCTGTTGTTATAAATGTGCTTTTGTGCTTTTTCTGTAACACCTTTCATACGTAATAACCCTTCAAGTTATGCTTTAGTATTTTTATCAAGTACTTATTTTATTTTGCAATTATATTTGAATTTTCTACAGACACTGTTTTTTTCAGTTTAATATTGATGTTCCCCCTTTATATTTATTTTGTGGTCACATTTTAACTTTTTAACTGCTCTGTCAAAGATTACTTTTGCTCTTCTTGCCTCCCTGTAGAAGAATAACATTTCTTCCAATGTTGTTTAAAAATATTGTAACACGTCTCTCGACTACCGCCAGTTAAAGCTATTAATTATGATATGCAACTAAAAATCCTTTTTTTTGGTTTGTACCTGTAATTTTGTAATACGCTTCTATTCTTCTTTTTTTATATTTGTATGATCGGTCCAGTTTCTCAATCTATGGCATAGATCATTCGTTGGACGAGAAATTGTGGATGACGTTTAAATGAAGCATCACTATACACGGGAATGAAGCTAATTAGTATAGAATCTGCACAATAAGACTTCCTTTTGTGATACACATTAAGTCGCTTTGCTATCTTGTCGTTGATTTTAGTCCTGGAATACATACAGCAGGTTCATTTTGGAATGAATTTCTAAGAATGATGTCTAATAATTTGATTAATGGTGCTGTCGTTTGTAACCCTGCCATTCTTATCACACAGCGAAGGTACTGATTTTGACTTCGTACACATATGTCCAGAACTGAGTTTACTCCAGATTTCAAGACTGGGTTTCACTGTAAAATATGAAATCATCTCCCATTGAATTTGCTCTGAATTTCGACGTTCTAATTACTGTTCCTAATGTTTGAGATTTCGCGTTTTTTTATGTGGCATGCCTTTTCTCTGTTTTTACGAAGCGCCCTATCTTGTTTTTTTGTGGGAAGAGAATCTGTTCCACCTCTTATTAATTAAATTGTCGTAAATGTCCTGATCACCGTCACAACTACATCTTTGAAATTGGGTCGCATGTGGTCATCGGTTATAAAGTTGATATGAAAGGATCAGACACCGTTTCTTAGACGAGCATCCAGAAAATCTTTATAGGGTTCTCTTTTTCCTAGGAATGGCCACTAATGATGGCAAGTGAAAACAGTACTTACGTTTATGGTCTGCTGTTTTCTTGCTGAGACCGAGTTTTTGAACAACATCCGTTTCTTCGACACCGTGAAGCAGTGACACGCAGCTACCACGTTGCCGCTACCCGGCACGGAGGGAGGACCTTGTGGAAGGTGCCATGTTGGCAAAAGTCTGGCTGTAACAAGGAGACCACCCAGCAATCGGATTTTATTATTTACTGTATTTGTGGTACGTGATGTTCAGAACTCTAATAGCAATGCTGCAAAGACGCTCAATACAAGTATCAATATTTATCGAGAAAATTCACTTTGAATTTTGCATAAACGGTTGACATGAGAGTTTTCTGAGTATCGTACCGCGACATAACGTAGAGAACTAAGCTGGAATAACAAACTTTTCGGCAACGGTTACAATGCCCTTCTATTGGATCTACTGATCAATACTTATGTCTCTAGCATGTCTTTTTCTGTTATTACGCAGTAAGAGACTCAGAAAACTTTCATAAGTGACCCTGACCGCAGAAGCCACGCACTTACATTTGCCTATACAATTCACCAAAAGTGGGGCGATTATCACAACTGTTGGTGTGGCTAGCTTTTTGTTAAAGGTTGAATATCATTCCACGTTCTATCAATGATGTAAGGTGCAGTATTTTTGGTTTCCTTATTCTAGGATTGAAGACAACTGTGTATGTTGAAATGACATATTTAACGTCGCAATATTACCACAAAAATACACGCTTTTTCACAGTTTTCAATGTGACAACAAAAACCAGTTGTCAGGATAACGCATCTCATCAACATGAAAAAGTGAAATGATGCTAAACACAACCATATTACATATTAACTCTCAGAAGATTAAATTATCCTAAACACTACAATACTATAGTTTAACTAGAAGCTTCATTACAAAATTGTTCCTACACTTGCGTCATGATGTTGGTCAGTACTACGAAAATCGTCCGATTCCGGTTCAAATTTCGGTACTATTTTTGGAATGTCAATCAAGTCTGCATTGGATGCTTAGTTATGTGACAAATTGAGCAAAAGATTACCCGAGGTCGCTCGAGTTTACAGTGGACGCAAACTGGTGAATCAACAAGTTTACACCTCTGCACGTGGTATTTATCTAAAGCTGCGATGAGCTGTCGTCTGCTAGGCCGCTCTCTTCCGCTGAAATTCCTATAAAACTAATTACACCTTTGCTGAATTTTCCAGCAGAAATTTTCCCAATGTTTTTTGTTATGGGAGAGAACATTTACTCACCCCTAGTGTTAGAATATGGCAATATACACTCGCATGGTTGGAGCAGCATGCATATTACAACGCCCTCTCAGTTCTTGCAAGAACAAGTAACTAATTGCCTGGTTCGTTTCTCCACAGTTGGAGCTAAACGATGCTATAGCTAATTTCTAGCCGGATATCAGCTGCTGTGAACGCAGTGTTCACACAATTCCTCTGCACTGTACAGGGCATTATGAGCTCCGTTTTGCACTTGACGCCATTTCAGAGAAGAGTCCACGCAAATTTCCGTTTTTCTTACTCATAGCCAAACTGGCCTTTTCTCCATCGTAGTGCGTTTCCGCTAATCGGACGTTTTGTGCCCGTTCCCGACGCCTAAATGTGTTCATAGACTCTCTCACATGTGTACCACTCACTGGACATGTGATCTAAAATGCGACACTGGTCTTGTTTTGTATCCATTTGGAATTCGGAAATGCAGTTTTCTAGAAGCCTTCTTTCCTGTCCTCCGTCAGATGGGCCGTTATACTCGCTCTCCCTGTCTGAGTCACTGACTTTGCGCCTGGGACACCCCTTTAAGTGTTTTCCGTGGTACCCCCTGTAGTTCGGCCTTGCCTCTGCCCTTGTCTCTCTGAATTCCAAACTAAAACGCCTCTTGCTGCTTGTTTCAGCTTCCGCTCAAACATGCATTATAGCAACAGTGTGTTAATTACTGTCGATTCATTGTCATCCCTTTTTGCATTACATACTGATAAGCAAATTTGCTCATTACCGCCAAATTAAGTTAGGTGTCATATTCACCTTCCCGTTGCAATGTATAAAGCTCGCATGTAAGGTGCAAATCTGACCTTCATTTACTCTGCCACCTTACAATGTAATTGATGACTGTCATTAGCTGTCACCTTGTTACCTTACTTAAGTCATCTCATTGTACGATTATCATTTTGTTATTGTTTTTGTAGAATCGGAAATAATCCTACAGTTAAAAAAAATAAGCTTGGTGGCGTGAAATGGGTAATCAGTGTGTTTCTGGTTCAAATCTATGATCATCTATTCCTCGTTTAATTTCTTCGACTAGTTCGACCTACACGATTTAAATATGAAATACATAAAATATATGCCAATTAACACAAATGTAATCATCATATTTCATAAATACATGTCACACAGATTGCAAATATAAACTGCTAGCCCATTCATTGCTACATACATGCTCACTGCATCCAGTGCTGGGCACGTTTATGTTGTGGCTGTACTGGTAGCCACATATTGATATCTGTGCTGAGGGATGGCGTTATGGTCGGTATCAAATACTTAGAACCCGATTTTATGCAAACTCTCAGCTGAAAAATTTCTTTGCACATTTTACCATCTGATATTTTCGCTCGATAAAGTATTGAATTTCTTTCGTTATTCGTCATAGTTACTTCACTGTATCAAATTCAGTAAGATTTCACATACTATTTTAAAGATTCTGCAAAGATAAAAACTCATTGTGTAAATCTTTCGTGAGGCTGACCTAAGCTCATGCGTGGCAGTATACAAAAGATAAGATAAAATATAAAAGTTTTATTTAAAACTGACAGCAAAATCATATATTATTTCGTTCACGAGTTAGTGATTTTTACATCCGATGGACAGTCGTGCACCACATTCCAATTTCCATCCCTGAAAATCGGGAATTATGTGATCACAACAACCGTTATACTTGAGAACAATTCAAGGTGTCTAAAGGCGGTTTTTTGCAAATTATACCATGTGAAGAGGCACATATATTATATGATGAATACTGGAAACATTTTTATTCGCCGAGATATAGAAGTAGCGCATCCACAGCAGTGAGGGACTGGAAGCTTAGGATAGATACAGATGTATGGACATCAGTAGCGGTATAGGACAATGCAAGTGGGGCACATTTATATATCCACACTAGCTAGGGAGCAGTGGAGCAAGACGTGTGCACATGCCCTCAGCAGCAAAAGGGTTAATTATCCATATTTCATAAAAGATATTCAACAATGGGTATTTCAATTAAAAACATTAGAAATTTATCAACAACCTTTCCTAAAATATGGATGATTAAGACTCTATCTGTTCAATGAAAACTGAAATTTTTGTGTGCAATCTCTAATTAGAAACAAAAATGTTGCCTTGTACATAAAAATATGATTGTAGTATGGACATTCATATTCACCTACATTCCTACTATAAGCTTTTATAAATTGATGTTCAAACTGACTACTTGAATCACTCACATAAACAGGATTGTGAGAAGTGCTTTCGAAGTCACATGTTATGACATCACCTTCTTTCGTCTGCAGAAACGGGGTACAAGCAAAGTGTATCACATAAGCAGATGTCGGGGTTTACAAATTAATTATTGTGTTTTATTAAAAATATAACGATGAGCATCGGATTATATATCGCCGTGTTATAATAAAATTTTAAGTATACGCAGTGATAATATGATATAACCTGATGCTAGAAAGGAAGAAAACATATTTGATAATTGGATGGTTGATGAAGATTTTCTATTGATGTAATATACTGTAGCAATGAATTACAAAATAAGCTTTCGCCGTAATAAATATGATAATGCTCACACAATCATAGACACAAATTATTTTACTTATCATGAACAGAGTATGTGTAATAAACTTCATATTTTAGTGTCAAACCTCTATTAAAAACCAATATAACATTATGATGATGGGTTTGAAAATAGTCAATAAAAGTATCGAGGTCACTACATCGTATTTAATTTTCAAATTTCAGAACGTGAATGAAAAGAGTAATTGAGATACTGCATTTTACAATATATATATATATATATATATATATATATAGGACTTAGCTGGATTGTTGCTATTGAATTTACAGCTCAGTAGCAGACAAACAATTTTCATATTTTCCAGCGGTCCTTCTGTTGCAGTGTTACGTTAATTATTTCACAGGAGCCAATCTTTTCCTATGTTAAATCAATCTACTATCATATTCATTTTGCCACATACTTTTCCTCGGACGTCACAAATGTATACAGCTGGACTCAAAGCATACAGAACGACGACGACTACCAGCCACAGACTGTTATCCCATGCCGTTACAGTAAATAAAATCCCTGACTAGTCAGGGCAGCTGTCTTACAAGCGTAGTAAAATATTTACAAACTTTACTTTCCTTCCCTAACACGTTCTACCGTTTGGGCGTGTTGTTTAACGTTTTAGAAAACTGATCACAAAAATGACAATATCTCCAAATACTAGATTGCTCATAGAGGAAAATAACAACAGTTATGCTGACAGTTCTCTTAGCTGCAAACAGATGGGATTTTACAGTCAATTTTACATAAGCCGGCCTATGTGACCGAGCGGTTCTAGGCACTTCAGTCTGGTACCGCGCTGCTGCTACGGTCGCACGTTCGAATCCTGCCTCGGGCATGGATGTGTGTGATATCCTTAGGTTAGTTAGGTTTAAGTAAAGTCTAGGGGACTGATAACCTCAGATGTTAAGTCCTATAGTGCTTAGAGCCATTTGAATAATTTTTTACATAACGCTACTGCATACAACAAAGTAACACACTGATGCATTAATTTAATTTAAGAAATACAGGAACAAAAATTATGCTGTACTTTCATGTCTTGAAAGTGTTTTCGTTTAAATACATGTTACTGTCTTGATTAACTCTGTCATGGGAATCACTCCAAACTATCATACCAGATAATTTTAATTAAAGTGCAGCTACTCACATATTGCCAGTATGGACTCTAATTATCGTGTAGTAGCGAAACGTGCTGCATATTATAATGCGCAAATGTGGAACCGATTTACATTAGAAAAAAATTAGTTCTCGGTTTGGCCACCAATTGAAAATCTGGCGCTGTTACTATAATAAAGACACACAGTTATGTTTACCTTTGTAATGGATTACGAACGGGACTTAAGGCATAATGTTGATGCTATTATTAACTGTTGCCTACGAAATTCGTTCGATTTGAGCACTGGAGACGTCGACGAGATGCTGCAAAGCGCCAGATTTGCACCTGGTGGCCGAAATTGGAACTAACTTTTTCCAGCGTAAATCGGTTCCGCATTACTGCATTAGAATATCTTCCTAGTTTCGCTGCCACACGATAATTACAACCCACGTTGTATCTCTCTGAGTAGTTGCACTTTTTTATAACTACCCGGTATGTTTTGTGCTTCGGAGAAGGTATTATGTTTAGATGGTTGAAACTGTTAGAATTATCACAACTGACGGCGGAATCCGTGTTTGGCACCAATCGTGTCTCTCTGTGAAAATTGAATCTACTCCTGTAATTTGCTTGATTAAATTTCTTGTGATACTGGATGCGCGCAAGGCGAAGAGACATCTGCTGAAAACAGACGTATTTGCTCACAAGTTCTGCGGTAGGGAGCAGGCGTATGTCATAAAACTGTCTAGGTTCGGCATCATGATCCAAGGTCGCTAGAATCTGACGTGGGGTTTCGGTTGTGCACACCCCTGTGATGCTGAAATCCCGCACAAGGGAAGCACCCTACGTTCTCATGCTAATAAATTAAAGTACATGATAATGTCTCACAACGGAAACGTCTTATTGAATGGTAATAATTAGAGGTGGCAAATCAAGCGCCTGAACCACTCTGTAGACCACCTCTCCTACCTTTGTGTGCAGAATCGTACACTACAGGGCAAGACTGAATCTGTTCTGTGTGTGTGTGTGTGTGTGTGTGTGTGTGTGTGTAATCTTATGGGACCTAACTGCTAAGGTCATCAGTCCCTAAGCTTACACACTACTTAACCTAAATTATCGTAAGGACAAACACACACACCCATGCACGAGGGAGGACTCGAACTACTGCCGAGACCGGCCACACAGCCAATGACTGCAGCGCCCCAGACCGCTCGGCTAATCCCGCGCGGGTGAATCTGTTCTGAAATGCCGAATCAAAACTCCTTCAGCCTTCTAAATTTCCAATTGTTTTATTTGAGAAACTAGATTCCGCACTACATTACGCAATCTTCAGGCTCCCTGACCGACATGTAGGAAAAATCCCTCTTTTGATCCAGTCGAAATAGAAATAGAGGCCAGCATTCATTGACTGTTATCCACGGAGTTCTCCTTAAAACAGCAATCATTATTAGTCCAATGTGGTGTAATGTAGCGCTAAAACTGGTTGTTCAAATAAAATATCACCCGGAAATTCAGACGGCTGAAGGTGTTTAATATTGAACAGCCGATTCCCTGCAACAGATCTGTATAAAGTTGGATTTACAGAGACCTGATTTCATTCTGGATTTCACGCTGGAATCACTAACTGAGTGCCAGACTTGATTCTAAGTCTGCACCGTCACTTCTCGTTATAGTCACTTCTGTTAACTGTCAGTGCGAATAATCCCAACCAGTATCGTGGTTTCGTTTCCATTTTGAACTATAGGTTCCCATGTAACTGGCTAGGTAAGCCACTTCATTGCTCGGATGAAGGCAACGGTATATAGTCCGTTAGAGCCATGCACCTGATTAACAGCGGCCTTAGACTGTTTGCCGATGATGCTGTAGTCTACAGGAAAGTGATATCACACGAAAGTTGTGAACAAATCAATGAGGATTTGCAGAAAATAAATGCGTGGTATAATGACTGGCAGTTATCTTTCAATATTAGTAAGTTTATTGTAGTGTAACGACGCATAGTTTTGTATAAATGATTTTCTTTTGACATATGACCATGTGCAGACTTCGTCACCTACGTCAGTTACAACACACATCAAAATTATTTAAATTTTTTTAAATTGTCTCTCAATGGTTCTTGAACGAAATTATAATTAAAACAGCATCATTTGAGTCGTATGCGCAGAATTACGTCACTCAGTCCAATTGGTTTGCGCAAACTTTTTTCAATTTAGATGTCGTTTTGTTTCTTCTCAGAAATTATATTAATGTAAGTTATTTGATTTAATAAATATTAGAACCACATTGAATAAACTTTCAAGACTCAAACTCGCGATGAACGTTGTCAAAATTAATAGTCTTGTCAAATAAATTAGTAATTCATTAACATAATTCTTCATAAATAAATTATCGGAAAACGTATTTAAACTTCAGTAGCATCCAATAGTTTATTATATTCCTACTTATAGACGTGAACCTGAGCCTTGACAGGACAGGACTGAACATTTACAACATGATTAAACTTTTTTATGACGTCATTGTTGTAGAAACATTACAAATTCATATTTTTTCAGTTTTTAGAAGCACGACGCAACAACTCGGTTTCAGGATCTTCTGTTGCTCTTTGGCTGTCGACCCGCGACGTATAGTGGCCAGCAATTTTCTCTCTGGTCCCGGCAGTGAAGATGCTGTCTCCGTTCGTTGCGCCGCCCTCTCCGTACATGAAACATAAAAAATAAATACAAAACTTTAGATAATTCACAACCATTACAAATATTACAAAATACATAAACAAAACACTAAATTAAACTTATATTCACCTGCAAACTGGGCTGACACTGGTGGATGGGTGACGCTTCAATTTCGCGTCCCACTACATACCCCACCCACAAGCTCAGTTTGTCAGGTTTCAACCGAAAATAAAACTTCTTCTATATACAATATTTAACTGTTAATATTATACATTTTTCTCACATTTTCCGTAATCTAAAGTCCTTGCTCTTAGATAGATTCAATCCTTTTATGACAATATTGTTGTGACTATTTGTCATTCACCTTTAAATGTGCTATTATGGTAATTCACAACCGAATATATGGAGATTACTCCTTTTCCTTTAATAGTTGCTAGTAAACAATAAGTTAGTAGGTTCTTTCACGTTGTTACATTAGGACAGAGCGTTCAAATTGTGATAGGTTAGTTTCAGTTTTATTCATTTACTAGAGTTATTCTTTCCAAAATGTATATTACTAATAAGTTTCTCACAATAACTAATAGTACTATTTACTTTACGTCGTTCTTCTCCCTAATGCTTTATTTATGCCTGAGGTCAAGAAGAAATCAAGCAAAACTTTCTTTACAACCTCGGCACGGCATTCTTTACCTTCGGACACTTTGTTGAGTAATGGCAATTTATTCAGGAGAAACAAGCGAAGAGCCCCGTTTGGTGTGTTCTATATTAACACTATTACAAATCTCTATTAAAGGCACTCTGCTATGTTCTCGTGAGCCCTATAGCTCTGGACGCCCATGGTCCCTAAAATTATTAACCATCCCCTTTGGTTCCTACTATCCGAGTAAATATAAAATATACAAAATTCCTTCTGACCTAATAACAAAACCTTCTTCCATATAAATCCCCTTTTAGTTACCTTTCATTTTTCGAAGTACCGGTAGATTATTGTAGAACACTTGTTTAAACTTCCTGTCATTTCTTTAAAATAACACGTAACTATCACGAAAAACTTCACATGAATAAACTATGAACGCTCGTCCTTATGTAACATATACTAAATATTAACTTATTTAGGAATGAAGGGTCTCATTTGATCGACACTATATAATCCTTTAATTACACCTGATGAAGGTTCCGTAAGAAGTAACGCTTTGGGATGTACAATCTTATGAACAACATATGGACCTTCAAAGATAAAGAAGAATTTTCTACATTCCTTATTGATCTTCGAACTTTTAGGATGAGATCGTACTAATACAAGATCTCCTACCTGAAATGAGGGTTCTATGGCATGTTGATTACAACTTTTAATTTCCGAAATATGCAGTAACCTTGAGACTTCCAAAGATATTAACATTCTTCCCGCGAACCATTCGCGACTGGAACAGCAAAGGGAGGATGACAGTGGCACGTAAAGTGCCCTCCACCACACACCGTTGGGTGGCTTGCAGAGTATAAATGTAGATGTAGATGAACTAGGCCGATGAAGAAAGGAAAAATGTAGTCTCCCTTTGAATACATCATAGTTTGTTCCTCAGACATACAACTCGAAAGGAGAAGGAAGTAAAGCATGGCTTCGTGTTATACGAAGGGACAAATAAGATTCTGGACGTTCAAAACCTCTTCTTGCAGTTGGGGGATGTTGCGTTGTTAGTACTGTGGTCGTCAATTCTGAAATTACCTTAATGCAGTACTCCACGGTAGTGAATCCTGTGCAGTCTCTTTATTTCCACGTAACTTTTGCAACTTACATGCATGTGAAGTTGATGTAGTAGGCAAACTGCTGTCCTCCTACCAATTTCTTCCCTCCCAAGTTCAGTTCATTAGTTCCCCGGTATACTCAACGAAACTGCTGTAGTATTCTGCAGCCCCACATCTCAAAATTTATAACCTTCGTACTTCTTTTGAACCAACTTTTACTTCCGTACAAGTTTAAATAAGACTTCATCGATGATAAAATCCGCTACAACTGTGAAAATAATTTATTTGGAAAAAGGAAAGCACAACCCCGTTTTTGGTCCTGTATCCATCTTGAGGTGCATCTGCAAAATCTATAGGTGTAAACTCAATGCAACCCCTTTCTTTGTTCGAAAGACCACCTATCAACCTTCACATGGGTACATTTATGGCACGCCGTTAAACCCGGACTATTGTAAGTGTAGTAATGGTATTCGAGATGTCGGCCGTTACTATTTTATATTTGATTCAATGGTGGTTTCCGTTCGTTTTATTGGAGACTTTTATCCTTTTATGTAGAACCACCTCTGCGAGAGGGTTTCTGGCAAGCCTGCGATCGAAGACGATATTGTTTTTCATGGTATGTAGCAGAGATGCACTATTTTAACACATTTCACTTACGCATCATTTATGGGCTCAAATCTTAATGTACGTATAGCGGTTTTTTCTAATGAATTTCTGTTGGTTCTGTTCAGCTGTTCTTACATTAACAATGTGTGTAGATGCTGTTATTTATTAAAAATTTTGTAGATACACCTGAACATAGGACAGAAGTCCTAGAATCGGATGGTGCTTTCCTTTTCAGAAACAAATAATTTGTAGAACTGTAGCAGAATTTATCATTGATGATGATTAACAGCTGTGGATGTCCCGACAAGAGAAAAATATAAGACTTGCTAACATTCAAATTTATGTTCAAGAACAACAAATTTTTTTTCATTCAGGCTTTTCAAGTTGTAGCAATTCTTCGTTTTGTATCCTCTCTACTTCTGGCACCGTTTGTTGTGTTTCCGCCGCAAGATGGAAACTAATCTACTATCTTCAGTATCTCAACATTTATACTACAGTTTCCTCAGCATTGCCTGATTCAGTACGACTACATTCCATTACCCATCATTTATTTTGTTGACGTTCGATATATAACAACTGTTCAATACATTATCAGTTTCGTTTCTACTGATTTAAAATCCCTGTGCCATCCCCGACAGAGTTAAAACGTCACTGGCAAATTTCAAAATTTTTATTACTCCCCACTGAATTCTTTGTGCATTTTGCGACGTACGTCCTTCGTTGAGATAAAACAGCTTAATGAAATCGTTATAATGCGATCATTGTAGTAAGCATTAGTTTTAAGTGTTTTATGGCTACGGAAAAATTGCAGTGGCTTCAGACAGATGGGTATGTACGAAAATTGGTACATAACTTCCCGATTTCTTTCAGCACTATGTGTTTGACAGTAATCGAAATCACCCTGTTTAATACGTCACCAAATAGGACACTGTTGCTCACAATACGAGAAATACAGTCTCCCCCCTTGTGTCGATAGACGGAAGGAGTTATATTAGAATGTCTTCCACGAGGAAATTGTGTTTAATTGAAAGCAGTAGATTCTCTTTACTGCGACGCAGGCTTTAGACAGGACTGCAGACGAGGCAGAGGTGGGGTTGGCAGCCCTGCAGAAACATCGCTGCAGCACACTGTGCCGCTAAAGCGCAATGGCCCCACAAATTGGTGGCAGATACCGCGCTGCGGGGGAATTTGCTTCTGATCCCGGTCGCTCGTCCTTCAGCAGCGCTATCGCACCGCCACGCCACATATTCACTGCTCGATCGCCACGTGTTTCCGTCCAAGCGTTATTGGGTTGCAAAGGATGAACGACCACTCGTGGACACATTTCCTGCTATCGCCTGTCGAGAAAGACCTTATCACTACACATTTAAATTTACATGGCTCCTGTATTACTGTTCATCTCAAATACGCCACTGAAACACTTCAACAATTAGTATGGAGATTGCTATGGGGAAAACGTATTGCAGGTGATACTTTCAGATTTATTTAGTCTAATGGTAAAGGCCAAAGGTACGGTGGCACATAAAAGCGTTATTAAATCGCCTGTTTTGTCAACAGTTTTGCTGTCAGGAATTTTTAACACACTGTACATGCACAAAACAAATAATAAACATTCAGTCACATTTGTAGAACAGAATAATGATTCTAGTAAGAAATTTTTTGCTTTAGAAAATAACCTTCAGAAATTCAAAGCACATAGCGTTCCGATGATAAATCAAAATTATAACATGGAGGAAAGAAACAATATACAGGGTGTCCCATTCAAACCTTCCTGAATGGAAGGACCCAGGAGAGAAAAGCCACAGTAGATACGACAGTGAAAAATGCACCACACTGTAGAGCATCTCAAAGAATTTATATTCCCGCGTCAGAAGTACCAAGTATCGTCGCCAGAGTGGTCGCATGAAGTGAAAATGGCGACTCCACAGCAGCGCGCGCAATCAGTAGTGTGGTTTGCCGAAACAAAATTGCCGATTACTTTGCAAAGAAATCATTCTCGTGTGTATGAGTGTGATTCACCTGAGGTCAAAACAATTGAGGAATGGTATAGGAAGTTTGTGGCAACAGGAAGTGTTCTGAAACATTCTGGCAGTGCACATTACGGAGTTTCAGAAGAGACAGTGGAAGCCATCAGATAAACGTTTCTCAGAAGCCCAAGTTAGTGAAGCATTTATGCAACTTGACGGACCTTGATCAACATTGCATCGTGTAGTTCGCCATTGTCTTCGTATGTGTGCTAACGAAGTGCAAATTCTGCAACATCTGACGCCAAACGACAAACCACGCCGACAACAATTCGCTGCGGATATGCTGCAGCGTATTGATATGGGTTCGAGCGTCCTGGAGAGATGTTTATTGTCAGATGAGGCAACCTTTCATCTGTCAGGTAGGGTTAATAGGCATAATGTTCGGATTTGGGGTTCGCAAAATCCGCACGTTGTCATTGAACATTTTTGTGATAGCCCTAAACTAAACATCTGGTGCAGGCTAATACACGACAGGTTGTTGGACCATTCTTCTTTGCGGAACAAACAGTGAATGGGTCACTGTACCTGGACAAGTTGGAACAGTTTGGGTACCCTCAAATACAAGATTTGTAACCCAACATCATTTTTCAACAAGATGGAGCTCTGCTGCATTGGTCAACGGCTGTTCGCAAGTTCCTGGATAGGAAATTTCCCAATCGTTGGATCGGACGCGGAGGACCCATTGCCTGGCCACCACGTTCACCCGACGTTACGCCGCTTGATTTCTTCATATGGGGATTCGTGAAGGACAGCGTGTATGCGGCCATAGTGGACGATATCCCTACGTTGCGACATCGTATCACTAGTGAGATTTCAACAATAACAAAGGAAATGTTACAAAGAACTTGGCAAGAAATTGAATATACACTCGATATTCTTCGTGCTGCAAGTGGTTCACATATAGAGGTGTATTGATGATAAATAAATAAATTCTTTTAGGTGCTCTATAACGTGGTACATTTTTCATTGTAATGTCTACTGTGGCTTTTTTTCCTGGGTCTTTGTAATCAGGGAGGTTTGAGTGGGACACCCTGTACCTACAACTTTCTGTGGCAAGTGCCCTTAACACTTCGCTGTATAGCCATTTCGTGCTACTACAGCAACACAACCTTTACGGATTCCTTCAATCAGACGTATTACAGTCACGTGATAAATTGTTTACCATTCAGAATTTCATTGAAATCTGCTTTAGCTCGGTAATCTGTCCATCCAGTACCTCCCACATGAGCCCCATTTCATCGTCATTTTCACTTAAAGCATTAGGTCTTTTTTTCTTCATTCCTGCTACATATAGTATCCCTTCCTCTGGCTTTTCCCTACCATCTTAAATCTTCTTAAATGGAGTGGTAATCATTCATCACTCATTCTTTCAAGATGTTCATTCAGGTTTCTCCTATTTTCTTGTATCGTACTGGGGATGTTAAAGATATCAGTTCTTTCCTAATTTCCGAATTTAGAAATCAGTCCGTTCTAGTGCAACCCTTTACTATCCTTAGAACCCTCACCTCTGTTACCTGTATTCGACTTCCTTGACGTTTGACTATAGCCCACGATTCGTTTAGGTAGACAGGCACTGCAACTGCATTATCGTATAAAATTACAGTCTTGTTTCTTTCATTGTTTTATTTTTTAGACTTCTGTTTATTGTTTCACATACATTCCAAAACCTCGCTAACTTCTTCTTTATATCTTTGTCTTATTCGTGTGTCACATCACATCCTAAACAGTTAAAATATTTGATATTTTCTATTGTTCAACACAATTTTCGTCCTTATATAATATTTCCCTCTAAAAGGCGCTGATTTTGTTGTCTTTTCTGAAATTGTCAAATGTTACTCTTCACAGACATTACGTAACAAATGTATTCCCCTTTGTAAGTCGTCTTCATATTCGCCAGCGTCCTCTGCATATAAAAGACAATTCAAGCGGGAATTACTATTAATCTTAATTCCCCCTTAAAATTGTCCTTCCATTTCCGAATCGCGTCTTCTAAATGAACTTTAAGAAGCGAGGTTAAATGCAGCGCCCTTCTGGTACTCTTTTTTTTGTGTTCTAGACTGTATTACAGTGTGTAATGGTTATTTATTTACATTATTTACATAACCATTACGGCACTCCAACCCCAGTACTCGATACCAGTAATATCGAACTACTTTTCTGGGAAGTAACAGACATATTTTTGTGACAATATTCACATTTGGTCTTATTAATGCATAGGTACTCCGATGTATCGATATATTACAGTGATATGATTCTTGTGTGTATTCGTTTCTGTGAGACTGTCATAATCTTTGACTTACTTGTCACCGTTTTGGCGCGAATGCGCACAGAGCATTCTTTGTTTCACTTTGCAGAAGTTGTTATTTCGCTTTGTAAAAGAACAGTCAAGTCTTGTGTTTAGTTAAAGTGGAAACTAAATATATGAAGATTGATACAAAACTGTTCTCTTGATGATGTGACAATTGAGAAGAAGTATATGTGAATTTGCAAGAAGTTTAATAAAAATGTGGTTCGTGAACACCAAGTCAAAAATTATTTCTACCATACCATTGTTCTGATCTGGGATTCTTTGATCATTAAGAATTTCCTGAAACACGCATTTGTTAGGTCTTCAAATATTGCTAAAATACAGATCTGGACCTTCTAGCAGTCAAAGTGGAATCACCCTAGAATCAACAAGGTGAGCCGTAACAACTTCGACGTAATCTACTTGGGAATCCATTCAAGATAAGTGCCAAAATTAATGACTTTTTTACAGTGACTTCATTATTTCCAATCTGACGATACCATCCACAGTCAAAAACTTTGTTGTTGCCAGATAAAGCGAACATATGCTACGTGAGCAACATTATTAATCTGATTTCTAACCTACTTTTCAAGTGCTGGCCATTGACATCTGAAGTTACAGTGTGTCTTAGTACAGCTTTTTTAAACGTTTATTAGGTGTTATGGTTCAAATGGCTCTGACCACTATGGGACTTTGAGGTCATCAGTCCCCTAGATCTTAAAACTATTTAAACCTAACTAACCTAAGGACATCATACACATCCATGCCCGAGGCAGGATTCTAACCTGTTACCGTAGCGGTCGCGCGGTTCCAGACTGAAGCGCCTAGAGCCGCTCGGCCACAACGGCTAGGCGTTGTGGGTATTCTATTTTCCCCATAATTATCCACAGTTTCCTTCTGCCAAGACTGTCGATTTTTTCATAAAATCAATCCAACGGTAAACTGGTTTCCCTATCACACTCCCACGGTTTGCCGATTACTCATTTTGTTATAAATACTGCGTCTGTTATTGCTCTGCTCCTCCAAAATCCCATTTTTGCTTTGGCTAATAAACTCTCAGCTGTAAACTTTAACATCTTGTTTAGTATTCTTGAACAAATTTTGTGTGCTGTGTCAAGTAAGCTGAATCCTCTATAGTTCTCGCAGCTAGTGCAGCATCCTTTTTTAACCGGGGATATCTCCGTCGCTTATGTCCATCCTTCTGGAACAGCTCCTTTTCTCAACACATATTAAATAAAACTCCTTTGCAGCAAGGTATCTCCATATTTTAGCAGTTCAACGTTTCTGCCATCCGTACCAGTAGCTTTGCTGTTTTTTTTTTTTTTTGTTTTTTTTTTTTTTTTTTTTTTTGTGGCGTTATGGGAGTCTCTTAAGTTAACCATCCATAATTGGTCCACACATCCTATTTCAGTTTCATCTTCTAACAGACTAGCACTGGCAAAAAGGCATTCCTGGCAAAGAGAAGTCTACTACTATCAAACATAGGTCTTAATTTGAGGAAGAAGTTTCTGAGAATGTTCGTTTCTAGCACAGCATTGTATGGTAGTGGAATATGGACTGTGGGAAAACCGGAACGGAAGCGAATTGAAGCACTTGAGACGTGGTGCTACGGACGAATGTTGAAAATGAGTTGGACTGATAAGGCAAGGAATGAGGAGGCTCTGCCCAGAATCAGAGAGGAAAGGAATGTGTGGAAAACATTGAAAAGCAGAAGGGACAGGGTGATAGGACATCTGTTAAGATATGAGGGAATGACTTCCACGGTACTAGAGGGAGCTGTAGAGGGTAAAAACTATAGAGGAAGGCAGAGATCAGAATACATCCAAAAAAATAACTGAGGGCTTAGGTTGCAGGTGCTACTCGGAGTTGATGAGGCTGGCAAAGGAGAGGAATTCATGGCGAGCTCTATGGAGCACGTTTCTTCATACCATAACTTCTTTTAATGTTCTACTCAGTTTGCTTGTTATATGTTATTTGTTTGAGCAGCTTCTGTTTAATTAGCATTTTCATTGCTTCCGGAATGAAATTTTCACCGTACAGCGGGAGTAAAGCTGTGAGGACGGGTCCTGAGTCGTGCTTGGTAGAGCACTTGCCCGCGAAAGGTAAAGGTCCCGAGTTCGAGTCTCAGTCCAGCACACTGTTATAATCTGCTAGGAAACTTCATTTTCATTGTTGTATAAGCTATCATTTGCCTTCTGTGAACATCGTTTTCTATTACAATTACTAAACTGTACCAAGATTCTTGACGTGATCGTTGCTACAATTCTCTCTTATTGGTAAATTTGGTGATTCTCCGCGGTTTGTCCGTTGCGATACTTACCCTGGTAAGCGTCTAGTTCTTCCCATACGACTTATAGACTTAAGATGTCCAAATTTTCAACCCTGTTTTCCTTCTTTTTCTTTTTTCTCAAGACTTACTCAACATCTATCTTAACTACTGTTGCTATATTTTTCCATTCTTTCTCTATTTCTTCCGCTTCTTCTTGCTTCTCTGGTTCTTGTGCTACAGATTCCATATGCTTTGATCAGTTAGTAAGTATACTTTGTATATTTCCCTAGTTCATTTTTTCTCCTGGATACTTATTGTTCTTTCTCTACTTCGTGTTCATATCTAAAATATGACCAAGAAGTGGTCAGAACCTATATCATGTCCCCTAAAGATTGTTGTTGTTGTTGTTGTTGTGCTCTTCAGTCCTGTGACTGCTTTGATGCAGCTCTCCATGCTACTCTATCCTGTGCAAACTTCTTTATCTCCCAGTACCTACTGCAGCCTACATCCTTCTGAATCTGCTTAGTGTGTTCATCTCTTGGTCTCCCTTTACGATTTTTACGCTCCACGCTGCCCTCCTATGCTAAATTGGTGATCCCTTGATGATTCAGAACATGTCCTACCAACCGATCCCTTCTTCTAGTCAAGTTGTGCCACAAACTCCTCTTCTCCCCAATTCAATACCTCCTCATTAGTTATGTAATCTACCCATCTAATCTTCAGCATTCTTCTGTAGCACCACATTTCAAAAGCTTCTATTCTCTTCTTGTCCAAACTGTTTATCGTCCATGTTTCACTTCCATACATGGCTACACTCCATACAAATACTTTCAGAAATGACTTCCTGACACTTAAATCTATACTCGATGTTAACAAATTTCTCTTCTTCAGAAACGCTTTTCTTACCATTGCCAGTCTACATTTTATATCCTCCCTACTCAGATAATGCAGTTAATAAGAGACGTAAATCCTCTAGCTGACTACCTATATTTATGGATACCTATTTTGCGGGACAAGGTACTGGTTAATTTTAGTTTGTTAAAAGAAATAAAATCTCTAAGCATTCTCCCAGTGTTATGATGTTTTCCGCCATCGTTCTCACGATCTTTTGGACAGGTTTATTCCCTACCCTAGCGTTTAAATCTCCTGTCAATATCATTTGATGCCTACCGTTGCAGTTTGTTATAGAAATCTACGGGCTCCTGTTTTTTTTCCCTTCATCAGGTGTGTGAACTGCTGTGATAGTCAAGTTTTGTCTCTTTTCTTTGATAGTTCTAACTATAATTCTGTCATTTATATAACTATATCCTATAATTCTCTTTCCCCATCTGTTATGTTTGTAAATGACAATCTTTTTGCTTGCTCACTTCTGTTTTCATGCTCCTCTACATGGCATCAAATATTCTCGTATATATTGGTTACCGCATAGCTTTGTCTTTATTTCTGTTATGGAAGCTGTTTCTGCGTACCTAGAACTTTTTTAAAATTTTCTGCCAACTTTTTTGTTTTTTCAACCTCTGGCATTCCATGTCGTTACCCTAATTGTACAAGCAATCCATTTTTTTTCTCTTCGCCGGATTCGTAATCGGTATATTTGACATTGGTCAAAGGCAGGTTTTGGTAGTAGCAGTAATTGGGAAAATTCTCCTGGCCTCCTTACTGCGGCTGCGCAAGTATAGCTGGACATTGATAATGCCACTTCTCAGCCTTCCAACCTGCCTGATTTTCTTTTAAGGGTCTATTCCCTTAGAGTGGCTGGCTTCCCTGCGTCTAGGAGTCCTCCCTAACTGGAGTTGGCAGGAAAATGGACATGGGAAGGACGGGCTTAGGATAAGAGAAAGGTACCAACAGCCGTCGTGGGAGACACTTCTTTTAGCTCCTCCCCTTCACGCTGCCCACGTGTGACTCTTTAGACAGCTAAGCTATCGCTGGAGCAGCCCTCCGGATTCAGCCACGTAAACCTTCTCGCCGGTAGGAACTGCTACGTTAATGTGATGTCCCCTGAGTAGAACACGGACAACACATATGCCCCAAGGGATTAAAATTCTAACTTAAACTTGCCCATGAGAAAACCTTCACTTTTTCTTTGCGGTGTATGCTTGGACACACACCGAAAGATACGTTGGCCGTTTTGAAAAATCCTGGCTCTGGCAGATGCTTACTAGCATATGGTAGCATGCTTGCCCAAAACATGTCTGTACTCAAGCCCATTTACGAAATATCCTTTGCGCACTAAAGCACTCACAGTTTTGGCGTAGAAACATCCTCGTACCGTAATATTTACTCTTCCATTCTTCATAACTGGAACTGCATCTTTCACGTGTAGAACTGCGAACGTAACGAATCAAGTTAAACTTGTTCTCGTAGATCCATAGTAACTTGGACGAAGCTATTGCTGTCCACTTGCAGTGTTCTTTAGAAAAGGTAATCCTCTTCTTCATATCTGGCGAAATGACAAAAGGATTATCGCAACGACGGACACCCTCATCTCGAAGTCGACGTTGTACTACAAAAACGTGAACTCGCATAATGCTTGCTACAATTATTAACAATTTGGCGAACAGTTTTCCGAAGCTCTGCTTCTAACTATTCTGTTGACTTCGTTCTTACTTTTTCATGGCGGACCCTAAATTGAACTGTCGCTAATATGACAACGAAATCTATAAATCTTAATCCATAACGAACATTAACTATATATATACTAGAAAAGTATGACAAAATTCACTTGTGTTTTGTCTTAAAAAGCATATATTATTGCTGTCTACAGATCTGTGGGATATTCTTCAAGCGGTTCAATTCTGAATGAATAACTTTAAATTTTTTTGGAAAAGATAATAGTTACAATTAAGGAAAAGAGTATATAAAATGTTATATCAAAGAGCTATTCACCCACAGTTATTATGCTTTCGTCTTGTGCTGCGCGTACTTTCTTGCCTTGTTGACTCAGTTGTGGCACAAAAAAAAAATAAAAAAATAAAACATTGATTCCTGCGTTCCCTTTTGTTTTCGGGTAGTTTACTTACACGCTGCAACTTTATTGTCCAAAAAAAATTGTCAAAGCACTTTTGGACACCACTGCTGCTGTGACATAACCGCAGGTTACGACTTCAAAAAATGGTTCAAATGGCTCTGAGCATCTGTGGTCATCAGTCCCCTAGAACTTAGAACTACTTAAACCTAACTAACCCAAGGACATCACACACATCCACGCCCGAGGCAGGATTCGAACCTGCGACCGTAGCAGTCGCGCGGTTCCGGACTGAGCGCCTAGAGCCGCTAGACCACCGCGGCCGGCGGTTACGACTTCGTCACACATCTAAAATGATATTGATGCAAGTAGTGTATACATGTGAAATACTGTGCAGTGTCAAATAAGGTATGTACTTGAATATGTAAATAATTATTAATCCACATTCAATTACATTTTATCAGTGTAAAAGCATTGTTGCTTCTTCTCAAAGTATTAAACGTTCTAGGACATCCGTAGCACCGTATCTACGAAACTTAGAACTTATGTGAATGTTGTTGAAGAAGCATTGTAGAAGTTATGAAATTTTTTGGTCGACTGTATGTCAAGGGCCAACGGCCTTGCCGTAGTGGTAACAACGGTTCCCGTCAGATCACCATAGTTCAGCGCTGTCGGCCGGGGCTGGGATCGGTGACCGTCCTGTCTGCCGAGCGCTGTTGGCAAGCGGGGTGGACTCAACCCTTGTGAGGCAAACTGAGAAGCTCCTTGATTGAGAAGTAGCGGCTCCGGTCTCATAAACTGACGTGCGGCTGGGAGAGCGGTGTGATGAACGCATGCCTCTCCATATCCGCATCCAGTGACGCCTGTGGGTTGAGGTTGACACGGCGGCCGGTCAGTCCCATTGGGCCTTCCAATGCCTGTTCGGATGGAGATGTCAAGGTGAGGAGCGAACTGAAACGACTTTGCCAATGTACAGATTACATACCTGTATTCTGCACATTAAGCAAATCTTTCATAATGTTGGCGTAATCTGCCATCTTTTTATCATTACATATCTATTTTGCACTTTAATCTTGTATTTTCTCCCCTCCCCCCCCCCCCCGCCCATCACTGCTTATTTTTCCGATCTCGTCTAAGACATGTGGTTTTTCCTGTCTCCCTTTACAATATCCTGCAAAATTCGTCTATTCCCAACAACCCTTCTTTTCGCCCATTCGTTCTTTCTTTTTAAGAGCATCATATCTCTTCTATCCTCCTAAAAATTCACATCTCAAAGACCTCCAAAATTTTTCTCATATTCCTTAGCTGTTTGCCCCTTTAAAAACGGTACGTCGGACAAAGACTTTGTAACAGATTGCCAATCCCCGTCCGACCATCAAGATTTAGTTTTCCATCCCTTGCTTAAATTCTTTCGCCGAATCTTTGAAAACACACTTCCCTCTCCCTCTGCACTCGAAGTTTGTGCATCGTCTCTTCTTCAGGGCCAGTTACACACATGAAAAATGTTTAGCATCACCTCGGTTCCGAGAGTTCCGGAACCTGTACACAAAACTGGAACAGAGATCAACATAAAATTCATTTCCACAATTTTTATTGCTCTTGAAAACCACATATTTCATGTTGTACCACCATACAGCGAGACCCTCGGAGGTGGTGGTCCAGATTGCTGTACACACTGGTACTTCTAATACCCAGTTGCACGTTCTATTGCATAGACTGCATGCCTGTATTCGTCGTGGCATACTATCCACAAGTTCATCGAGGCACTGTTCGTCCTCATTGTTCCACTCCTCAATGGCGATTCGGCGTATATCGCTCAGAGTGGTTTATGGGTCACGTCGTCCGTAAACGGACCTTTTCAATCTTGCCCAGGCATGTTCGATAGGGTCCATGTCTGGAGAACATGAGGCCACCCTAGTCGAGTGATGTTGTTATGCTGAAGGAAGTCACTCACAAGACGTGCACGATGTAGGTGCGAATTGTCGTCCATGAAGACGAATACCTCGCCAATAAGCTCCCGATATGGTTGCACTCTTGGTCAGACGATGGCATTCACCTATCGTGCAGCTGTTGCGGCGTCCTCCATGACCACCAGCGCCGTACGTCGGCTCCACATAATGCCACCCCAAAACAACAGGGAACCTCCACCTTGCTGCACTCGCTGGTCAGTGTGTTTACGGCGTTCAGTCTGACTGGGTTTCCTCCAAACACGTCTCCACGATTCTCTGGTTGAAGGCATATGCGACACTCATCGGTGAAGAGCACGTGATACCAATCCTGTGCGGTCCATTCGGTATGTTGTTGGATCCATCTGTGCCGCGATGCACGGTGTTGCGTTGGCAAAGATGGACCTCGCCATGGACGTCGGGAGTGAAGCTGCGCATCAAATGGTTCAAATGGCTCTGAGCACTATGGGACTCAACTGCTGTGGTCATAAGTCCCCTAGAACTTAGAACTACTTAAACCTAACTAACCTAAGGACAGCACACAACACCCAGCCATCACGAGGCAGAGAAAATCCCTGACCCCGCCGGGAATCGAACCCGGGAACCCGGGCGTGGGAGCTGCGCATCATGAAGCCTATTGGGCACAGTTTGAGTTGTAACATGACATCCTGTGGCTGCACGAAAATCATTATTCAACATGGTGGCATTGCTGTCAGTGTTCCTCCGAGGCCTAATCCGAAGGTAGAGGTCATCCAATGCACTAATAGCCTTTGGGCAGCCTGAGCGAGGCATGTCATCGACAGCTCCTGTCACTCTGTATCTCCTCCATGTCTGAACAACACCGCTTCGGCTCAGTCTGAGATGCCTCAACGCTTCCCTTGTGGAGAGCCCTCCCTGGCACAAAGTAACAATGCGAACGATATCGAACAGCGGTTTGACCGTCTAGGCGTGGTTGAACTACAGACAACACAAGCCTTGTACCTCCTTCCTGGTGGAATGACTGGAACTGATCAGCTGTCAGACCCCCTGTGTCTAATTGGAGCTGTTCATCCATGGTTGTTTACATCTTTGGCGGGCACTTTGTCTGTGATACAATATCCACAGTCAACATCTATCTACAGGAGTTCTGGGAACCGGGGTGATGCAAAACTTGTTTTGATGTGTGTGTGAATAGGACAACATTAGTAATTAACTATGCTCAAGAATGATCTTACGCGCAGTAAGAGTAGTGTGATGTATCACCCTACTTGTAGTGACGAATATGAATATCAACTGGATTTTCGGATGACGTTTGTGGTCGAAGAGGTTCTGGGACAGCAGTTTTTTGACTGTAACATTACTTTGGCATCCACTTATGCTTTTCCAGTAAGCCAACGTTTCGTGCACTGTTCAACGTGCTGGTAGATACAATAAGCACTTATGGGAGCAACAGCGTTCTCTATAGGAACATTACGTCGAGGCTGCATGTCCGGTATATTTTACCGAAGGTGAAAACGGCCGTGGAAGCATGTGCTCGCACGTTGGACTGATGAATTGACTACTCTACCCAGGAAGTTTGAAAAGACTCTGGATATCTGCTAGAGTTTTTAGCCAACCACTGGCCCAACAAATGATCAGGGTTTCTCCGCAACGTGCCAAAAATTTTCCTTAGACATTACCTTACACAATAGGTAACAAGAATTACTATCGGGAGGCGACCGCCGAATATGGAGTTATGAACTCATTATCATCATTTAGACAGCCTGTGTTTCAAATGTTTGTTACTCTGCAGCCACAGCAGTAACCGGCTAAACGGTCTGACGTATTCAGCAAGTTTAGAGAGTCGATAATGGCATCTTGTGGAGGGAAGATGGCAGGGACGGGAGTCAAGGATGTGGAATGTAATCGGCAGTTCCGACTCATTTTACCGGAGGTGCGCGTGAGTTTACGGTGACGTTTTGCGATTGTAGGCACTGAGCGACAGTCACAATTTTCAAAGCAGCGTGAATCGAACCGGAATGGATTTCGATTTTGGTGGCTGCCTTGTACTTGATCGGGACGCTTTTGGTGGTAGGAGGTGCATGTCGAAGACACCGTCGTCCAGATCGATTTAAGAGGGAATAAGTTGTGTTGTTTCCAGGGAAATTGTGGATAGTTTATTGAAATGACTTTATAAGATATGTCTCTTTGAAGCTATATCCAAGACAGTTTGTTTCCCGAGATTCCTGGCTTGAGGGAAGCCATTATGGTTTTACTGTGCGAGGAGACGCTGCATGTTTCCTACCCCGTGTAAGGACCATAGAATTTCTCTGAGTGCGGTCTGAGTAATACAGTGCAGTGGCCTGTATTGTCAGAGTGTCAATTTCCTTTTTAGTTTGCTTCGCATATCAAATTGACTATGTTAACATGTAAGGTGTCAGGCAAATCCAACACCTTCCATGAAAACCCTGACATGATAAACAAATCCAGTAGTATGTCACATAGCTCCGAATAAATCGTGACATTAAATTAACCAAAGTAATACGAGTAACGAGAGAGCAAATGGAATACCACAGACTAACACAAGAATGCCTAAATGCATGTCATACCTTCTCACCGTGAGACAGACGCAGTTCCGAGGGGAGAAACGAGAACAGAAGCAGAGAGCAGAACCGTGTTAAGCTGGAAGGCCCTACGAAAAGGGACGGACACCCACGTCGCCAGCTAACCGCTAGGACCACCCCAGCCGCAAGTTTTAGCGTGAGACTTTTTCGCGTCTCAGTTACGTCAGGACCACCCCCTCAGCCCATGTTAAAAGCTAGAGCCCTCCAGAAGAACAGTATAGATCTTACGATAACGCTAAAAGGACCACACCAGCTGCAAGTTTTAGCGTGAGACTTTTTTGCGTCTCTGTTACGTTGCAAACTTTAAAATCATTGTCCCACCACGAAAAGTATAACGTTTCTCATTGGATAGACAGAATTTTTGTAGGTGGAGCTTAAGGTTAACATTGAGACCCTGATTGGTCAGATGAAAACACAGCCAGATATTTTTTTTAAACCAACTTCGGTAAATTGTAGTGAGAAGAAGTTAGAGGAGAGTTGCTTCCGAGATGGCGAGGTGAGCGGAGCTGTGCTGTCCGCCGCCCCCTGACGAACACCGACAAGGTAATGAACGCACGCGATGCCACATAACAGCGCATAAAGATTCTCTCAGAACTGCAGAAGTCTCATCTGTTACATCCCCGTTTTGCGTAATACTAGTGTCGATCGTCAATTAAATCTCATGGTGTTCACATTTGTCACTTGAAGTAAAAATCTGAAACGCGATGATTTTTCTTTTATATAGTTACTGAGAAGCCACATCAGCCACTGTAATTTACGACAAGTTAGATAAGTAATTAAAGATAATTGAGGGTCACTGTAGACCATTTTGATAGTTTGCTCTTTTGTGAAACTTAATTTAAACCTAGATTATAGATGTGATATGGCATAGGTCACCCTTCGATCCATTGTAGAACTTGGAAACCCATTCAGGGAATATTCGTTCACATTTTTGTTGAACGCAGTTGGTTTTTACCATCCTGTATTAAAACATTTCCTTTTATCAATAATGCAATTTATAAACGATGTTTTGTGAGTAGAATAAAATTTCCACTGGTAAACTTAACTGCTTTTTCGACGTTATTTTACCAGCTAACTAAAAATAGGAAAGCCTTGAACCCCTTCCACTAAATTTAGTTAGTATTAAGATTCTTTTACAGGGAGTGCAGTGGAGCTGACGCGGAAATCATTATGTATTTGGTTATATCATCGCTAGTCTCACTGAACTCTTATGAATTCTACATGTCATGTGTGGTCTGGCGTCTCCTTACCAGCAACAGGTCCCAGGTTCAAACTAGTCAATTCCCTAAAACACATGCTCAGAGCGTCGTTGCGCGAAAGTGGTAGGGATGCACTATATAGAACAAACAGATACCACGCAGAATGTTAGAAACACACCTGAAAAGAGTTACTCATCTCTAGGAGACATATCGCAAACACAACATAGCACCCCCTATAGCCTTGATGAAGTCATCAATACACTGTAGAGTAGACTTTGCAAGTTCCTTCACATATATGCCACATTCTACTAAAGAGCTCTGGTGCCCTTACCGTTCCTAAAACCAAACTGATCGTCATCTAATAGATCACCAATTTTCTTTTCCGTTCTCCTGTTTATTATACTCGTCATTAGCTAGGATGCAAGAGCTGTTATGCTGAGTCAGTCCATCCGACGATCATTTTCTTCTCGGTTCCTTCATATTTTCCTCGCAGCCATTTAGCCCTGGTATCCCTTCCACATTCTATTTACTTCAATCCTAAGGGATTTATATTGCGACATTCCGATCTTTCCCCGAGAATTTTTGTACTTCTTTCTTACTTCGATCAGTTGAAGTTTTGTGATGGCATTCGTAGCGACAACACTTCGCTGTAGAAACGGCCTACAAAGTCACCGCCACACTTTTAATAGCGGGCCGACCGGTCCGCTAGAACAGTGAACAGAAAGATGAAAACCCAAACACTCGGATTAAATGAAAGTCGGTACTTATCTTTATTATCGACGATACAGAGCACAGTGGTGAACATGGTCTACAGAAATCTGTCTAGTTCGAGTCGGAGCGGCTTGGTCAGCGTTGGCTGACGACAAACAACAACTCTGCTGCGATGAACACACAACTGACTAGCAAGTACACAATTCGGTGGCGAGTCTACAACTGAACGGCGAATACAGAACTGTCCTAGCGCTCGCGACTCCAGCGCTTAAGAAGCCAGAAGCCAGCGGTGGCGCGCGCAGACTTGCGGCGATTTCCTGTAACGCTGGCGCTGCTTACGCGGACGGCGTCCGGACTTTGATGCTGCCAACCTTTTTGGCAGCGGGCACGGTTGGCATTACTGGCTAGGATATAACACTCCTCCCCCCCAAATCGCCGCACCGTCGTTGAATAATGACGTGGCGAGCGTCGACGGCGGGGGAGGGGTCTGGCCGCAGACGTAGCAGAAGAGACCGGGGCGGAGACTGTTGTCGGTGGCAGTCCCCGGTCCGCACCCCAGCATTGGCTGTGCGGGGCCTCGGGAAACACCGACTGAAAACCGAGGTCAGGGTGCACGCCTGTGACCACGGGCGCAGCTTCTGGTACTGGACGCGACGGGGCGTCGGGACCCACGAAGAGAGGCAGCGTCTCCTGACGCTGCGTCGACGGCGGCTGAGTGGGCGCCGGACAAGGCGCTGCGGTGTCAGACTCCTTGGGGGTGCCCAAGGAAAGCGGCTGCAGTACAGGCTGCACAGCCACCGCTTGGGAAGGCGGCCCGGCGGAGGGGTCGACGTCCATCAGCTCCGAAGGCGGTGGCGACTGAAGAGGGACCGCAGGCGCCGGAGCGACCACCCGGGGCGCTCCCGCATGAAGCTGCGCGGGAGGCATCAACGGGACGGGCTGTCGGCGTGGTAGCGGCGACGGCTGCTGCTGCTGCCCTGGGGGCGGCAGCGAAGTCGGAAGGCGCGGCTGGAACCCGCCGCGGACCAAATCTGTGGACAAAGAACGAGCGGCAGAATCCGGGCGGCCAGCGCGGCGCAACTGGTTCTGATGCCTCCTGTGCACCCCAGTAGCACCTTGAACAGTATAAAAACCGCGACCCTGGACACTTATCACGGTACCACGTTCCCAACGACGGCGACCGTGATAAACTCTGAAAAAACGGCGTCGTTGCGCTGAAAACGCGTGCGATGCTCAGAAGCGGCGGGTCGACCCGGGGGGTGCAACAACCGTAGTAGGGTGCGATGACGACGGCCGTGGAGAAGCTCCGCAGGCGAAGGGCCGTCGCGTGGCGTGGTCCGGTACGACGACAGGAACGTGATGAGGGCCTGCTGACGAGAGTGCGTAGCACGAAGGCGGTCCATATGATCCTTGAATGTGCGTACAAAACGTTCCGCTGCACCATTCGATTGAGGGTGGAACGGCGGAGTGAGAAAATGGCGAATGCCATTGGCAGAACAAAAACTTTCAAATTCAGCAGAGGTAAATTGTGGACCATTGTCAGACACTAAAACTTCTGGAAGACCCTCAATACAAAAAATTGAAGTCAACGCCTGTATAGTTTGTGCAGACGTTGTAGACTGCATGGGCACAACAAACGGAAAATTACTAAATGCATCTATCACGACGAGCCAACGAGAATTCCAATATGGACCAGCGAAATCAATATGTACTCGCTGCCAGGGACCGGCAGGGCGTGCCCACTCAAAATAGCGTTGAGGCGGAGCAGCTTGGTGTTCGGCACACGTCGAACAATCTGTAGACATCTGCGTAATCTGCTTATCAATGCCGATCCATGTACAATGACGGCGGGCAAGCTGCTTGGTGCGGACCACTCCCCAATGACCTTGATGCAACAAGTCGAGGACCTTGGATTGGAGCACTTGGGGAACCACTACACGAAGCTGGTCATTCTCGGTGCGTAACAGCAAAACTCCGTGCGAAACAGACAACAGATGACGTTGCGGATAATAGCGACGAACCACAGGATCCGATATGTCCTTTGCCTTGGACGGCCAACCACGTTGAACAAAACGTAATAGTAAACTCAGATGAGGATCCGTAGCTGTCTCACGTGCCACCTGACGATAATCAATCGGAAAATCCCGGAGGGATTGATGCTCATCGGTGTTAATCTGATGGCAAGAGTCGTCAGAGGAATCGAAGACATCATCCGCAGCAATCGGCAATCTAGAAAGCGCGTCAGCGTTTGCATGCTGAGCTGTAGGGCGATACAGTATCTCATACTGGTATTGTGATAACAAAAGAGCCCAACGTTGTAGTCTCTGAGCCGTCCGCTGAGGAACTGGTTTAGACGGATGAAACAGTGACGTCAGGGGCTTGTGATCTGTTACTAAACAGAATGGTCTACCATAGAGGTAGTGATGGAATTTTGTGACACCGAACACAATAGCCAACGCTTCCTTGTCCAATTGGCTATAATTACACTGAGCTTTGTTTAGCAATTTAGAGGCGAACGCAGTAGGACGTTCGGTGTTACCGACTCGGTGAGACAACACAGCACCGAGGCCGAAAGAAGAGGCATCACAAGCTAACACCAGAGGCTTGTTAGGGTCGTAATGGACCAAACAACGATCATTCAATAAAGCCTCTTTTAGCTGCTGAAAGGCTGATTGGCAATCAGCTGACCACACAAACGGAACATTCTTACGGCGGAGACGATGCAACGGTGCAGCAATCTGTGATGCATTAGGTATAAACCTAATATAATAAGTCAATTTGCCAAGAACTGCTTGCAATTCACGCAGATTGCGAGGGGCGGGCAAATCACGAATAGCTGCTAAATGTGACTGGGAGGGATGAATGCCTTGAGCATTAATAACATGTCCCAGATACTCCAACTACGTAAGGAAAAATGAACATTTATCGATGTTGCAACGTAGGCCTGCCTGAGACAACACTGTAAACAAACACTCCAAATTACGGAAATGTTCAGCAGGCGTCCGACCGGACACAACAATATCGTCTAAATAGTTGCAACACGATGGCACATTAGCCAAAAGTTGGGACAAAAAACGCTGAAAAACAGCTGGAGCTGACGCACAACCAAAAGGCAAACACAGAAAACGGAACAACCCCAACGACGTGTTTATGACAAAATACTGTTGCGATTGCTCGTCGAGGGGCAATTGCAAATATGCTTCACGGAGATCAATTTTGGAAAAGAAACGCGCTTCCCCTAACTTATCCATCAGCTCGTCCGGTCTAGGTAAAGGAAAAGAATCAATGACAGTCTGAGGATTAACTGTCGACTTAAAATCAGCACACAAACGTAACTTGCCAGACGGTTTCTTTATAATAACTAAGGGAGAAGCCCACTGGCTCGCTGAAACGGGTTGAATAACACCGTTGTTTTGCCAACGACGAAGTTCATCTTCTACAGGTGCCCTGAGGGCGTAAGGCACTGGACGAGCACGAAAAAATCGAGGCTGAGCATTATCTTTTAACGTAATATGAGCGGCAAAGTTCGCAGCACAACCGAGTTCGTCTTTAAATATGTCACTGTATCGTTTACACAGATCGGTTATGCTGTCTTGAGGAACCACAACAGAATTAAGTTGCAACACATTGTCTTGGATAGACAGGCCAAACAAGTCAAAACAGTCTAATCCGAAAATGTTTATACTGCCTGTAGCGCGGAGCACTGTGAATGAAACTGTTTTTGTGTTGCCCCGGAATGCGGCTGGCACGCTACATACACCTAACACAGGAATGTGTTCGCCACTATAAGTAGCCAAAGAATGTTTTGCCGCTGAAAGTTTAGGGCGGCCGATAGCCGCATACGTAGCACTATTTATGAGAGTCACCGACGCACCAGTGTCTAATTGAAAATTGAAGGTCTTATCCTGGATGCGTAGCTGCACAAATAGTTTATTACACTGTCTCTGGATCGGTGCAGCGGAGGCGGAAGACACAAAATCAGCGCGTTTAGCGCGTGTTCGCTGCTTACGACAACTCGTGGGTTGGGCGGGTGGAACAACAACTCCCGCTTCACTTGCAGTCTGTACATTACGTGTTACAGCGTTTGAATTACGCTTGGGTCGCATAGCAGAGGGCCGGGTGGGTGGCTTATTGCGAACAAGTTTATTACCCACACGAACCGTGGAAGAGTCTTTAAACCCGACCTCCTGGGCGGGCTGGCTTTGAAGGACATGAATATCCATGGGCTGGGCAGCACTAGTATTGTTCTTGCGTTTACGCAAACAAACAGTCTGGACGTGTCCTTTCCTTTGACAAAAGTGACAAACCGCGTTTCTTAACGGGCAACGTTCACGAGGATGAGCAAGAACACACTTAGGGCAAGACTTAACTCTATCATTTTGCACACGCGGCTGACGAATGTGTTTAACATGACGCGGCCGGCTAGTGTTTACAGTCTGACTCTGCCGGTGGGGCCGCGGGTGTGACATAACTTGCTTAGCACAGGCAATTTGAGAAATACATGGCTGATCTAACTCACACTCAGCATAGTCAAAAGTATCTTGGGCTTCAATAATGTTCATCACAGTCTCTAATGACGGGTCAGGCAACTGTAAGATAGCAGCACGAATACGAGAATCTGCAATGTTTTGAGTAATAGCGTCTCGTAACATGACATCACTGTAGGAAGCTCCACACACACAATTAAATCGGCACTGACGGGTGAGGCCTCGTAAATCTGTTAACCACTGTTTATTAGATTGATGTGGCAGTTTCTTTAATCTGAAGAACTTGAATCTGGCCGCTGCCACATGAACTCGCGACTCGAAATACTCAGCAAGCTTGGTAACAACAACGTCATAGTCTAAAGCTTCTGGCTTGGATTCCGGGAACAACTTACAAAGTAGTCTATAGACTTCTACGCCTGCAGTGGAAATTAAATAAAGCTGCCGCTCATTACCTGTGATTTTGTAGACTGACATGTGCGCCTGCAACTGCGCGAAATATTCTTGCCATTCTTCTCGTGATGCCTCAAAAGCACGAAAAGGCGGTGCTGCCTGTGCTTGTTCCTTGTGTGGTGGTGGATTAGCCGCTTGTTTGGCGATTGCGTCCACCAGACTATGTATTTGCTGACTGTGTAACAAGATCAACTGTTGTAATTCGGCAGACATAATGAACACAAATTAAACCAGCCCACAAAATTCTATCTCAAGAAACAAGTTAAACCAGCCCTGCACACGAGTTCGGAAGTCCTCGTCGCCAGTTTTGTGACGGCCTTCGTAGCGACAACACTTCGCTGTAGAAACGGCCTACGAAGTCACCGCCACACTTTTAATAGCGGGCCGACCGGTCCGCTGGAACAGTGAACAGAAAGATGAAAACCCAAACACTCGGATTAAATGAAAGTCGGTACTTATCTTTATTATCGACGATACAGAACACAGTGGTGAACATGGTCTACAGAAATCTGTCTAGTTCGAGTCGGAGCGGCTTGGTCAGCGTCGGCTGACGACAAACAACAACTCTGCTGCGATGAACACACAACTGACTAGCAAGTACACAATTCGGTGGCGAGTCTACAACTGAGCGGCGAATCCAGAACTGTCCTAGCGCTCGCGACTCCAGCGCTTAAGAAGCCAGCGGTGGCGCGCGCAGACTTGCGGCGATTTCCTGTATCGCTGGCGCTGCTTACGCGGACGGCGTCCGGACTTTGATGCTGCCAACCTTTTTGGCAGCGGGCTCGGTTGGCATTACTGGCTAGGATATAACATGAAGTATTTCTTCTCTTACCCAAGAGTTCTTGGCATTTAACTTAATAGTTTGTATGCCCTCTTTATAGATGTCCACTCCTCTTCAGCTGAACTTCCGGCTGTGGTACTCTTTATCACAGTACACACATCCATAGCGAACTTCAAAAGTGTCTCACCATTCCTCAGTGTTTAGTATCCTACTTACTTCCACACTGTTTCTATCGGATGAATCTCTGAAATTTCAGTCTACTCCTGATCATTACTAAATTGTGATCTATATCCGGATAAGCCTGACAGATTAATATCTGATTTGGAAATTTTCCCGTGTTTCTGGCCATTCATCAGATAGACCACCTCCTCTCTGATTTTTTAACAAAAAGTTTAGAAAACTGATACATATCTCTGGACAGAACATCATTTGGAATCATTAACTCACGTTACAGTAGCTTTGTACGAGCAACGTTTGTGATTCAGCGAACGTCAGTAAGGGCGGAAGAGCACGTTGATGCAATTCACTGACTTCACTGTCATAATCAGTGAGGCGTAACGACGGCAGCCCACTTTGCATGTTTGTTCATATGGTTGCCTACTTGCAACTACGCCACAGCGCGTATTACCCACCGAACGTGGGGAGATTTTCTATACACTGGTATTTGTAACTATTCTCTGTGCCTTATAGCTTTCACTTAGTCGACTTGTCAAACCTCAGGGGTACTTTTGTATAATCTCGTACGTGTCCTGTTGTTATAGACTGACATAAGTATACTGCATAATTAAGCAACTAATATTACGATAATTTGTGGTTTTCTTTTAATACAAATCATGTTGATGAGGTAATTCTATTACTGCTGTGACGATTTTTGTACTAAAAACAGTTTTAAAACTGTAATATTGATCAGATGGAATGCTTGCTGAAGAGAGATATTCCAACTTTCTGTTTCGAATGAAGAAGCAAAATTATCTCAAAAACCTTTTCATAAACATTAATTAAATCTATGTGGTGCTTTGCTTTCCTATCAGGCCTTGTATAATTTGCTCAGAGAGGCTCTAACCACAAAGTTACCATATCACTATTATCCAATGTCAGTGGTTGGATATTTATCTGTCACCACTTCTTTGACCTATGGTAGTGTTTGTTAATGTGGAAAATGGCGGAGCTGCATTGTGGTGCACTGTCCGTATTATAACTGGCTGGATAAATTACCTGTAACGTCGGAGGAAGACAATGATATACTACTTCCAACAGGACTATGACAAGTAAAGCACTGTAGTATTCAAACGAAACTTCAGTTTGATGAGAGATTTACTTTTTTTCAATTTATATTTGCTACAAAAAATTGAAAACTTCAATCACACTCATATGTTGATGTACACTGAGGTGATAAAAGTCACGGGAAACATCGTAATATCGTGTCGGACCTCATTTTGCCCAGTTTAGTCCAACCACTCGACATATCATGGACTCAACCAATCGTCGGAAGTCCCCTTCAGAGATACTGAGCAATACTGTTTCTATTGGAGTCCATAGCCGCGCGGGATTAGCCGAGCGGTCTCAGGCGCTACAGTCATGGACTGTGAGGCTGGTCCCGGCGGAGGTTCGAGTCCTCCCTCGGGCATGAGTGTGTGTGTTTGTCCTTAGGATAATTTAGGTTAAGTAGTGTCTAAGCATAGGGACTGATGACGTTAGCAGTTAAGTCCCATAAGATTTCACACACATTTGAACATTTTTTTGGAGTCCATAACTCCGAAAGTTTTGCCGGTGTTGGATCTTGTGCACGAACTGGCATCTCGATTATGTGCAGTTAATGTTCGATGGGATTCATGTTGGGCGACCTGGGCGGCCAAATCATTCGCTGGAACTGTTCAGAAAGTCCTCAAACCAATCGCAACAATTGTGGTCTGGTGACATGGCGCATTGTTATCCACAAAATTCCATCGTTTAATGGTTGCAGATGGCTTCCAGGTAGCCAAACGATAACCATTTCTACTCAATCATCGGTTCACTTGGACCAGAATTCCCAATTCAATCCACGTAAACACAGCCGCCACCATTATAGAGCCACCACCAGTCTGCATAGTGCCTTATTGACAGTCCAGAGAGATTCTGGTTGTACGTTAGCGGCAAGAAAGAATCAATGCCTTCTCTGCGCGATAGCAATGGAGATACTATCGAAGTCAGTGCTGACAAAGCAGAGTTATTATAGACAGCCTTCGGAAATGATTTCACGAAAGAAGACGAAATAAATACTCCAGAATTCGAATCGAGAACAGCTGTCAACATGAGTAACGTACAAGTAAATATCCTCGGAGACATCAGAAGATCAAAACAAACTGCAAAACGATTTAGAAAATATATCTGAATGGTGCGAAAAGTGGCAGATGGCCCTAAATAACGAAAAATGTGAGGTCATCCACATGAGTGCTAAGAAGAACTCGTTAAACTTCGGTTACACGATAAGTCAGTCTAATTTAAAAGCCGTAAATTGAACTAAATACCTAGGTATTACAATTACGAGAAACTTAAATTGGAAGGAACACATAGAAAATGTTGTGGGGAAGGCTAACCAAAGATTGCGTTTTGTTGGCAGGACACTTAGAAAATTTCACAGACCTACTAGGGAGACTGCCTACACTACACTTGTCCGTCCTCTTTTAGAATACTGCTGCGCGGTGTGGGATCCTTACCAGATAGGACTGACGGAGTACATCGAAAAAGTTCAAAGAAAGCCAGCACGTTTTGTACTATCGCTAAATAAGGGAGAGAATGTCACAGAAATGATACAGGATTTGGGCTGGAAATCATTGAAAGGAAGGCGTTTTTCGTTGCGACGGAATCTTCTCACGAAATTCCAGTCACCAACTTTCTCCTCCGAATGCGAAAATATTTTGTTGACACCGACCTACATAGGGAGGAACGATTACCACGATAAAATAAGGGAAATCAGAGCTCGTACGGAAAGATAGAGGTGTTCATTCTTTCCGAGCGCTATACGAGATTGGAATAATAGAGAACTGAAACTGTGGTTCGATGAAGCCTCTGCCAGACACTTCATTGTGATTTGCAGAGTATCCGTGTAAATGTAGATGTAGATGTAGATGACGTCGTGGAGTCTGGCCCCAATCAGTCCCTATCGTCAGCTCTTACTAACTGAAATTTCGACTCATCTGATTAGGTCACGGTTTTCCGGTCATCTTGGGTCCAACCGATGTGGTCACGAGCCCAGGAAAGGCGCTGCTCGCGATGTCATGCTGTTAGCATAGGTACTTCCGTCGGTCGTCTGCTAATACGTTCGTCGTACGTGCCGCATTGACTTCTGTGGTTATTTCACGCAGCGTTGTTTGTCTGTTAGCATTAATAAGTCTACGCAAACTCGGGTGCTCTCGGTTGTTAAGTGAATGCCGCCGGCCACTGCATTGTCCGTAGTGAGAGGTAAGGCATGAAATTTGGCACTATCGACACACTCTTGACACTGTGGATCTCGAAATATTAAATTCCCTTACGATTTCTGAAACGGAATGTCCCATGCAACTAATTCCAACTACCACTCCGCGATAAGGGTCTGTTAACTCCCGTCGCGTGGCCATAATGACGTCAGCAACCTTCTCACAAGAATCACCTGTGTACAAGTGACAGCTCCGTCAATGCTATGTCCTTTCGTGCCTTGTGTATACGATACTACCACCTTACATATATTTGCACATCACTGTCCCGTGTATTCTGTCAACTCAGTGTACGGTTGGGTAAATAAATGTAAAATGCCTGGTACTAAAAGAAACAGGAACTTGCAAATAGTCATACGTTGCAATGAAAAGTAGAAATTATATTACATCAGACAATCTTTTAAGTTTTACATGTTTAGTTTTCAAAGTAAAACACCTATTAACCTTTAGGAGTCGGTGCGTTATAGCTTTAATGTCTTTTATCGACATTTAAATATACAAAATGTCAGAATTGTATTAAAAGTTCCACTCACCGTTCGATGCCTATAATAAAGTTTTTTTACTGCTTCTCTAAATATGATATAACTATGCCCGGTTGGACCTAGGCGTCGATCTGCACTGTCAGCTCGCACACATGATAGATGGGAGTAGAAGCCTGCCAGTCAAACATCATGTCAACAAGATCACGGTAGACTGAACCAATCACTGGATTTTTCCGTGGCTTGAAGGAAACAAGATAATAGCACAGGCAGGTACAAAGGATTGGTACAGGCAACGTTTCTAAGGTGTGTGCTGGGATACAAGTTATACATTACGATTTGTGTGAAAATTAAACATTGCTTACAGTCTTGACAGAGAGACTGAAATGTGTCACTGTCTGTTCATTTCAAGCTGACGCAACGAAATGCACTGAATGCCCAAAAGTAATTGGAAGACACTGGATGCGATTTCGGTCACTGCTGATAAGGTGTATTTGTCTCTGGGTAGAAATGTACCTTTAACGCGCCACATGTAGCTCCTGGCGAAGTACCTAACAGTAATCCGTCGATCTCTACGAACGGCTCCGCGCACATGACGTGACGTCGGATCGTCAAACACTGGGCGGTGTCCTGTTACGATGTTACCGCTCCGAGCCTACACGCTTTGGTAGTATTGGGTGTCGTGAAACGTTATGATCTGCAACGATAACTTGGACCTATTTTCTTCCTTAGCTTCGACCACTCGCATACGTAATATTTTATCTCTAAAACTGAAGTATTAATTTTTTAAATTCAGCAGTGGATGGACCAAGTTTTTCGTTTGCAAATTAAATCTTGTAACTAACTTTAATGAATAATTCCACGTTTTAAAATGTTTATCTTTAATTTCTTGTATCACTAAACATTAGTGGTATGAGGCACTCTGCTCTCAGCTATTCGACATCGCCTAAACTAAATACATATCCGCCTAGTAAACTTTTCATAACTCGGATTGAGAGTCATGTCAAATTTTTAGAAGGACATCATGTTTACGCCAGTGATTGTTAATCTTTTTATTTCCACTATTCCAATTTCGCCCTTAGGCCATTATGAAGTGCAGATGTTTTGGCTTTGGCCTAAGCCAAAACATCTGCACTTAATAATATCCTAAGGCCGAAATTGCAATAGTGGAAGTAAAAAGTTTAACAGTCACTGGCGTAAACATGATGTCCTTCAAAAAATATCCGCCTAGCATCGAATAAAAATATATATTTCAAAATGATGAAACACAGCAATCAGTCGTCATTTCCTTTCAGGCTAGTGCATAGCCATTATCAATACACTATTTCATAGCTTCAATACTTGTCCTTTTACGCCAGTCCGCAATGAAATAGTACACTGATAATGGCTAGGCAGTAACCAACCTAGATTTGCTTAAATAAATCCTGAAAGGGAAGGACGACTGATTTCTATGCTCCATCATTTTGAAAGTCATATCACAGTCGTTGATTGCATTGCACGTTCCTAATGGAAGATAACTTGACATAAAATATATATTGTTCATTAATTTGCCGTGGACTGTCATGTCAGGATAAACTACGCTCAAAACTAGCGGCCTTACCGCCTCTGATACCAAATTACGTCTCTCTCTAACTGCAACCCAAGAACAGTTTCCTTGCTTTCCTGTCCTGTCAGTTCTTTGAAGTTTGATACATGGACAGCACATTAATGATTCACATAAACATCCTAATGAATGTACATTATCTCTGCGAACTATTTTTATAAACGCGAATTCAAACTAGAGAAACGTGTAATTATTATATACATTTTATTCTGAAGGACTATAACTTATGAATCCCTCAGCTAAGCTGTTTCCAGAGTTTCGCGGTCTCAAACTTTTGAAATACTGCGGTTTTTCTGTCCCTCGCCCTGTGGCATTACTCAATGCACTTGACAGATGTATTATGAGAGCCTACGTCAGCTACAGCCGTTATAAATAACCTTCGAAAATGCGGACAAAGGAAAAATGCAACCTCTGATGCATTTACGGGGAGTCTGCTTTTTCCTGCAACATCCTCTTTACTGACTCTTGGAGAGAGTCACGGAAAAGTAACCAAATAAGCAATATATTCAAGTATCTCACATTTCTGCTTCCTTTCTATTCGCAGCCCAGCAGAGTATCAAGAAAAGTATTGTATTTTGCGTTTCCTGTTATTATTCCTCTTTTATCCTTGTAAATGTTAATTTAATTCATTTTTATTTGACTTATGCTTAATCTGCTTTCACTTACTGATTGATGGTGTGTTGCAGAGTAGTAATGCAACAAATCGGCGTTTAAATACAATACTGACAACGTTTTCTCGATTGCAACGCTTTTAAATATAGATAGAATACTTTTTCCTGTGTACATGATAATGTTCTCCTAGTTTGCTCTTCTTCTACACTATAACTTTTATTCTGTTAACAGGGTTTCAGTTTACAAGGCCATCTTCAGACATTTACTCAGTTTTGTCACCAAAGAAGTTAGAATGTTTGTAACCAACATTGGAAAGAGCCGTATAGCGTGAGATATATGACAAGACAAATGACAAGTTTCGCGATTTTATTCTGAGGACCAAGCAACTAGCGGCCGCTTTAGACTTCATGATACTTACGTTATACCTTGTATCCACAACGGATTCGTGAGAATGCCTACGCACCCGAAACTACGTAGGAATTGACAATATAAAATAAAATGGTCTTTTAATCCTAACAATTTCAGCCAGTTCATTACAATGATATCATTAAAGAAATTTAACATGGATTGGACCCCATTGAAAGTAAAACAAAAGAATTGAAAAAAATGTTTTCTATTTTGTGAGTAAAGCATCACAGTTTTGAAACGGAGGACGTAAGTTTTAGTAATTTGGAGCTTATTCTTCAACATCCCTCCCTAATTAACCACCGCATATAGCCACGTAGCCTTGACTAAACAGACTATGGAAACAAAGACATTAGATAAGCCTCTGGTCTCGTCGCAGATGAGCAGGGCATTTATCTGAGCCCCACTCGTGTTCCCATCACGCATCCTGACGGTGGCCCCAGAGCACCGGACCCAAATGTCAGAGCTTTTTAATAGCGTGACACGAGACAGCGCCGACCTCTGAAAATCTGACGCTCGTGTGGGAATAGCAACAGCGCTAAATTTGGCTTGCTCGGTGGTCGGCCCTCACATGGTAGACTGGTGGAAGGTAACGGGCACAAAGTATGCTGCTGGACATCCAAACGCTAATGTAATAGTGCCGCTCTTTCTGTTAAGATTAAGAATATTTTGATTCAAAACATCCTAATTTCGAACAGCATACTGGCTATAACTTTAAAAATGTTGCAAAATACGACCACAATGACTTCATTTTGTCACATGAGCTGCAACAAAATATGATACTCTGTAGATCGACAATTTCATCGTTCTGAAGACTGCCGTGAATGATATAAAAATTATTTCTACTTCTTTGCATAAGAGGAGATCAACTGCAGTTTTTACTCCTACTAGTACTAGCTTCATCTGTAGTTTACACTCATCCTCATCTTCGGAGTTTTCTGTCTGGTCAAATAAAATAATACGACATAATTTTCAAGAAACAGAAGTTAACTGGCAACTACGAATACCAAAACCAGAAGTACAACTAAAACAAGCTGAAAGGTTTATATGTTCAGCAAACGAGAAAGAAACAATAATGTTACCTCAGTGAGGAACTTGAAACTTGTAGCTCAGAAGAGGAGCATGTAGAAAAACTGTGGCCCGAGTTTATAAGGTTAGATGGTCTTACACTGGACAGATATGTACCCAGTACTATGGTTAATAAGGGTAAAGATCCTTCACGGCGCACACTCACTATAGTGAAACTCCTAAAGAAACAGGAAAATCTGTATAATAGGTGTAAAAATAGGACAGAGCTATAGATAGAGGAATGCTGAATGAAACGCGTTTGGCAGTCAAGAAAGCATTACGTGAAGTATTTACCGTGGTAGAATAGTCTATCACAAAACCCAAACAAATTTTAGTCATATGTAAAGGCCGTTAGCGGCGCCAAAGTTAGTGTCCAGTCAGTCAAGGACGAGATTGGGACTGAAATTCAGAGTAGCAAATCAAAAGCAGAAAAGCTTAACTCTGTTCTCAAATGTTCCTTTACAAAGCGAAACCCAGGAGTATTACTCTATTTAATTCTCTTAACATAAGAAGATGAGTGTAACAGGTATTAGTATCAGTGGCGTTGAAATCACTGAAACTGAACGAAGCCCCAGTGCCCAATGGAATCCCTTTCAGATTCTACACCCATTTCGCAGTTGAGTTAACCCACCCGTTAACTACGATTGTCGTAGTCCATCCAACAAAAAAACAGTATTCGTAGTTGGAACAAGGCACAAGCCACACGTGTCTATAAGAAGAGCAGTAGAAGTGATCCACAAAAGTACTGTCCAATATCCTTGACATCGCTTTCTTGTACAAGCTTAGAATATGTTCTGAGCTCAAACATAATGAGGTATCTCGAACAGAGCGACCTCCTCCGGGCCAACCGTCATGCATATCAGAAACAAGATCACGTGAAATCCAACTTGCACTTTCCTCAAATGACATTCTGAAAGCCATGAATCAAGGCAGTCAGTTAGGTGCAGTATTTCTCCATTTCGGAAAATCATTTGAGTCAGCACAACACCTACGCTTATAGTGAAAATTACGATCACATGGGTTATCAGACAAAATACGAGGGGCGTTCAGAAAGTAATCTCCGATCGGTCGCGAAATGGAAACGACTATGAAAATCCGATAAAGCTTTGCACAGATGTGTTGGGTAGTGTCTCTAGTATAACCCCAGTTAGCATCACGTCGCTCTTCTCATTTCTGAGCTCGCAGTGAGTGCGTAAAGATGTCTACAAAATAGTGTCTGCCGCCAAGTACGAGGGCCTGGTGAGAAATTTCGCCTGAAGCTATGCAGCTAACATTACATAACTGTCGTGCTGTTTCTTCTTCAATACAATTCTCAGCCGCATTCTGCAGGGGCAATGAAAATGCTCCTGCATCGTTTTCAAATGGAAATGTGAGATTACCCACAATACAGTCCGCAATTGTCTCCCCCTGAGTTTCATCTCTGGTCACATGAACCGCTGTCTTTGAAGACAACATTTTGACACAGACATCGAGGTGTAGGCCAGCGTGGAGAATTGGCGGAAAGCACTGGCGGCTGCCTTCTATGATGAGGCTATTGAAAAGTTGGTACAACGCTATGACAAAAGTCTAAGTCAGAACGGCGACTACGTAGAGAAGTAGCTGAAAGGTGTAGCTAATTGTTACAAGTAAAACATTTCTGATGTTTACTGTGGTTTCAATTTGGCAATCAATCGGAGCTTACTTTCTGAACAGGCCTCGTATGTGACTGGTGTGAGGATGTCTTGGTAGGAAGGACGCTGAGTGTTACTTTGGATATAGAGACATTGACATCTCCAGAAGCAACGTTTGATGTACCCCACGAAAGTGTGTTGCGTCTCTAGGAAGAGATATTAACAGTAACCTCAAACTTTTAGCAGATGAAGTTTTCTTCAACGAAGTGCAGTCAGGAATTCGCTTGGACATCGATAAAATTTGAAAGTGACCCAATGTTTGGTGGCTTGTTTTAACTGTTCAAAAATGTGAAATTTGGCGCCTTACGAGATGAAAATATGCAGTATTCTATCAATATAGTATTGGTGAGCCACAGCTGGAATCCGTAAATTCATAGAAACACTTGAGTATAACACTTAGTAGGGACATGAAGTGGAACGACCACTTAGGTTCAGTCCTAGATAAACTTCGGTTTATTGGTAGAGTACCAGGGAAATGCAGTCAATCTACGAGGAGATCGCTTCCAAATCACTCGTGTGGCTCATCCTAGAATATTACTCAAGTGAGTGGGACCCGTAGCAGATAAGACTAGCACCGGGTAGCGAATGTTCACAGATAAGTGCAGCACGGATAGTTACAATTTTTTTTGACCCGCGGGGAAGTGACATTGAGATGTTCAAAGAACTGAACTGGTAGCCTCTTGAAGACAGACTGAAACTATACCGAGAAAGGCTACGAACAGCGGTTCAAGAACTTGCTTTATGTGATGAGTCCAGAAATATACTAAAACCTTCGACATATTGATCCCGTAGGTTCAAAATGGTTCAAATGGCTCTGAGCACTATGGGACTCAACTGCTGAGGTCATTAGTCCCCTAGAACTTAGAACTAGTTAAACCTAACTAACCTAAGGACATCACAAACATCCATGCCCGAGGCAGGATTCGAACCTGGGACCGTAGTGGTCTTGCGGTTCCAGACTGCAGCGCCTTTAACCGCACGGCCACTTCGGCCGGCGATCCCGTAGGGATCGTGAGGATAAGATTAGATTAATTACATCACCCTCAGACGCATTTAAACAATAACTTTTCCCGGGCTCCATACGTGAATAGAAAAAATACTAATAACAGGTACAGTTGGACAAGCCCTCTGCCGTACAGTTCACAGTGGTTCGCAGAATGTAGTTGCAGATGCAGAAGTAGATGCTGGACGTGTTGGCATTAACGCACACTAATAGCAATTATAGGTAATAAAACTCATTGGAAGTGCCAATATTTTTTATATGTTTTCACAAAATTTGTTTCTTCCGGTGCCTTGTACTGTCTTCGAGTTCATCTACATTTTTCGCTCATCACGTAGCGACTTGATGTAATGAACAAAATTATGAACGGTGACAGTTAATTTACGGCAAAATGGAGTTGGCACAATTGGGTACACACTTTTTATTAAAACAGATCAGAATATTCTTGTTTGTTTTACACGTCTGCACCAGCAATTAATTTACACATTCAACAGCAAAAAAAGTAATGAAATTACTGGTCGTTCTTGTTTTCTCACGCTGTGTATTATTTATCAGCATACAAAAAGAGTAAGAACGCTTTTGTGAAACCAGCTTGACGCTTTTGAAGATGTTTGTTTCAATGCGAATTTTCTTAAGATAACCGATCATATGAATTTTGGCGTTACGGTAATCTGCATGATCGTTCTGTAAATGTGCCCATGTGATGTCGTTAGAAATGCTGATGTTCGAAAAGTGAATGTCACCCATAATTTAAAAATAAAACAAGATGAATTAATCAAGGTGTTTTGTAAAAATAAATTTACCAATTTAAGTAGGAGCTAACTCACTATCAATCTCTTGCTGTAAGTGGCAAATGACTTTGGAGGATTTGAGCAGCACCCAATAAATTTCTGCATAATATAGCGTGGTGCCGAGAAAGGAACCTAAGCCGGCCGCGGTGGTCTAGCGGTTCTGGCGTTGCAGTCCGGAACCGTGGGACTGCTACGGTCGCAGGTTCGAATCCTGCCTCGGGCATGGGTGTGTGTGTGATGTCCTTAGGTTAGTTAGGTTTAAGTAGTTCTAAGTTCTAGGGGACTTATGACCTAAGATGTTGAGTCCCATAGTGCTCAGAGCCATTTGAACCATTTTTGAGAAAGGAACCGCACAACACCGTTCCACGGCACTTTTCAAATAACGGAAAGAAACTGTACAATGGCCCATTAGAAACGACGTCTTACCAATTTAAGTAGGAGCTAACTCACTATCAATCTCTTGCTGTAAGTGGCAAATGACTTTGGAGGATTTGAACAGCACCCAATAAATTTCTTCATAATGAGGTAGAAACATAAAAGGTACTTCAAAAATTTACAATGGCTAACAGGAAATCAGGTATGTCACTTCAGGATACTTAACAAAACGCTACTGGTGGCCTTACTACTTCGTAAAACCTGGAACACGTTACTACTAATGGTAAGAAAGTTCACTGAAGCAATAATTTTGTGGAACTCTACGACAGCTAGTCGCGTTACTACGCTTTTTTATCGGCGTATGTAGAAGTCATGCAGTGCAGATGCTGAATTCATGACGCTTGAAATTATACCTTGGCTTATAGGTTTTTACTAGTGACCATGACATTCTCTAGATGGAAAAGTGGACTTCTGCTTACCCCCTTCACATTACCAACAGGTCATATTGGGTTTCAGTCTACATTATCGAATTAATCTATAACGAGTAACACTTGCATCATACTGTTTTTGGAGTCAGGACTGCTACTGTATGCAGTCATAACAATGTCAGTTATGAACCGATTAGGACACCTTCTAGATAGCGAAATGGTTTGGTAAAATCTTCAATTATCGACGATTAATGTAGTAACAGATCGTCCACACATACTAACAAAATAGAAACCGACAGTAACATTGGTAATGTACTGCGAACCTAGCGATGCGACGTGGAAGTTTCCCTTTTCCTATTCCCTTCATGGATAATGTGCTCTTCTTTGAGGCACCTAAATTTCTTCCATCAGTCTAACGTGGCGAAATATGGCAGACTAACAAATAACAATCAAGAATTAACCGAATAAGGGAACAGAGGTTAGCTGAAGTAGCTTGGGTGACACTGAAAGAAATATCTTAGGAAATTAAGTATTAAAACTAAGCCCTGAAGAAAGACGTTCCTGGCCATCGCTTTGCTTCAGACGAAGAGTTTCGCGCCTGTATGTAGTCATGATACCCTAGGCAACAGCAATTTTTTTTCTATAGAGGTCTTGAACCGTCTTCTCACAGCGTAACTTTATTATCAGTTATGGCGATTGATTTCGAAATAAACGGCTAACTTACATTTTTCTGTCTGCCTGGTTTTCATTTGCCAGTCCTTTATTGTTTCTGAAGTTATTACGTAATGACAGAGAAAACGAGATACAAATGACTATGTAAAGGTTGCCGCTATTTACTCCATTTTAAACATTTTTTATGTGTTAGTAAGTACGTATTTTCTCGAGTTAAGAAATCCTATTGCTTTGAAATATTCGAGCCATGTGTTAACTTGTTTTTGCAGTTCGAAGTAGCGTGGGGAGTTTTCCATCCACTATGAATTTTGATTTTCTTATTAATAAACTCTACTGTCATCACTAGTTCATTAATTCTGTTACTATATCATGACATTTAATGACACTGACTGCCTCTCACAGTACTGTATCGCGATTCAGTACTGACAGAAAGCAAGCTGTTTAGCCGCTGACGTGTTAGAACAAATATCAGACCCTCAGTACAGACATAATTTGCCTAGGCGCTACAGTAGACAGACTAGCCACGAGTAGTCTATTTGGACACTTTCATGCAATAAACTCAGTACCATTTCCAGCTGTGTAACTATGCAAGCATTTCTTTCCTTTCAAGAGACAAGTTCGAGAATTGCCAAGTTGTTAATTTATTTCCTTTGCATTACAGTGCCGCGTATCTGTATGCGACAGTTATCGCGTCAGGCTAGCAATAGCACAGTAAGCTCATTTTAGAAATCCGCTTATTCTTTTACATGCTCCCATGGTAGAAGCATATGAATAAATACGAGAAACTCCAAATTTCTGTAGTTGTTCCGTTTCAGTCTATATTTTTCCGCTGTAAATTACGTTTCAGTTTACACCACCTTACCAGCAAACGCTTAATTAATGAAAAATTCTCGGAGTAGGAAGTTTTTCGCAACCATTTTTGCATGGCTGTATTATTCATATTCGTTTTTACAACCGCGGCTGCGCCAGTAAACGAGTTTTTAACACGTGTCGTAACACAAGTTTTGAGGTCGCATGAAAAAGAAAATGTCCGCCAGCAATTTAGGTCGAAGTCATAGCGAAAGAAAAAACTCGAAGCCGCCACAGTGAAATACAGGCAGGACTTCCCGGTCCTTTGATGTAAATTTTCGTGAAAGCTTCACGTGCCGGTACGTCGTTCATAAAGAGGGCCGTAGCTAGTATTGCAGCAGAGTCATTTGTACTTTGTGCGCCTCAACCCTAGAAGTTAAGAGGGGAAAAACAAATCTTTCGTCCAAATTCTCGCTAGTGAATAAGTGAGTGTTCCACCAGTTTCTGTTTGACACGTTACAGAAAATTCTTGCAGTGGCGCAATTGCTGGCCGGAAGCTCACGGCGAATAATTTTCATCACTCAAAAGAAAGTACACAAGAGGTCTTGGGAGTTACATATTTAAGATTGTCACACTGATGTAGACAGAGATGAAGGACAATCATAACGTTCATCTATGACACGATAACAGTTGATACGCGCCCAGTTTGACTAACTGTCAAATATAATTTCTAGTCAATAATTAGGGATGCGAAATGCCAGTAAAAATTAAAAGAAAATTCTTGGATTTCCTTCTCTAAATGAAATCGTTTCAGATTCAGTAGGTGCATCTAGACCTTTATATATATATATATATATATATATATATATATATATATATATATATATATATATATATATGACGGCCGTTATTGGTCGTATACTATCAATAGTTATACCTATCACCAGCAACCTGAATAACATCGATGTCCTGATTTCCTCTAACTGTGATTTAGATCCCTCCACAGAAATATGATACATTTATTAGGACCTTCTATTTCCAGTTCTACATTTATGACCACACAATACTTTTATTTTCTTAGGCCGATGTAGATGATACGTGTTATCGACAGGGATGGGCAAAATAGTTCTTTTCAGGGATCGGAACAGAACCGCATATTCAATGGAGTAAGAGAGCTCCTTTTCGTAACTCATAACTCACCATTCACTTACTAAAATAAATAAAAGGAAGAAACCTTGCCTATTTAATTCTAGGTCTTTTTGTCTTTATTTTTACCTTGTTTATACTTGTCTCCAAAGAACATAGATAGAGGATTTATGAATTTGCGTTACGTTTCTTGCAGTTTTAAGATGTTCGAGAAGCCCTACATTTCGCCTTCAGTTAAAAATTAGATATAAGATAGAAAATTCTAAATACTTTTATCATTGGGAAATCATAAAAATTAATCTCATGCTTGTTATATTTCACTATGTTATTTAAAACAAAATCTAATACAAAAACTACAATATAATAAAAATTAATTTTCTAAGTTCTGAAGGTCGTTCAGTAAAGAATGCCGCCAAATTTATTTTTACAGTCGTTAACATATTTAGGAAAATGTGCTATTAGATGCTTCTGTTTTAATGCTTCTTCTGTACGTTTGAGATGTTTCGAACAACTCCTACAGATAGGGTACCCTCAGTAAACCATCAAAATCGCCTCTAGAGACACTCGTTGCAAGCAAATTGTTGTCACTCCTTTTTGCGGAAATAGAAATCGTAGTTAACATCCATAAACGTTTACGTGCAGTTTATGGTAATGATGCACTCAATGGGGTTACTGTTGAGCGATGGATAACCATGATCGGCCACTGTCGGAACATCCTGTCAGCCTCATCCATCATATAGCCTTGACCGGCCGCCATTTTTTTTCCATCTGCTTGGACCACTTAGGGATTCTCTTCGTGACACACACCTTGAAGACGATGAGAGCGTAAATCGTCTGGTGAAAACATGGCTATGAACAATGGTCAAGACCTTTTATCAACAGGGAATAAATGTTCCTACACAACGCTGGTGTAGTGCCATGGAATATGGGGGAAACTGTGTAGAAAAATAGTAAAGTACATGTAAAAGGAATATTGAGTCATATTATCATCAAATTATAACTCTTAATGTGAAACATGTTCTGATACAAAACTTGTGGGACAGTATTTGTTGAACGATCATGATTCAACTGACCTTTACATTCAATGTGACAATACACGTCTAGTTCACCAATCGTTTCAGGTCATGTGTCGTGGTTTCCTTGGAGCTGAATGATGGTCTCATCGTATTCCTTTCAAACTGAAGAATACCCACACGTTATAGCACCAACTGATTGCTGATTTTTTTAAAAAAATTCTTGTATTTTAGGAAGTTTGCTTAAGGAAAATCGACTGTAGTAAATTGTCTTCACGGGTTTGCCGCCGGATGATTGTCAGCTCTTGCAGCCTTCGAAATTGTGTGGATGACAGTTTTTCGGAAGTAAGACGGTATGTCGCAAGTCTCATACATTCTACACACCAACGGGGACAGTTGTTTTGTTGCCACTTTCCTCAATGAGTTTAGAAATTCTGATAGGATGTTATCTATCTCTTGTGCGGTATTTGACAATAGTCCTTCAAAGCTCTTTTAAACTCTGATTCTACAATTGGATCTCCTATCTCTTTCAAATACGTAGATTGCTGTTTCTTCTTCTATTGGACCAGAGAAATCTTCCCCCTCATAGATGCTTTTAATGTACTCTCTCCATCTATCCGCTCTACTATTTCCACCTATCCGCTCTCCTATTTCCACCTATCCGCTTTATCGTCTGCGGTTAGCAGTTAAATTCCCGTTGCACTCTTAAAGTTACCACCCTTACTTTTAATTCCACCGAATGTTGTTTTGAATTTCCTGTATGCTGAGTCAGTCCTTACGACAATCTTTTCTTTTTCGATTTCTTCACTTTTCATGATGCCATTACTGTATTCCTGAATTTCCCAGAACATTTTTGCATTTCCTTCTTTCTTTGATCAGCAGAAGGATTTTTTCTGTTACCCAAGGTGTCATCGCAGTTACCTTCTTTGTAGGCATCTTTTTCTTCCCAACTTCTGTGATTGCCTTTTTTACAAATGTCCATTGCTCTTCAACGGTATTGCCTATTGAGCTATTCCTTATTGCTGTATATATATCCTTAGAGATCTTCAAAAGTATCTCGTCATTCCTTAGTACTTCCGTATCCCACTTCTTTACATACTGATTCTTCCTGACTAATCTCTTACCCTTCAGCCCACTCTTCATCAATACTACTTTCTGATCTGAGTCTATATCTGCTCCTGGGTAAGCTTTACAATCCAGTATCTGATTTTCGAATCTCTGTCTACCACGATGTGGTACAACTGTAATCTTCCCGTACCACACGACCTTTTCCAAGTATACATCCTCCTCTTGAACAGAGTGTTGGCTATTACTAGCTAAAATTTATTACAGAAGTCAATTAACCTTTCTCTTCACTCATTCGTTGTCCCAAGCCCATATTCTCCTGTAGCTATTTCTTCTGTTCCTTCTCCTACAACTGCATTCCAGTCCCCATGACTATTAGATTTTCATCTCCCTTTACATACTGTATTACTCTTTCAGTATCCTCATACTTCCTCTATCTCTTCATCTTCAGCTTGCGATGTCGGCATGTATACCTGTCTGTGTTGGTTTGCTTTCGATTCTGTTAACAACCTAATCACTGAATTGTTCACAGTTCCTACCTCCTATTCACAACAAACTGTACTTCTGTTACACCATTTACTCCTGCTATAGATACTACCCTATACCCATGTGACCGGAAATCATTGTTTTTTTTCATTTCACTTCACTGACACCTATTATATCTACATTGAGCCTTTCCATTTCCCTTTTTAGATTTTCTAGCTTCACTACCACAATCAAGCTTTTGATATTCCACGCCCCGAATCGTAGAACGTTATTGTTTCGTTGATTATTCAACATTTTCCTCGTGATCACCCCCCTCCCCCCTCCCTCCCCCCCCCCCCCCCCTTGGCAGATCCGAACAGTTTTTCAATTACAGGCCACATGCAGTGGTTTCCTTTGCGTCTGCATCCCAATGCCGTTGATCATCGCTGATTCTTCCGCCTTTAGGGACAATTTCCCGCCATAAGGACAAGAGAGTGTCCTGATCATCTGTCCTCTCCTCCGTTCTCTTTTACAAGGCCGTTGGGAGAATGAGGGTGACTTCTTACGCCACAATTCTCCGGCCGTCAACGCTGATTGTTAATCAATATTTAAGCAGTGGCAGGTTCGGAATCCAGGTCCGAGGACGTTTTGATTACTAATCAAAAACGCTACCCATAGACCGCTAACAAAAAAAATGGTTCAAATGGCTCTGAGCACTATGGGACTCAACTGCTGTGGTCATAAGTCCCCTAGAACTTAGAACTACTTAAACCTAACTAACCTAAGGACATCACACACATCCATGCCCGAGGCAGGATTCGAACCTGCGACCGTAGCAGTCGCACGGTTCCGGACTGCGCGCCTAGAACCGTGAGACCACCGCGGCCGGCAGACCGCTAACCCCCAGCATCTTACTGACCTGCTACAGCAAGACTGAATCTAGGTGTGAAATATGATTAAGACCGCCTTTAATTTGCGATTACCGCTCTCGACGAAGGACGGATATCGGGTAGTATGGTATAGTCACAACGTGACTGATAGCATAGTCAAAACAAAAGTTCTTGGAGGGAGCTGACAGAAATACGGCCGCATTATCACGAACAAGGATTTTTGGTGGACCGACATTGGAGAAAATGCTAGTAAAGCGGTTAATGGTGGCACAAATTATTATTGCTCTACTAGGAATAAGCCATTGAAAGGGGCTAAACGCATCAACGACTACGAAGATGTGTCGATAACAGTGTATAGTACTGGGTGAGGGACCAATATATGAGCAAGATGATCAATAAACAGCTTATTCATAGGACTGTCCTCCCGTAAGAAACACAAAAGCCACTACTGGGTGTTCGAGTTCGTCTTGTCCGTCTTACACAATGCGCATTTCACCATGAACTTCTTAACGCCTTTTACCAAACCATTCCAAGTAGCATGCCGTTTAATCTTACGAAGTGTTCCAGCTAAGCCCAAACGTGCACCTCACAGGGAAGCATGAAATTAATTAAAAATAGCCTGAACCAGACTATTAGAAAGACAACTCTTCCGCTTCTGACCATGGTGGGTGCGGTAGCGAAGAAGGTCCCGGGACAACAAGTATGGCTTCACTCTTAAGGATCCTTTCCCTGACCCGGGCCCAATAACAGTTCTGACACTTCTGTTCCTTCAGAGTGCCAAACAAACAGGGCAACTCGTTAAAACTGCAGCAACCCTCTCTTCGACCAACCCACACTCTACAGCCTTATGGTATTCCTCATCTTCGTCCTCTGGAACTTTCTACGCAGCGCATCCGCCACCTGATTTTCTTTACCGCGTAGATGTTTGACTATGAACGTAAATATAGAAATCCAGATAGCTCAGCATGCGATGCTCCTGGTATTTCATGGTCTTGCCAGCAGCCAAATCAGCCCTTGAGTTTCTGTGTCGAAGCAGAATGGCTTATGCTCCAATAAAAGCGGAATTGTTCAAGCGGAAAAGAAAGAGCCAGCGCTTCCAATCCATAAACAGAGTATCTACACTTTGCCTCAGACAACCTGCACGACGCGAACGCGAGGGTTTTCCGCTCACCCTGTTCCATCAGAAGAAACACCGTAGCCACTCCTAAATGGGAAGCATCGGTGTGCACAACGAATCCTCGATTAAAGTCAGGAATGCCCAATACCGGTGCACTCGCAAGAGGTTTCGTCTAGGCACTGAAGGTCTCCCGCTGGGCCGACGAACTATGGAAATGCTCATTCTTCCTTCAGATACGTTTAAGCGGGGCAGCTATTAGGTCAGAGTTAGGAATATTCTTACTTAAAAAATTACAACCCTAATAAAATTCCGCACTCCTTTCTTATGTCTGGGAGGCTTGATGTCATAAATGACTGGGATTAGAGACTGATCAATAGTCACGTCGGCACTTGAGACAGCGTGTCCCAAAAATGAAATCCAAACGTGGACAACATTCATCTTCGATTGCTTAACTGTCAGTTCAACCTCCTTAAGCCTACTTAAAACGTGATACAAGTGATGCAGGTGATCCTCAAAGCTCTGACCATGTAAGTGATTATAAACACAACTAAACGTAAGGTCCCCCAGCACCGAATCAAGTAGTTGCGACAATACTGCTGCCCCAGTAGTGAGGCCAAAAGGCACACAAATTCATACAAGTTGTAATTGGTGGAAAATGGGGTGACACTTTTAGATTACTCACGTAACGGAAATTGATAGTATGCCTGACTGAGATCCATGACACTAAGAAAATTAGTGCACAAATACCAAGGAAAACAATGATGTGAATCAAGTGCAACTTTCTGATTAAGAGTTCTGTAATCAACAACCGGCCTTAGGCACCAGAAAAATCGGAAAAGCATAATGTGACACTGATGGCTTAATAATGTGGACCTCCAACACTTCATCATTAGCTCGACGAACCTCTTTCACTTTATGAGGTGAGAACCTATGTGGGGTCTGCCTCACAGGTACGGAATCAGCTCATTGAATCATATTTAATGTGGTTGGTAACACCTAGTCAATGAGGACTACAGGAAACTGTTATAGAAAGTCCAAACACTCTCTTTCTGAGAAGGAATTAGACGGTACAAAAATGGCTCTGAGCACTATGGGACTTAACATCGCTGGTCATCAGTCCCCTAGAACTTGGAACTACTTAAACCTAACTAACCTAAGGACATCACACACATCCATGCCCGAGGCAGGATTCGAACCTGCGACCGTAGCAGTCGTGCGGTTCCGGGAATTAGACGGCTCTAATGAAAGAGCCCTTCTTCTCTACCAACCATATGACCACCATGCTACACTTTATGGTGCAAAATGGAATCTTAATATTAGCATTAAATTTTAGAAAACATTGGCGTCAACATAATTAATAACACAATGGGTTCCAAGCAAAATATCACAAATAAAGTGACTAACATAGTAAGTCCCTTAACAGTCAAAAATTAAAATGGCCAGGAACGTTTCCGTATTTCAAGTTTCAGACGACATCGGCTCAGGAAATGCAAGGCACTACCTTTACCGCCTCTAAATTTATATTGGCCCGGGTCAACATGAAAACCCTCCCATGCTACGAGAGTGAAGATAAAATTTGCTATTTACCAATGATACTGAACAGCCAGAATCCAATTGTGCACGCGCTGGTTTGGAATTCAGACTCTCATAAATGTAAGGCAGAGGATTAGCCTGAGTGCTACATACATCATACAAGCGATGCAGCAGTGCGCGCTTAGCCTTCCTACGCATCCTGCAACCTGGCTCCATTGGTCGCCCCTTGTCTGCCTCCGATCCCTAACCAAATTCCCTGTTTGATGACACTGAACACATGTCTTCTCCTGTCAGCCCTAATAATCAGTCTGAGGGGACGGCCACACTCCACTTCATGTCTGTCACTCATATAGTACGAAATTCTCACTTATTAGTCACAAATTTAACAGTGTCTTTTGTTGAAACTGTAGAACACAAACTACCATAAGACTTTGGTCTTTCAAAGATCAGTAAACAAATACGATCCTGTGGTCGTATTCCTTTCAAAATTACGTGACCCACATCACTTTCGGGTAAATCCAGTTCGAGGGCAGCACACGAACTGGACAGACTTTCAATATAAAAACTCAAATCTTCATGGACCTCTTGAAAACTGAAACAGTAATCACTAACCAGTTCCTCTCCCGTACTCATCCCTATGCTCTCTCTGATAATTAATTTACGAATCTCAGACGGTAAATTATGTTTCTGAATAGACTCTTCTAATACTCTATGCAACAGGCCACTCATCAGAGGGAATATAATCTCCAATGTAAATGTTTGTGACAGGTGCATGAGCAGTGCGTGGTTTTTACTCTCTCAGTTATCTCCAAAAAGGTCATCACAGCTGGACTACTTTCCACCGACAAATTCTCTTACAATAGGTAACAAATAATCCGGTAACTTACCAAACCCCTGCAAAAAATCAGTTTTGTTACCACCTATACGTACACTCATCCCTCAGACTCACCATCAGCAGCCAATTTAAAAAACTGACATGCTTTGAAAGGTGCGTAAGTCTGTTTGAATTTGTAAAATCTGTGAAGGACGGGAAGCCTCTGTAAATACTGAGAAGAGGTCAGTAATGCTGTCAAACAAATCCTGGGAATTTGCCAATTTGCGAATATGACGCTCCCAGCTGTTCTAAAACTGTGTCGCACATCAGCAAGCAGTTCATCACAAGAGGCAGACGCAGCTCTTACTTCGCCCAGTGTGTCTGTCGCCAAATGTTCCGACCGTCCTAAGAGGCCCCTCAACTTACGCGAGGTCTACAACGCTTCCTTCAACCGGAGCTCTGAAGATTTACAATGAGGCTTGATTTCTTTAAGTAGCTGTTACTCGTGACAGGTCTGAGTGTAGTTTCTATCTCTTCAACCAGCAACCACTTTCAACAGTGCCAGTTCATACAAATCTATGGCCCCTAGGATTTGTATTTACTCAGCTATCAGTGGAAGCTTGCAGGGTCCAAAATCCAGAAGTCCATGGATCAAAACTGTGCTCAGCTACAATTGAAGTCCCCCTCCGTTCTCCTGCTATGTTTCCTAAGAAATAAACTAAAAGAATCCTTAAAACTTAAACCATACAGGTAAAATCAATTAACAACTGCCTAACATTTTAAAGACATGTGAGCAAACTTAAAGAAAGAGAAGGACAAATCGTTCAAATCGAGGGGTGCCAGGACCGCAACCCAGAGGCCAAAAATTTTACAAATTACACTCTTCATTACAAAGTTATAATGTAGTTAATAATCAGTCCACATTCACATGTACGTAAGAACTAAATTTCAGTTTCATATATTTCTTTTCTTACAAAAGGGCGCAACATGCCGCAGTGCAAACATAATGCTAACAGCGGTTGCTCTCACGTAAATAACACTGAAAAAACTAACCAGCCAACTATTTAAGGGAGAATAAACATAAGTTTAACAGCCAAACAAGTATAAAACACTTACACCAAACTTAAGCAATGGGCCAGGTAACTTTAAAACTTACTTAAAACAAAAAAAAAAAAAAACTACGAAACCTTAACAGATCTTCAGCAACACCAGCAAGCGAGCTGGAAGATCAATTAAATCACTGAATGTTTCATGTTTATGGTCGTACATCAGAAACCAAATTTACTCAGTTCCACAAACTGCAGTTTAGATTTAGATAACACAATTCAATTGAGACCAGCAAAGGCCCAGAAAACTTCAACATTGGATGCTCAGTTAAATTAATTCATGTTTCATATTTATAATCGTATAAAGGAAATCAGATTAATGCAGTAGCACAAACTGGAGATCAGATTCATATACAAGTATTCACTTAAGAATTGCATAAACCAATTAAAATTAAGACCTCTGGTCTCAAACAGGAGCCACCAAAACATTTCCGGCGCCAACAAACCTGCATTTCATCATTACGTAAGGACAGTGTTCACCATGACCAGTCCTACTGTAATGTACAACTCAAATGACTCCACCAATCTCGCTGTTCACTCATCCTGAAGCCAAGGTGAAATCAACACAGTGCCATAACCTCCGCAGTATAGCATCTTTTTTGCTGCTCAGCGTCAAGTCCGCCACAATTAAGCATAATGCGATGATCACTTCCGTACAAATGTATGGAATCCTTACAGGGGTGAATCAGCAACGACGGTCGCTTGTCGTTGTAGAAAGTTCACTGCAACAGGTTCAACGTAACTTCACTAGCACGGTTAATTACATCACCCGTTCCATATAGCGTTGTCCACAGTCCGTGTCACCATGAACGAGAACTCCGCCAGAAAAAACTCACATTCAGGTCGCTTGGCGACACAACACGTCGAGACGGTTTGCGAGTGCTGCAGTTCCATCCCGCCCGATATTAGCTAGTAAACCTCGCGTTTAAGGACCGTCTCTCTTATCGTACGTTTCTTTACATGAAATTACCGATAAAAAGTCACGTAACTGGTACTACAGTCACAAATTTTATTAAAATGAATCGAAACACACATTTTGATGTCTGTTGCACACAGTTACAAAATAGTTTCTCTCTGGACTTGGAGTAAACAAACAGATAGAAGACACAAATGATTCCCGAGATTAGGCCAAAACACAAGCTACCTAGCCTGAAGCTATACTCGACGAAGAGTAGACTGAACAGAATGGAGGATATTGTTTGACTTCTTTAATTTATAATAGTTTACAAATTTTATTGGTAGGAATGTTTGCTTTCACTGGCTGAAAGGATCATTATTATATTTCATTTGTATATTATTTGGTATGAGAAGCAGCTAATATCACAGGTCTGCGACTTAAAAATTGTTTCAAATTTATTAAGTAATTTTTATAGTGTTTTCAACGCTGATTTCGGAAAAAAATAGTGAAAAAATTCAATCACGTGCAGTTATTTCACAAATTGCTTGTCTAGTTTTAGTTTTTTTCGATATTTCAGCTCTCTAGTGAGTTTGAACTTTGGTTTTTAGGATCTCCATTAACTGTTTTTTTATACCTGATATACTTAAAATAAAGAGCAATTAGGAGAAACCAGCAGTATTTTCATGTCGGTGCCTTTCTGTAGCGCTACCCCTTCCTTACTCCGCCAGCACCAAGCACTGAGCTTCTGCTATTGTCCTTCAGTTCATAATACCTCTTCACTCTGTGCTGTTCACATGTTGTTGTTACTAGTGCTTTAAAGTAGTGAGTGTTTTCTTGTGTTGTGAAGTTGTTTTATCGACAATGGGCAATGGCTACCAGAAGATGTATAAACTCGCCAGATTGCTTCTGCTACGGTTGTGGTAACTATACCGTTAAAAAGTAACAAAGAAACATTTCCAATTTTGTTGAAGAAGTATACTTCGCCTAATTTGGTATAAAGTTAGACGATCAAGATAAGCCTTGTGTCCAACACAAAGTTTGTTCAGTGTGTGTTGAAGAACTGAGGCAATGGTTTCAACGTAAAAAGCAGTCCTTACGTTTTGGAATACCATTGGTTTGGAGGGAGCCCAAAACTCATAGTGATGATTGCTGTTTTTGTTCTTGCAACGTACGAGGTTTCAATATGAAAAACAAAAAGGATATTAAACTTCCTGGCAGATTAAAACTGTGTGCCCGACCGAGACTCGAACTCGGGACCTTTGCCTTACCCTAACATTCAGTCCCATTCGCCCTCTTCCTCATGGACGTGAAGTACCAGTACCCTCTCCTCCAGATTCTTTGGATGATATAGATGATAACGAGCCATTGGCTCATCAAGGTGATAGTGAAGAAGACAGAGATTGCTACGATCCTGGCACAACCGATACCATTCCATTCTCACAGTCTGAACTGACCGATGTAGTTAGAGGCCTAGGCCTTTCTAAAGAATCGTCAGAGGTTTTAGGATCTAGACTGAAAGATAAACATATGTTGGCGCACGGTACATCCATTTCTTGGTATCGATTGAGGGAAAAGGGGTTTGTATCTTTCTTCTCTCAAGAAGGTGACCTGGTGTTTTGCAGTGATGTTCCGGGACATATGGCACGTTTCAAAATACAATATGCTCCTGATGACTGGACACTTTTTATTGATTCTTCAAAAAGAAGCCTTAAAGCAGTACTTCTACACAATGGCAATAAGTATGTTTCTATACCAGTTGGACACTCGGTTGACTTAAAAGAATGTTACGAAAACCTTGAACTGGTTTTAAGCAAACTCTGCTATTCAGACCACATGTTGTTGCTGTTGTGGTCTTCAGTCTTGAGACTGGTTTGATGCAGCTCTCCATGCAACAGTAAAGCTGCATGTCCTCGGGAAAAATTACGGCTGTAGTTTCCCCTTACTTTCAGCCGTTCGCAGTACCAGCACAGCAAGGCCGTTTTGGTTAATGTTACAAGGCCAGATCAGTCAATCATCCAGACTGTTGCCCCTGCAACTACTGAAAAGGCAGCTGCCCCTCTTCAGGAACCACATGTTTGTCTGGCCTCTCAACAGATACCCCTCCGTTGTGGTTGCACCTACGGTACGGGCATCTGTATCGCTGAGGCACGCAAGCCTCCCCACCAACGGCAAGGTCCATGGTTCATGGGGGAAGTCAGACCACATATGGATACTATGTAGTGATTTTAAAGTGATTTAAAAGCTGCTTGCTCAACAAAGCAAGTGAATGGGACAGTAGAGACAGGAAGCAACACTACATAAAAAAAGCTTGACCCTTGAGATAAACCTTAGAGGTAGAGGTTAAAAATGTTGAGAGGAAACGCATTGTGGATCCCAAAAAGGTGTTACTTCCACAACTTCACATTAAGTTGGGGCTGATGAAACAATTTGTTAAAGCATTTCCAAGAGAAGGGGAGTTTTTCAAATAGCTTTGTGGACAGTTTCCTGGTTTATCCGAGGCAAAGCTGAAGGAAGGAATCTTCGTCGGACCAGACATTAGAAAACTAATGACAGATCCCAACTTTGTGGACAAGTTGGAAACAAAAGAAAAGGTAGCATGTATATCTTTCAAATTAGTTGTTACCGAATTCCTAGGAAACAAAAGACATCTAAACTACAACACAATCGTCGCAGACATGCTCGACAACTTTAAGATGCTGGGCTGTAACAAGAGCATTAAAGTTCATTCTCTCCACTCACATCTTGACCACTTCCTTGCAAACCTTGGTGATGTAAGTGAAGAGCAGGGCGAAAGGTTCCATCAAGACATCAAAGAAATACACTCCTGGAAATGGAAGAAAGAACACATTGACACCGGTGTGTCAGACCCACCATACTTGCTCCGGACACTGCGAGAGGGCTGTACAAGCAATGATCACACGCACGGCACAGCGGACACACCAGGAACCGCGGTGTTGGCCGTCGAATGGCGCTAGCTGCGCAGCATTTGTGCACCGCCGCCGTCAGTGTCAGCCAGTTTGCCGTGCCATACGGAGCTCCATCGCAGTCTTTAACACTGGTAGCATGCCGCGACAGCGTGGACGTGAACCGTATGTGCAGTTGACGGACTTTGAGCGAGGGCGTATAGTGGGCATGCGGGAGGCCGGGTGGACGTACCGCCGAATTGCTCAACACGTGGGGCGTGAGGTCTCCACAGTACATCGATGTTGTCGCCAGTGGTCGGCGGAAGGTGCACATGCCCGTCGACCTGGGACCGGACCGCAGCGACGCACGGATGCACGCCAAGACCGTAGGATCCTACGCAGTGCCGTAGGGGACCGCACCGCCACTTCCCAGCAAATTAGGGACACTGTTGCTCCTGGGGTATCGGCGAGGACAATTCGCTACCGTCTCCATGAAGCTGGGCTACGGTCCCGCACACCGTTAGGCCGTCTTCCGCTCACGCCCCAACATCGTGCAGCCCGCCTCCAGTGGTGTCGCGACAGGCGTGAATGGAGGGACGAATGGAGACGTGTCGTCTTCAGCGATGAGAGTCGCTTCTGCCTTGGTGCCAATGATGGTCGTATGCGTGTTTGGCGCGGTGCAGGTGAGCGCCACAATCAGGACTGCATACGACCGAGACACACAGGGCCAACACCCGGCCTCATGGTGTGGGGAGCGATCTCCTACACTGGCCGTACACCACTGGTGATCGTCGAGGGGACACTGAATAGTGCACGGTACATCCAAACCGTCATCGAACCCATCGTTCTACCATTCCTAGACCGGCAAGGGAACTTGCTGTTCCAACAGGACAATGCACGTCCGCATGTATCCCGTGCCACCCAACGTGCTCTAGAAGGTGTAAGTCAACTACCCTGGCCAGCAAGATCTCCGGATCTGTCCCCCATTGAGCATGTTTGGGACTGGATGAAGCGTCGTCTCACGCGGTCTGCACGTCCGGCACGAACGCTGGTCCAACTGAGGCGCCAGGTGGAAATGGCATGGCAAGCCGTTCCACAGGACTACATCCAGCAACTCTACGATCGTCTCCATGGGAGAATAGCAGCCTGCATTGCTGCGAAAGGTGGATATACACTGTACTAGTGCCGACATTGTGCATGCTCTGTTGCCTGTGTCAATGTGCCTGTGGTTCTGTCAGTGTGATCATGTGATGTATCTGACCCCAGGAATGTGTCAATAAAGTTTCCCCTTCCTGGGACAATGAATTCACGGTGTTCTTATTTCAATTTCCAGGAGTGTAGAAAGAAGATATCAATTAAGACGGAACGTCAACATGATAGCGGACTACTGATGGATGATAAAAAGAGATGATCCTCAACGAGTCCATCTAATTTCAAACAACTTTCAAAAAATATTTATTTGCAGACCTGTGTAATTTACGCAGTATGAATTTCTGCCTATGCAATGCGAGCCCTACGTTTATGGCTATGGAATCCATCTTCCATGTTAAAATTTAATTACTGAAAGTTTAGTAGTTTAGTGTTTTAGTACTTGGAGGATCCTTTTCACATTAAAATAGGAGTCAGCAGATTCACACAATTAAAGCATTCAACAGATCATGGAGATTTCCTGTAGCTTGGCTATAATTCACACTGAAAGTTTAGATCTGGTGAAATCTTTAATTAACAATATTTTTAAGCTAATGTAAATACATTACTGAACAGGGAGTTAATAATCTTTAATTTCAAAGTAGTCTTTCATTGTGAATTTTCTTGTTAGTGCGTAAGATTTTCCCAATTCCTCGATGTACTAAATTTTACGATAACAGAAACTTTTCATTGCCATCATTTCTGACGAAATTAGTTAACTCATTGCAACCAGAACAACAAACTGACCTGAATAATAGGTTTGTGAGTGGACTTGATACCACAGTCTTCACAATTTTCGTAATATATGATTAAAGTAGGAACTTTAAAATCGAATTTTCAAACGAAAGTTAGCAAAAATTTTGTATAGATCTTAATATCTGAAATAGGGGTCCATGCAGAGTAGGATGGTGGGAGCCAACCTACTTTGTCACTAAAGTATGCAGACATGTGTTGATATCAGGACTTCGTGAGGCATCACCAGCGACGAGTGCAAATGTACGCCAGACCGGAATTCGAACCCAGGATCTCATGTTTACTAGGCAGTTACGTTAATCTCTGCACCACCTGGACCCAGTCCGCGCAGTTGTGACAAACACTTTCTCCTCACGCCCCACGGCCGAGCTACATTACCACTGAGCGCCACCCATCCACAGCCCTGTCCATGTTCTCCATGCCCGCTGCTCTGAGATTCGCACCGGAGGTTCGACGTAATAGTGAATCCGCAATGAAAGTGGTAGATTCATAGACCTCAAGGCGACTCAATTATGTGAGTGTGTGATGTCTGTTCTTTTAGACGTGTCCGAAAGGACAGACACAACACATTCATTTAATCGTTTCTCCTATATGGGCAATTGATCCATCCTCTTCGCTGTGGATGCACAATTACGTCCGACCTCCTGCGGGAATCGCAGAGTAGCGACAATGGATGACATGGATGGTGGCTGTGGATAGCTGGCGCTCGATGCGAGCGTGGGTCGGCCATGAGGTGTGACGAGATACTTCGCGCAGTTGCAATGAGCACTGTATTCAGGTGGTACAGTGGTTAACACAAATGCCTAGTAAGCAGTAGATCCCCAGTTAGAAACTTGGTTCGGCACATATTTTCACTCGTCGCCAGTGCTGCTGCACAATCTTCTGATGCGCCGGCGGGGGTGGCCGAGCGGTTCTAGGCGCTACAGTCTGGAACAGCGCGACCGCTGCGGTCGCAGGTTCGAATCCTGCCTCGGACGTGGACGTGTGTGATGCCCTTAGGTTAGTTAGGTTTAAGTAGTTCTAAGTTCTAGGGGTCTGATGACCTCAGAACTTAAGTCCCATAGTGCTCAGAGCCATTTGAACCAATCTCGTGATGCCACTGGTATCAACACTGCCCTTTCGGTTCGTTTCTTCCCCTACTCCTTGAATTTAAATCATATGTTCACATACTGCCATTTCTCTGTGCCACGCCTGTGGATATTGGCCAGAGGGGCGCTTCTTTTGGTGTCCAAGGTCTGTGACCTCGGGAGGCGTGCACCACTTCAAAATACCAGAAATCGGGGATTACAAATGTGCTGTAATAAATGGCACAGAGTATGAGAACCGTTTCTCAGCTCGGCAAATGAGCCGATGTCTTAATGGTAATGTGTGTTCCATAGGGGCGTGTACATAAAGAATATCGAATGAGATGCTGAGAAGATCTTTCGACGAATGCGTTAAGAAGTGGCAGACAGATTCTAGGAAGTGAGACAGCTCGTTATATATCTCATCAAAAGTATCCGGGCACACCTCTGTTATGTCAGACGACCACTAGATATGGAGAGCGTGCCGTGCTGAGACCGGTGCTGAATGAACCACGAGCCCAGACAACCGAGCGACGCAAAGCCAGCGGGCAGATGGACAGCGCGCGCCGCCCGCTCTAATTGACTGGCCTGCATCTTGCATCCCGAGCCGAACACGCACCTGCCACCGCTGCCCGCACAAACTAGGACGGCTCTGTCCGGTCTCCAGAACGAGTAAGTTCCTAGCCATACCTACCACAAAGAAAAATAGTCAACACTCATTCAGCATGGCCAGGAAAAGCACCACAAGACAAACACTACTACACCAATCATCTGACCATCTACATCCCCGAAAAGAAGCAGCTCATAGTTCTGCCCCCAAAGACTACACATAGTACCATTTTACAAACGCAAATGTAATGAGGTATAATAGTTCAGACTGCAAAAAGATAACGGATATCAAGGATCTCTAGTTACAAAATCGGGTAAGAAACTCAGAAAAACTTAAGAAAGAATAAAAAGCAAAACATCCCACACATGTAGATACCTATAACACCCACTCACCACACACACACACACACACACACACACACACACACACACACACACACACATACAAGGGTACAACACAGAAACTCAACAGACAAGCTGATGCATACACACATTCAAAAGCAAAGTGGCAGAAATGGGAACATCTTCAGCAAACGAGGACTAAAAACAACATTCCAAATCAATAACTCAGTACAGAAATGCCTAAAAGAGAAAAATAACATTGACATACACTAAAAATCAACCATTTACCAACGCACACTTAAGGCAAATCAGCATAACTTTTGAAATAAAGTATAAAGAACATAAAAGAGCATGGAAATATGACACCCGTCAATCAACATTTAGAGAACAACCCCAACGAGAAAGCCACCACCCTACTGCCATACGTACAGGTACGATAATAGACAGATATAATAATAACAAACGCCGCGCGGGATTAGCCGAGCGCTCTACGCGCTGCAGTCATGGACTGTGTGGCTGGTCCCGGCGGAGGTTCGAGTCCTCCCTTGGGCATGGGTGTGTGTGTTTGTCATTAGAATAATTTAGGTTAAGTAGTGTGTGAGCTTAGGGACTGATGAATTTAGCAGTTAAGTCCCATAAGATTTCATACACATTTGAACATTTTTTTTAATAACAAAAATTTCCTGATCATACGTGAGATTTTTCAAATTGAAATGACTCTAAGCACTATGGGACATAACATCTGAGGTCATCAGTCCGCTAGGCTTAGAACTACTTAAACCGAACTAACCTAAGGACATCACACACATCCATGCCCGAGGCAGGATTCGAACCTGCGACAGTAGCAGCAGCGCGGTTCCGGACTGAAGCGCCTAGAACCGGTCGGCCACAACGGTAAGCTAAAAATTTTCGACCCAAAAGCAATAACAGAAAAGAAACACATGATAAAAACACCAAACAAACATCACCAACCACACGTTATTCAAATAACACAAAGTACTATAGATAAAGAACAGCCGCCATAGATAAAAAAAATTATCACATTAATAAGACGACATACCCAACGGAGTTCACACACTGCTGTAACATAGTAAAGAAATAAATTTCCAGAAGAGAAGATGGGAAGTTAGCTCCCTTTACACACACATGTACGCACGCACGCGCACACACACACACACACACACACACACACACACACACCATTCGAAAAATATAAACACTTACACACACAGTGCAACATCAAACGATCTCGCTAACACCAAGACTAGACAAAAGATAAAGGCTTTACACACATTAAAACAAAGTGCATGAATTGGCTAGATGGAAATCGAGGTCCTTCACAACACAAAAGTATCAATATATTTAGTGTTACATAAGCTGCTGCGTGGTAAAATCTACTGCATATGTGTAGAAGAACGTGAAGAATTACGTAAGATACAAAAAGAAAAGCCTTGTTTAAAGATAATAATTAATGGTGTTTATAGTAGTATCTTAAAGAATTGTATTATCACACCAAAATTGTAAGAACTATATCGTTACAGCGACCACTGAAGACGATTTAAAAAAAGAGAAACGTGTTTGGTCTAAATGAGAATTTATTATACAGGGTGGAGAAAAATTGTGACACGAAATTTTAAGCCTGTATAGCTGATGCCAGTAGGAACCAAAATTAGTAATGTTGTGTAGGTCGACAACGCATAATTTTTAAACTATGGAAACCTGACGCCACGCGCTCCGATTGGCCGTGGGATTGCCTTGCTGCCATTCGTCGGTTGAAGGGCAGTGCTATGGTTGTCGGTCACGCGTACAAACGTCCCTCGCCCCGTCTCTTCCCCAACGTGAAACGTACACGTGTCTAGTATGTCTTGCTGTTTGTCTCCACCTCACGTCAGAGGCATTCACACGTAAGCTTCGCTCCGGAGCACTCTCACAACACCTGCGATTTAGTTATACAGTAAGCACGACGGCACAGTATTCGTTTGAAGAACAACGAGATATGGTTTTTGTTTACGGACTAGCCGACGGTAATGCGCATGATTTCGACGGTCGCATGAGGAGCAGCACCCGGCAAGACGCCGTCCAAAACTGGAAACGTATACAGCAAATCACAGGCGACTTGGCGAAACAGGATTGGATACATCGCGATCTCCGGCAGGCAAATCATTCGCAGTCATACTTTGCCCAGAGCATCCGGCAACAGGGCAATTCCGCGGCCAATAGGACCTCGTGGCGCCAAGTTTCCGTAGTTTAAAAATTGTGCGTTGTCGCACTACACAACATTAGTAATTTTGGTTCCTACTGGCATCAGCTATCCAGGGTTAAAATTTCGTGACACAATTTTTCTCCACCCTGTAGTCGCAGAATACGGTATCTGACCTATATAATATTCCTAAGATATACTGACCACCCTGGAGACCCGATCTCAACCCAATGGAAGACATTTAGGGTAAGTTTCTTGTCTTCCACGGCCAATGTCGATTTCAATGAAATCATTTTGGCTGTTGGTCTTCGTCATTATGAAACGTTAACTAAAATGCCGCAGTTTTGACAGACATTGCATCTGTCGCACTGAAAAAGACCGCTGCAAAGCCAGTGGAAACGTCTGCACTTTAAATGTTTAATGTTTAATAATGACACGGGATAATAGTCAAAATGATTTTATTCAAATCTTTGGGACGAGGTAGAATGCTGAATTCACTTCAGCCCCCAGTGTCAGATCTTATCTGTTTTCGGATTTTGAGAAAGAATAGGCTGCCATTCCTCCACATTCAGGCACCCCATTGAAAGCATCCCGTGCATGGTTTAATCCGTCATAAAGACGAAAAAGTGACACCTACTTTATTAATATCCACTAATGTGTGTCCAAATACTTTTGATGAGATGTTACCCATACTGGTAAGCAGGTTACATTCGTTTGCTAATTTTTTCAACAACTGCACATGTCTTCTTTCGAAATGTGACGACAAATCTTTTGTGGAAATCTGATGGGATTTCCGCTCTCTGGTGCCAAAGATATTTCAGTTAGTGATACGAATGGCGCAGAAAAGATACGGCAGCCGCGTTCGCAGATGGAACAGTGCATTGTTATCCCTGCGCCAGCCACCTGCCGCCTGGGGGAACGTTACAGAGGTGGCGATCTGTGAGCCGCGCGCCGGTTTCCAGTGTATCCAATCTCCGCAACAGCGGTCGACTCTCAGCGATCATCCATATTCATGGGCCGCTGCTTTTGGCAACGGGCTTCTCATCGACTGCGACTCGCGAAGCTCTGGTAACGGATGCGTACAGTTTCAAAGCGGGCGGTTTCCACCCGAAACCTAAATCAAGTGTCACTGTAAAGCTCTCTAGGGGGTAAATGTAGACGTTTTTCCTTCATTGTCTGTTGAGAAGCCACTTTATAAGTTGCCGATGAGGCAGTTTTGACGATGCCATTGATAATGAAAGCGCAAGTTTCGAAAACTCACGGCGTGTTCATAAGATTTGTCGACCCTGAAAACACGTTGGACTTTGTAAGGTGGTGAAAGTTATTAGGACATATCGGACAAATAAGTGCAAGCTGCAGGAAGAGACGGCTAATATAAAGTACGTGAGACGTTTCCAAAATAGGTTTCAAAGGCAAAGGTCCCGAGTTCGAGTCTCGGTCCGGCATACAGTTTTAATCTGCCAGGAAGTTTCATATCAGCGCACACTCCCCTGCAGAGTGAAAATCTCATTCTGGAATCATCCTCCAGGCTGTGGCTAGGCCATGTCTCCGCAATATCCTTTCTTTCAGGAGTGCTAGTTCTGCTAGGCTCGCAGGAGAGCTTCTGTAAGGAAGGTAGGAGACGAGGCACTGGCACAAGTAAAGCTGTGAGGACGTGGTGTGAGTCGTGCTTGGGTACCTCAGTTGGTAGAGCACTTGCCCGCGATAGCCAAGGGTCCCGAGTTCGAGTCTCGGTTCGGCACACAGATTTAATCTGCCAGGAAGTTTCAGGTTTCATCGTTGTTTCTGAAAGAGGGATGCTACACCAGGTGACACAAACAAACGCCATATGAATGCTGGTTCGAAAAAAGAAGGGGCATTAGCAAAAGAGGAATGATGTGTGCACAGAGCGCCAAGGACGAGAGAATAGTAGCAGACAACCGAGGCCAGGGTTATTCGAGTTCACATTACGACGACAGTCGCCAGTGGAAGTGCGTGCGTCTATCGTATATGAATGGGCATGTGGGGCCATTGTGTCCGTCATACACAATGTATGGTGAAAAGGTAATTTTTCATCGTAAGTGCTGCACGTTGTGCTAAAGAAGGCAGAGTGAGGAGGACGGAGGTCGAAGTGTGTGTCAATCCACATCCACATTCAATGCTGACGTGGGTCAGGTTGTGCGACAATTCCTTGCATCGCTGGGCACCGAGTTTTACCAGAGTGGTTTCTTCAAACTGATTGAACATTACGGCAAGAGTCTGAAGGTAGGTGAAGAATAAGTCGCAAAAGTAGCTCCTCATGATGTACCATGGTGTATGTGTTTTTGGCACTGAAGTATACGTGTGGAAAACAATGACAAAACTTACCTTCGCAAGAACCCTCGTATGTATAAGAACCAAGAATGGAAAGTAAATGTTCGTCGTTAGTAAAAAAAATACCCAGCCGATGTTTCTCATTCATTATAATTAAGGAGTAGGGTTAAAATTTAGAGAGACGAGGCATCAATGATAAGAGTCGTCGGTGACCTTGTTATCCTCAGTGTATCTGTGTTAAAACTGTAGGAGATTTTGAATAAAGCGGAGAGTCCATTGAGCACAGAATATGGATTGATGGCGAACTGAAGAAACATGAAAGTAATGAGAACAGTAGTATAGTTAACGTCGGAATTGGTGCCTACCGAAGTAGATGTAGGGAACGAATTCTTGTACCTTGGAAGCAAAATAACGTATGTCGGACGAAGCAAGGAAGGCGTAAATAGAAGACTGACGTATGCAAAAAGAACATTCTCGACAAAAGACGACTATTTGTTCTCAGCAACTCTGGAGGCATTTTTCAGTTCCCTACGCAGAGAAACAGAAGGAATACAGGTTAACGATACACGCCTAAATCATCTTTAGCCTACTGATATCATTACACTGTTTGCCCCTAGTGCACACGTTCTTTCACAAATAATGGAAGAAATTAATAGAAAAAAACTGGAAGGATTCTTGGAAACCGATTTTAAAAACACTAAAACATGTGTGATCAACACGTTGGAGAGGGATTACTTTAAATTAACAATGATGTCATGAAGCCAGACTGGTAGGACAGGAGGGTAAATGAGTGGAAGATCAAAATTGGTCTGACGTTCACTTGGTAAATTAACCTCCGAACGTATCTTAACAGGAAATGGTTGCATCATTTATTAGCAGTTCTGTGCTACCACTGTCAGAGAGCCACCGTTAATGTGAAACTAAGCATTGGTCACCGAGCTCGTAAATGGTGCACAACGTGTATTACTGGAAAAGACAAGAAACGAATAAGTGAGGAAAGGAACAAGTCGAAGACGCTATAACCGCTGTAATTAATGTGGGAGTGTGAAGGTAGGGATAACGTAGTGACGAGAATGGATGGTAGATGGATGAAGACAGTTCTGTGCTTAATTATAAGGGATAAATATAGATAGAGGGAACAAAATAATAGAATATACCGGGTGGTTATAGTTAAATTTTCCCTACGGAACTAATTACCGTACAAGTACCAAACTTGGTAGCGTTAATGACCAGACTATAAGGTACATGATTTCCATGCCTCACAGCGCCGTCGTCCAGTTCCGAACATGGCTACCAGGTGCCATGATCAGTCATCGTGATGCATAGTCTCACACACCTGACCAGTTGCAGTGCACTTGTTGAGGTGTCCAGTTTCTAACACACAGTTCAACGAAACCCGACGTTCGAATTACAAGGAATGGGCATATGATTAGTGAGACTGAATAGTCCAAATTTTTAGGTGTTCAGATAGATAGTAAACTGTTGTGGAAAACCCATGTTCACGATTTTGTTCGAAGACTTCATGCTGCCATTTTTCTATTAGAAAAGTATCTGAAGTAAGTGACAGTTCGACACGAAAAGCAGTCTACTTTTCTTAGTTTCATTGGCTTTTGACATATGGTTTTATACTTTTGGGTCACCCTTCCCGGCCTCAAAGGTTATTTTTGGCTCAGAAACTGGCGGTTCGGGCACTAAGTTGTGTAAGTTTGCGAAAATTTTTCGAGTCGTGTTCATTAGTTTCTTGTTAACAATATCAGATTATTCCCAATAATTAGCAGCGTTCATTCAATCAATGAAATCCAGTCTCTGTTTGGATCGCATCCCCTCGATTACTGTGCAGAAAGGCGTGCAATACTCTGCTGCATCCATTTTCAATAGGCTACCACAAGAACTAAAAAATTTTAGCAGATATCCACGTGCTATCGCTTAGACAGTCTATGAGTTTCTTGAAAAATTAAGGTAACTGCTATGTTACATTTTTTATTGCGTTTATACTGTATAAACTTATAGCTTGTTGTTTATTCAGGATTCACAAACGTTTTACTTTATCCATTATTACTTTTATGTTGTAATTTCATGTCCTAACACGTTCCATTATAATGGAGATTTGCTCCTGAAATTGTACTTATAGAACTAGACGTGTAAAATAAAATAAATAAATAAATAAATAATGGTGTCTGATTTAAAATTTAATCGTGCCAATCACGTTGAAGGATAGCGCTTCTCCTGAAGAGGTATTTCACTTTAACAATGTCAGCTCTAAAGTCAAAAGAAAATAATGCATAACAGCGATGTTAACAATCAAATAAAGTTACGCTAATCTTTCAATGACACACTCATTCGTTACTGTCATTTGAACTGCATTTTTTAATCGCGATATAAATTCGTTCAGAGCAAAATCATCTCTGGCACCATCTGCAGATTAGCAACGTCGCACTTCGACACAATTTCATAAATCACTTACTACACTGCACCGTGTTTCACACCCGGGTACTTAGCGGATACTCTGAGGAGGAGCGGGTGGCAAGTGGTGGACGCGCATACGTAATAGCTGCACGTAGTCATAACTGCGTACGATCACAATTATGGCCCAAAGTTTGGAGCTGGATCGACCAGTGGGGTTGATATCATGTAAGTGTGCTCCTTTCTCCATAATATATGAGGTCAAGTGGAAGAAGTTACCTCGTCAGCCACGCAGACAGCAGGGAGCTGGGTATTTCACTTATTGTTCCGGTATCACGTACATCTAGTGGTCATTTCTCATCGCTGTGGAGGGCGTTTTGAGGGTTGTGAAGTAGGGTGACATGATTTTCCAGCCTATTGTCTAGTCCCATAGTCAACATTTGGCTAATGATAAGAGTTTCACGGTGATAATTCACGAGGTGAAGATGGCGTGCTCCTTCGAGGAGACAAGAATCATCCGAATGAAATTACCTTCGTTATGTGATAACATCGACTGGGCATGGTTGGAAGCAGTAGAAGCTTGCTTTGCTTCATCTCATTACGCCTTCCAACACCCTGGTGACATCTGGAGCGCTGTCATCGTAAGGGGTGGGAAACTTAGACAGCAGTGGATCCTTCCTTATAGACAGCATCCCGAAGAACATCCAAGCATGTTAAAATGCGTGGAATAAATGAACGACACCATCCAGCAGAGAATTTTTTTTTCCTCGAAAGAATAGTTCCATATCTACAATCCACATCTCATATTTTTATTTGTTCCTATGCTACTTCTTTGGGCTTCATGCCCTATTCCCAGACATACATTTTCGTTTAAATGAGCGAAACCGTCAAACTGCAACCTATATGTTACAGTCGTATGTAATCTTAGTCTGGGGGCAGTTATTGTACTATCTGTTAATTTGACAGCCTGGCTGTTTTGAAAGACAATATGGGCTTGAAACAGGGACTTCATCTTGGATCTGGTAGCAATGGAACATATACAAATTTAAAAAAATGGAGTTTGGCTGTGGAACTGCTTTTCCAGGGCAATACTTTATCGCCTACTCGCCCTCACACAAAACGTTCTCCTCCTAAGATAATGAAGAAAATCATGAAGTATTTTACGTGCTGAGTTTTCCACTTCCCAAGAAAGTGCAGTTTCTTTGGATAATTTATTTTATGTCTGAATATTAATCATTGGGTTTATATACTCTAAGACAAAAAAGAAACTACGCACGACGAGGGAATTATCCGAATGCGACGGAAATCCTTAAATGCGATGTACATGTTGAGACTAACAAATAATTACAGTTTCAGAAAAATTTATTCAAGACAAAGAGCTTCGCAAATTGAACAAATCAATGACGCTTTGGTCCACCTCTGATCCTTAATGCAAGCAGTTACTGGTCTTGGTACTGACTGACAGAGATGCTGGATGTCCTCCTGAGCGATATCGTGGCATGTTAGATCGTCAATATTCCGGGCTAGTTGGGCCCTGCCCATAATGCCGCAAAGGTTTGCAATTGGGTAAAGACCCGGCGACCTTACTGGCCAAAGCAAGGTCTGGGAAGCACGAGGACAAGCAGCAGAAACTCTCGCCTTGTGCAGGGGAAAATTATCTTGCTGAAATGTAGGTCCAGTTTTGCTTTCCATGAAGAGCAACGAAATGAGTGTAGAATGTCGTCGACGTACCGCTGTGCCGTAAGGATGCAGCGAGTAGCAACCAAAGTCGCCGTGCTGTGAAATGAAATGACACCACAGAACATCGGTCCTGGTCGTCGGGCAGTAGGTGGCCGACAGTCAAGTTGGTATCCCAGTACTGTCCGGGGCATCTCCAGACACGTCTTCAGCCTGGAAGCTTTTTGACTGGAGTAGAATTGTCTTCATTGATGGGTCCCGCTTCCAACTGAGCCACGATGACCATCGAAGAAATGTCTGGCGTCCAGGTCTGGCACAGGTTTTCTACTTTTCCCATTTATTAACTTCAATGGTCTATAGTAGTTAATGTCATTATTCCTTTGATTAACTGCCATACAAATGCCGCAGAATCAACGATGTTGCCTGTTCTATCAGACGCGTCCGGAAGAAAAGGCACCACATGTACAGGACGTCTCTCCTAAGAGCTGTCAGGCGCATTTTCTGAACTGCTTCGGCAGATATTTGCAATTTGGTTTTCGCATTGTGTATCACAAATAGTGGTTCTCACGTCTTTCGTGGGACTTCCAGATGTATAAATACAGCAGGCCGCGGTGGTCTCGCGGTTCTAGGCGCTCAGTCCGGAAACGCGCGACTGCTACGGTCGCAGGTTCGAATCCTGCCTCGGGCATGGATGTGTGTGATGTCCTTAGGTTAGTTAGGTTTAAGTAGTTCTAAGTTCTAGGGGACTGATGACCACAGTAGTTAAGTCCCATAGTGCTCAGAGCCATTTGAACCATTTGTATAAATACAAGAGACCACTTTTAAGTTGGACTGGAGCAGAGGAAAGCCATAAATAACCTAGTAATTAAAAAATGGAAAGACGAGTAGTGGAATGATTACCCCTTGAAACTTTTTGAAAGCGAAACAAGAAAGCTTTAAGTAAAGAACCCCACAGTGAAAGACACTGTATGTGGTACCACAAAAGACTGTTAGATTTCCTGGTTACTTAAAAGCTGTATTTCCAGCTCGTGCTCTAAATGAATGTGTACAGGTTCTGCCTTCTACATACATTCATTATAATTCAACATATGGCTAAGAGGCATATATTTGGTTGAGCCCCAGGTTTTGATTGTGCTGAAGCATACTTCACTGCAAAACATCATAATATCAACTTCTCGATTCAGTGAAGTTTCAGTTATGATATTGTGGAATGAAAAAGAAGGGAAAACCAAACACAAACTTCATGAAAAGCTGTAGCAAAATATTGTGCACCGAAATTACTAGAAAATGAAATGTATTCAGAGAAGTAAAATGCTACATTGTGAATATATAAGCTTTAATAATGGATGACATACTGTCATGAGAGGTGCCGCCACGGTATATTTTTAAAGATATTTCTCTAGTAGCCTCACTTACAATTGTTTTCTTTTGTGACAGCTTGCAGATGATACTACAAGAAACAGTTTTAAACATTAGAATTATCTGTGGCTGACGTTACATCTATAGCTCCGTGTTCTTTTCGATAGTCTGTAATAAATAGTTCCGACGACGTTACATTTCAAAAAGCATGAACTTCTGTAGGTAGTTACCCTTTAGAATTGTTTTAATATCCGTAGCCACGAAAGAGTGTACCAACTCTTCTTTAAAGAAATTAATCCCTTCTTATTCCGATACATACAGTGTGAGTTTTCTAAGTGCGGACAAACTGCAGGAAACAGCCCTTGACAGAATTATTTTTTTCCATCAGTCTTCCGACTGGTTAGATGTGGACCGCCACGAATTTCTCCCCTGTGCTAATCTCTTCATTTCAGAGTAACACTTGCAAACATGTTCATCAGTTATTTACTGGATGTATTCCAATATCTCTCTTCCTCTTAAGTTTTTACCCTCTACTACCATGCAAGTTTTTCCATGATGTCTTAATATATGTCCTATCATCCTGTACGTTCTTCTTGTCAGTGTTTTCCCTCATCGATTCTAAAGAGAGCTTCCTCATTTTTTTACTTTACCAGTGTACCTAATTTTTCACATTCTTTTGTAGCCCAACTTCCAAGGGGACTGTGTTCTAGAGGCTATTGAAATACGAGCGCCTGACGGGCTGATAAATAGAGCCACCGGGTTCACTCCCTCGAGCTCTGCACCAGGCATTCGGTGAACTGAAATCATAAAGTCGGGCAAGAGCAACTTCCGCACCCGACGTAGGCCGCAGGAGTACTGAGGGACCAGGGTTAGATCCTATATTCCGGCGTCACCGTCCACTCCCCCCCCCCCCCCCCCCGTCACACACACCCTTCACCTGTCGCGGCTTGCCACCCGCAGCGGAAGAAGGGGTGAAGGGGTGGGGGACGATCAGATTGTAAAGAAGGAGGGATGTAGCAAAGATCCTCATTCTACAAGTATCACCTGAAGATGAAATTAAAGTTCTCTGTCGAAATATCGTGTTGCGAAAACGACTGCAACCGCCTGGGCACCCGACAACGGTACAGAAAAGTGTGAGAATACGCGTAGTTTTGCGGCTGGGATCAGTATGGTTGATTCAGGTGTCATTATCATCAGCCGGCAGCCGGATGGTGCATTATCTGAAGATGGACTACTGCAGAGGCCGAAACCGGTCTTAATTCTTATATGTAACTATGCGATCGAGATTGTTTTTATACTAATTTTACTTAACTAACAGACAGCTGTTTCCGAATAATATTATTTAAAACAGATCTGTGTTCCTGAACCCCCCCCCCCACCCCTTGAACTACAGAATAATACATATACATCTTTGAAAAAGAGTATTATTTTCTCTCTGATGTTGGGTATTGTGTCAGCTGTCATCTCAAGTAATAAAATATGATACCTACACCTCAAATGTTACCGTTTTTTATGTTTATACATTTACTGTTCTCTTGTTAAGCTCACATTCAGTATTCTCACATCCTCTTGATGACGTTGTCTAATAATTCTGATTAATTTAGAGAGTCTTATCAAATCGATTATATTTCGTCGAACAAAAGAGAAATTCTACAAAATGAGACAGTGCTAAATTAGTTTCTGGTGGCTAATAATGATAGACTTGTAGTATGTAAACTGTAACATACGAGACACAACCTGTAAACTAGAAATATTGGTTATTAGAGTTTTGGAAGTATAGGAGCAACGTCGAATTATGTTAAGGTCAGAATGTTATAAAATGAAAATTATACAGCCGTATATGAAACAGGGAGTAATTTAACATACCCTCTCAAGCAATCAGGAAATATAAAGAATAAATTTAAAGATACGTAAAATAACACAGGACTGGTATTAAAGAGAAGGTAAAATATTTCATGCAAACGATAATAATCGTTTTGTTATAACAGAAACATGAATCGCCATATTCCTAATTAGCTTAATACAGCTTAGACAGGCACTTTAATTTTAATCGCTTATTGTTATAACACACACACTATTAAATCGAGCTCCGTAAATAAGTTTACTGTGCATTTCTGCTTCTGTGATTTCATTCGTATATAACGTAAATAGAGGATTTGGCACGCGCGTTGCTAACAGATAATCTAACTGAACTAAATTCACGTGTGCATAGCAGCGAATTTGCACTTGGCAACGGCAGTGAAATTCGTTTGTGTACCGGGCCGGACTAATCCATGTAAAGTGCATATAAGCGAACTCATAAGCGAACACCAAAAGGGGCCTGTGCAACTGGCGTGCAGATGTGCTGCTAACCGATTTATCAAACAGGGGAAATGAGAGGATAGTAGCTAAAATTAATGTTTTTGTCCAAACCACTTAATATTTTTGTACTTGTTTTATAGGTTCGCTTCAAACGCCATACTCTTCGTTTCAATTATCTTTTTACGCTGAACAGTCTTCATGTGGATATTTACAAAACACTGAAGTCTCCCGCCTTCTTTCTTTCAAAAAATGGCTCTGAGTACTATGGGACTTAACATCTGAGTTCATTAGTCCCCTAGAACTTAGAACTATTCAAACCTAACTAACATAAGGACATCACACACATCCATGCCCAAGGCAGGATTCGAACCTGCGACCGTAGCAGTCACGCGGTTCCGGACTGAATCACCTAGAACCGCTCGGCCACCGCGGCCGGCCCTTCTTTCTTTCTTCGTATAGGAACCGTCGAAGAAAGAGGTAACAGTTACTCTACTGGCCATTAAAATTGCTACACCACGAAGATGACGTGCTACAAACGCGAAATTTAACCGACAGGAAGAAGATTCTGTGATATGTAAATGATTAGCTTTTCAGAGCATTCACACAAGTGTGGCGCCGGTGGCGACACCTACAAAGTACTCATATGAGGAAAGTTTCCAACCGATTTCTCATACACAAACAGCAGTTTACCGGCGTCGCCTGGTGCAACATTGTTGTCATGCCTCGTGTAAGGAGGAGAAATGCGTACCATCACGTTTCCGACTTTGATAAAGGTCGGATTGTAGCCTATCGCTATTGCGGTTTATCGTATCGCGACATTGCTGCTCACCTTGGTCGAGATCCAATGACTGTCTGCAGAATATGGGATCAGTGGGTTCAGGAGGATAATACGGAACGCCGGCGGGATCTCAACGACCTCATATCACTAGCAGTCGAGATGACAAGCATCTTATCCGCATGGCTGTAACGGATCGTGCAGCAACGTCTCGATCCCTGAGTCAACAGATGGGGACGTTTGCAAGACAACAACCATCTGCACGAACAGTTCGACGACGTTTGTAACAGCACGGACTATCAGCTCGGAGACCATGGCTGCGGTTACCCTTGACGCTGCATCACAGACAAGAGCGCCTGCGATGGTGTACTCAACGACGATCCTGGGTGCACGAATGGCAAAACGTGATTTTTCCGGATGAATCCAGGTTCTGTTTACAGCATCATGATGGTCGCATCCGTGTTTGGCGACATCTCGGTGAACGCACATTGGAAGCGTGTATTCGTCATCGCCATACTGGCCTATCACCCGGCGTGATGATATGGGGTGCCATTGGTTACACCTCTTGTTCGCATTGACGGCACTTTGAACAGTGGACGTTACATTTAAGATGTGTTACGACCCGTGGCTCTACCCTTCATTCGATCCCTGCGAAACCCTACATTTCAACAGGATAATGCACGACCGCATGTTGCAGGTCCTGTACGTGCCTTTCTGGATACAGAAAATGTTCGACTGCTCCCTGGCCAGCACATTCTCCAGATCTCTCACCAATTGAAAACGTCTGGTCAATGGTGGCCGAGCAACTGGCTCGTCACAATACGTCAGTCACTACCCTTGATGAACTGTGGTATCGGGTTGAAGCTGCATGGTACGCTGTACCTGTACACGCCATCCGAGCTCTGTTTGACTCAATGCCCAGGCGTATCAACGCCGTTATTACGGCCAGAGGTGGTTGTTCTGGGTACTGATTTTTCAGGATCTATGCACCCAAATTGCGTGAAAATGTAATCACATGTCAGTTGTAGTATAATATATTTGTGCAATGAATACCCGTTTATCATCTGCATTTCTCCTTGGTGTAGCAATTTTAATGGATAGTAGTGTAGTTTGAACAACGACATGCACTAAACAATCTTCCCTTATGGCGATATCTTCAAATACAGAAATACAGCAGTCACAGCGGTTTAACTTCTCATCTTGAGTGAAGGACCTGAGGATCTGTTGTTCGTGACTGTGGTAAATGGAATGATTGCGTGGCGTCAATGGCCGTGAGTTCCCAGGCGGGAATTTCGGCCGCCAAGTGAAAGTCTTATTGAGTGCGACGCCACATTGGACGACTTGCGATTCGACAATGGGGATGAAATGATGATGAGGACAGCACAACACCCAGTCCCTGAGGGGAGAAAATCTTCCACCCCAGCCGGGAATCCAACCCGGGCCCCCGCTCATGGCATTCCAACGCGCTGTCCGTTCAGTTATGGGGGAGGACACTGTGGTGAAATACGACCATCAGATATGCGCTCATTAAGATAAAACTGTCCCCAAAGAAATGTAAAACATTATACGGCGATGGGCTAATTTTGTAGTATTCCTCACCGAAATTAACACTTGCTCTTGAATTACTGCGGTCAGAATGGAAAAATAGAAAATTCTATCAAACTGCCATTGTACCTTGAGAAGCTTAAAATAAACTTGAAGACAACTCTTTTTTATAGGAAACGAGAATCGTAATCTTGCTTGCAGATTAGACACCAACAAAAAACAACAAAGACGTTACTGCTTGCGCGAGTAACGGGATGCAGAGTATGAATTACCAAGTTCTTGATGCTTAACCGGAATTATCTACGTCGTTAAGGAAGTTAACTTTCCGCTAGTCTGCACTTGGATAACTGCTGAAATTTTTCCGTGTAATAAAAGAAGAGATTAAGACGGAGCTGTGGCTTATCTCTTTCGTTCTTAAAGCTGACATAAAGGTAACATCAGGTATCCGGTACAGCACCAATGTGGCAGTGTTGAAAGAGATTGAGATTACACGACTGTGGCATCTCTGTTAAACTTCGTTTAGCTTTCCACATTAGCTTATTGTTGACTATAATGCTCTGTAATAAAAAAATGAATTACCTGTGCAGTATGAGAACATTCAAAATGTGTTATTACACGAACATTCCAGAAAATGTGTGAACTCATAAGAAGATCTTGCTTAATTATTAGCAAGCCTATGCACAAATTTCTCTTAGACATGATTTAATATTTGCCTGGCGGAAATATCTACGCAGATCATGGAACAATACGAAAAAATTCAAATGTGTGTGAAATCTTATGGGACTTAACTGCTAAGGTCATCAGTCCCTAAGCTTACACACTACTTAAACTAAATTATCCTAAGGACAAACACACACACCCATGCCCGAGGGAGGACTCGAACCTCCGCCGGGACCAGCCGCACAGTCCATGACTGCAACGCCTTAGACCGCTCGGCTAATCCCACGCGGCTGGAACAATACGTACGGAGAATAAAACTGTATGAACTGAGAGAAAAACTGGAACTGTGAATTCATTGGAATTGGAGATGCAAGTTTTCTGCAGGATCGCCGAGCAGATGAACACGACTAGCAGAGCGTGTGCTAACACATCGGGAAATAATGGTACTGGAGGGAGCAGCAGAGGGATAAACCCATAGGGAAAGAAAAAAAAATTGGAACACGTCCAACAAATAACCGAGATATATACTTAATATTCTTCACTACGGAGGCGATCTAGATCAATACGAAGTTAGATGAAAGAGCTTCTGATTACTAAGACCGTTACAATACATAATTTATTTTGATTACTGGTTTCAGCAGGCTATGTTTCCACCTTGTGTAATGCATCAGATCCGAAGATGGCAACATAGATTACTGAAACTGGTAACCAAAGCATTGTTCGCAGTTTAAAGATTAACTTCTAGTTTCAAAACGACTGAGGAATGCTCGATGTAAGTTCTATTCTGTACGAAAAGATTGGTATGCGAGAGGCACTGTGACGAGCCACATAAAAAAATCAGAAGACTAGTCGGAAAGTAAATTTTTCGGTACCACTAATGCATTCGTACATGGCGGCATCTTGCAGCTTCACGTCTTGCACTGTAGTAATTGTATCATCCTGAACTTCTGGTTGGGACGTTGTTCTGGAAGCTATTCCCGCTGTTCGACAGCGACCCCATCATCTGATGTGTGCGAAAGACTGTATCGTTCAACTAGACTCAAGCGGGACCAGTAAGGTTTAGCAGGTTTATCCATTCGGTTGAATACTGACTCATGGAGGAAGATATCCTCGAGATCCCGGTGTCATCTTACTGCGCAACTTGAAAAGCAAAATCATCGCATAAACTTGATTCTATGATTGGAGTATCTTGGTGCAATACTTCATTGCCCTCAAATTATACCCGACAATAACGTTTTGATGATGATTATGATGCGTAACGACATCTTCGAATGTGATACTGCCCACTCTGCTATGCTGCGACTGTTTAAGATACACTGATAAGCCAAAACACGACAACCACTGCCCAACGCGTATTTCAAAGGGACCAGGTAGAGTTTTAACACGTGACACGGAAAGGAAGGTAGGCGTACAGGCGAGGGTGTGCTGAAAAATAATGTCTCCGAATTTTTTATGTGAATACCCTTAAACGGTCTAAATAAAACAAACGTTATGAGCTTTCTACATCTTTATTCTTCGCGTCTACATATTTACAGCCCTCCGCTGGTAGAGGGCTCCGAATTGTAGCTTGTAGCACGACGGTATGTGACGTAACTACGTTGGTGCGTGAGAAACAGCGTGCTGTAATTGAGTATGAAATTCGACGAGATCATCCACAGATGGCGCCCGCTCTTCTTCAGACTGACAGTGCCAGATCATATAGGAGTGTTGCGGCATCAGCAACAACCCGACGCCCTGGGCTCACTGTCAACGATCATCCTCGCGATGAAGCGATGCAAGAAGAGGTGGGGCTGTGGCTCCGTAAACAAACATTCCACGGGGACGGTATCAATAAACCTGTCACTCGTTGCGAGTAATGGCGTTCGTCGTCAGGGTGACTACGTTGAGAAATAAATATGAAGTTTTAGATATTATTGAAGTTTTATTTACACTGAAGAGCCAAAGAAATTGGTATAACTGCCTAATATCGTGTAGGTACCCGGTGAGCTCGCAGAAGTGCCGCAGTGCAACGTGGCATGGACTCTACTAATGTCTGAAGTAGTGTTGGAGGGAACTAACATCATGAATCCTGCAGGGCTGTCCATAAATCCGTAAGAGTACAAAGGAGTGGGGATCTCTTCTGAACATCACGTTGCAAGGCATTGTAGATATGCTCAATAATGTTCATGCCTGGGGAGTTTGGTGACCAGCGGAAGTGTTTAAACTCAGAAAAGTGTTTCTGGAGCTACTCTGTAGCAATTCTGGATATGTGGCGTTTCGCATTGTCCTGCAGGAATTGCTCAAGTCCGTCGGAATGCACGTTGGTGATGAATGGATGCAGGTGATGAGACAGGGCGCTTACCTGTCAGAGTCGTATGTAGATTATCTAGGGTCCCATAGCACTTCAAATGTAAACGCCCCACACCATTACAGAGCCTCCACCATCTTGAACAGTCCCCTGCTGACATGCACGGTCCTTGAATTCATGAGGTTGTCTCCATATCCGTACACGTCCATCCGCTCGATACAATTTGAAACGAGACTTTCCTACCAGGCAACATGTTTCCAGTCATCAACAGTCCAACGTCGGTGTTGACGGGCGCATGTAAGGCCTAAAGTCATGTGTCCTGCAGTCATCAAGGCTACACGTGTTGGCCGTCAGCTCCGAAAGCCCATATCGGTGATGTTCCGTTGAATGGTTCACACGCTGACACTTCTTGATGGCCCAGCACTGAAATATGCAGCAATTTGCGGAAGGGTTGCACTTCTATCACGTTCAACAATTCTCTTCAGTCACCGTTGGTCTCGTTCTTGCAGGATCTTTTCCGCAGCGATGTCGGAGGACTGATGTTTTACCAGATTCCTGATACCCACGGTACAGTCGTGAAATGCTCGTACGAGAAAATCGCAACTTCATCGCTACCTTGAAGATGCTGTGTCCCATCGCTCGTGCGCCGACTATATCACCACGTTCAAACTCACTTAAATCTTGATAATCTGCCATTGTACCAGCAGTAACAAATGCGCCATAAACTTGTTGTCTTATACAGGAGTTGCCGACCGCAGCACCGTATTTACATATCTCTGTATTTGAATACGCATGTCTATACCAGTTTCTCTGGAGCTTTAGTGTACTTAGAAAGCTGTAAGAGTTTCCACATAACGAATTCTGAGGCACTGATTATCATGGTGCACTTGGAATTGAGGCAGAAACGAGTGGAGACTCATTCTAGCGACAATGCAGGCCGGGAACGGAGAAATCTACTGATGTATGCAATTTCCACTAAGTTTTATGCAATTTCCACGAAGTTTAGGGAGTCTGGGAGAGAGCACCTTGAGAAAGGTGAAGCTGATCGGCTGTTCGCACGCTACTCTCGTGTGCATCTTTGGGAAGTGGTTGAGGGGTTGTGGAACAAGGAAAAGGCGACAAGATGGATATCCACGCCTCATCACGAAAGTGGAGTTTGGTGGCTTACCAAGTCTGTCAAGCAAGAAAGGCAACGATCTTTGCCAGATCTGGCAACAGACAAAAATGCTGGTGCTGACACGATAGTGACAAGTGTTTTGGTGGCCACTGTTCAATTCACGTTTTCGACCATGGAGCTCCTTAGCAGACGATCCCCCACCTCTCTAACTTATTCTGCAATAATACGCTGTGAATTTTCAATTCGGAGTACATCTTTTCCCTCCACGCCTAATGGCGGTGCCAGTGCGAATCTTCTTCCTCTCTCAGCTTCAGAGGGCACATATAGGTAAGTTTGACGGACGCAGCACCACGCCAAGGTTAGTTGTTGTGGTACGACACAGCAGTCGGATTCGGCCACATCGACAGATCTGGGAGCAAGTGAGTTCGGACCGTGGGCATTGACGGACAAGTGTCCGGTGCACCCGGGGATCAGGCGTGGCATGTCTATATAATTGATGCAAGTCGTTAGTCTGGTTAATGCGTCACCGCAGACTGTGAATGTTGCCCGTTCTGTCCGTCCGTATAAGCCTAAGGTATTGGTCGCAGTGTGTTATTCTTGTGCTTCCTTGCTGAGCAGTGTGTTTTCCAGTTTCCTAAAGGATCCTTAGTTTGTTAGTTTAAATCTTCCATAGATCATCTGAATGAGTCTTTTACCGAAATGATATGGAACGAGTTACTTTACAAGATATGTATACATAATTATTATTAATATTAATGAACACTTCATTATTTTACACCCACTCATGTACCGAGCAAGGGCCGTCCCGTATGGCCGAGCGGTTCTAGGCGCTTCAGTCTGGAACCCCGCTACCGCTACGGTCGTAGGTTCGAATCCTGCCTCGGGCACGGATGTGTGTGATGTCCTTAGGTTAGTTAGGTTTAACTAGTTCTAAGTGCTAGGGGACAGATGACCTCAGATGTTAAGTCCCATAGTGCTCAGAGCCATTTGAACCATTTTGAATCGAGCAAGGTGGAGCAGCGGTTACAACACTGAACTCGCATTCGGGAGCACGACGGTTCAAACCCTGCGTCCGGCCATCCAGATTTGGGTTTTCCGTGATTTTACTGAATCGCTCCAGACAAATGTCGGGATGGTCCCTTTGGTTTCTTTGAACAGGCACGGCCGGTTTCCTTCCCTATCCTTGACGCAAACCGAGCTTTTGCTTCGTCTCTAATGACGTCGATGTCGACGATACCTTAAACCTGATCTTCCTTCCTTCCTACTCATGCACCTGTACTAAAAGCACAGTTTTTTTACTGGTTACCAGTTCTTAAATACAAATTCGTCAGTGGAATAGAAGGAGTTGTTCAGGAAAAATTATTTTCAGTTGGATTTAAAAGTTCCTTTGCCTTCTGTCACACATTTTTTTTCTTTGTGCAAATGATCAAAAGTTTTGTTCCTAGGCCTCTGGCAGCTATAATAATAAAGGTCATTTTTCGATTTAGCGTTGTAGCTATGGGCATCACTGTTCTATTCATATTGTGATGGATTGTGAGGAATTTCACTAGCAAATATATACACACCTGACTCCTTGAAGAGGCACATACTTGACGTCCGTGGGTGAACGGCATACATTATTCCTACTGCTCGCTTTTGTGTAATCAATACTTTGTTTCTAGGTAATAGGTTACCCCAGAAAATTATTCCACGTGATATTACGCAGTGAAAATACGCAAAGTATGTCAAGAGTCTGATTCGCTTGTTTCCAAGTCTAGCAATTATAAGAAGAGGAGAATTAGCTGAACTTGATTGTTCGAAGAGCTCAGTAATATGCTTCTTCCAGTTAAGGTTTTCATCATTGTGTCCACACAAAAATTTTAAGCATATTACTCTGCTCATATGCTACATCAATTGTTGGTATAATTTATTTGTACAGAATTGAATATAGTTGGTTTTTAGCAGGTATAATGACAGCCAACCAGCTGCAAAAAACGGTGGTTTTTTAAGTAACCTTAATCATGGCTTCAACCGCTTTCAACCCCTCTTCTTCAGGAGCGCAAACCAACTTCACATTAGCAGTTCATTCAGCTGTCTCCACATACCATGTATCGGCAACGGTCTGTATCTTCGTATGTAAAAATTAAGGCCCCTAGAATCAAGCGCTTGTCACATCAGTAAAACCACTTAAAATAACAAATTTTCGTGCATCCATATTTAAGGTGGATGATGATGGAACACAGCTGGTATAATTTTTATTAAAAATTAAACTCCTCCAGCTGTACTTAAGATTTTATATTTATTTGGCAAATACTTTCGACGTTGTGCCCATCTTCAGACCCGTACACTTTGACGAAATCAATTGTGTGTGACTGAGTACTAGAAGTCCGGGGTGAGACCGATACGTGCTCCACATGGATGGCCGGCTGTTACTGCCTTCCGTCACATGATGGCGGGCAGTACATGACAGCGAGCAAAAGACACCCTCCAAGTGCTACCAGAGCTCGGCACTAAGGGTCTCAGCGGTGGCACCTTGATGACTCCATACTCAGAATGGAGGTTCCCAAACGTGGTCCAGCGAATATTGTGTTGATTTCCTCATCTGTGGGCAGACTGTAACTGAGGCCGCGCTCTCGCCGACACTCCTCAACTTCCATTTTGACCGTAGATAACACTCTCCACGCAGAAGTCAAGGCAAGCGCCTCTGACATCGACAGTACAGACGTCCCTGGAATGGCTCAGATTGCTCTGGAATCTCCGTTTTCCCAGGCTGAAACATACCTGTAGTGTGTGATCTGTTGAATTGATATGACAGATAAAGTAATCATACTTAACATTTCCAGCTAGTTGTGAGTTTAAAAGAGTATATTTGCGGAATGTGACGCGTGCAGTACAATGCGTAGACAGACATGGGGAGCAGTGTGTGGGTGGACAAATAATACAAATAATGGCTCTGAGCACTATGGGACTTAACAGCTATGGTCATCAGTCCTCTAGAACTTAGAACTACTTAAACCTAACTAACCTAAGGACAGCACACAACACGAGGCAGAGAAAATCCCTGACCCCGCCGGGAATCGAACCCGGAAACCCGGGCGTGGGAAGCGAGAACGCTACCTCACGACCACGAGATGCGGGCGACAAATAATACATATTGGTTGGGTTTACATATGATGTAAGAGGTCCATGACTAAGGAATTTATTGCTAGCGCACTCGAGCAGATGTAACTTCGATGGAATGCTCACGCGCTGCCTGAGATATGTAAGCTACAATAGAATCGCAGACCAGAGAGTAGTGTCGGCTGCAGTAGTAGTAGTGGCCCGTAGTCGGGCGGTTGGGTCAGGTCGCTTGCAGAGAGCGGTTGTCGAGTTGTATAGCTGAAAGAGAGCACTTGTGTCCTGCATAGAATTACCAACACCGGTTGTGGAGAACGATGGCGGTGCCTGAACGATGTAGTATAAGGTAAAAGCAAAATATTATTGTTGTTTATTGCCACGTGCATATGTTAATTGCTACAACAGATTTTTGTACTATTGTTATGTCAAAGTCCCGTGTAAATTTTTTCAAAAATCTTTCAATAATTATCTTTCTTATATAGATAACTTTTGACAGTCATTCATCTGAATTTAAAGTTTTTACTAATTTCTCCTATCCATAACCATGCCGATTATCGTAAGGAAAATCAGTTGTTTTTCATACATAACAAAATCTAGGCTCTAGCATTGCACTGGGCTGCGCCAGAAAAATTTATTACAGGAGCAGATACATACGTGTTATCCGGCAACATCATTAAGGTAAGAATTTTCCGTTTATTCAGAATGATTTTTCAGTGCCATGACGCAGCACTGCTGACGTCCAGATTTACCAGTTTAGACTCACAGTCAGTTAATTATTGAAAGGTTACATCACGAGATTTCTTTTGAAAGGTTATATATGAGTTACATTTTTATTGGGAGGTTAGTCACTTTTTTATTGCGAGTTTACGGAATTTCACTGTTGGGAGGTTACAATGAACAATACAACTATTACATCACTGAGAATTTAACTGCTGTGAAAATAATTTAAACTCTTTCTCCTTGTGTGAGCTCTCTCTCCACAGCTGCATTTTACTGATGACGCTGAGCGGCAGAAGTGCCAGACAGTAAAAAACACTGGCTGTTCAATTTGTGAGCGACGTGGTACCCAAACCTATATATAAATGTGTCTGAGAATCGGCTGGACCGTTTACAGAGAGTTTTGAATCTTACTAGTGGGATAGGACCAAGATACATATAGTGAATAGAGATCAAACTTAAGCTTGTTACTACAGTCGAATGACAAAACGAATAAACTCTTCAGTGGCCCATCTTTTGCTTACATATTAAAACAAGCTCCTATTTTCCTCCTAGGCTGTATTACCGTGAAAGTCATTTATTTCATACTATGAGCTGTGTCCGCCGATGAGGCATTTTCAGCAGCTTACTCATGGTGTGTGTGTGTATGTGTGTGTGTGTGTGTGTGTGAGAGAGAGAGAGAGAGAGAGAGAGAGAGAGAGAGAGAGAGAGAGTGTTTGTGTGTGTAAATACAGTGTGCGTTTGTGAACTGAATATATAATTGCTCGCGTAGTAGGCTCGAACAAGAACAATGTTCCATAATCGGTACCAATTTAAGTAAAACTTCTGCCATGCGTTTATGAACGTAGAAGGTCATGGAATATTACATAGAATGTTGCTCTCCATGTAATTATTTGACATTGTGAGAGTTTTTCAGTATAAGTGGTTAGAATTAGGTAAACAAAGGTACGAAAGAATGGAATAGCGATGCTGTGTATTTAAGTTTTTATTTGCCTACGTTCGTATTAGTACCAACAGAATATTCTGTAAATTGACAAATTGCTTACCAAATACTGAAGAATACACCTCAAAAATAGTTGAATAATCAATTAATTACTATACCTAAGAAAAATGAGAACAGACAAGGTATACAGGCTGTATCGTATTTAATAGCGGAAACTGACAAGAGAGGAAATATACGACAATAGACGAAAAAGCGTTCCAATAAAACTGAACCTTGAACGCCCTAGAATTAATGACGTCCGTTTACAACTGAAAATATGTTTCTGAGTTAACATTTAATAATTTTTGTGAGTGAAATTCAACCTCCTGTGCGTGGAACAACGGTCTTTCGACTGTAGAACCACCAATGTTGTGATTACTTTGTACAGCAGTTTCCTCTGGCGCAAGCACTCTGCGTTTGGCCGGCGGAAACATACAGAGCCAATGTTGGACTTTGTGGAATGGAAAGGCTTCAGAGTTGGGCAGAAGGGAAATAAGTGATTGGCGTGCCGCAAAATCTCGGGCCTGAATATTTATACCTCTCCCTGTAAGCTGGTGAATATTCATGCCGGACGACGTGCTCACAGGGGGTAGTTGCAGCCTCAGAGAACGCTCGAGGCAAAATAAATAATGGGTATTAGTTGTCAGGTGTGTACTCTCGCACTGAGGGAGCTAAGGGAAAGTTGCTATCTGGAAATCATGCTGCTGCACAAGGAATACAGTGCTATGCGCACACATTTCAGCAAGATGTCGTATGACAACGGATTCTGAGAGCGCATTACAATCATCCATTACTGACGTAACTATGGCAGAGGACAGTCATAGGACGATTTTTATGATCGAAACTTTGTCATATACGGCAGTATGTCACTTCAAAGCGCTCCTGAGATTCGCGTTATTTTTTTAAGTGCTCCACGCCTTACAGAAATATATCGTTGCGATAATATTGAAAGACGGGTGTTCTGAACGTCACATTTAGCTGTTTTCTATAAAATCCGCCACTTGATGACGGATATTTTCATAAGAGGTTCTACTAAGAATTCTGGGGTCGTCTGCGATTGTTCTCGCATACGTCTGCATCACATTCATAGTCATGTACGCCTATCAGATTAATTAGGTTCGAGTTAGACAACAGGGACAATAGTTAAAGTTATTCTATTATTATTACGTGCAACGTATAAATAAGATGAAAATGGTTTACTCTCGGATAGGCATATGAAGGAGGACGAAGGTGACATTACAGACGATACATGGCTCTGTCACTAAACTGCTCCTTTATCGCTGGCTTCCCCTCAACGTTAGAATCACAATTAGGCGTCGTGTACATCAATACTTTCGGATATCATAGAGGCTGGGACGCATTAGGAAGTGTAACATAGGATACGCTTTGAAAACAGGGAGGTTCGATAGTCACAATATGAGCTTATTAGTTGCTGTTTTTTTTTTGTTTTTTTAGTGGGTCATCAGTCTTCCGACTGGTTTGATGTGGCCGCAACGAATCCCTCTTCTGTGCCAAACTCTTCATGTCATAGTAACACTTGCAACATAAGATCTCACTTATTTGCTGGATGTATTCCAATCTCTGTCCTCTTCTACAGCTTTTGCCCTCTACAGCTCCCTCTGATACCATGGAAGTCATTACTTCATGTCTTAAAAGTTGTACTATCATCCTGTCCCTTCTCTTTGTCAGTATTTTCCACATATTCCTTTCCTCTCCGATTCTTCGCAGAACCTCCTCATTTCTTACCTTATCAAGCCACTTAACATTAGACATTCGCCTGTAACACCACGTCTCAAATGCTTCGAATTTGTGCTGTTCCTGTATGAAACGTCCCCTTCGAAAAATTATTGAATTACTGTGCTGATAAACCCCTACGTTATTTGATTTTCAAACAGCTGAGCAAAACTGAACGTACTCAGACATTCACTAAAGTGACACGCAATATTTTTAGCGCAACGCAGTCTGACTTTCAGTAATCCCTACAAAAGAATGGCCCTGACTAACAATAACCTATACCTTTCATGAATTCTTACCTCACAAAAATCTTCGTTACTCGAACTACTGCAATACAGCGAATGCCAATACTGCCGCCGGCCGAAGTGGCCGTGCGGTTAAAGGCGCTACAGTCTGGAACCGCAAGACCGCTACGGTCGCAGGTTCGAATCCTGCCTCGGGCATGGATGTTTGTGATGTCCTTAGGTTAGTTAGGTTTAACTAGTTCTAAGTTCTAGGGGACTAATGACCTCAGCAGTTGAGTCCCATAGTGCTCAGAGCCATTTGAGCCAATACTGCCAGCTAAGTAAAAGATTCTAACTACTGAAGGCACTAACTACTGATAGGCATAGTTAGTAAATGAAATATTTTGATAGAGATCAAACAATGTATTTACCTTGATAGTGTTCAAAAGTCATAATATATATATAGCAGTTGATGACATACAGTCTTACAAATTTACTGTCTCTGATGGACACACGTCCAGATCATCCGCTCTCAAAACTGCGCCATTTCTCTCCCCACATCCACCACTGCTGGCGGCTCACCTCCAACTGCGCAACGCTACTCGCTGTTAACAGCCAACTGCCCACTACAATAGAGAATATTTCAACAATGCCAATCAGCCACAGACTGCACACAGCACAGCCAGTGATTTTCATACAGAGCGCTACGTGGCGTTACCAATATAAAAACCTAAACAGCCTACTTACACCTGTTTTCCCACAGTCCATGTTTCACTACCATACAATGCTGTGCTCCAAACCGACAACCTCACAAATTTCCTTCTCAAAGTAAGGCCTATGTTTGAACTAGCAGACTTCTCTTGGCCGGAAATGCCCTTTTTCCTAGTGCTAGTCTGCTTTTGATGTCTTCCTTGTTCCATCTTTCATTGGTTATTTTGCTACGTAGGTAATAGAATTCCTTAATTTCATCTACTTCGTGACCATTAGTCCCGATGTTAAGTTTCTCGCTGTTATCATTTTTGGTACTTCTCATTACTTTCGTCTTTCTTCGATTTTTTCTCAATCAATATGCCGTACTCATTAGACTGGTCACTCTATTCATCAGACATGAAGTTCTTCTTCACTTTTACTAAGCATAGCAATGTCATTAGCGAATCATATCATTCATATTCTTTCACTTGAAAGTTAATTCCATTCCTAAATCTTCCTTTAATTTCCATCATTCCTTCTTCGATGTACAGATTGAGCAGTAGGGGTGAAAAACAACATCCCTGTCTTACACCGTTTTTAATCCGAGGACTTCATTCTTGGTCATTCACTCTTATTACTACTCTCTTGGCTCTTGTACATATCGTATATTACCCGTCTCTCCCTATAGCTTACCCCTATTTTCCTCAGAATTTCGAACATCTTGCACCATTTTACATTGTCGAACGCTTTTTCCAGATCGACATATGCTATGAACGTGTCTTTATTTTTCCTTAGTCTTACTTCCATTAACAACCGCAACGTCAGAATTCTCTCTCTCGTGCCTTTAACTTTGCTATTGCCAAACTGATCGTCATCTAGCACATCCCCAATTTCCTTTGTCATTCTTCTGTATATAATTCTTGTCAGCATCTTGGATGCATGAGCTGTCAAGCTGATTAAGTGGTAATTCTCGCACTTGTCAGCTCTTGCTGTCTTCGCACTTGTGTGGATGATATTTTTCCGAATGTCAGATCGTATGCCGCCAGACACATACAATAGACACAGCAATGTCAATAGTCGTTTTTTTGTCACTTCCCACAATGATTGTAGAAACTCTGATAGAATGTAATCCAACCCCCTCTGCCTTACTTGATCTCAAGTCCTCCAAAGCTCTTTTAAATTCTGAATCTAATACTCGGTCCCTATCTCTTCTAAATTGACTACTGTTTCTTCTTGTATCACATCTGACAAATCTTTCTTCTCATAGAGACTTTCAATGTATTCTTACCACCTGTCTTCTTTATTAGATATACTGTTACCAAAAACGTCTCTGTACGTGTCATGATTCATTTACATTGTCAAGACATACCTTGGGCAACAGACATCCGCACTCTGTAGTCAACCTTTCCAAGAATGGTCCCCTACTAAGGTACTGAATATGATAGAGTGGTAAAACAATTGAAGCTCTAGTAAGTGCGAAACTACGTAGCAGGGATATCAGTGAACTCCCAAATCACTTACATGTACACACATGCAGAAGAAGCCCAGCAACAGTCACTCCACAATTATGAAATGTAATCGCAAAAACTTCCATGTGTCATAATGTCTACTCCCCGGAGTCATTGAACACCGTTCGTGTGATTCCCACATGTGGAGAGAGAGGTTTTTCTCGTCATTTTTCCTTGCTTTTACGGTTGATGTAACGTCGCGTTCCCAATTTGCGAGTACGTTCCACAGTTTTAATACGGCTGTGAATGTCAGCACTGTCTGTTTCTTAAGACATGTATCCACAATTTACTATTATTCGAATGACCAGAAGGCAGTGGAGAGTGTCAGGGATGTGCATCATGCCAAGTGATATGTCTCCATAAAAGACACACAAAAAAAGAATGAAAATAAATAAACAGCTAAAAATGTTCCGTACAAGTAAATAGTCATTTTATTCAGGATGAGGTACAGTATAAAATGGTCAGGAACACGGATCTCAAATGTCAGAACTTAACATGTGGTGAGCCGGTGGCCGAGATTCACACTATCTCTAAATTCAAAATTGAGGAAACTAAAAGATATTAATTTCGTTGATAGGTATTTATTTGAATTTATGTTTTACAACTTGAACAATGCAACCAACTTTTGGACACGTGGTGAAGCTATCGGTCAAATAATACCCCACCACACACGAAGACAAGCACTTCCAATTATTCGAAAACCACAACTCATAAATCAACAAGCAGATAAAAAATTAAATCCTATTACTAACCAATACACTAAAGATGCTTCAACGTTATAGGGCAAGAGTACGTATCCGGTGGCTCAACTATTAGAGCAAATGGCCGGATTCCACATAAACACCCTATTTACGTGAAAATATGCAAATAATACGGAATCATGAAACACTTACCTAATCGCTACAACTCAAATAAATAAAATGAACCATAATCTAAGATTTATCTCAGTAGCACCAATGCTATTGTCCCTTTGCAAGTGTGAATAGAATATCACCTTCACAGAACATGAAAAATAAATAAGTCTCAGTTATTGCATGAAATGCTGAACGCCCAAGGATAGTTTCCAACCACGATGAACAGCATAATTTCGCCATTTAGTTGGGTGGCCTAGCTGCAACGGGCGCAATATGTACTAAGTGATCCTTTTGGACACCCGACTTGTGCACTTGCCAGTGCAACCCTCTCAGAGACCCAGGCGTGGACGCTTGATGCAAGTACATACGTTAAAAACTGGAATGAGAGGCAGACCTAGGATACAAAAACTTATTGATTGACATACAAGATGGAAAACGTGTTTAACTGTACACAGGGGTAGGCCAAATTGGAACTACAGTATGAATACTACATTTTCTTTAGCAAAATATTGCACCAGGTCTGTACTCTTGAGAACGGCACAAATTTAAGCAGTCGCCTTGCCATCTTGAAACCTCAGTATCATCAACAAGGTTACAAACACGATAAAATGCAATTAACCGGATGATTAGACACCTTAAGAAGCTTACTGAGATCTTAAGTACATAATTTGTAGTAAAATATTAGGTAGTTCACACATTTACATGACCAATACTGGCAGTGCTGCGCAGCACGCTACACGAAAAATTCCACAAATTAAAATAAGACAAATTAAGCTTCAATAACTTACATTAAATAACAGTTGCAGCAATGAGTCAACGAGTAAATGAAAGGTCGTATATACACAGATGAACAAAGGTGCACTGACGAAATCATGGGTTAAACGTAGCAGTCAATGTAGACAGTACTAGAACAAACCAAGAATTTCATCAATTTTCAGTAAAAAGAAACTCAAGAATGTGCAACAAATCTCTCACATGCAAACTTAAACAATATCACATTACACAGTACAGTAGCCATAGAAATTGAAGGTAGTCATTTAAAAATGTAATCTCAATCCAGCTCTCTGCCACGCTGCCAATGAAAATGCAGGATGAAGAGTTTACAATGCTTGGATCCAGAGTTCGGTACAGTAACACCTTCTCTTCCAGATGATCAGTTTCATTCTCCGCAATTACTGGTCTAGAAGACAAATGGAAGGTCCCAAAAATCGGTTCGGTCCATCGGCGAAGGTCCAAAGTACGGCACGACCATCAGGATAGTGACCAGTGCAAAGGTTGGTGCCAGCACCAGCACCCACGGAGTTACCACTGGCGTGCAACATGCCCAATAATGCACACTCCCTTGCAAACGATCTTGCCAAGCTCGGTTCTCTTGCCTCACTGCTGCTGAGCCAACTCTCCCTCGCTACTTGCCTACATGCTTCGGAGCGGTATGGCTCAACTCCTCCACCAAAACCAGAAATTCGCCCCCCCCCCCCCCGTCTCTTTACAGAAGAGGATCGGATAGGGGGGCCTTATTGTGGACCTTGGACTTCATCTCCTTAGCCAAGTTACGAACCAGAAAACTGACAGTACGGAAGAAGCTTAATGTCTCATATGGGCCTCAAAAGCGGAGGATCAATTTCCTAGAGATACCAGCTGTGCCTTTTATCCCAATACTGAAGCTGCAAACAAAAACGTTATCACCAACTTTGGACTTAAATTTGCAGTTCCCTTGATTTCAATGACCAATGTGCCTACAATGCACCAGCTCAGTGTTACATATGGCCCTTCTCCACTTACACTCAGCAACATGTTGAGATATCAGGAAGGATCTCATTTACTAACCGTAAAGTGACCAATGAATGGTTTATCAAACACTGAGGACCAAAGCATTGCCTTAAGCGCTTCATGCTGAGTAGAATTAAATGTGAAGTTGATCCCAGGAATTGAACTGACATGTCCCATTCTATGAAATATAATTAATGTGGACTCAAGATTGCAGTTCATCCTCTCCACGAAGGATGGCTGAGAGTAAGGGAGAGCAATCTCAAAAGAAAATCTGAGACTCATTATAAAAAAAAGCGGGAGCATTGCTTTCATCTGGCATTGGGCAGACCAGATATAAATATTTTGGAGAAAAGAAAAAAAGACAAGATAACAGCAACCCTACGGATCGGAATTAAACAAGTGAACCTAGAGAAGGCATCCATGATGACAAATGCTGAACTATCTCCAACCCAAGTACCAAGTACGAAGGAGGGGCTCCACGTAATCAATTAATAGCTTATCCACAGGACGGCTCTCCCAGGTTGATTGTCAGATGTCCATAAGTGAGATGGATTTGAGTTTGGAAAATTTCCGTAATTCACACTCCTGCGCCAAAAGTTTAATATCGTTATACATGGAAGGCTAAGTTGCATGCTCTCTAATCTTGGTAAGTGTTCTGTGAACATCCAAGTGCACATCAGGCAAGGAATTTTGGAATTAATGGAACACCAGAGGTACCAATTCCTAAAGTAAACATATCTTAAAATTCTTTCGACCAGATTCTTACAACAGACAACACCCTTATTTAAGGTATACTCAGAAACCAGTTCCCCAGGTAACTTTTCCTTAATATACCTAATCAAGCGGCCGCCTTCCTGTTTGTACACAAGGTCACCAAACAATTCTGGCACTTCCATCAAGATGCCAAAACCCATGCACCCTGTTGGGCTCTATCCTCATAATACCCATAGCTATCTTCTTCAAACTTGAGGCTTGATGCATCTACAATCCTGTTCTCTGGACCTTAAATCTGTTTGACCACAAACTCTAAGGCGTAAATGCAGACAGTCCTCTGCGCCAGCCTGAATGTTTTCCTGAGGAATGCCAAAGCCCATTTAAATGCCTGGTTGTCTAAGGTGAACTCTCTCTGTTCCGGATGAAACTTAAACTTCTCCAAAGCGAAAAGGGCTGGCAGAGCCTTCCATTCATACACTGAATAATTATGTTCAGCTGGTGATGTTCGCCTCGAAATGTAAGAGAAAAGACTCTCACTCTGATGTTTCTGCAAGAGAACAGTCACATCTCCTGAATTAGAGGCATCCAATTGAAATGCAAACGGATGCTCACAGTTGGGAATTGCCAAAATCAGAGGTTTGCTGAGGGCCGCCTTAACGGCTTCAAGGAACGCTTGCTGGCTTTCACCCCATAGAAGACCTTGACCCTTCTTGTGCAAGTAGTTAAGAGGGCGCATTAATTGTGCCAGATTTGGCATAAATCTGCGAATGAAGTTGACCATGTCTATGAATCTGGCCGCGTTCTTCTTATCTTTGGGAGGGGGGAGCTTCCACAAATCACGGTATTGCTCTTGTTCAATACTAACCAGAATAACCGAAACTAAATGCCCCAGAAAGGAAATTTCTGAATGGGCCAAGGTAACTTTCGACAGTTTAACAGTGAACCCAGTCTCTCCAAGGTGGATCAATACCTTCTTCAAATGCTGAAGCTACTCAGAAAGTGTAGCACTATAATGCTAGAATAGTTGTAAACTGATCTGAATTTGAGGTCACCCAGCACATTGTCTAAGAGATATGACAATGCAGCATCCCTGCCGAAGAGCCCGAAAGCAACCTGGTTGAATTCGTATGGATTCCTGTAAGTTCAGAAGGCAGTCACGTGCTTAGAGTGTCAGTTAATGGGATCTGATAATAGGCTTGGTTAAGAAAGAGCACAGTAAAGAAGCACATACCAGAGGACCAGATAAAAAAAAATTATAGAGATTAGGGAGTGAAACACATTCCAAAACAACATTATGATTTAATGCCCTGTAGTCCTCAGTGGCCCGATAATCGCCACCCTGCCCCTTTAGAACGAGAACTATAAGGGAAACATATTGTGATGAGGAAGGTCGAATCACCCCAATCACTAACCTCCAGAAAATTTCCATCTTTGGAGGAGAAAGTCCACAAGAACCGCAACAATTATTCGGATTTGTACTTAACCTTATTAGTAGCCACCAGTTTTTTAGTGAGGACGTCAGGGAAATGGGCAATAACTCGCAAACGTTGGGTAGTCTCGACTGGTGGCGGAAGACTAACCTCAAAATCAGAGTGTTTAGGCTGAACACTATTCACCCACTGGTTGGTTGGTTGGTTGACTGGTTGGTTGGTTGGTTGACTGATTTGGGGGAGAGGACCAAACAGCGAAGACATCGGTCCCATTTGATGATGGAAGGATGGGGAAAGAAATGGCCTTTATAAAGGAACTCCTCTCGAATGAGATTACAGTGTGCTAACCACCTCACCACCTCGCTCTGGAAGACCTGACAAGAAAATAAGACTATCCTTCTACAAGGAAGAGTTCGAAAATTAAAAAAAAATCATAATAAAGCTCTCCGCCAGTGTAATCCAGAACCAAGCCAATCCACTGCGTAAAATCACATCTCAAAAATGGTTTAAGAGCAAATTATTATCCAAAAAAGCATCAGCAAGTCAAGAGATATCACGTATAACAAGCTTGCGCCGCAACTCCCCCCACCAGAGGCAACATTTGTCTATTGGCAGTCCGAGGTTTCTGGGAGGAAATGAGCAAGGAAGGAAGCTTACAAATGGTCGTAGACTCAAGGTAGCAATTATAGTCCAACAGGAAAATAGTACTACCAGAATCGAACAATGCGCAGACTGGCTTGCTATTAAGCTGAACACAAGTATATAGGAGCATCTGGCCAATATCTGTCCTAATATGGCTGCAGCGCCTCAGTGGCACAGGGGCACACCAATTTCTTCGTTGTTGAAGGTATCAGCTGTCCGGATGTGGGACAAGCCTTAGTGGACAGCCACGAACAAATTGACCCCTCTCCTTAAGCTTGGATTTGTGTGAAGCGATACTCATAGAACTCCCCCGCTTCACCTGGGGATGAAAGGGATATCTACTACCATACCATCGCTGCTCATCCGTAAGCCTAAGGCCTTTGATGTAAGAGACCAAAGCATTAAGCTCCACAAATGGGTTCCGATGAGAAGGTTACAAGCAAACGATCATCAGGAATCATGCCTTCCAATAGTATGTTAATAATTTCCCTATCAGTAACAATTAATTCTACAGCAGAGGCCACCATGGGAATCCCTTCAATTGATCTTGCCAGTGTTTCACTTGGGGATTGCACTCACCAAAAATGTCTACATTCAGGTTCACTTCCGACGTGGGGATATAATTTTAACTCAATAATCCGCTTTCCGAAATTGCTCAAGAGCCCTTACAGTGTTAGACCTCCGAAAATATCCTATTTCATAGCCCTTGGGTTGATGGGTACAATATCTGGAGAATTACACGATGTGATATTCCCAAGGCGACAGTATAGAATTCAAAACGAAGAGTGAATCATACGATAGTCTCAATCGGAGCAACGTGTTCAACAGAAAGGTCAGCTCTTCCCTGAAGCAAATGAACAATGGGATTAGGCAATTAAGCGAAAGGTTCATTACCTGATCTACTTCCTGCTATCTCCCCTTCATAACCGCTAAGTTGCACTGATTAACCCACGACCGAAGCACTTTCCTCGCTACCTCCCACAAAAAACACTGACACGCTTCTGTAATTCTCAGATCGAACAATTGATCAATAAAACTAGTCTATTCGACACTCACTTGCCGTTTCTTTAGATCAACAAGGCAATTAACTCAATAAGTGTGTGAATCTGAATCCCATACAGCTGCTTTTCAGGTAGGTTGGCTAACCACCACAGACACTATATTAGGGCGCAGCACTGCAAGAGAAGCTGAACAAGCACTGCAACTACGTCACCAATGCTGTCAGGGATGAGGCTCAATGGCCCATCCAAGGTAGTGCGAGATGGGCAGCTAACACTACAGCACTATCGGCCACCTGCAGACGAATTCTGAGTTCATACAGGAACTGCTCCTGCTGAGCTACCGCCACACCCAAACATACTTCTTCCCAGAATAATCACGCTCTCAGACAATCATTTTAAATGGGCAAATTACGCCCCAAAAAATTTCTAGAAAAACTCTCACATTGAGGATCTTGACCTCAAGGTTGTTCATCAGCATGCATTGTTTAATCTAAAACCATTCAGAAAATAACAATTTAATCAAATACTTCAACAATTAGAAGAAGGTTACTTAAAACAACTGTTAATTCAGAATTTGCTTCACCAGTCTCAATAATATGTAATGAGACTAATTAATAAAACCAAAGTCAAGACTGAGCGTGGTTGCGCGGTGGCTAGCTCACTGGACTCGCATTCGGGAGGACGACGGTTCAATCCCCCGTCCGGCCATCCTGATTTACGTTTTACGTGATTTCCCTAAATCCCTCCACGCAAATGCCTGGATGGTTCCTTTGAAAGGGCTCGGCCGATTTCCTTCCCCGTCCTTCCCTAATCCGATGTGACCGATGACCTCTCTGTCTGGTCTCCTCCCCCGAACGACCCCAGCATAACCCAACCCATGAGTAATACCCGCAAAGTTAAGATTCACAGCTTGGCTTATATTGAGAAGAAAACTGTACAAAATTTGTTTTGAAGGAAATTCATTTACCGTGGGCAACCAATCCCTTAAGCACAAGTAGATGAATAAAAAACTGTCCATTTTAACACAATTAACTCGATCAAAAACAAGAATAATTAACATTTTATGAATAATATTGTCTCAGAGCATTAAGAGTCAGAACAGTATATAATTAAGGAAAGACTAGGCCTGTAAAACTATTAATCGACAAAATAAAAGACCAGACTGAAGAACATTAAAGAGCAACGTAAGCATCTTCTCGCAACATCGAAAACAAGTTTCAGTTATTACATGAATAATCCGAATGCCACTATTGCACCACAATGAACAACATAACATTGCTGATTACTTGCGTGGACTAGTTGTATCAGGCAGTACACAAACTGACTCCCTCTGGAATGGATACACATGACAGAGTGTGTCATCTGATGGCTAGGTGTCCCTTTCGGATCGCAGCCGACCACCTCAGCGTAGCACGCATGGACAGTTAACGCAAGTATATTAACAGCTAGAACAGGAGTCAGGCGTAGGAGACAAAACTTATGAATTGAGATACTAGAGGAAAATCCGCATTAACTGCACAGAGGGGTAGGTCAAAATGGAAAATTACCTTTAGTAAAATATGTCACCAGACCATTACACTTGGGACTGACACATACTTAAGCAATCGCCTGAATTACCTGGCTCTCATTACCTTGAACCCTCACAAGCATGAACAAACCATCAGTCACGAAAAAATGCAACTAATTGGATGACAGTACAAGAAATTTACAGAAATCTTTAAGACATAATTTGCAATAAAATATTAGTAGTTGACAACTTTACATCAGCAAGATCTGCAATGCCGCGCAGCAAGCTACACGAAAAGTTCCAGAACTTAAAACACGGCGAATTAAGCTTGATTAACTTAGAGTTTACAACAGTTCTAGCAGTGGGCCCACGAGTAAACAAAAGGTCATATAGTGATATACCTCCAGTTGATCGAGTGAGGTGGCGTAGTAGTTAGCACACTGGACTCGCATCCGGGAGGACGACGGTTCAAACCTGCGTCTAGCCATCCTGATCTACATTTTCCGTGTTTACCTTAAATTACTTCAGGCAAATGCCGGGATGATTCCTTTGAAAAGACACGGCCGACCTACTTCCCCATCCTTCCATAACACGATGGGACCGATGACCTAGCTGTTTGGTCCCTTTCCCAGAATCAACCAACCGACACCCAGCTGAATAAACCTTCCAGTGACGTTACTGCGGTTCTAACTTAGCAGCCCATGTGGACAATACTACAACACACAATTTCCATTACAAATAAGTGCACGGATTTAATTCAAATTGCTCACGTGTAAACTTAAACAATGTCACATTACACATAGCTTTAGCCACAGCGGGTGAAGGCAGCCATTTAAAATGCAATCTCAAGCCATCTCTCGGTCACGCTGACAATACAAATCCAGAAGGAAGCAGAAGTCGAAATGGTAATACCGACGCTTTCCGAATGTCAGTTTCATTCTCCGCAAATATGGGTTTAATGCCCAAATGGAAGCTACAAAATTCTGTTCTGCCTGTCGGCCAACGTGCAACCAAAGTACAGCATGATCATCAGGATAGCAACCATTGGGAAAATACTGCCAGCCCCCACAGACCGTGGAACTACCAGGGCTTGTAGCACCTCCAGTAGCGCGCTCCTCTCCGTAAATGGGCTTGTCAAGCTCGGTTCACTTGCGTCACTGCTGCTAACCCAACCCCTTTCTCGCTTAGCTTGCCTCCCAGCCCGTAGCGCCACCTAGCCAACGACGCAACAGCGAACCAGAGATGCACAAGCAACTGTAGATCGACTGGAAACGAGCTGCCACAGCCAAGACCCTAATAGTTACATGGCCCGGAGAAAGAAGTGCCAGATAGCATTTGGGGTCGGACCGTCCACTGTGCGATCAGTGGTGAGGGATGTTACCGTTAGCAGCGGCGGAGTACTAAATGCGTTTCTCTGGTGTTTTAGCCTGTCTCTCGCCCTGTCACAGATCGAAAGACCCTCTTTTTTCTACGCTCCCCCACCTATCAAGTTAGGTTGGAAATAAAACTCCACATGTCTATGAACTCTGGCTGTACTGAAATCATCTTCCAAATATTCTCACGCTCGCAATTTAGCCGCACACTCGTAAAACAGAGAAGAATGGGAATAAACCAAGCTGTGCAGAGGTGAATAAACAAACATAGCTGCTCCTCCATTTTCCAGATGCTACATGTAGCAGCTGCAGAATGAAATGCCAAACGGACTAAACACTGCCAGAAGCGCTTAACGTTCATGAAACGAATCAAGCTGACATGGTTCAGCACTTACAGACACTTCGACTTTCCTTTCCGGCACTTATTTTTCTTCGAATAGTTTATTAAATAGCCAGCAGAAACCAAACTCTAACAATAATAACTGCATCAGAAGTGCAATAAGCATTCTCGCACAGTCAAATTGTTATACAGGGTGGTCAGAAACGGTCTGAAAATCTTGTAAGGGTGTTGCAGGATAGTCTGCACTGAGAATTAATCATTAGGAAAAAGTTAAGTTTGTTGCACCGCCACCAAGTTAATTAGCATTGTTGTTAGACAATCTGGCCGTTGCTCTCGCAAATTCAAGCGGCTCGTGAGTGACGACGTCGCCAAACGTGTTCTTCGTCTGGTTTCCTCAAACCGAACAACATAGTGATACAAATATTCTACATGGGACGGTAGTTACGATGGAGCCCGAGTGAAAGACTGCGCAGTCTCGTTTGTTATCGTCTAGGCCATGAGAACAACTGACACAAATTGTATCTGGAGGAACGCTCGAATTTGTGGGCGTCACGGCCTGGTTGGCTAATATCAATGATAATTATTTCTCAGCACAATCTACCCGTCAACACCATTACAAACTTATTAGACTGTTTCTGTCCACCCTGTATATTTCCTCCAGCTTAGGTTGAGCACTATTTCTTACGACTGAATAATGACCTGTAATTGGGAGTGTAACTGAAGTAGTGAACTGAACTAAATTGACTGATGTTTCGAATTTTTTATTTCCACATCTTCATCGCTTTACGCTACGAACCTCTCTAGTTAGACTTCTCTGTGGCATTCTTATTACTTTGTGTAATAAACCTGGTGGCCATTTTAAATGACCTGTAGAAATCTTAAAGTATGCAGCAAAGTAATCGTAACTCTTCTGCTCATCAGCTGTGCGTGATATCCTTCATGTTGGAATGTCGGTGTAAATAGGTGTTTTTTTTTTTTATAAACAGTACCAAAGCGAATTTCGCCATCACTGGAAGCAACAAGTACTTATATTTTGAAGTAATCCACGAGAGTTAAGAGTCTAGGTTCGTGTTTGAATCCAGTTAAACTTTTTAATCTTCTTGTTGGTTTCCCTTCTTTCCCTGCCTACGTTTTTTTACTGCAATATATTTTTTTTAAATAATTCCAGCAGCAAAACGTAGGAAAAGGAAGAAGGGAAACTTACAACAAGATTAAAACTACTAATTGGACTCAGACACGAATCTAGACTGTTAAGTTCGTGGATAGTGTTCTTACGGATTGAGTTTACCCATTAATCCACGTTGATGTTTCAATTTGCCGATGAATCTCTTGTCACCTCCACTACAGTCCTAGCTCTGGAGAAGCTGCGTTACACACCATGATCCATATCTTACTGGTGCAATTCCGCTGAGATGGTAGCAAAGGTGGTTTGTAGGCTGCTTTTCCAGAACGAATCTTTCTTTCTGCCCTGTACTCTGTCCTTTGTGATATCCATGGCAAATCCTTTCAGGCATAACAGCACGAGACAGGGCAACAAAAGTACGCAAAAACATAACATCCTTTCGTTTCACATATATTTAGTTAATAGTAACCACAGTAAATTACCGTTTGGTTTTTCGCCCACGCTGCGACCAAACCCTCTAGCTGTACGTGGTACACACTAGGTTCCTATAACAGTACCGTCTGATGATAACCCTACAGCGGTTCTAAAACTAAAATTACAGAAAGTAAATTGCAAAGGATAAAAAAAGAAAAGGAAACTGATAACAAACTTTACCGAAACAAATCTCCAGTTTTAATCATAGTTGCAGGTCGCCAGCCGCAACGGATGACCTTGCCTTCCTTCAAGCTACCATAAATCATTTCTCTTGGACACATGCTGACCTTCCCCGAGATTGCCTTTTACCAATTTTTCCATTTTTCTGTAAATACTTCATGTGTGTACTTTGCATGGAGGAGTTACTAAATTGATGAGTGGGTGATATTCACGCTTGTCAGCATAAAATTCTATGTTGCGCAAGCCATTCTGTGGTGTGTGACGGAGGGCACTTTGTGTACCACAAGCATTTCTCACATTTCCCGCTCCAGTCGCCTATGTTTCGCGGATAGAACTAGGTGCATTCTTTGGACTGGGAGTAATTATATTCCTGTAGACGTATGGGGTAATTAGTGTGTCTCACACATCCATTTCTTTTTGAGTGATCAGTCTTCTGGCTGGTTTTCTGCGGCCCGGCACCCATTCCTCTCCGGTGCCAAACTCTTCATCTCAGAGTGGTACTTGCAACCTACGTCCTCAATTATTTTCTGGATGTATTCCAATCTCTTTCTTCCCCTACAGCTTTTGCCCCCTACAGCTCCTCTAATACCATGGAAGTCATTCTCTGATGTCTTAACAGATGTTCTGTCATTCTCTTTTCCTTGTTACTGTTTTCCACATATTCCTTTCCTCTCCGATTCTGCACAGAATCTCCTCAGTCAACCTAGTTTTCATCGCTCGTTTGTAGCACCCCATCTCAGATGCTTCGACTCTCTTCCATTCCCGTTTCCCCACAGTCTATGTTTCACTACCATAAAATGCTACGCTCCAAATGTACATTCTCAGAAATTTCTTCCTCGGATTAAGACATTGATACTGGTAGACTTCTCATGGCCAGGAATGTTTTTTTGCCAGTATTAGTCTGCTTTAGATGTCCTTCTTGCTCCGTCCGTCATTGCTTATTTTGATGCCTAGGTACTAGGATTCCTTAGCTTCGTCACCATCAAACCTGATACTAAGTTTCTCGCGGTTTCCATTTCTGCTACTTCTCATTATATCCGCCTTTCTTCGATTTACTCTCAGTCCATATTCTGTACTCATTAGACTGTTTATTCCATTCAGCAGATCATGTAATTCTTCTTCACTTTCACTCAGGATAGCAATATCATCAGCGATTCGTATCATTGATATCCTTCCACCTTGAATATCAATCCCACTCCTGAAACTTTCTTTTCTTTGCATCATTGCTTCTTCTATGTACAGACTGAACAGTAGGGGCGAAAGACTACATCCCTGTTCACATCCTTTCTAATCAAAGCACTTCTTTCATAGTCGTCCACTCTTATTATTCCTCTTGGCTCTTGTACATATTGTACTTTACCCGTCTCTTCCTATAGCTCACCCCTATTTTTCTCAGAATTTCGAACATCTTGCACGATTTTACATTGTCGTATGCTTTTTCCAGGTCGACAAATCGTATGAATGTATTTTGAGTTTTCTTTGGTGTTTCTTCCAATATCAACCGCAAAGTCAGAATTAACTCTCTGGTGCCTCTACCTTTCCTAAAGCCAAATTGATCGTCATCTAACAGATCCTCAATTTTCTTTTCCATTCTTCTGTAAATTATTCTTGTCGGCAACTTGGATGCATAAGCTGTTAAGCTGATTGTACGATAATTCTCTCACTTGTCAGCTCTTGCAGTCATCGCAGTTGTGTGTATGATATTTTTCCGAAAGTCTGATGGTATGTCGCCATTCTATACACCAACGTGAATAATCGTTTTGTTGCCACTTCCCCCAATGATTTTAGAAATTGTGATGGAATGTTATCTATACCTTCAGCCTTATTTCATCTTAAGTCCTCCAAAGTTCTCATAGTTCTGATTCAAATACTGGATCCCTCATTTCTTCTAACTCGACTTCTGTTTCTTCTTCTATCACATCAGACAAATCTTCCCCCTAATAGAGGCCTTCAGTGTACTCCTTCCACCCATCCGCTCTCTCCCCTGCATTTAACAGTGTTATTCCCACTGCCCTCTTACTGCTAACACCTTTGCTTTTAATTTTCCCGAAGGTTATTTTGACTTTCCTATATGCTGATTCAGTTCTTCCGACAATCATATCTTCAGATTTTTCACGCAACCATTTTCTCTTTGCTTCCCTGCACTTCCTGTTTACTTCATTCCTCAGTGATCTGTATTTCTGTGTTCATGAATTTCCCTGAACATTTTTTACTTCCTTCTTTCATCTATCAACTGAAGGTTTTCGTCTGTAACCCATGGTTTCTTCGCAGTTACCTTCTTTGTACTTATGTTTTCCCTTCCAGCTTCGGTGATTCCCCTTTTTAGAGATGTCCATAGCTCTTGAACAGTACTGCCTACTAAATTATTCGTACTGCTGTCTCTATAGCTTTAGAGAATTTCAAGAGTATCTTGTCATTCCTTACTACTTCCGCACCCCACTTCTTTGCGTACTGATTCTTCATAAATAATTTCTTAAACTCAGCCTACTCTTCATTACTACCACACCTGTGATCTGAGTCTGTAACTGCTCCTGGGTACAGTACATATCCATAGAGACGTGACTTCTCTAGTGGCTTTTCAAGACAGTTTCAGTCATGTTCAACTTGGATATGGCTGTTTCATTTATTACTGAAGACTAGATCCCAAATCTAGTGGGCGGTTGGTGACCGTCGAACTCCCGATCCTCAGTGCCCAAAGATATCAGTCAAGAAGGTGCCGCACATGCTGTCCCCAGTGTGGCTGAGTGGCAGGGACGCCTTGAGTGGCAATAATTCTTCAATGGTGGTGTGGGTTGTGTCAGATGCTGGTATCGTGGTCTCACCATGCTACAATGTTAGCAAGACATGTGGGAGACTTGCCCAGCCTTGGAAAGTCACAGAAGGGTAATCTGGGGTGAGATCACTAGCTGTAACCTCTAGGTTTTAGCATCTGGTGTAGGCAGAGATCCAATGGTGCAGTGGCTGGGAAGCTTCAGTTCGACATTCAGACAATCGATTTTATTGCGAGCCCTCAAAGAGGTGATCCTGTAGAATGACGAGTGCAGAAAGTTTCTCCAGCTGATAGTGGGTGAAGACGATCATCTCACTGAAGTAGACCCCTCTACATACAGCGGTCGCTGATTCGATGGCATGTGCCGGCTGGATGGCCAGTATTTACATGGAAAGGTAGAATTGTTGACAGGAAGACGCCCCAGGTGTCACGTACTCCATTTGCTATTATGGAGTCGACACATCACGGGTTTCAGTTTTATTTACATCCAATTCCTTCTCTATAATTTTCTATTCGTGTCATCAGCTGTGCGGTTGTGCCGGCATGCTGAGACGACCGTGATGGAGTAAATGATGAGCTGGCTGATAAACTCAGGCAGTGCTGTTACGGAAATGGGCACCTGCACATGCCAGCACCGTAACACCAGTGGATCGAGGGTCGAACTGAGGACGTTAAGCTGCAGATTGCGACGCCTCCTATTTCTACCTACAGGCACTTCCAAGATCAGCGAAGGTACGAGGGATATCTGGAAAGTAAGTTCCGATCGGTCAAGGAATGGAAACTACTGTGAAAATCAAATAAAGCTTTGCACATATGTGTTCGACAGTGTCTCTAGTATGCCTGTCGCTTACATCAATTCGCTCTCTACTGTTCTGAGTGCATGGTGAGCACATAAAGATGCGTAGAAAATAGTGTCCCCGCCACGTATGAGGGCCCGAGGAGAGATTTCGCCTGATGTTATGCAGCCCATATTACAGAACTGTCATATGGTTCCTACTTTGTGACAATTGTCAGTCGCAGTCATTCTCAGTCGCAGTCAGCAAGCGCAATGAAAATGCTCCTTCAGAGTTTTCGATGGGAAGTGTTTGATCACCCACACTACAGCCAGTGATTGGCTCCCTCTGTGTTTCATCTCTGCTCACATTAACTACTGGCTATGAAGACAACATTTTCGCACAGACAACGAGCTATAGATGAGCGTAGAGAATTGGCGGGAAGCACAGGCGGCTGCCTTCTATGACGAGGGTATTGGAAAGTTGGTGCAACGCTAGGACAAATGTCTAAGTACGAGTGGTGACTATGTAGAGCACTGGCTGGAAGCCGTAGCTAACTGTTGCTGATAAAATATTTCTGATTTCCAAAATAGTTTCCATTTCGCGATCAGTCGGAATCTTACTTTCCGAATAGCCCTAGTATAATGTCCTTTTCAATGACCAGCCAATATTCTTCACTTCATTGAGACTATGCAGAGCTGTGGCTGGAAGCTGTAGCTAACTGTTGCTGATAAAGTATTTCTGATTTCCAAAATAGTTTCCATTTCGCGATCAGTCGGAATCTTACTTTCCGAATAGCCCTAGTATAATGTCCTTTTCTATGACCAGCCAATATTCTTCACTTCATTGAGATCCGTGAAAGCGAGGCGACACAACACTATCTGTCATTGCAGTCAATATTTATTCATCAATAAGTTTAAATTCTAATTATTACCATCAGCTAGCGGCGTTTTTTAGCGACTGTCGCCGAAGATGTTCATTGAAAGTTACTAGGTGGCCGATTTGTGTTTAAAATGATTTGATATCTTTGAATCTACATAGCGTATGTACACCGAATTAACTCCTTCAAAAGTCACAAGTTTCATTTAACACAGTTTATTTGATATGACAGTTAAATACATGTACCGGTTCTTGTGTTGCGAAGAGTGTAGGGTTAGTAACTTTCAGAGGTGGTAGTATGGACAAAAATAAGAAAAAATTGCCAGTAAGTGTGGGCTCGATAATGCATACCTGAGGAGCAATGACCGTTCGTTCATTATAACTGACGTGAAACACATCTCTTCTATTGAGCAAGTGTTCATAGCTGTTAACGTACGCACTTTAGAGCCCACGTTTAGTGGACATTTTTTCTTGTTTTTGTCCGTCTACCACCTGTGAAAGTTACCAACCCTCATTCTTCGCAACACAAGAACCGGTACATGTATTCAACTGTCAGAGGTATAAGAACGGTTTTCGTTTATGACGTTCGACTCGTTCGTTTCCGGTACAGGGATCCTTACTTACGTTATCCGTCAGCCTGTAAAGTCTGTAACATCATCACGAAATCACCCAGTGTATACGTACATTTACAGACGCCCGCGCCTATAGTTTTTGATGCTCTGTAGTCTCGTTGGGTGACGATTCCGGACATGGGTTCCTATTCAAAATACATCTACTCTACATCTACATCTACATCCATACTCCACAAGCCACCTGACGGTGTGTGGCGGAGGGTACCCTGAGACCCTCTATCGGTTCTCCCTTCTATTCCAGTCTCGTTCAAATGGCTCTGAGCACTATGGGACTCAACTGCTGAGGTCATTAGTCCCCTAGAACTTAGAACTAGTTAAACCTAACTAAACTAAGGACATCACACACATCCATGCCCGAGGCAGGATTCGAACCTGCGACCGTAGCGGTCTCGCGGTTCCAGACTGCAGCGCCAGAACCGCGCGGCCACTTCGGCCGGCTCCAGTCTCGTATTGTTCGTGGAAAGGATTGTCGGTATGCTTCTGTGTGGGCTCTAATCTCTCTGATTTTATCCTCATGGCCTCTTCGCGTGATATACGTAGGAGGGAGCAATATACTGCTTGGTTCTTCGGTGAAGGTATGTTCTCGAAACTTTAACAAAAGCCCGTACCGAGCTACTGAGCGTCTCTCCTGCAGAGTCTTCCACTGGAGTTTATCTATCATCTCCGTAACGCTTTCGCGATTACTAAATGATCCTGTAACGAAGCGCGCTGCTCTCCGTTGGATCTTCTCTATCTCTTCTATCAACCCTATGTGGTACGGATCCCACACTGCTGAGCAGTATTCAAGCAGTGGGCGAACAAGCGTACTATAACCTACTTCCTTTGTTTTCGGATTGCATTTCCGTAGGATTCCTCCAATGAATCTCAGTCTGGCATCTGATTTACCGACGATCAACTTTATATGATCATTCCATTTTAAATCACTCCTAATGCGTACTACCAGATAATTTATGGAATTAACTGCTTCCAGTTGCTGACCTGCTATTTTGTAGCTAAATGATAATGGATCTTTCTATGTATTCGCAGCACATTACACTTGTCTACATTGAGATTCAATTGCCATTCCCTGCACCATGCGTCAATTCGCTGCAGATCCTCCTGCATTTCAGTACAATTTTCCATTGTTGCAACCTCTCGATACACCACAGCATCATCTGCAAAAAGCCTCAGTGAACTTCCGATGTCATCCACCAGGTCATTTATGTATATTGTGAATAGCAACGCTTCTATGACACTCTCCTGCAGCACACCTGAAATCACTCTTACTTCGGAAGACTTCTCTCCATTGAGAATGACATGCTGCGTTCTGTTAACTAGGAACTCCTCAATCCAATCTCACAATTGGTCTGATAGTCCATATGCTCTTACTTTGTTCATTAAACGACTGTGGGGAACTGTATCGAACGCCTTGCGGAAGTCAAGAAACACGGCATCTACCTGTGAACCCGTGTCTATGGCCCTCTGAGTCTCGTGGACGAACAGCGCGAGCTGCGTTTCACACGACCGTCTTTTTCGAAACCCAGCTGATTCCTACAGAGTAGATTTCTAGTCTCCAGAAAAGTCATTATACTCGAACATAAAACGTGTTCCAAAATTCTACAACTGACCGACGTTAGAGGTATAGGTCCATAGTTCTGCACATCTGTTCGACGTCCCTTCTTGAAAACGGGGATGACCTGTTCCCTTTTCCAATCCTTTGGAACGCTACGCTCTTCTAGAGACCTACGGTACACCGCTGCAATAAGGGGGGCAAGTTCCTTCGCGTACTCTGTGTAAAATCGAACTGGTATCCCATCAGGTCCAGCGGCCTTTCCTCTTTTGAGCGATTTTAATTGTTTCTCTATCCCTCTGTCGTCTATTTCGATACCTACCATTTTGTCATCTGTGGGACAATCTAGAGAAGGAACTACAGTGCAGTCTTCCTCTGTGAAACAGCTTTGGAAAAAGACATTTAGTATTTCGGCCTTTAGTCTGTCATCCTCTGTTTCAGTACCATTTCGGTTACAGAGTGTCTGAACATTTTGTTTTGATCCACCTACCGCTTTGACATAAGACCAAAATTTCTTAGGATTTTCTGCCAAGTCAGTACATAGAACTTTACTTTCTAATTCATTGAACGCCTCTCGCATAGCCCTCCTCACACTACATTTCGCTTCGCGCAATTTTTGTTTGTCTGCAAGGCTTTGGCTATGTTTATGTTTGCTGTGAAGTTGCCTTTGCTTCCGCAGCAGTTTTCTAACTCGGTTGTTGTACCACGGTGGCTCTTCTCCATCTCTTACGATCTTGCTTGGCACATACTCATCTAACGCATATTGTACGATGGTTTTGAACTTCGTCCACTGATCCTCAACACTATCTGTACTTGAGACAAAACTTCTGTGTTGAGCCGTCAGGTACTCTGTAATCTGCTTTTTGTCACTTTTGCTAAACAGAAAAATCTTCCTACCTTTTTTAATATTTCTATTTACGGTTGAACTCATCGATGCCGTAACCGCTTTATGATCGCTGATTCCCTGTTCTGCGTTAACTGTTTCAAATAGTACGGGTCTGTTTGTCACCAGAAGGTCTAATATGTTATCGCCACAAGTCGGTTCTCTGTTTAACTGCTCAAGGTAGTTCTCAGATAAAGTACTTAAAAAAATTTCACTGGATTCTTTGTCCCTGCCACCCGTTATGAACGTTTCAGTCTCCCAGTCTATATCCGACAAATTAAAATCTCCACCCAGAACTATAACATGGTGGGGAAATCTACTCGAAATGTTTTCCAAATTTTCCTTCAGGTGCTCTGCCACAACAGTTGCTGAGCCAGGGGGCCTATAGAGACATCCAATTACCATGTCTGAGCCTGCTTCAACCGTGACCTTCACCCAAATCATTTCACATTTCGGATATCCGTCAATTTCCTTCGATACTATTGCACTTCTTATCGCCATAAACACGCCTCCCCCTTCACTGTCTAGCCTGTCTCTGCGGTATACATTCCAATCTGAGTTTAGGATTTCATTACTGTTTACGTCTGGTTTCAGCCAACTTTCTGTCCCTAGTACTATATGGGCGTGGTGACAGTTTATTAATGAGAGCAGTTCTGGGACCTTTCTATAGACGCTCCTGCAGTTTCCTATTAGCATATTAATATTGTTATTCCCTGTTGCATTTTGCCTACTCCAACCTTGCCGCGTCTCTGGAGGCGTCTTGTCGGGCGTAGGGAGGGAATTCTCTAACCTAAAAAACCTCCAAGTGCACTCCACACGTACTCCGCTACCCTTGTTGCCGCTTCCGGCGTGTAGTGCACGCCTGACCTATTCAGGGGGACCCTACATTTCTCCACCCGATAGCGGAGGTCGAGAAATTTGCACCCCAGATCTCCGCAGAATCGTCTGAGCCTCTGGTTTAAGCCTTCCACTCGGCTCCAAACCAGAGGACCGCGATCGGTTCTGGGAACGATACTACAAATAGTTAGTTCTGATTCCACCCCGCGAGCGAGGCTTTCCGCCTTCACCAACTCCGCCAACCGCCTGTACGAACTGAGGATGACCTCTGAACCCAGACGGCAGGAGTCATTGGTGCCGACATGAGCAACAATTTGCAGTCGGGTGCACCCAGTGCTCTCTATCGCCGCCGGTACGGCCTCTTCCACATCTCGGATGAGACCCCCCGGCAAGCAGACGACGTACTCACTTCTCTCTACAAGCCCTAGAAGTCTGTAACGGGAATTTCCGACCACCCTGTATATATTCGGAACCTTTGGTACGACCTGACGCTCTACGAACTCACCTACCACACATATTGACATTTGTAGCTCACAGTTGCACTTTTGCGATACTCTGTAGCTCTGGTGTTATTTTTAATTACTATGTACACATGTTCTACTGGATGACAGCACACAGCACGAACTGAATGGGAGTTTTGGTTGATACTCTATCGACACACAACATTCCGTACCGATCTGAGTGTCTGACATCTGGAGATTTTGGTGTAGGATACGGAGCATCTGTATTGGACGAGAATCGCAAGCCACCATTCCGCTGCAGTATCAGTGGAGGGAGTCACAGAACTACTAAACCGAAGGAGAAAGAGTCGAGAAACAGTGAATGTATTTTTTTTTTTTTAACCATGGCGCGTGAGGCCATCACGGCAGCGTTATGGCGAGGATACCTCAATTTAAGTCCGGCAGGTGGCGCAAAACGCCGCAGAGTTTCGCGCTGCGGCCGTGGGATTGTGGCTGTCGCGCCGGCGCGTCAGGAATAATGCAGAGGGCGAGGTGTGGCGCCGAGGCCGGCGCTGAATGATCCACGAGCCGGCTAGGCCGGCCACGCCGCGCCGCAGGGCTGATGGACGCCACGCGCCGCCCACGCTAATTGGCTGGCCTGCATCTTGCATGCCGCGCCGGGTCGCGCACGCACCTGGTAGGCCGCCGCTGCCCTGCTCTGGCCGCGACGTGGACAAACTGGGCCAGCTCTGGAGGGTCACCACGACGCGGCCACTGCCTCACTGTGCCCTGCTCTCTGAGCACCCAGCAATGGTCGTCAGTTAGGTGGGTGGGTGTACGAATGTGGCAGTCGACACCGTGGTATCATTGCCCATAATGTAATACCAGGCCTGTCTAAACGGGTTAAACAAAAATTCGAAAACATCGGAGGTAATGCTTCTTGAACATAAACGTAGATGCTATGCAAGCCAGCAGGCTGCGCTGACGTATTTGACCACAAGTGGCACCTCTACAATGTCCTCAATAATGTGAGCTTTATGTGTAACTTATTTAAGTGTGAGATACGGAATATTCCATTTTTCCAAAACTTTCTCTTCGTGTAAGGTATGCTTTAGATATTTATATATCGCATTTTACTGCTTAGCATGTGTTCCGCATGTGAACAGAGTCGTCAAACTAAACTTACATCTGAATCAGATACTGAATCCAATTAAATCCGAAAAGAAACTGATTCTGTTTAAGTGACACTCAATACAGAAGTTCATTAAGAAAGTTACGTAACATGTAGTGCAATGTCTGGTTTAAATATCCACAAAATAAAATACTCCTCAATACGGAAGAAAATAACTGTTTAATACAACCTACACTGTTCACTGTAAATTAAGCTGCTTACACAGTACAACACCTGAAAATTCGGACGACTGACTGTTTGCTCACAAGAATGCAAAATCAGAGCTTCCTTGAAAGAGAAGAAACGTACCTCTTACTCAGATTGCTGTGTCTGGTGTACTGATGTTTTCTAAAGTAAATTCGAATAAGCAAATACAACAGGTAAAGAAAAATAATCTACCCTAAATTTATCTTTGCTTCTCAGAAACGATCCGTGGCTGCGTTCCGCGTAAGATGCAATACATACACACAACTTAATATTTTAAACGTTACCGAGAATGATAGAGGAGGGGTTTACTTTAAGGAAAAGCGTTTTTGAGAATTTAAACTCTATTTTCAAAAAGTGTATACAACATAAGAAGACTTTACAGATACGAAATCTCTCATTGCGTAATTTGTGATTTAATGAAAACAATGAGATAAAATTAATCTAAATCAAGAATATTGTTAGTTATCTAAGGGACAAAAATTTGCTTTTGGTTGACAGTCCTGACAAACAGACATTAAATTCACGCAAGTTCTTGGGTTACCTTGAAATACCCTTCCAGAAATCTTCTCCATCAATACAATCTATAAAATAGCTTTATAAACAAGTTTTCATCTCCCTAATGAAGTATTCCTGATAATTTCTTCCAGATTCCCGAATATTACATCTCCTTCTCTAAAACTCAAGTGCTCGCTACTATGTCTCTAATAAGAATCCCCTAACGCTGCATAACCGACGAGCGTCTAAGGGCACCAAGAGTACATTAAAGACAGAGTCAAGGGTCTTATCTGGCCGAGCGGTTCTAGGCGCTTCAGTCCGGATCGCGTGACTGATACGGTCACAGGTTCGAATCCTGCCTCGGACATGGATGCGTGTGATGTCCTTAGGTTAGTTAGGTTTAAGTAGTTCTAAGTTCTACCCCTAGAACTGATGACCTCAGATGTTAAGTCCCATAGTCGTCAGAGCAATTTCAACCATTTGAAGGGTCTTATCCACTACTTCTGGAGCTCACCATCATCTTTCTCCCAGCACACTATAGGTAAATTATTGATAATTACAGTAAACATACGAAAACCTTACAATACGTAGAAAGTGTCACTCGAGCCCAGAACAATGTTCCGTGTAGTTGTGCATTGTGTCGGAGGTCAGTGAATTGCGGGTGCTCGTATTGTGGATACTTACGCTACCAAAGTAGCAGAAGTGTTTGGCTTCTCAAGAGGCACCGTATCGAAGATTTATACTGTATACAGCGAAAGCGGAAAAACATCATCCGCATCATGACGCAGACTAAAATGTGTGTTGATCGTTATGGACGGTCACAAAAAGACGAATGTCACGAAAATTAGGAGAGCGACAGCTGTAAAAGTCGCTCCAGAACGAAATGTCACACTCGAGAATGCTATCAGCACCAAGACAACACGAAGGGAATTGCAGGGAGAGCTATAATTCCAAAACCACCCATCAGTGATGCAAATGCTAATAAAAAAAAGTACATGGTGCCGAAGCCGTAAAACCTCTGCTGTGGAGCAATGCAAGAATGCATTTTGGTCGGATGAGTCTTGTCTCACGATGTTCCCAAATTCTGGCGGAATTTATTTCCCAAGAGTGAAACATGGAGGAGGTTCGGTGATGATTTGAGCAGCCATATTCCATGGGCCTCGTAGGCACTCTGCAATGTCGAGTTACCACCAAGAGTTATGTGACCATTTTGGCTGCCAGGCCCATCCCATGATACAATGTTTGTTCCCCAAAGATTGTGCTTCGTTCCAAGGGGACAGGGTCCTCTGTTCAAACAGGTCGGAGCGTCAGGGCCTGGTTTTGTGAGCGCCAGTATTAATAATCGCATCATCCCAAGCCACCAAAGTTACCAAAAGTCATTATTATAGAGCCTTTGTAGTCTACTTTGCAGAGAAGGTTGCGACATCTCCAGCCACCTCCATCATCGTTACTGGAACGCAATTATTTTTCAAGAAAAGATGATGTAAGATCGAAAGAGTTGGAAAATGTTTTGAATATGGGTGGTTTTCCTACACTGAGCTATACATGGTAATGTGTTTTTGGTGTTTCCATATTTTTGTTCACCCCGTTTACGTCCATTGCAAAGCGCGCTGAAGTACATGGCAGAGAGGGTTTCACATTGCACCACATGATATGCTTTCCGTACTTGTTGTTATACAGCCACTGTCAACTACAAAACAAACGGCTGATTCGGGCTGTTTGCCATTTTCAAGTGGGTAGTCCAATAGTCGTAAGATTATATAGCTACCTATCGCGCTTGTATCCAAATGAAAATCTGCCATTTTAATACGTATAAGCTGTCGTAGTGAAAGAGAGCGAGAATAGCGCTCCATATTCGCCCACGCTCGTCTTTACTACGGTAGCAGTTACGTTTGAAAATGACATCTGTCCATTTGTATACACCTGCAAAAGGATAACGGTATTAATTCACTAGAAGAGTACGTGATTTAAAATGGCAAACAGTAGAGATCAGCTGATAGTGATATAAATAACACTGACTGTGTAACAAGCCTACTGAAAAGTGGAATTTTGTTTAATAAATTTGTGAACGCGGCGCTCTAATTGAAAAGAAACAGCGAATTTTCCTGTTCATTTCTCTTACGGATGGCTTCAAGAGAGATTGATAAATACCGCTGTGATTGCTGTGAATAGTTTAACCTCGTGTTTCCGGTCCTACAAAAGCCATTCGTAAGGAAATGTATTCTTAGATTTATCACATAATACTACCACTGACACAGTGTCAGTGGGTTTTTGCGAGGTAGTTTACGTCTAACCGCATGCCACTGCGCCGTTTATAGGTATTGAGAACTCCGTGAGGCCCCGCAGAGAACCAAACAAACCTGAGTCCAATCGTGCTGTTCTTCGTCGTATACGAGAAGTATCCATGTTTATCTTGTGTGTTATGTGTCTCGCAAAGTTCAGCTACATTCTAGGACAGAGTTTTGTAACCAATTTACTTTTCAGACTCATTACATTTTCCTTACTCCCATCAATGAGATGACGTATACCACCTGCTTTAACTGTAAATAAGCCTTCGTTGTCACTAAGTTTTTACAGGCAGTTACATTTATGAGTTGACTGACTAAAATTGTGATTCACTGTCTTTTATTGTCACGTAGCGCCCTCTTAAAATTCGTAGCTCAACGTTTAGATCTGCCAGTTCTCAGTTTTTCAGGATTCATTCCCGGGTTCCCGGGTTCGATTCCCGGCGGGGTCAGGGATTTTCTCTGCCTCGTGATGACTGGGTGTTGTGTGCTGTCCTTAGGTTAGTTAGGTTTAAGTAGTTCTAAGTTCTAGGGGACCGATGACCATAGATGTTAAGTCCCATAGTGCTCAGAGCCATTTGAACCAGCCAGCCAGGATTCATTTTCTGCGGATGGCAGATCAGCCAGCAACACCAGAAGACCCCTGAATATGACTCCGATAATGATTTCAATACGTTGAGTATTCTTGAGGGCCGGCCGGTGTGGCCGAGCGGCTATAGGCGCTTCAGTCTGGAACCGCGAGACCGCTACGGTCGCAGGTTCGAATCCTGCCTCGGGCATGGATGTGTGTGATGTCCTTAGGTTAGTTAGGTTTAAGTAGTTCTAAGTTCTAGGGGACTGATGACCTCAGATGTTAAGTCCCATAGTGCTCAGAGCCATTTGAACTATTTTTTTATTCTTGAGGTTTGACGAAAAACACGACGTGGCTTAACAATGCAGAAGATTTTACCAATAACTATTAACTATTTCTGTCGAGTTGTTAACACACCGTATGAATAAAAAGGACTGAGGCACACCTAAAGTTTCTTCTATACCTATTAAAGATAACATGCTACTTGCTCCATAATAAATAATGCTCAATAAAGTCAATTTTGTTTGATACGATCGAACTTTCATTAATACTAGTAAACTTTGATGCGACACAGAGTCAGACGCATATAGCACGGGAAAATTCATGCACTATGGAGCCGTTCTAAATGTCTCCTTCGTACTATATTACTTTAGTCATTCTGTTGTGTATCTCTGAGTTATATTCCATCCTACGTATGCTGTCCATCCTTATATTCCAAACTACGTATGCTGTCCATCCCTTTCAATAGATACACGTCTTCCTTTCTTGCTTACATTCATACACAAGGGCTATGTTATCTACAGATCTTAGTATCAGCTCTGCTCGCTCTTTTATCCTTCTTCCGAAATTTTCGTTCACATTCTTCATTGCATCGACAGTGGCGGTCCAAGTTGCATTCCTACTTTACACCTTTCATATCACGAATAATTATAGTTCTTTGTTAGTCTTCCACTTTTTTTACACCCACTTGGACTCTATATATGCTATAGATTATTCACTTGGCTCTATACTTTAGCCCTAGTTTTGTAACGACAAATATTGTAAAATGTAAACTTTGGCAGCCCGAAACGTCTCACTTATTCAACATTAAATAATATTATGCCGTACTCAGAGGAATTTCGTAATGAAACCCAACGTTTCGTCTCCATCTGCAATTTTCAAGGGATTTTTTTTAGCCTTATTGAAAGTCCGATGCACATCCTTGCTTGCTATTGATCAAAGTAAAATTTCGTTTCCACGTGCTTCAACGCAGAGGCGTGACACGTTTTGAATACTCGGACGCAGTTGGCCATTGTCGATTGATCCGCTGTTGTTACCACCACATCGAGATAGGCTTAAGTTTCACCCCGTACTCCTTTCGATTAAAATATCTCATTCTTTACCTTATCAGTCCACCTAACTTACAACATACGTCTGTAGCACCATATCTCAAATGCTTCGATTCTCTTCTGATCCGGTTTTCTCACAGTCCATGTGCTCAAAATGTACATTTTCAGAAGTTTCTTCCCCAAATTAAGGCCTATGTTTGATGGTATTAGACTTCTCTTGGCAAGGAGTGCCCTTTTTGACAGTGCTAGTCAGCTTTTGATGCCCTCCTTGCTGCCTAGGTAGCCGAGTTCCTTAACTTCATCTACATCGTGACCGTTAATACTGACGCTAAGTTTCTCGCTTTTCTCATTTCTGCAACTTCTCATTACTTTCGTCATTCTTCGATTTACTCTAAATCCATATTCTGTACACATTAGACAGTTCATTCCATTCAGCAGGTCATGTAATATATCATTGCCTTCGCTCAGGATAAGAATGTCATCAGTGAATTGTACATTGATAACCTTTAACCTTGAATTTTAATCCCACGTGAGCTTTCTTTTATTTCCGTCACTCTTGTTCGATATACAGATTGAACAGTAGCGGAGAAAGACTACATCCCTGTCTTACACCCTTATTAAACCGAGCACTTCGTTCTTGGTTGTCCAATCTTATTATTCCCTCTTGCCTCTTGTAAATATTGTATACTACGCGTCTCTCCCTATAACTTACCCCTATTTTTCTAACAATTTCGAACACCTTGCACCATTTGACATCGCCGAAAGCTTTTTTCAGGTTGACAGATCCTATGAACGTCTCCTGACTGTTCTTTGGGCTTTCTTCCATTATCAACCGCAAAGTCAGAATTGTCTTTCTGGTGCCTTTACCTTTCTTAAAGTCAAACTGATCTTCATCTAAAACATCCTCAATTTTTTTTCTATCCTTCTGTATATTATTCTCGCACTTTTCAGCTCTTGCGGTCTTCGAAATTGTGTGAATGACGTTTTTCCGAAAGTCTGATGGTGTATCGTCAGACATGAATAATCGTTTTGTTGCCACTTCCCACAACGATTTCAGAAATCCTGAAGAAATGATATCTATCCCTTGTGCCTAATCTGATTTTAAGCCTTCCAAACCTATTTTAAATTCTGATTCTAATACTGGATCCGCTATCTCCTCTAAATCAACTCTTGTCTCCTCTTCTTTCTCATCAGACAAACCTTCCGCCTCATAGAAGCCTTTAAAGTACTCTTCCCACTTATCCTCTCAGCATTTAATAGTGGAATTCCCATTGCACTCTTAACATCACCACCTCTGCTTTCAATTTCATCGAAGGTTGTTTTGATTTCTCTTTATTCTGAGTCAATCTTTCCGACCATCATCTTTTTTTTGTGATTTCTTCACATTTTTGAGCAGCCATTCCGTTTTAGCTTTCCTACACTTTCTGTTTATTTCGCTCCAAGGCGACTTGTATTTCTGTATTCCTGAATTTCTCTGAATATTTTTGTACTTTCTTCTTCCATAGATCAATTGAAGTATTCCTTCTGTGACCCATGATTCCTTTGTAGTTACGTTCTTTGTACCTATTTTTTCTTCCCAGCTTCAGCCTTTTATAGAAATGCCCTATCCCTCTCATCTGAACTACCTACTGTGCTATTCCTTATTGCAGTTTCTATTTCCTCAGAGGACATCAAGGGTAAATCTTCTGTGCTTATTACTTTCGTGTCCAAATTCTTTGCGTGCTGATTCTTCCTGACAGGTCCCTTGAACTTTAACTTACTCTTCATCAACAATAAATTGTGACCTGTGACTACATATGCTCCTGTGTACGCCTTACAATCTAATATCTGATTTCGGAATCTGTGCCTGGCCATGATGTAATTTGACTGAAATCTTCAAGTATCTCCCTGCCTTTCTCAAGTACACCTCGTGCTCTTGTGATTATTGAACAGAATATCGCCATTACCAGCTGAAATTTACTGCAGGTGTCATTTAGTCTATCTCCTCTTTCATACTAGCAAGCCCATTTTCTACTGTAACTCTTTCTTCTACTCCTTCCCCTGCAACTGCATTTCAATCTCACATGACTATTAGATTTACATCTCCCTTGACGTGCTGGATTACCTACTCAAAATCCTCACACACTTTCCCTATCTCCTCATCTTGTGCTTACAATGTCGGTATGTATACCTATACTGTCGTTTTCGGTGTTGGTTTGTCGTCGAATCTGATGAGAACAACCCTATCACTGTACTGCCCATAGTATCTCCCTCTCTGCAGTATCTCTGTAATCATAATAAATCCCACTCACGTTATACTATTTTCTACTGCTATTGATACTACCTTACACTCATGTGACCAGAAATCTTTGTCTTCTTTCCATTTCACTTCACTGGCGCCCACTCCATCTATATCGCACATTACCATTTTCTCTTTCAGATTTTGTAGCTTACCTACCACCTTCAAACTTCTGACATTCCACGCCCCGACGCGTAGAACGTTATCCATTCGTTGTTTATTCGATCTATTTCTCACGATCATCTCCCCTCTCCTCGCGGAGATCCGAAAGGGGGACTAGTCTGAAATCATTTGCCAATCAAGAGATCAGCATGACACTTCTTGAATAACAGACCAACGACGCTACAGAGACTGGAAGCTAGAGGTGCCGGCGCCTGGAAATATATGTATATAAAGGATGATTCCATGTTCATGTCGGGAACTTTCTAGGATGATGGATAAGTGTGACACAGGGTAGGGCCGCATCAAACCATTCAGAAGACTAAAAACAAGAGCGTCATTGGATGACGTTTCCGCATATAAGTTCCTATTTAAAATATTATGTACTCACTCCGCTTAACAAGTCCTTGTATTTAGTAATGGGAATTTCCGAACAAACTGTATTTGGTGTGTTTCATGAAATGAGTGTATTATTAATGAGCAAGGAATGGTGAAAATACATTTACCAGTTGCCCGCATCTCGTGGTCGTGCGGTAGCGTTCTCGCTTCCCACGCCCGGGTTCCCGGGTTCGATTCCCGGCGGGGTCAGGGATTTTCTCTGCCTCGTGATGGCTGGGTGTTGTGTGCTGTACTTAAGTTAGTTAGGTTCAAGTAGTTCTAAGTTCTAGGGGACTGATGACCATAGCTGTTAAGTCCCATAGTGCTGAGAGCCATTTGAACCATTTTGAACATTTACCAGTTTTGAAATCTTTCATTTTATGTAATAATAAATAAGGGATGGTACATGTATCTTGCCACCGTGAAGGTCTGAAGGACATGGGCGCGGCAATACAAGTTTGTTTGAAAGCAAGTGCAATTGTGTTACAGTATTTCTTGGCCTCGTGACACTCTGCATTAATAATCTCTTCTCTTAATTCCAGCTTCGTCAAGTGCTAAAACACCAGAATAGTGCCAACAAATGCTTAGCCGTCAATGGGTCGTTCTCATGTAGCTATTCATGATACTTCACCCGTTTTCACATTAAAACCAGCATTTCTATCTGTATCATGTATATAGATCAGTAAAAGCACTTTCCAGTTGCACACTTTTTTCTTCTTCAAAGCAGTAATCTACAAGTTTCTAAAAGGATCCGTGAACCAATGAAGAAGCCCTCAGATCCAAAGGGAATAAGGCAGGCTTCCAGTTTCTTCTTGAACTGTTCATCCTATAAATCTAAACAAGCAATGAAGGAATTTTTTAAAAAATGGTGCAGATCTAGAATTAAATCAGGGCAAAGTATATGGGTTAGAGAATTCACTAATAAACCTGCTAACTTTATTGAAAGTGAGAAAGACTTACAGGAACTGTTGACCGAAACGGATGGTCTACTGAGTGTTTAGTCAACAAACTGAACAATTACAAAGCTTATGGCGCAGCTGAGGCTTTACAGCCATTTGACAAATGTCTGTCACTCTTATTTATATCTTTCCGGCCTACTGTGACGTCGGATAAGCCACTTAACTAGTTCCCACAGGGGAGACTCTTTCGGAATTCTTCACGAAATTATTTTACCCTTACGCTAAATCTCTAAAAACACATTATTCGTATGGGTTGTTTCTCTTTTCCCTGACTTTAGCACCTGAGATGGGTCCAGCTGCTCGTTGTTAATGGTTATCTGCACACGCAAACTGCCTGTAACCTTTCATTCTTTCCCATCGCATCCTTGCTTCAGACTTCCAGAAACTTCACGTGGCCCCGCCATGGCGACTTGCTTGATACTGGAAATTTGTCTGTCCACCACGTGACAGTGGTCGCTTTCGGCCGACTACACGAAACTGCGATTCCAGCACTTAGTTATAATCTGAAGACCTCATGATCCAATAGACGGATGCGATGCAGTTTGCACAAATAAGCCTTAAATCAAAATAAGCACACATACATGTTGTATTCCACTCTTATTTATAATCTTAGTCGAATGAGTTATTTACGGAACATAAGAAATCGGATATCAGATCACTACCACTTGTCAATGTGGTATTACAGGGGCCACGGTAGGCTGACAAAATTAGAAATATATATGTTGTACCGGTTCCCTACACATTTAGAATTTGCCGCTGGGCCGATATACCGGGGTATCAGAAAGTCAGTATAAATTTGAAAACTGAATAGATCACGGAATAATGTAGATAGAGAGTTACAAATTGACACACATGCTTGGAATGACATGGGGTTTTATTAGAACCAAAAAATACGAAAGTTCAATGTCCGACAGATGGCACATCATCTGATCAGAATAGCAATAATTGGCGTAACAAAGTAAGACAAAGCTAAGATGATGTTCTTTACAGGAAATGCTCAATATGTCCACAATAATTCCTCAACAATAGCTGTAGTCGAGGAATAATGTTGTGAACAGCACTGTAAAGCATGTCCGGAGTTATGGTGAGACATTGGCGTCGGATGTTGTCTTTCAGCATCCCTAGAGATATCGGTCGATCACGATGCACTTGCGACTTCAGGTAACCCCAAAGAAAATAATCGCACGGACTGAGGTCTGGGCACCTGGGAGGCCAAGCATGACGTAAGTGGCGGCTGAGCACACGATCATCACCAAACGACGCGCGCAAGAGATGTTTCACGCGTCTAGCAACATTTGTTGTTCTTTTTTTTTTTGCTTCTAATAAAACCCCATGTCATTCCAAGCTTGTGTGTCAAATTTTACCTCTCTATCTACATTATTCTGTGGTTTATTAAGTTTTCAAATTTATACTGACTTTTTGATCATCCGGTATGAGGGAAGTGTGCACCACGCCATCTGCCAAGAACTGTGTGCGCAGGCCCTATATTGCAGCGGCACGCAGGCTAGGTGAGTGCAAGACTAAAGGTCTCAGCAGTTTACTGTGGACGGAGATTGTGTCACATTATATTACTGTGGCTGTTGTCTTATGGACCGTGGGGCACGTTGCGTGCCTGATGCGCATAAATTTCAAGGTATTGGGCTGTGACTGTTCTCTGCTTTCCTTAAATGAAATCTATGTTTGAAAGTCTATTCCGGGTTACGGATGCTGACGGCAGTTAGAAGTTTGATGATTCATGCCGTTGTCAGTGAAACGTATTACAGAGTTGCTCTGTTTTGCAATGTATTATCCGAGCTTTTGTGGTTGCCTTCCCCTCCGTGTTTTGAGCCGCAGGAGAGGTTTGCTGCATAGTTACTTTGCATAGCATGTCCTGTTTGGACCGTTACTGCGCCCTCACTATCTACATAGCGACATTGACTGTATGTGTGGACGCTGGTAACCTGTCATGTTAAGTGGGATACAACCAATAAGTTTTAAACGTTAATCAGCGGTATTAAAGCTCGTTAATTTTCAGGTTGTCACTTAAAAGGTAACCTGTTTTGTGATTGATAGAGATGAGTAAGGAAACTGAGTGCTGTTGAAGGATTGGTCTCCGTGTGAGGCAGTGGCCATGATTTGATTATATTGACTTTGTGGAGGCCACCATGGAGACGTCCGGGGATGTCTGAGATGCATTTGTTCTAAAATTGTTTTTAAAAATGACTTTAGTATGTTCAACTGGGTACTGCAGAGAATTACTAACTCTTGTGATAAAAGTACATACATATAATAAGTTTAATTGAGTTGTGTTTCGATAGTTGTTTCTTGATTGGGAGCGGACTGTAATTGTGGAGGTCGTTTACCACATGAATTTTGGCATTGTGAAAATATTCAAAAATAAATGGGTAATGAAAAGTGCAACCTGTACGTAAATTAGCCCTGCGCACCTCACCATCTGCGCCTACTAAGTCTGACACTTTGAGTTGGTGTTTTGTTTTCCCACTCTTGGTGAGGACCGATTTCAGTACCCAGGTATTTTAAGGTTCTGTGCAGAATCACTGAGGAGCGCCACATACGGAAAGTACAAGATGGGACAAGGGGTGAGACGGCATCTCTGCAGAATCGGTGAGAAAAGGAGTATCTGGAAAACACCAAGTAGAACCAATGGAATTCAACTATTATAGAGAAAGACAAATATTTTAATTTACTTAAAAATACTTATGGATATTTGGTATAAGCGCGACTCTTAAGTGAAGAGTTAGGTGCATGAGAAACGGTGGTAGTCCGCATTAAACCATAAGAAATCTGAAGACTCATAAATCGCTCGCTATGAACAATTACCATTTAATGAAGTTTGCTGTTAAAAATTAGGGAAGTATTGAGGTATCAGAGGCTCCAAAGATAATCTGCTCGGTTTCCTACGAACAGTAGATATGACTCTCGCTTCTTAGGTGATCCTTGAAACTTTATAGCACAGCCAATGCAGCGACTCTCCAGACACTCCATTGATAATAGCAATCCACTCGAAACTGGTAACGCGACAATATTTTGCGTGTTATTGATATTGTTAGCTCTGATATTCGAAAACTATTTGCATTTGCTATCCCACAAGTTTACAGAATTCAAATACCTATTGACACTATAATAAAAGGTCATGGGGCAGTGATATGCACATATACGTATGGCAGTAGTATCGCGTACACAAGGTACGAAAGGCACTGGATTGACATATTTACTTAAGTGATTCGTGTGAAACGATGTCCGGCGTGATTATGGCTGCATGAAGGGATTTAGCAGACTTTGAACGCGGAATGGTAGTTGGAGCTAGACGCATTTTACATTCCATTTCGGAAATCGTTGGGGAACTCAATATTACGAGATCCACAAGGTCAAGAATGTTCCGAGAAAATCAATTTTCAGGCAATACCTCTCACCACGGACAACCCATTGGTCGATGGCCATCACTTGACAACCGAGGGCAGTGACTATTGCGTAGAAATGTCGGTGGTAACAGATAAGAAAACAACATTGCCTGAAATAACAGCAGAAATCAATGTGGGACGTGTGACGAACGTATCCGTTGGGACAGTGCTGGGAAATTTGTCGTTGATGGGCTATGGCAGCAGATGACCAACGCGGTTGCCTTTGCTGACAGTACTACAACACCTGCAACGCCTCTCCTGCGTCGGTTGGACCTTAGACGACTGGAAAACCGTGGCCTGCTGAGATGAGTCCCGATTTCTGTTGGTGAGAGTTAATTGTAGGATTCGAATGGTTCAGATGGCTCTAAGCACAATGAGACTTGACATCTGAGGTCATCAGTCCCCTAGACTTACAAGGGAACCTCCCCATTGCACCCCCCTCAGATTTAGTTATGTTGACACAGTGGACAGGCCTTGAAAAACTAAACACAGATCAATCGAGAAAACAGGAAGAAGATGTGTGGAACTATGAAAAAAAAGCAAAATATACAAACTGAGTAGTCCATGCACAGGAGAGGTAACATCAAAGCTAGCGTAAGCTCAGGAGCGCAGTGGCCCCGTGGTCAGCGTGAGCAGCTGCCGAGCGAGAGGTCCTTGGTTCATGTCTTCCCTCTAGTGAAAAGTTTTTTTTATTTTCAAACAATTATTATCTGTCCGTCCGATGCGATCACTTCTTTTTGGAGTGATTACAACATCCACAAGAAAACCTAAATCGAGCAAGGTAGAAGAATCTTTTTACCCATTCGCCAAGTATACAAGTTAGGTGGGTCGACAACATATTCCTGTCATGTGACGCACATGCCGTCACCAGTGTCAAATAGAATAAATCAGACGTGGTTTCCTGTGGAGGAATCGGTTGACCTATGACCTTGCGATGAAATGTTTTCGGTTCCCATCGGAGAGGCACGTCCTTTCGTCTACTAATCGCACGGTTTTGGGGTGCGGTCGCCAAACACAGACACTAAACTTATTACAGTGAACAGAGACGTCAATGAACGAACGGACAGATCATAACTGTGCAAAAATAAGGTAAGTAAACTTTTCGCTCGAGGGAAGACTTGAACCAAGGACCTCTCGCTCCGTAGCTCCTCACGCTAACCACGGGACCACGGCGCTCCTGCGCTCACATTATCCTTGATGTTGCCTATGTTACCCATGACCTACTCAGTTTGTATATTTTGCTTAGTTTTTCATAGTTCCACACAACTTCTTCCTGTTTTCTCGATTGATCTGTGTTTAGTTTTTCAAGATCTATCCACTGTGCCAACTTATAACTAAATCTGAGGGGGGTGCGATGGGGAGGTTTCCTTGCTAGACCTACTTAAACCCAACTAACCGAAGAACATCCCACACACCCATGCCCGAGGCAGGATTCGAACCTGCGACTGTAGCAGCAGCGTGGTTCCGGACTGAAGCGCGCAGAACCGCTCGGCCACAGTGGCCGGCTAGTAGGACTCGAGTGTGGCGCAAACCCCACGAAGCTATGGAACCAGGTTGCTCTGTGCAAGCTGGTGGTGGCTCAGTGATGGTGTCGGCTGTGTTTACATGAAACGGAATGTGGTCCAACTGAACCGATCATTGACTGGAAATGGTTATGTTCGGCTACTTGGAGACCATTTTCAGCCATTCAGGGACTTCATGTTCCCATACAAAGTTGGAATTGTTTTGGTAGCATGCGCCATATCACCAGCCCACAGTTGTCTGCGATTGGTTTGAAGAAAATTCTGCACAATTAGATCGAATGATTTAACCACCTAGATAGCTGGACATCAATCATATCGGACCTAATCGAGAGGTCAGTTCGTACACAACTTGCTGCACTGACACTTTCGCGGTTTTCGACGGCTGCAGAGTCAACGTGGCTCAGTGTTTCTTCAGGGGACTTCCAACGAGTTGAGTCCATACAACGTACGGTTCCTGCACTACGCCAGGCAAAAGGTGGTCCGACTCTCAAGTTTCCTTACTCACAAAGCAGGTCACCACTTACAGGGTGTTTCAAAAATGACCGGTATATTTGAAACGGCAATAAAAACTAAACGAGCAGCGATAGAAATACACAGTTTGTTGCAATATGCTTGGGACAACAGTACATTTTCAGGCAGACAAACTTTCGAAATTACAGTAGTTACAATTTTCAACAACAGATGGCGCTGCGGTCTGGGAAACTCTATAGTACGATATTTTCCACATATCCACCATGCGTAGCAATAATATGGCGTAGTCTCTGAATGAAATTACCCGAAACCTTTGACAACGTGTCTGGCGGAATGGCTTCACATGCAGATGAGATGTACTGCTTCAGCTGTTCAATTGTTTCTGGATTCTGGCGGTACACCTGGTCTTTCAAGTGTCCCCACAGAAAGAAGTCACAGGGGTTCATGTCTGGCGAATAGGGAGGCCAATCCACGCCGCCTCCTGTATGTTTCGGATAGCCCAAAGCAATCACACGATCATCGAAATATTCGTTCAGGAAATTAAAGACGTCGGCCGTGCGATGTGGCCGGGCACCATCTTGCATAAACCACGAGGTGTTCGCAGTGTCGTCTAAGGCAGTTTGTACCGCCACAAATTCACGAAGAAGGTCCAGATAGCGTGATGCAGTAATCGTTTCGGATCTGAAAAATGGGCCAATGATTCCTTTGGAAGAAATGGCGGCCCAGACCAGTAATTTTTGAGGATGCAGGGACGATGGGACTGCAACATGGGGCTTTTCGGTTCCCCATATGCGCCATTTCTGTTTATTGACGAAGCCGTCCAGGTAAAAATAAGCTTCGTCAGTAAACCAAATGCTGCCCACATGCATATCGCCGTCATCAATCCTGTGCACTATATCGTAGGCGAATGTCTCTCGTGCAGCAATGGTAGCGGCGCTGAGGGGTTGCCGCGTTTGAATTTTGTATGGATAGAAGTGTAAACTCTGGCGCATGAGACGATACGTGGACGTTGGCGTCATTTGGAACGCAGCTGCAACACGGCGAACGGAAACCCGAGGCCGCTGTTGGATCACCTGCTGCACTAGCTGCGCGTTGCCCTCTGTGGTTGCCGTACGCGGTCGCCATACCTTTCCAGCACGTTCATCCGTCACGTTCCCAGTCCGTTGAAATTTTTCAAACAGATCCTTTATTGTATCGCTTTTCGGTCCTTTGGTTACATTAAACCTCCGTTGAAAACTTCGTCTTGTTGCAACAACACTGTGTTCTAGGCGGTGGAATTCCAACACCAGAAAAATCCTCTGTTCTAAGGAATAAACCATGTTGTCTACAGCACACTTGCACGTTGTGAACAGCACACGCTTACAGCAGAAAGACGACGTACAGAATGGTGCACCCACAGACTGCGTTGTCTTCTATATCTTTCACATCACTTGCAGCGCCATCTGTTGTTGAAAATTGTAACTACTGTAATTTCGAAAGTTTGTCCGCCTGAAAATGTACTGTTGTCCCAAGCATATTGCAACAAACGGTGTATTTCTATCGCTGCTCGTTTAGTTTTTATTGCCATTTCAAATATACCGGTCATTTTTGAAACACCCTGTAAGTGCCAATGTGTGAATGAACTATCACTAATATCATTGATTAACATTTAAAAACTTATAGGTTATACCCCCCTTAACATGACATGTTGCAAACTACAATGCAAAACACTTTTGCTCAAAATTACCATGGAAAGTTTTCTGTTACAAAAGAAAATTAACGACATCATTAAATGCTTGATGGAATACAATTATCCAACAAATGTACTTTGCTAATAACAAACACCCAGACTGATAATGTAGGGAATGGAGTTTATTGCTACCGCACAGGTTATGCACATTTTCAGTATTTCAAAATTTTCAGTCTCTCTAATGTTTCTTTCTGACGAATGTAAATCGGTGAACTTGAATTTAACCTGACACAAGAAATTAAATTCAAATATTATCGGTAAATAAATTATTAATCCATGTATAAATTTGTTAGTTCCATGCAACTACGCTTTTATATCTGCATAGTATTACCCTTATCATTACACACCTAGAAGGAGTGTAAACTGAATATTACCTTACAGAGGGAGTAATGTTTCAGTTTAGGCCGCTATCTTCCACAGAATTTGAAACACATATTGTATCAAATGTAATACATCGTAATGAAATTTGGAGAACAGACTTGTCCAGGTAAACTAGTGACTAACATTGCAAGATCAAAGGTTCATTTAAGCGCGAGCTGTTGTCCAATGATGTTCCAATCGGTCCTCGATTGGAGACATATCTGGTGATCGAACAGGCCAAAGCAGCAGGCCGACATTCCGTAGAGCATGATGTGTTACAACATGTGTGCGAGCTTTATCCTATTGGAATGCTGTTCATGAATGGCAGCAAAAATGATTCAAACGGCTCTGAGCACTATGGGACTCAACATCTTAGGTCATAAGTCCCCTAGAACTTAGAACTACTTAAACCTAACTAACCTAAGGACTCACACACACCCATGCCCGAGGCAGGATCCGAACCTGCGACCGTAGCAGTCCCGCGGTTCCGGACTGCAGCGCCAGAACCGCTAGACCACCGCGGCCGGCTGAATGGCAGCACAACACATCAAATCATCAAACTGATTTTTAGTCAGGGTGGATGAGATAACCGTGATAGTGCTAATGCTGTCACACTAAACCACACGCCAGACCATAACTCCAGACGCAGGTCCAATGTGTCTAACACGTAGACAGGTTGGTCGTAGATCCTCAACTGGCCTCCTAGCCAACACACAGCAATCAGTAGTACCGAGGTAGAACAAGTTTAACGGCACTACTAGCGCCACTATTACGCGACTGGCGCAGAACTTGAACAGATATCATCTTTCAGAAGTAGAAACACGCCTACCAACTTTCGTTCATGTCGCACAACTTCTTCTTGGTCTTCTATTTTTTTCTGTCAGTGTATTTACTGATCACGATAAAAGGTATGACTTCCAGCAATATGGTAGTAGTTGCTTGGAAGATCCTCGATTCGTGTTGTGTTGATGATTACAAGAAGATAAACATAGCGTTGTTTTCCTCATGCATTCATCGGAAATGTCTTTAACAAATTGAAATTAAATTTGTGAAAATATATAAGTATTTTCCATCTCACCATCGAAAAACAGCAATGGCAAAGTCCAACATTTCTTTTCGTGCATTAAAAGTTTCGATTTCGGCTTTGCAATTCTGAACGTTTCCGATATCTTGTTACACCCTTGGATTAGGAGTATACATCACATTTAACGATGCAGAGGAACGTGACGCAGTATCTGTCCCAATGGTGTTTCCTTATACTGTTTTATCCTCCTTCGGCGCAATGTAAGTGTGCCCACAAGTGTGGAGATCGTCGGGAGGACTAGAATGTAGGCGTCTCCTATTCATCACCATGTCTAACTTTTTTGTGACGTTTTAAGACAATAAGAAACGTAAACCATGTAGACGTTGATACAAACTGGTATCTTGGAGAGGCGTTTCTTCGTTCATACCAACATAAACTTGCACGAGGTGCATCACTGAATCTCTAGCAAGAGCAGAAAATCTCAATTCTAAATTTATTTATACTTTGCAGTTTCTAGTTGGATATATAACATAATGGTAGCATTGAATGTGTGCAGTTTCCTAGCTATTTGTGACGTCATTATTTACTGATACATATCTTATGAAATTAATTTTTATAACTTACATTTAGCAGCCAACAAAGAAAGAATAATTACGACATAAATTTGATATAATAGAATATTAGCTCTGTAGACACAAGGTAAATCTCGTGTTTTCTTGTTGCGAAAAGTAGTAGAAGTCTTGGTGTAATTATCATTTTTCACCACAACGTATTCAAATAATCGGTTACTTTGTTAATACAATAATCAGCTGGAGCTTCTGCAGGATCAAAGAATTTGTTATGAAATGTTAATTCTCACTGCCGTTTTTATGTATTATCTAACTTTTACTAAAATTTAATAACGGTTTATATCTGCTGTTTTCTGTTGTATCTGAAGGAGTGTCTGTTGCAAAAACTGTGAGGAATTTTATGTATCTCATGAATTAAAATGTAATACATATAACTGTGCAACAGTTTAGAGGACCCCCCCCCCCCCCCCGTTCCCCGACATCATAACAGTAATCATATGGGCACCCATATTATTTATGAATTTGGCCAGCATTGGACCACATATAGCTTAAGACTTAGGGTGCTTTTTTTTTCTTCCTTTCTTCCCATTACTTCATTTTCTCTCCAACTGCTCGTCTCTGCTCATGTGTCCACACCCTCTTGGATCGAGGATTTGGCTCATCTTCTTCATAATTTGCGTTTTATATCAGTAGCCTGGAGTGATTCCTGTCACGTATTCTCTGTAACACGTATTTTGGTGGCACCTTTCTTTACTACTTCTATCCATCCTACAGTTTTTTCAGCTTACTAACGTAATTAAAAATTTTCTTTGAAATCCGTGTTTCTTACATTCTTTTTAATGTCCAAAAAATATCAACCATCTCTTCCTCATTGTATCTGTGATCTTTCCTGTATTTTTGTATAAATCTTCATTTCTCCTATTAATCTACCTATTTTCATTGTCTTTCTCAGGATGTAGAATTTTTCTTAGTATCTTTCTGTTTTTTCTAGTTCTCTTAATTCGCCTTTCTTATTCAATGTTAGGCATTCTGATCCATATGTTGCTTGTGTGCTAATAACTGAATTACAATATCTAATCTTCTATTGTATGGATATTGATTTCTAACTGCAGTAGTATTGTGTTAATTTATAAGCAGATTATACCTTTTTTATTCTTTCTTTATTTTTTGTGTTATTCAGTCCGTTGGCTTGGATCCACTCCCCAAGGTATTTGAATTGATCAACTGTTAATTTTTCTGTACTTTGTTTTCATAAACTTTTCTGCATTGTGTTTGTGTTCCATATACTCGGTTTTTTTCATAGGATATTATTAGCCCAGTTTTTTCAGCAGTCTAGTGTAACAGATCAAGCATAACTGTTACGTCTGTTCGGTTTTCAAGTTATGAGTGTCATATCATCCGCAAAGGCTAAACATGTCACTTCAAATTTGTTTTTTCCTTGGCCCATGCTTATACCCTTTGTGCAACTATTTTGTAATGTGCTTTCCCGTGTTTTTACTATTTTATCTAAAACCTAGTTACAGAGAATTGGGGACAGTACATCTCCTCGCCGAACTCCAATTTCGATTGTGAATGGTTCAGAAATTGTGACTTGAAACTTAATCCTTGATGTTATATCTCTTAGCGTTTGTTCAACAAGTCTTTTGATGTTTTCGTCTATCCCTGGTTCATAAAGTATCTGAAATAGTGTTTGTCTGGCAACTGAGTCGTAGGCCTTCTTCAAGTCCATAAAAGTAACTACTGAATTTTTATGTTGTGTACCTCTCTCGAAAATTTTTCTAATTAAGAATCTGTTGTGCACACGATCTACCTTTTCTAAGTCCGGCTTGATAATCCCCTATATTAGATATTGCTTGTTCCTATATACCATTTAAAAGTGTTTTAGACAGTATTTTGTATGTACCTGGTAACAAGGATATACGCCTGTATTTGCTGGTGTATGTTTTATCTCCTTTTTCATGGACAGGATGAATCAATGTTTGTTTCCAGTCACTGGGTATGATACCTTTTGTCCAAATGTCTTTAATTATTTTGCGAATTTTCTACCATGTAGATAGGCTTCTAGTTCCCACATTTCTGTTACTATCCCATCTTCTCCTGCTGCTTTGTTAGTCTTCAATGCTTTGATAATCTTTTCTGTTTATTCTATTGTAGGGGGTTCCGAAGATGGATTTTCATTTTGTGGTTTTTGAAATTTTAATTTGTCATTAGCCTCTTCACAATTTATTAGATTTTTCAAAGTATTCAGCTAAAATTTGCGTAAAACCATTTTTCCATTTTCATCTTTCAAATGTAAACTTGCTGACTAGAATCCTGTTGAAATTTCTTTAAAAGTCTTATAGAAGTCTCTAGTGTTGTTCCTTTTAAAGTCTGAATCCATTTCTTGTAATCTGTCTTTCTCGCATTTTCTTTTCACTGATCTGATGAGTTTTGCTGTCTTTTAGCTTTCTTCTTTAAACTCTTCCAAGTATTCATGTTTCTTATTACTGTTCCATTTTTTCCATGCCTTTAGTCGGTTGTTAAGTGCTTAATCACATAGCTCGTTCCACCATCTGCGTATTGCTATTCTTCGTGGTTCTTCCATTTCTTTAACTGCCTCTAGCATTGTTTCTGTAATTTCTTCCCGATCATCCATTTTCTTGTGTTTAACATATCACATAATTTGGCCTGATTTTGCATGAGAAACTTAGTGTTTACTCTTGGAAAACCTTTTTGGTTTTGGTTTGGGTTTGTTCAGTTGGAACATGTTCTTTAATTGCGTCAGGTAATGGCTTGAGTCTATGTTTAGGCCATTCATCACTCTGACATCCAATATTTCCTTGCAGTTACCAGTCGTTATTGTCACATGGTCTAAATGATATCCACCTTAATTTGAATTAGGTGATACCTACGTTTCCTTTCTTTTTTGCAAGTTTCCTGATAAGTATCGACATTAGTTTCAGGTTAAATTGTTTACAAAAGTCTATGAGTCTTTCCCCATTTCTGTTGGTCCTTTCATCCACTGGATAATCTCCAGCTACTGGTTTAAATGTTATTTCTTTTCCAACTTGTGCATTAAAGCCAGCCACAAAAATTCTGATATGTTCTATTGGTAATTTGGATGTTTCGTATTCTAGCATTTCCAAAAAATCTTCCGCCTTTTCAACATTTCTTCTGCTATGCTTATTGTCTGACTTGAACGTGAGAAATGAAATTCGTTCTGATGGGGAGCTAAAATTAGTTATTGATTCTGTAAGTTGCTGTTTGACTGTAAATGCTGTTCTTATTATAAGAATTTTAATGGCTGGTTTTCCTTTGTATATCCTGTATCCATCTAACTCAAATGCATTTTCATCCAGATACCTTGTTTCTTGAAGTGGTAATATAAGCATGTTGCGTTGATTGAGAGTGTCTGTTAGGTGTTTTAGTTTTCCAACTTTCATCAACACGTTGATGTGCAGAGTCGCCAGCAGGTGATTTTTCTTGGGTCTTATCTTTGAAGAAGTTCTAGGTAGCTCCGACTCTTCCTTACATGATGTTTCCAGAATCCAAAAGCCTAGTTGCATCGCCATGAATAGCGATGGAATATTGGTTACTTCCTGGAGTAATTTTCCTTTTGAAATTCACCATCATGTCTTAGGTTAAAGTTAAGTTTGGGGAAAGGTAGTTCAATCTTTCCATGATAAAAATTCAAGTATTTAGCTTAGAATTATAAGTGAGGCTGACACTAACATGTGGAACAGACGCCTTTTGTAGCCGCCTACTGTGGGAACAGACACTTGTGCTTTTATACAAAAGCCTGCCTCTTCCGCCAGTTCCGCCGTTCGGATGACCTACATCGTCTCCTTCACTGCCGTTGAGGTCATAGCCGTTTCCCTGGCAAGCGACCCTCACGAGGCACTATCACCCAGGCCAGGTGAACCAATGTTTTTTAACGAGGTGTTACACCTCCTTTTTCAACCGGGCATGGGACCTGCTTTGGCGGGGTTAATGATTACTTCCATATACTGTACAAGCAGTATTCTTTCATAGCTGAAAAACATCTGAGCAAAAAGGCTCTTGTCGAAATAATCTCAAGAATAGAAATTAAACTATAAAAATATAATATGTATGTCAACTGGAATAAAATGTTCCATCGAAATACAATGGCAGACCGCCTTAGAGCTGTCGAAAATATGGTCAATTTGACAACAATTTCATGCAACCGAGGTGGCTATATGTACATTTTGTAATTAAGTTAATGCACAGTTGCTGAACTTCAGCCTATAACAATGTGCGTTTGCGCACAAGAATCAGAAATTTAACTTGTCCAGTTAAGATTATTTAGTTTAGTTCACGATTGTAACATCAAAGAAACAAATTATCTGGTATTCGATATAAGAGAATAATTTTAATACAGACAGGCGTTGAAAAGTGATTAGAGATGTGTTTCTATTAAAGGTACTGAGTAAGGTGTCTTCCGTTACCTCCTTGAGAGCGTCACAGCAAAATTTATTATAAATGGTTTAGTGCGATTCATTGCCGCAAAGAGATAACTGGTTCTAATCCAGGTGAGTAACGAATTTTTATCACAGGTATTGGTCTGTAAGCAGTCCTAAAGTTTGGGGAAGCACTTATTACTGAGACCAATGAACTACATATTTTATTATTGTTAGTTAGGTAATAAGTTAATCTCAAATTTTTTGATTACTGAATCCATACCCAACCTCAGATCGTCCCTGTCATGTACATTTTTGCCACAGTGGACTGCGTTACAGACAACAAAACTTGCAAAAACACATGTAATGGGAGTAGTAATTTACTTTTTCAGTGTGAAAAAAGGATCGATAACACTTTCCACTGCATATTAATCAAGTGTCCATTGTCCTGTATTTCTGTTCTCTCTTCTTCTTAAGGCATGTAATATAAGCCTAGGTAATGGTTAGACAGAAGAAATCACGGTAGCACAGTGGAGAGCAAATCAAAGGATAATGATGGAGACCTGGCACTGACTTTGTGCAAAAGAAGGAAAGGTTGTTAGTGTGGTGTGAGAGGAAGGGACCTGGGGTGCTGAGGGACGAGCTGCCTAAGGTTGAATGGAAATATACTAGGCGAGATGTTTACACGGGAAAAGAGGATGTGGGAGTGACTTTTAGAACATGTAGTACTGGCATGTAAATGAAATACAAAATGGGCTGTCAGGGTGACCTGATAGAGGATATGTGGACGCTCAAATAGATGTTATAGTAGCGATAAACTGTCTTCAGCGGTAGGGTTAGGACATAGGGAGTTACTGGAGTGAAGTGATGTATCGATATTGCTGATTGGGACGGTTAGTTTATGTTTGGTAGGTGGGGGTTTGGCTGTACACTTACAGGAGTAAGTGTGGTGGGACTTCTTACAAGTGTTGCAGGTGGGTGGGGATTGTTGATTGGGACAAAGTTGGTACAGGTGGTTGGCTTTACAGTGGGGCAGGTAGGAGGGTTTTTACCATCTGGAGTTAAATGATCATTGTAGAGGAAGGCAGAGTTCGTATTACATCCAGCAAATAATTAAGAACATAGGTCGCAAGTGTTACTCTGGGATATGAAGGCTGGCACAGGAGAGGAATTCGTGGCAGGCTGCTTTAAACAAATCAGGAAACTGATGACCCAAGAAAGGCATTTGTGTCAACATTAGGATAGAGCTTGGTATTGGGAAGGCTGTACTTTGTGGTTTATTATGATAGATGAAATCTCCATTCTGGAGGAGGTGATTCATAGTTAAGGGATCTTCAGTGAACGTGAAGGGCTATACAGATGTGGGATTTTGGATTGGAACTTAACCTTCCAGTCAACTTCCCCTACAGTGATCTGATGATCTCATGGTCAGCCCCCTTGATCACAGCAGTAGGAGTCGGTGGATGCCAGGGGGGTTGGCGTTGTCTGGGTCATGGTTGGCTGAGTGGGAGTGTGGTGGTATGTGGAGAGGTACATGGACCAAAAGGTGATGAAATATAGTCGTTGCTGTAGCTGAGAGTGGTAGTAGGGATCAGAGAACTGATCATTATGGAGTCTTGGTGGGAAAAAGTTTTGATATGTTGAGGTTCAGAAGGTACTTTTTGACTGAGAGTGTTGTAGGATTATGGAATTTGACATCAAGCTGCGAGAGGATGAGGAATGTGGAATGTGATGGGTGGGATAGGAGAGGATTCCGTAGGTTCTGGCATGTGGGGCATATTTCGAGGGCAGGGGGCGGGGGGAGGGACTTGCATGTCAGAGGTAGATGGATTATCTTACTACATGGATTGCAGACATCGGTTGAGGTTGGGGTCTTGAAGGGAACTGACTGTGGTGTGAGACGCGATTTGGTCGACTCTTCTTATTTTCCTTACCTAGAGGTGGTGGGGTTGAAAGTGATGCAGGTATAGTTGTGTGGTAACTATGTTGACGATGTAGGTGTGGTCCTTTGTAGAATAGTTGTGGCTGACCTTCTTCTGGACCGAGATGGAGTGATTAAGGTAGTGGCAATGGAGCAGTAATAAGAGCTGATGGCACTGCTGGCTGTCGCAGTTCTGCTACTGGTGGCAGCGGAGGCGATGGTGGCGTTGGTGGCGGCAGCGGCAGTGGCAATTGAGCTGCAAGTCACACTAGTGTGTTGTCATCTGCAAATGACGAGTCAGTCCAATATAAGGATGTACAGTGCATCTAAGTGGGAAGGCGGATGGAGTCGTCCGAGTAAAAGGTAAGAAGGGAAAGTAGGTAAGGGCAGAAGGAGAGGGAGTAGGGTGTAAGTGAATAAGTAGACTTGGAAGTGGAGTACAGGTGCGAGTAGATGATAGAGGACATTGTAGTTGTAGGTTGATGGTGTCAGCGGCGACGATGAGGAGCAGGTGTGGAGGCGAAGACTGTCAGCGGAGATTTGGGCTGGTGACCACTGGCAATGACCTGAGGCAAGGGCAAGTTCGGTGGCGAATATGATGACTGGCAGCGAGGACTGGCAACAGAAGCGAAGACAATGACGGACATCGATGAGTGGCAGCGGAGGAGATGACGATGACGATAGCCATACCTAACAACTGTAGTTAATGACGTAGACGGCGACGGCTTGGAACTTTTCCCTATCTAAATTCCAACTCTGAGGCTGCCCAGACAGTCTTTATTCCCGAGGTGGAGAGGGGTTACAGTACTCGATTTGTCGGCTGTCGTCAGGCCGTGCAGCCTACTAAACAGACGGCGGGAGGAAACACCGTGAGTACGATATAATTTAGCCACGTGACTGGCTTTATACTCACGAAGTAATAAGTGCTATCGACAGGGGATGTCACATTGATTCCATATTTTTAGGTTTCCTGAAGGCTTTCGACACCAATCGTCAAAAGCGTCGTCTAACCAAACTGCGTGCCTACGGAATAACGCCTCAGTTGTGCGACTAGATTCGTGATTTCCTGTCAGAAATGTCACAGTTCGCAGTAACGGACGCAAAGTCATCGAGTAAAACAGAAGTAATATTCGGCGTTCCCCAGGGAAGTGTTACAGGCCCTCTGTTGTTCTTGATCTACATTAACGACATAGGAGACGATCTGAGTAGCCGTCTTAGATTGTTTGCAGATGATGCTGCCATTTACCGTCTTGTTAAGTCATCAGATGATCAAAACGACTTGCAAAATGAGTTAGATAAGATATCTGTAAGGTGCGAAAAGTGGCAATTGACCCTGAATAAGGAAACGTGTGAAGTTATTAACATGAGTACTAAAAGAAATCAGCTAAATTTCGATTACGCGATAAGTCACACAAATCTGAAGGCTGTAAATTCTACTGAATACTTAGGGATAAAAATTACAAATAACCTAAATTGGAACGATCACATAGATAATGTTGTGGGTAGAGCAAACCAAAGACTGTGATTCATTGGCAGGACACTTAGAAGGTGCAATAGGTCTACTAAAGAGACTGCTTACACCACGCTTGTCCGCCCTATTCTGGAGTACTGCTGTGAGATGTGGGATCCGGATCAGGTGGGACTGACGGATGACATTGAAAAAGTACAAAGAAGGGCAGCTCGTTTTGTATTATCGCGAAATAGGGGAGATAGTGTCACAGACATGATACGTGAATTGGAGTGGCAATCATTAAAACAAAGGCGTTTTTCGTTGCGACGGGGTCTTCTCATGAAATTTCAATCACAAGTTTTCTCCTCCGATTGCGAAAACATTCTGTTGGCACCCACCAACATAGGGGGAAATGATAATCACGATAAAAATAAGGGAAATCAGGGCTCGCACAGAAAAATTTAAATGCTCGTTTTTCCCGCGTGCCGTTCGAGAGTGCAACGGTAGAGGGACAGCTTGAAGGTGGCTCATTGAACCCTCTGCAAAGGCACTTTATTGTGAATAGCAGAGTAAACGCGTAGATGTAGATGTAGACAGTAAAACAGACTACGCCCGACACCCAGTGCGGTGTCTCTCACCGTTTACGCCTGTAGCTCAGGTATAGCTCCTGACTTGTCTGTACCGCGTAATGCCTCTGTGCCACATGGATACAGCTGAAATTACCCAAACTTTCATGGAAAGAAATCTAGATGACGGTACAAGAACTGAATCTCGAGGCTCATCAGATAGATTGACCTCTTGGCTGTACCCATCATGTTAGCTGAAACAGAAATATAATGCTTTTGCTTTCCTATGAACTTAGTTACAACCCCCTTGAATGATATTCAAGCTTCTGTTTCAGGCACAGCCATATTTTATTCGAAGGTTTCCTAATGTATTGATACGAGAGAGAATTTCCTACTTTTGGGTAAGGTTTTCAGAAATTCAGTATCTCCAACCTATTCGGCAGACACGAAATGTGTTCGCATTCGCGAATACGGGCCACCATCAGTTGTGCAATGGAATGACAACAATGAAAATTTGTGCCGGACCGGGACCTGAGCCCACATTTCCCGTTAATCGCGAGTGGTCGCCTTACCGTGTAGCTATCCGAGCTTTGGCCATGGGTAAACTGAAACTTCCATGTGTCGTGAACTGTGTGTCTACAGCCTGCACTAGTACGATCACTGTGTATTCCCGTACACGGCAGATATTTTAGTTGTAATTAACTTGCCCGGTGTCCGCGGACGAATACAATACTTCAGTGCCCGTGTTGTTAAGAAGTGCGATGCAAGGTTCCCTCTGACACCATGCATATCTGACGGAACCTTACAACGTACTTTTGAACAACACAGGTATTGCAATATCGTATTATGTAGAGGTGATAATAGAGTTTGTTCCGGATCCTTGAGGTTGTTGCGCAAGTTGAAGAACAGACAAAGAGCTTGCCATAGTACTTCCGATATACACTGAAAAGTGCACTCACTATCACCGTAATTTATGCTTCATATTATTAAAATAATATACAATATACTAAAATAACAAAAATAATCCATATTTACAGAAAAAGTTGATTGTTCGTTGGCCTGTGCTACGTACCGTTAGTCCAATAGAAACAGTAGATTTGGCTGTTGTTTTTCTGTTACCCACAATGAATGAATTATATGTTGGCAACAGGTGTGACCCTCTTTCGTATGGCTGATACCAACAACTACACACTGAATATTCGAAGAGCTGTCAAAATGTGCTCGTTAAGGAAACTAGTGCGGCTGTGTCCATCTGCTGATGTGACATATATATGACACTGAAAATTGCGTGCGGGTGAAACTGAATGTCTACCGAGTGGCAGTAGAATATCAGTTACAGTCAGTTCCAAATGCCAGATGCTGTTGCTGTAGAGTATTACATACAGGTCGGAATCCGTGACATGTGATCTGTAACTCCTCGATAACTATTTGCTGATCTGTAGCGGTACGTCTGTTTCACTTTACGGTTTCAGATATCTATATGTGATACAGATGCTACAACTCGCAGTAAAGTATACCGAGGACGGAGAATTTTTGAATTTAGAGAAAGAAAATATGTTTGCCACTATCATGGCTTTTGCAGCCAGATAATTACTAACAGAGTTTATCAGAGGTCGCAGTAATGCGTTTACATTATAACGCATCTAGGTGGCGCAGCTAATAACGTCCATTAATTTTCAGCTTCAGTTATGTCGTGTTTTATCCAATGAGCATTGTAATTTATAAATATACGAGGCTCAATAAAAAATACAAATAAAGCAATAAAGCCACAACAAATAACTAATAAATAAACGAAAACTGCTACCAAACACTGCTGCTGTTATTTTATACGATATTACGCGTAATTTGACGAACCGATGTTGGGTGGTAGTGAAAAGTTGTTTTTCGCCTATGGTTTCTGACAGCTGGTTGATGATATCCTGAAGTGCCAAGTATATTGACGGAGTAGGTGAAACATTAAGTAGTAATTTATGAAAAGCCTTAATTAGCTAACAAATATATATCAATGGCAGCGTAGAGTTTAGCGTTCTACAACCTCACTCAAAAAAGAAGGTAAATATTCGGTCTCCATAGTTAACAAGAAAGGGTATATCCAATAAAATGATTAACGGACAGGACGAGAGAATCTTCTTGAAGGTGCAGTTACTGTCCCCTCTAAAGTACTGGTCACACGTCCGCGAAACCGTCAGGGAAAAGATTGGCCTTCTGCTCTACACCTTCATTGCTTTTGAAATCTTGAAGAAGAGCTGATGACTACTTCACGAGGCATAAGGATTGGTGTTTCCTAACTTTGTCCATAATGATGTTATAAAATTTTGTAACAAGAAGCCCTCACTCACAATTTTCATCACGAAAACTAAATGAACATGGTGCAGTCGGTAGTAACAGAACGAAACACTGATACTCACCCTTAGAAAACGTGTCTAATAGTGTAATTTAAATATGACAGTATGCCATCTTAGGCACTGTATAACAATTAAAACACTTGATAATGGCACTGCAAATAATGGACAGTCTAATGGCGGTACTGACTTCAAAGAAATATATTATGACTGTGGACCTGCATTACGAAAATATTATTTATTAAGGTCTGCACAAAGTCCGACTACATCGCCTATCCTATTCGCCACAATCACGCAACGGCTTCGAGGAAGGGTACCTTCACCATCAGAAGCCGTGACTGAGTTGCCCCAATGAGACGCCTCACACCCGAATCGCAAGTGGCCGTACTGCATCAACGTTGAAGAGAATCCGTCAACGAGTATATGAGCAATTTCTTTGGTTATTAATGAGCAAAACTGTAAAAAAGTGATATACTGGGTCAGACCTGACAAGTTACTTGTAAAGGTGGTCGCGTTACGAACATTTTTTCAAATTGTTTTAGCACAGAAACAGTACATTTTCGGATACGGATTCCAGATCAGAATGTTATCTAATCTCTCCTCTCTACAAGCCCTAAACGTCTGTAAAGGGAATGTCCAAGCACCCTCTACATAACATTAAAAATGAAACAAACCAGCAGTGCTGGCTAATTACTGTGTTTTTACTCTTATACGAACATGGAACTGCACACAAATCTTATCACCGTAAGCTACTGCCCTAATTGTCCTCCGTCACGGCGCACAGTGAATATGTCGACTAGTCGATCGCATGGGTGACACGATCATCGATGTAGAAAATAAAAAAAAAATCTATCAGGCGGCACATCTGGATTCATCCATGGTCCAGGCTCGAATTTCCCATGCCCACCGCAATCGTTCTTGACGACGCTGCTGGGCCAACGTAATGCCACCTTGCCAACTTGGCTCAACAACCTGTAGCCAGGTGAGCAGCATTCAAACTTCCGCTGCCACAGCCATAAATGTGCTGAGCAGGCACGGCATGAGCCTCTGGTCTGGCACCGTGGCGTTATCACACGCTGGACCCGGACGCTTAATGCCTGGAGACCGTACATGACGTGAAGCAGTGCCTTTTGAAAACGGCACCGTGGCGAGCAATTATAAATGGTATCCATCTAGACAGTCAACTGCTGCTTACACAGAAAATGCCTTCACACCGACAGCCAACGGAAAGTGGGTCATCCAGTCTCAGCCACAACCAGCCGCTGCCTCAGCTAGCCTCGCCAAGTCCTGAAGCTACCGGGCCCTCGACTGGCGTCTTCCAGTTTGGCCAGGATGACTCGACCGACTCATGAGTAAATAAATGTAAATGTCGTGTGAGTATGGCCTCCCGTCGGGTAGACCGTTCACCGTGTGCAAGTCTCTCGATTCGATGCCACTTCGGGGACTTGCGCCTCGATGGGGAAGAAATGATGATGATTAGGACAACACAACACCCAGTCCCTGAGCAGAGGAAATCTCCGACTCAACCGGGAATCGAACCGGGGCCTTAGGATTGACATTCTGTTGCGCTGACCACTCGGATACCGGGGGCGGACGACTCCTGAGTGACCATAAGGTATTCACATTCCGCATTTCTCACTTGAATGCTTCCTGCAGCTGACCCACTGCGAGCTGCTAACTGGTCGCTGCCTTTACACCTGAAGGCATGGCCGGTCCGCTCATGAGTCTGCCGCCATTGCGCGCCAGAAATCTGTAGGCCTATTCTAGTTGCGCTCTCGTAGAGGTGTTGACGCGTTCCTTTGCGGAGGCCGTCTTTCAGATCTGGCGTCCTTGTAGCTGTCCTCTGTTGTCGCCTGCTTTGCTGGGCCTGGGCGAGTGCCGCCACACAGTTGGCCAACTCGCTTCAAACCCTGGACAGAAATACAAAAGGAGCACGTCCCGACTTTAGTCGCGCGAAATCTATGCAGATTGCACTGTTGGATAGCTGCACAGTGCTGTGTAACCTTACAGTCTGAAGTCGATATGAAAGTTATCCTAGCAGTTAACGGTAAACTGCGAATTGGACATCGACACATTTTTCAAATTTGTTTGTGTGGTATGTTTAATAAATTACAATGATCCCGCATCGTTATCAGGATAAAATAAGATGAGTGGTATCTTCATGTGATTATTAACTGGTGTAATGACCTATATCAGCTTTAAACTACTACGTTACTATCCGTAATTGTCAGCTACAAAATTTTCACTGCGTGCCTTTACTTCTGTGTATGTTTCTCCTGGTTAACAAGTTCAAATGTATGTTGTTAGTGGACGATCATGTTTCTATCGTGCGGCAGTGCCACATAGATAAAACGGATCCCTCATTATCGCATCTATCTCATAACTATCGCCTACACAAAAATTGTCATTCTGATTTTCTATAGAATTTTTCACGAACAATTAGGAACTGAGATCCTAACTTTTTCACAAAATGGCAAACAATTTTATTTTGTAGGGTTCAAATTTCTCTGAGTAGTATTGTTTCTTTTTCCTCGCAAAATGCTGCAGAGCTATTCAGAGAACTCTAGAACTTCAACATATCAATGAACAAGTTTGAAAAAATATGTATGTAGGTATTTCTCGAAAGGCTGTGCCATCTTCACCGGAATCACAATATTCTGCAATAACACCCGGTGCCGACATCAATCTACATACAGGATGACACAAATAGAAGCGGTTTGGAGGAGTGAATACGACTAGACGTGAATGTATGCATATAACCACAAACCGTGATTCACAACCCACGTTTACGTGCGCCACGTGATCTACACCTGGTCCTTGGAACACATTTACACAATCTTCACGCCTGTCAGAGTTGTAAGCAGAGGTCAGTCTGATCGCGGCCCTAGCTGTCCACCTAGTTCACCCGATCTGTCAGTGTGCCGTTACTTTGATCACCCCTGAAGTATAAGGTGTATCGCAACAACCGTTATAGTCTCAAAGAAATGCATTTCAGCTTCGATCAGCCTTCAGCAAGTACCTGACCATAGCCCCAAGAGATGAAAGGTGGTTACTCCCAAAATCTACTATAGTCCAAGGTCTATATGGTGTTTCCTTTACTCTGCTGCGTTTCTTTGTACTCTGGAACTCCGTTCTCCGGGCCACTTTTATTTCCCCACCCTGTAGTTTTGGTGCATGGATGTGCCATAATTGAAACTGCTCCGTTGCCGATCGGTCAGCTATGTGCTCGGGGTAACGATAACCGGAGTTATCGAGAACACTTTACAAGCAATATTGCAGTGAGATAACGATGCGTGCCATATTACATCTGCTTCTGCCATCGTCGCATCCATCCATCTCGGGAGTCCATAAAATGATAATTGAAAAAGATAAATAGATGCCACTTGAGCTAAAGGATTTTCTTTTCGAACCATCTTCCATTGGACAACCGGACAGCAACTGATCTGAAAGCAATAATAACAGAGGCGACGGATGTACGATATCAATTGAAAGATGTAAAGTATCTAATAAAACATTTCAATACGTCAATAATGACGTCTAATTCGTTATCAGCGATTCGAATCCACTAAATTTGTAATTTCTGTTCCATCGAATTGCATCCGGCATTTTGAATTTTGAAATTCCTACATTCCTAATCAATGACCCAAAGAATATAAAAAACATATTTTTTTAGGATTTTATATCCACTGTTCTGTTATATCCAGGTTTTGAAACGAGTTGACCGACTGTGAGGCGCCAAGGTTTGTCACACGCCACGGAGACACTGAGTACATCCACTGTATTAATTTTGCTGTAGAAACACGTTTTGAAACCGAAGATAAAATGTTCTAGGTTGTTATGATACGTCATATTTCTTCTACACCATGAGACTCCCATAAAAAATATTGTAGTTACCACTTCATTTATGATCCGCGACAACCGGAGAACTGGTTCTTCATACGTGTTACCGAGCCAACCATCCTACACAGTCATCTTGACATTTAGTGTGAGCAGACATCGCCTTCAGGGGGAACAGCGACCGTTAGCAGTTGAAATTGTTGGGCAGCCACAAGCCGAATATAACTTTCCATTATTGACATGAAAATCAAATACTCCATTTTGCGTATCGGGGTGGTGTATACACAGCCAGATACACAGTATATGTCAAGAGGAATGATCGGCATTCAGCGATATTACAAGAACAATCACTCGAAGCAAAAACCTGGTAAACATGGTCCCTAAAATGAATACCTTAATAGCTATGACCATTTCTTCATATTTTATATTCTGAAACAAAGCTGTGCTACTGTAAGCTCTTTGCTTTCCGTTTTCTGAAAGGTGGTAGTATGGACCAAAACAAGAAAAAAATGTCGAGTAAACCTGACCTCGAAAGTGCATACTTTAAGAGCTATGATCACTTCTTCACCTCCTCCAATCTGAAACAGATCTCTCCTACTGAACAACTGCTCATAGCTTTTAAGATATACATTTTAAGGCCCATGCTTACCAGACAGTTTTTTTCTTTTCCTGGTCCATACTTCTTCCTCCCAACGTATGGAAACGAAAGTGCTTGCAATAGAAGAGACTTGTTTCACAGTATCGAAGACGAAGAAGCGCTCATAGCTCTTAAAGTGTGCATTTTGGAGCCTATGTTTACTACACTTCTTACTTCGAATGATCGTTCCTGTTATGCCCCAGAATATTGAACATTCCTCCTGCGGAGCACTGCTCCCCAAATTTCTAAAGATGCTCTTGTCTATCGAGTGAAACATGTAAAGAAAGGAAAGTTACATGCGACTTGTGGATAGTCTACAATTTTAATTCACTTTGAGGTGGTGCACTGCCAAGAAAACTCCCTCCACCATCCATAAGAACAGAAACAGGCAGGATTCGACTGCAGCGGAACCCCATGTTCAACAATTTGCGCTGAACAGTACGCCCCGAAACGTGTCTGCGTCAGCATTGTACTCTGTAGTAAGATCTACCAGGATCGCCACCTATCCTGCTTTACAAAGTAATCAAAGTTCCGACTTCTACATTCTCTCATGAGGCGTGGACGTACAACACTTCGTCGCTCACTCCTCGTTTCACTGTCAAACCATTTAGTACAGATGCTCACGGCAGTTGCATGCTAACAGCTGACGGTCTTCGAAGTTCATCAGATGCTAGTCTCCGAGCATCGTGGCATAAGACTGAGCCTTTTCTGAAAATTCCTTATGTCAATGGATTTCACCACTTAGGCCTATATTGTCGCTAGAACTTTTCCCTTTTGCCCATACTCCACTTTTATAATTTCCTTATCGCGTTACGTGGCTTCATCGCTACCAGGTGACATTTAATATCGCGATGGCCAGAGGTAATATTGCTTCGGCTCATCATACTCAGTACTTTGTCAGAAGATTCCTTTTGTTTTTAGTTAAAGTTTTCGTGATAACTTACATTGAGATTGCCAGATTCTGAAACGATTGATAAGTTTTCTATTCCATGGAAACTTATTTTGGCTAAAATTTATTAACAACTTTTGTATCTTAAGCTATCTGTAAAATGTGTCCTGTCACACTTAAGAATAGCATTTTACTCGTTAAAATCGCTTAACAAGCAGCCTAAACAAATGTCTAAATAGATATAAGACATTCTTCGAACTTAAATCCACAGTTCATCGTAACAACGAGTGCAACAAATTAAACTTTAAATCGTGCAACCTACAAAAATGTTGTACACAAAGCCAACCACCAATTTCATTTTACTGTTGCTGATCGTGCGATGAAGAATGGCAGTAATTTGATAACTGTGTGCATTTGTAGCTGTTAACATTTCGTCGTTAACTATTCTACATTAATGAGAGCATCATGTTCCTATGAGTAGACCAATGCGAATAAAATTTCGAGCTACTGAATTTACATGTTTGAAACAGCTTCCCACGGTGTTAAGTACACCACAAATTATGTAGGGGGACAGATATTGCTGATAAAATCAGAATTTTTGCTGTTGGAATGTCGTCACCAGTACCTTGTCTCCTCAGTAATTGAGCTATCAGTTGAGTGTTAAAACTTAGAAATTTACATTCTAATATACATAAATCAAAAAAAGTTTGGCGTCTCCTCGGTTCTGAGAGTTCCGGAACCTGTACAGAAAATAGGATTAGAGATCAACATAAACATCATTTCCGCCCCTCTTATCGCTCATGAAAACCACACATTGCGTGTTGTACCACTATACAGCGAGACCTTCAGAGGTGGTGGTCTACATTGCTGTACACAACGGTATCTCTAATACCCAGTAGCACGTCCTCTTGCATTGATGTATGCCTATATTCGTCGTGGCATACTATACACTGTCCACAAGTTCATCAAGGCACTGTTGCTCCAGATTGTCCCACTCCTCAACGGCGATCCGGCGTAGATCCCTCAAAGTAGTTGGTGCGTCACGTAGTCCATAAAGAGCCCTTTACAGTCTATCACTGGCATTTTCGACAGGGTTCATGTCTCGAGAACATGCTGGCCACTCTAGTCGAGCGATATCGCTATCCTGAATGAAGCCATTCACAAAATGTGCACGATGGGGGCGCGAATTGTCGTCCATGAAGACGATTGCCTCGCCAGTATGCAGCCGATATGGTTGCACTATCGGTCGGAGGATGGCATTCACGTATAGGACAGCTGTTACAGCGCCTACCACGACCACCAATGGCATACGTCGGCCCCACATAACGCCACCCCCAAAACAGTAGGGAACCTCCACCTTGCTGCACTCTCTGGACAATGTGTCTAAGCAAAGAAGCGAAAACAGAAAGGTGGAAGGAGTACATAGAGAGTCTATACAAGGGCGATGTACTTGAGGACAATATTATGGAAATGGAAGAGGACGTAGATAAAGATGAAATGAGAGATATGACACTGATTGAAGAATTTGACAGAGCACAGAAAGACCTAAGTTGAAAAAAGGCCCCGGGAGTAGACAACATTCCATTGGAACTACTGATAGTCTTGGAAGAGTCAGCCCGGACAAAATTCTACCATCTGGTGAGCAAGATGTATGAGACAGGCGAAATACCCTTAGACTTCATGAAGAATATAATAATTCCAATCCCAAAGAAAGCAGGTGTTGACAGGTGAGAAAATTACCGAGCTATCAGATCAATAAGTCATGGGTGCAAAATACTAACACGAATTCTTTGTAGACGAATGGGAAAAATGGTAGAAGCCGACCTCGGGGAATATCAGTTTGGATTCCGTAGAAATGTGAGGCAATACTGACCCTAAGAATTATCTAAGGAGATAAAGGAAAGGCAAATCTACATTTCTAGCATTTGTAGACTTAGATAAAGCTTTTGAAAATGTTGACTGGAACACTCACTTTTAAATTCTGAAGGTGACAGGCGTCAAACACAGATAGCGAAAAGCTATTTATAATTTGTAAAGAAACCAGAAACACAAACAAACTATAAATAGCTTTTCGCTATCTGTATTTGACGCCTGTCACCTTCAGAATTTAAAAGTGAGTGTTCCAGTCAACATTTTCAAAAGCTTTATCTAAGTCTACAAATGCTAGAAATGTAGAAATGTACCATGAGAAAAAGATTGAATAATCAACGAAAGAATAACGTTCTACGGGTCGGGGCGTGGAATGTCAGAAGCATGAACGTGGTAGGGAAACTAGAAAATCTGAAAAGGGAAATGCAAAGGCTCAATCTAGATATAGTAGGGGTCAGTGAAGTGAAGTGGAAGGAAGACAAGGATTTCAGGTCAGATGAGTATCGGGTAATGTCAACAGCTGCAGAAAATGGTATAACAGGTGCAGGATTCGTTATGAATAGGAAGGTAGGGCAGAGGGTGTGTTACTGTGAACAGTTCAGTGACCGGATTGTTCTAATCAGAATCGACAGCAGACGAACACCGACAACGATAGTTCAGGTATAAATGCCGACGTCGCAAGCTGAAGATGAACAGATAGAGAAAGTGTATGAGGATACTGAAAGGGTAATGCAGTATGTAAAGGGGGGCGAAAATCTAATAGTCATGGGCGACTGGAATGCAGTTGTAGGGGAAGGAGTAGAAGAAAAGGTTACAGGAGACTATGGGCTTGGGACAAGGAATGAAAGAGGAGAAAGACTAATTGAGTTCTGTAACAAGTTTCAGCTAGTAATAGCGAATACCCTGTTCAAGAATCACAAGAGGAGGAGGTATACTTGGAAAAGGCCGGGAGATACGGGAAGATTTCAATTAGATTCCGAAATCAGATACTGGACTGTAAGGCGTACCCAGGAGCAGATATAAACTCAGATCACAATATAGTAGTGATGAAGAGTAGGCTGAAGTTCAAGACATTAGTCAGGAAGAATCATTACGCAAAGAAGTGGGATACGGAAGTACTAAGGAATGACGAGATACGTTTGAAGTTATCTAACTCTATAGATACAGCAATAAGGAATAGCGCAGTAGGCAGTACAGGTGAAGAGGAATGGACATCTCTAAAAAGGGCCATCACCGAAGTTGGGAAGGAAAACATAGGTACAAAGAAGGTAGCTGCGAAGAAACCATGGGTGACAGAAGAAATATTTCAGTTAATTGATGAGAGGAGGAAGTACAAACATGTTGCGGGAAAATCAGGAATACAGAAATACAAGTCGCTGAGGAATGAAACAAATAGGAAGTGCAGGGAAGCTAAGACGAAATGGCTGCAGGAAAAATGTGAAGACATCGAAAAAGATATGATTGTCGGAAGGACAGACTCAGCATACAGGAAAGTCAAAACAACCTATGGTGACATTAAAAGCAACGGTGGTAAGATAAAGAGTGCAACGGGAATTCCACTGCTGTTAAATGAAATGGAGAGAGCAGATAGGTGGAAAGAATACATTGAAAGCCTGTATGAGGGTGAAGATTTGTCTGATGTGATAGAAGAAGAAACAGGAGTCGATTTAGAAGAGATAGGGGATCCAGTATTAGAATCGGAATTTAAAAGAGCTTTGGAGGACTTACGGTCAAATAAGGCAGAAGGGATAGATAACATTCCATCAGAATTTCTAAAATCATTGGGGGAAGTGGCAACAAAACGACTATTCACGTTGGTGTGTAGAATATATGAGTCTGGCGACATACCATCTGACTTTCTGAAAAGCATCATCCACACAATTCCGAAGACGGCAAGAGCTGACAAGTGCGAGAATTATCGCACAATCAGCTTAACAGCTCATGCATCGAAGCTGCTTACAAGAATAATACACAGAAGAATGGAAAAGAAAATTGAGAATGCGCTAGGTGACGATCAGTTTGGCTTTAGGAAAAGTAAAGGGACGAGAGAGGCAATTCTGACGTTACGGCTAATAATGGAAGCAAGGCTAAAGAAAAATGAAGACACTTTCATAGGATTTGTCAACCTGGAAAAAGCGTTAGACAATATAAAATGGTGCAAGCTGTTCGAGATTCTGAAAAAAGTAGGGATAAGCTATAGTGAGGACGGGTCATATACAATATGTACAACAACCAAGAGGGAATAATAAGAGTGGACGGTCAAGAACGAAGTGCTCGTATTAAGAAGGGTGTAAGACAAGGCTGTAGGCTTTCGCCCCTACTCTTCAATCTGTACATCGAGGAAGCAATGACGGAAATAAAAGAAAGGTTCAGGAGTGGAATTAAAATACAAGGTGAAAGGATATCAATGATACGATGCGCTGATGACATTGCTATCCTGAGTGAAAGTGAAGAAGAATTAAATGATCTGCTGAACGGAATGAACAGTCTAATGAGTACACAGTATGGTTTGAGAGTAAATCGGAGAAAGACGAAGGTAATGAGAAGTAGTAGAAATGAGAACAGCGAGAAACTTAACATCAGGATTGGTGGTCACGAAGTCAATGAAGTTAAGGAATTCTGCTACCTAGGCAGTAAAATAACCAATGACGGACGGAGCAAGGAGGACATCAAAAGCAGACTCGCTTTGGCAAAAAAGGCATTTCTGGCCAAGAGAAGTCTACTAATATAAAATACCGGCCTTAATTTGAGGAAGAAATTTCTGAATATGTACGTCTGGAGTACAGCATTGTATGGTAGTGGGAAAACCGGAACAGAAGAGAATCGAAGCATTTGAGAAGTGGTGCTATAGACGAATGTTGAAAATTAGGTGGACTAATAAGGTAAGGAATGAGGAGGTTCTATGCAGAATCGGAGAGGAAAGGAATATGTGGAAAACACTGATAAGGAGAAGGGACAGGATGATAGGACATCTGCTAAGACATGAGGGAATGACTGCCATGGTACTAGAGGGAGCTGTAGAGGGCAAAAACTGTAGAGGAAGACAGAGATTGGAATACGTCAAGCAAATAATTGAGGACGTAGGTTGCAAGTGCTACTCTGAGATGAAGAGGTTAGCACAGGAAAGGAATTGGTGGCGGGCCGCATCAAACCAGTCAGTAGACTGATGACCAAAAAAAAAAAGAAACAAGATGGCAGTTATAAGTTCAATTCAAATGGCTCTGAGCACTATGGCACTTAACATCTCAGGTCATCAGTCCCCTATAACTTAGAACTACTTAAACCTAAGTAACCTAAGGCCATCACACACACCCATGCCCAAGGCAGGATTCGAACCTGCGACCGTAGCGGTCTCGCGGTTCCAGATTGAAGCGCCTAGAACCGCTCGGCCACCAGCGGCCGGCGCAGTTACAAGTGTCGACTGGTATGAAAGGGAAGCATTGGTTTGGAAGGGAGTGAGATAGGGTTGTTGCCTATCCCCATTGTTTCAGTCTGTACATTGAGCAAGCGCTAAAGGAAACAAAAGAAAAATTTGGAGTAGGAATTAATATCAATGGAGAAGAAATAAAATCTTTGAAGTCTGACGAAGACATTGTAATTCTGTCAGAGGCAGCAAAGGGCTTGGAAAAGCAGCTGAACGGAATGGACAGTATCTTGAAAGGCGGGTGTGAGATGAACATCAACAAGAGGAAAACGAGAATAATTGAATTCAGTCGAATTAAATCAGGTGATGCTGAGGGAATTATGTTAGGAAATGAGATACTTAAAGTTATCATATTTGGGAAGCCAAATAACTGATGATGGTTGAAGTAGACAGGACATAAAATGTTGACTGGGAATGGCAAGGAAAGCGTTTGTGAAGAAGAGTAATTTGTTAACATCGAGTATTGATTGAAGTGTCAGGAAGTCTTTTCCGAAAGTATTTGTATGCAAAGTCGCCATGTATGGAAGTGAAACTTGGACGATAAATAATTTAGACAATAAGAGAATATAAGTTTCTGGAATGTGGTGCTACAGAAGAATACTGAAGATTAGAAGAGGTGAAGCCCCTCCACGTTCACACCGGCATGATGGCCAACTCAAAACCTCCACTGCCATCTCTGCAGAAGTGTTAGTTTTGACTACAGTGTGGTGTCGCAGGATGTGGGTACTGCGATGTTTGTTTACGTCTGGTTAAGGTTAACCAGTAACACGCGCTCATCTGTAGACAGATTGGGTCGAAGTCGAAAGAAGTGTAGCGGTTTGAAGGGCAGAGGAAAAAAGTGCCAAGGCAAGAGCCAAGGGAAAAAATCCTCTCCGATAGTTAAGTTGGGTAGTAAGAGCAGTAGCGGATGTCTTGCTGCCTGCGGTAGATCATGCAAGGGTATCATTGTTTGTAGTGGGTATCGTGCAGGTCGATACCTTTGACGTTGTGCGGTGCTGTTGCTCGGCGGTTGCCGCTGGGTGCCGGTGTTGAACACTCGATCATCGTCAGCAACCTGCAACAGGTTTGTCATTGTTTTTGTGTCCGATAGGTTATATATCGGATTCACAGTGTAGGGTGATGCTGGCGATTTGTTTGTGTGTCAATGGGCGAGCTCGTCGGTTTCCCTGCTGTGGCCTGTTGGTCGCCTCCAATAGCAGCTGGATATTACCGGTCAGTGTTGCTGATATACAGTGGCTTGACGACGTTTGTCGCTTGCCATCGGTGGCTACTCCCTAGCTAGTAGTGGCTTTGGCCGCTTATGCTTCTAGGGTTGTGACCGCAGTTTCCCAGAGTAAGTATGAAAGGATTGTTCGAGTGTCTCGAGTTCCTGTATAGTTGTGTGGCGTATTTTTTGAATACTTCCTTGAGGGTTTCAAGGCGGTAACCTTTGTGAAAATCCACGGTATGTGTGTAGCGTGGAGCGTTGCTAGTGATTCGTAGCACTTTGTTCTGTATGATCTGCAGGCGTCGCAGGCGTGTAGGAGCTGCATATCCCCAGACGGGAGCTGTGTACTTCATCAGAGGTCTAATCAGTGTCATGTATATGGACCTCGATACCACTTGACTTGAAGAAGGGATCGGTTGGAAGGACCAGTTCTGAGGCATCAACGGATAAACAATTTAGTATTCGAGGGCTACGTGGAGGGTAAAAATCGTAGAGGGAGACCAAGAGATGAATACACTAAACAGATTCAGAAGGATGTAGGTTGCAGTAGCTACTGGGATACGAAGAAGCTTGCACAGGATAGAGTAGCATGGAGAACTGCATTAAACCAGTCTGTGGACTGAAGACCACAATAACAACATAGATCGGTTCCATGACAGGGAAGCATGAACTACAAAGAACGACGACACACTGCTTTCAGTGCTGAATCGCGGATGTGTACTACTCAAGATGATCTTCCTCGGCGAGTATAGCAACTACCTGGGTGAGAAATACTTCTTCCAATGTTTTGGAGGAGTAGAAATGTGTTATTCGTGAGGTCGTGGTGAGAGAAGCAGTCGGTTATGTCTTAAGATGCTGGTAGTGGTTGAGGAAACTCTAACGGCACCAACGGTGCAACAGGGACCTCCTGCATCATCATGTGTTAACTCTCTTTTGACAGTGTCAAAGTGTCACTTTCCAATAGGACAGTGCTCACCCACAAATGGCACGTGCCTCTACGAACTTTGTGATTTTGAGGTATTCCTGGTTCCAGCAAGATTCTCTTATCTTCCGCTGATAGAACTTGTGTGGACCCACCTTGAGCGTCAACTCCGTCTGATAGCCAGTATGCAGGTTATCAGTGACCAGTTATAGAAGTTGTGTGCCATCTTGCCTCGGAAGATGATACAACTACTTTATGGCACCCTTCCGAAATGAATCAGTGCATACATCTATGTCAGAGTGGATTCAGCATCATATTTTTAAGTGGACTCATACTGTAAGTTCTTCGTAAACTGGACTCAATATTGTAATCACTGATGTAACATCACATGGCCTCTCGATCGACGAAGTTTAATTTTGCTGCCCCCCCCCCCCCCCCCCCCCGCGCCCACTACCTGCTTCTCCTACTTTGTCAGCAGTGTACACACATTATCGTCATACATTAGGATATTTATCAGCATTTTTCCAGCAACATCTACAGGTACAGGTTCCAGTCACCAATTTGGGAGATTTTCCGTGCTTATCAAGAGAATGACGAAACTGGGAATCCCCTCGCAACAGTGTTCCTCCTGATGAGACGAACACCTCAACATTTCCAATTTATGCAGCATTATTAGATATTGTTTAAGAAAATATTGCTTTTACCATGAAATAGCTCTTTACTTTGTGTGGCAAAAACTTCATAAGTTGTGTGTCACGTGACGGAAAGATAGTGTTCATTCGCACGGAAAATATGCTTGAAGTTATCTGTACGACTCATAGTAATGAAGAAAGTCTTAAATATCGTGAACGGAACCAGATAACCAAAAGTACGACACGCAAGAAATCCACAGCTGATCCACAGGCCACATGGGCGACATACGAATGTGAGGATGACTCTCATAAGTTCATGTCGAAATAAGTAACAAAAGTACATTTTGTGAAGATAAAAACAAGAATACTATCGGTAATGGTTTTACGTGCCCTTTGGAGGGTCATCCTATACTTTTGAAAAATACGTGACGTTATAAAATGTTACAAGTAATACAACCTACATTATTTCTACAAAATGTTGCGCAGATGTCTTCAAACTAGTCAGTAAAACCGTTTGTAGGCCCTGAAACAAGATACGGGCGTCAGGGCACAGCGATAAAACTGAGCTGTAAGCAGCTGGTCGCTAACTATAAGCGTCGTGCATCGGGCCTGGCCCAGACCTAAATAACGCACAATCTCGATTCATCTTCTGGTCCGTAACAATAAACGCCACCTATTTCTGAAACAATGACGTGAGGCACCATTTCGTAGCAATGTGAATGATAACTTTGCACGTTAAGGTCATGGAAATAGCCCGACTAATGCACCGTAGAAGCTTCAAAATATTGAATGGACGCAGTAAATTATTGGGCTTGGGCGATCATAAGGAATGTGGGGCAAAGTTAAATAAAAAAACCCTCTGAAGATGGTGAAAGACAAGAAAAATATATCTGGGGAAGTAATCAACAAGAATAAATTGTGTTTCTCTCAAAGTAAAATCTTTGAAATTTACGTTTAGTGGGTATAGAGTGTCAGGTGGTACGAGAGACACACAACGGTAGATTTTGAACAGCAAAGCTACAAATCCTCCAACGAATGGCTGTGTCCAATCATTCATTTATTCTCTGAGTTATACGTAGTCGTGGTATGAATAGTAGCGACATGCGAAATGCGTCCATGCGGCTTTTCGCGGATGATGCTGTAGTATACAGAGAAGTTGCAGCATTAGAAAATTGTAGCGAAATGCAGGAAGATCTGCAGCGGATAGGCACTTGGTGCAGGGAGTGGCAACTGTCCCTTAACATAGACAAATGTAATGTATTGCGAATACATAGAAAGAAGGATCCTTTATTGTATGATTATATGATAGCGGAACAAACACTGGTAGCAGTTACTTCTGTAAAATATCTGGGAGTATGCGTGTGGAACGGTTTGAAGTGGAATGATCATATAAAATTAATTGTTGGTAAGGCGGGTACCAGGTTGAGATTCATTGGGAGAGTGCTTAGAAAATGTAGTCCATCAACAAAGGAGGTGGCTTACAACACACTCGTTCGACCTATACTTGACTATTGCTCATCAGTGTGGGATCCGTACCAGATCGGGTTGACGGAGGAGATAGAGAAGATCCAAAGAAGAGCGGCGCGTTTCGTCACAGGGTTATTTGGTAACCGTGATAGCGTTACGGAGATGTTTAATAAACTCAAGTGGCAGACTCTGCAAGAGAGGCGCTCTGCATCGCGGTGTAGCTTGGTTGGTTGGTTGGTTTTTGGGGAAGGAGACCAGACAGCGTGGTCATCGGTCTCATCGGATTAGGGAAGGATGGGAAAGGAAGTCGGCCGTGCCCTTTCAGAGGAACCATCCCGGCATTTGCCTGGAGTGATTTAGGGAAATCACGGAAAACCTAAATCAGGATGGCCGGACGCGGGATTGAACCGTCGTCCTCCCGAATGCGAGTCCAGTGTCTAACCACTGCGCCACCTCGCTCGGTCGCGGTGTAGCTTGCTCGCCAGGTTTCGAGAGGGTGCGTTTCTGGATAAGGTATCGAATATATTGCTTCCCCCTACTTATACCTCCAGAGGAGATCACGAATGTAAAATTAGAGAGATTAGAGCGCGCACGGAGGCTTTCAGACAGTCGTTCTTCCCGCGAACCATACGCGACTGGAACAAGAAAGGGAGGTAATGACAGTGGCACGTAAAGTGCCCTCCGCCACACACCGTTGGGTGGCTTGCGGAGTATAAATGTAGATGTAGATGTAGATGTAGACCGTTTCAAATCACGATAGCCCCCCTTTGAAGCTTTCCTTCCTCTGTGAAATGGATCATCTCTCTAGTGTAATTTTTCCAATCAAATTTTGTTTTAAACCAACACGCTTTTTCCCTATGGATATGTGCCAATCATTAGTCTAATTTGTGTGGTGCTGGTGTGCTCGTTTGTACACTCATCGTGTTCATTATTAATTTCTTCAATAAATGAAGCAACAGTCTTAGTTGCAGGGTTGTAATTATTATTTATTTAATGAAGAGGCGTTTTGCCTGGATCAGGTATCTTCAGATTGTGTGATATTACATCGTATTAGGCACATATGATACCCAGAATACAACACGTCCCAGCAGATAACAACCCCTGTAAAACATTCGGAAACATTGCGCGGTGTTCTTGTAGTGGTATGCAACGTAGTCCAATGAGTACACAATAGGTTCAGGCCTACACCGATCCGCCACCATGTAAATATGCAGGAGACGTAATTGCTTATATTCGGGCTACTCAAATAGTACTAATTGCTCAGTCTGAATATGAGCAACTACACCTTCATGCTTCTATATCTGCATCTGCATAGATACTCCACAAGCCACCGTACGGTGCCTGGCGGACGGTACCCTGTACCTCTATTAGTCATTTCCTTTCGTATGCATCCGTATGATCCATAATTTCTTGCACCTTATCTACGTGGCCCTTACTCGCAATTTATGTAAGCGGCAATAGATTCGTTTGGCGGTCACCTTCTAGCACCGAATCTCTAAATTTTCTGAACAGTGTTTCCCGGAAGAAATGACGCCTTCCCTCCAGGGATTCCCATTTGAGTTCCGAAGCATCTCCGTTACACATACGTGTGGTTCGAACGTACCGGTAACAAATCTAGCACGCTCCTCTGAATTGCTTCGAAGTCTTCCTTCAACCCGTCCTGATACGGATCCAAAACACTCAAACAGTACTCAACAATAGGTCAGACCATCGTGCTATATGCGGTCTCCTTTATAGGTAAACCACTCTTTCTTAAAATTTTCCCAGTAAACCAGTGTCGACCATTCATCTTCCCTACCAAAGTACTCACATGTTCGTTCCATTTCATTTCGCTTTCCAATGTTAAGCCTAGATATTTAAACTGCTGACTGTGTCAAGAAGGACACTAGTAAAACTGCATCCGAACGTTGATTTTTTGTTCTTCCTATTCATCCGCAGCAACTTACATTTTTCCACATTTAGGCCAGCTGCCATTCATCACACCAACTGGAAATTTTGTCTAAGTCGTCTTGCATCTTCCTACAGCCACGCAACTTTAACACTTTACCGTGCACCACATTATCATCAGTTAAAAACCACAGGTTGTTGCCCATCCTATCCGTCAAATAATTTATATGAGTAGAGAACAACAGCGCTCCTGTCTGACATCCATTGGGCACTCCTGACCATAACCTGGTCTCCGAAGAACACTCGCCGTCGAAGACAACATACTTGCCCTATTACTTAAGAAGTCTTCTAGCCACTCACGTATCTGAGAGCTTATTCCATATGCTCATACCTCCGTTAACGGCCACCAATGGGCCACAGTTCCAAATGCTTTATGGATATCTAAGAATATGGAATCTGCCTGTCGTCTTTCATCCTTTGTTCGCAGAATATCATGTGACAAAAGTGCAAGCTGAATTTCGCCTGAGTGTTGCTCTCTAAAACCACACTGATTCTTGGACATAAGCTTCTGTCAAAGTTTATTACATTCGAACTGAGAATATGTTCAAGTATTCTGCAGCAGACGGAAGTTAGGATATTCGTCTGTAATTTTTTAACTCCGTTCTTTCACCCATCTTATATACTAGAGTCATCTGCCCCATTTTTCATTCGCTTAGTACATTATAGTGAGCGAGAAATTCACGATAGATGCAGGCTATGTAATGGGGTCAATGCGTTAGAACCCTTTCTAGAAACGAATTGGGATTCCAACCGGACCTAGTGACTTATTTCCTTTCAAATCTCTCAGTTGTTTCACTACGCTAGGAATGCGTATTACAGACACCAAAAAAAGTTTTACATCACTGCGGTTCCCAAAAATACTGAAGACAGACGTTGACTGTGAATATTGTATCACAGACACAGTCCCTTTGGCTATCGCTAATCCCGCCCAACGATGTAAAAACCATGCATGAGCTACGCCTGTTAGACGGAGGGGGTGCGACAGCCGATAACTCCCAGTCACTCCATCAGGAACGAGGTACACGGCTCGTGTAGTCTGTAGTTGAACCATGTCTGAACGGTCAATACCTCTGTTCGATTGCCTCTACATTGTTGCTTTGTGTAGGGAGGGCTCTCAACAAGGGCAATGTCCATGCATCTTGGAGTGAACCAAAGCGATGTTGTTCGGACATGGAGGAGATACAGAGAGACAGGAATCGTCGATGACACTCCTCGCTCAGGACGCCCATGAGCTACTTCCGCAGTGGATGACCGCTACCTTCGGATTATGGCTCGGAGGGACCCTGACAGCAACGCCACCATGTTGAATAATGCTTTTCATGCAGCCACAGGACGTCGTGTTACGACTCAAACTGTGCGCTGTAGACTGTATGACGTCAATGGTGGGGTCCATTTTTGCAACCGCGACACCATGCAGTGCGGTACAGATGGGCCCAAGAACATGCCGAATGGACCGCTCAGGATTAAAATCACGTTCTCTTCACCGATGAGACGTGTTTGGAGGCAACTCAGTCAGGCTGAATGCCTTAGACACATCCTCCACCGAATGCAGAAAGGTGGAGGTCCCTTGCTGTTTTGGGGTGGCATTATGTGGGGCCGACGCACGCCGTGGGTGGTCATGGAAGGCGCCGTAACGGCTCTACGATACGTGAATGCCATCCTCCGGCCGATAGTGCAACCATATTGGCGAGGCATTCTTCACGGATGACAGTTCGCATTGCCCCCCCCCCCCCCCCCCCCCAAGTGCACATCTTGTGAATGACTTCCTTCGGGATAACGATATTGCTTGACTAGGGGGGCCAGCATTTTCTCCAGACATGAACCCTATAGAACATGCCTGGGATAGACTGAAAAGGGCTATTTATGCACGACGTGACCCACCAACTACTCTGAGCGATCTACGCCGAATCGCCGTTGAGGAATGGGACAGTCTGGACCAACAGTGCCTTGATGAACTTGTGGACAGTGGATAGTATGCCACAATGAATACAGGCATGCATCAATGCAAGAGGACGTGCTACTAGGTATTAGGCTATCGGTGAGTACAGCTATCTGGACCACCACCTCTGAAGGTCTTGCTGTATGTTGGTACAATACGCAATGTGTGGTTTTCGTGAGCAATATAAAGAGCGGATATAATGTTTATGTTGATCTCTACTCCAATTTTCTGTACAGGTTCCGGAACTCTCGGATCCGATGTGATGCAAAACTTCTTTTGATGTTTGCGTTCTGTCGTTCATACAGGCGTCTGTCCGATGGTCAAATGAGGGTATGTTTGTACGATTCTCCTGTGTAAAGGATTTCTTGAAGGTGAAATTTAAATCTTTGGTGTTCATTTTGCTATCTTCAACTGCCACGCGGGGCTGAACGGAAGCCTTAGATCATCTTAACGATTTTACATAAGACCAGATTTTTCTCGGATTCGCTCCCAGATCGTTTGCTAAGGTGTGACGGTGGTAGTTGTTGTATGCTCCGCCTGTACTTTCTTTTCACAGACGATCGAATCTCTGCTAACCTTCGCTTGTCATCGTTTATGAGTTCCTTTTTAGCGAGAGTGCAACAGCCTTGGCTTCCTTAGCATCCTCCAAATTTTGTTATTAAGCTGTGGCAGGTCTTTTCCATCCTTTAGCCACTTACTAGTCACATAACTCTCCAGACGAAGATTTATGATCTGCTTAAACTTTGCACATAATTCTTCTACCCGTACAATTGGAATACAGTAATACCTGTTCACTGTCTAAGTGAAATGCTAACAACTGCTTATCTGCTGATCTAGCAGAAATAGTCTACTAGCCTTCTTCATTGATTTATTAATTTTCGTAATCATAGTCATGATAATTACATCATGATCGTTAGTCCCTGTTTCTACACTGAAAAAGTCGTTAGGGTCCGTCCTGTTAGTATCTACAAAGTCTAAGATATTCCCATTGCGTTTGCGCTGCCGAGCTAGCAACTCACGACAGTTCTTTCCAAAACGTGTTCAAAAGTATTTCTCAGGACTGTCTGTCTATACCCCCGGCATTGAATTCATTGACATCAGAGTCTATACTTGGTAAGTTGAAGTGCTTCCAGCTAGTATTGCATAATCTAGGTATTTACGAGCTACTGACCGTAGACTTTCCTTGAATGACTCTAGAACCGTCAGAGCGGAATCGGTATCTTGGTTTCGCCTACATGTAACTTCGCTGTCACACTCAACTTTGACAACAGTGGAGAAAACATTTTTGTCTGCAATAAACACTCTCCCTCCTAGGACCTTCAGTCTGTCTTTCCGATATACGTTCCACGACTGGCTAAGTATCTCCACTCGGCTCCAGATCAAAGCATCCTGATCAACTCTGGGAATAATGCTGCAAATGGCGAGCTCTGCTTGCATCCAACGAGTGAAGCCTGCAGTCTTTACCACATCTGCCATCCGCCTGTACGAACAGAGGATGGCTTCAGAACCCATGCGACAGGAGTCGCTGACGCCGACGTGAATCATAACATGCACGCAGGCCACCTCCACGTCTAGGATCAGGCTCCCTGGTGGTTACGCCGAGTGCATGTTGGCTCTCTTTCCAGCCCTGAACGGTTATCTACTTATTGGACTCCATTATATGACTTGTATTGGAACTCCCAATAACTAGTTAAGACTTTCCCCTGTCGCCTGCTCAGACCTGAAGACGCGGCTACCTGACAACTCACAGGGTGAATGGGCAAGGCCATGCACCAGTCTTCTCATTAGCCCTCCGCCTCGAGCGCCTAGAGCTCGTTACCGCCCTCCACTCAACCTACTGTGAGGGTGGATCCCCTGCGACAGGTGGCATAGGAAGTGCCTCGGAAGCAGAGCCCATGGGCAAAATAAGCGACACCTGAGTTGTCCCATGCGACGCGCCAGATTCCCCGCCACCGCTACACTCCGAGGCAACAGCCTAAAGGTGACTGACCGTAGCTAGAAGTAAAGCCAGCTGTTCGCGAACTGCGGTCATCTCCTCTTGCGACCGCACTCAGCATGCACACGTCCTAACCATCCTAGCAGGACTAACTGAAGAAGTAAACCATAAAGCCAGACAGAATCGTAGATATGCTACCCTCCTGATGTGTTGTCAATGGATGCCGATGCGTCAATAATCTATGTAGCTGGCTGTTCAACGAACCACAACGTCGCTACAAACTGAATGAATTTACTCTCACAAAAACGCAAGATTAAATCTCTTAAACAGAAAAACACGCACGAAATTAAATAAATGTACGCTGAAACTTGGTGGCACATTAAATTGTTTGCTGGTCTGGGACGCGAATCTAGGTTTGTTCTTTTACGTGAACAATTCCCCTAATGACAGAGCTACCCACCAGACAAACCTAGGATCATTGTCTTAAGTGGGCACACAAACCTGGGATCATTATTTTATGCGGGCAAATGTCCTACTGACAGAGCTACCTGGTACGCAAACATGGAGTCTTTGTCTTAATCGAACAAGCGCCCTACTAACTAAGCTACCTGAGACACGAAACTGACATCTTTGTCTTACACGGGAAATTGCCCTACCAACTGGGCTATCCAGACACGAATCACGATCCCCCATCACAGTTTTATTTCAGCCAGTACCTTTCAACTACATTCCATTCCGTAAAGGACTGCTGATTCTGTTTTGCAGTGGAAAGTATGAGAGAGAGACTGGACAAAGTGGAACTATCAATCCTTATGGTAATTCGTACGTGGATAGAACAGTCTTTGGAGAACTTGACTGCAAAAGCAAAAGGCCCCGAGTCTTGATTTGAGACATATTTTTAATATGTCGGGAGAATTGCAGTCAGTGTACACTCCACTGCAGTGAGAAAATTCATTCTGTATATTAATGATGTTTGTTTTCTGGAAGAAGATCCCTTTTGCCACTGTTCAAAGACAAGGATGACACGTAGTTTTGGCTGTTGCAAAAAGTGGAATCTGAAAAGCCTTGAGAGAGTAAGTCAGAATAACATCTAGTGCCATTAATAAATACAGATGCCCTAAACTCTCATTAAAAAAAAATGTTCAGATGTGTGTGAAATCTTATGGGACTTAACTGCTAAGGTCATTAGTCCCTAAGCTTACACTCTACATAACCTAAATTATCCTAATGACAAACACACACACCATTGCCCCCGGGAGGACTCGAACCTCCGCTGGGACCAGCCGTACAGTCCATGACTATAGCGTCCCAGACCGCTCGGCTAATTCCGCGCGGCAACTCTCATTCAATTATTTAAATAACTGCGTAAACCAGCAATGTGACAAACTGCAGCCGCTGCTTTGCGTTCGAGCAGCACCCCAAAAATCCCATTGTAGTAGGTCCCACGAGGCAGTCTCAATTCGTACAAGGGGTGCCGACGAGGTTCACGAGACAAGTGGGCCCCTGTTCCGACGGAGACTGACCTCCGAAACCACGGTCAGGGGGAAACAAGTGAAGAGCCAAGTGGGAGGCATCGGGCCTTTAGCCGGTCGGTTAGTGGGTCGGGCGCCGCCGCGGACCCTCGGGCGCGCTCGCCGAGCCGGCGGAGGTGGTGGGGGAAGGCAGGGGGCGGGGCCGCGCCGCTCGCGAAGCCAGCCGGAGGAGCAACAGTTCGCCGGCAGCCTCGGTCTCGGTCCCGGAAAGCGCGCAGCCCGGCTGCCGCACCGCACCGCCAAGCTGGCAGGAATGTTCGGCGGCAAGAAGCGAGGTGAGTCCAGCCGGGCCCACGCGCTACGTCCTCACCCATGCAGCTCCGTCCAGCACCGGCCATGATAAATATTCTTGAAACGATGACATCGTCACTGAGATGTAGAGCTCGCAATATATTTAGTGATAGAGAAAATTTCGTCATGTTCGAAAAGTATTTTTATTTATAACCGACTGGTCTCAATGCCGTTTGCACTATCATCAGATCTAAAATATTGCGCGTCAGCGTGAACTGTAGTTAGTAATCAGGCATTTTATATCTGACGGTGGTGCACAGGGTTTGAAAACCAGTCGAATGTTAATAAAAATATCTTTATGAACAAGACGAATATTTTCATATTGCTAACTTCAATACTAAGGAAACGTAGGTATCGTGTACAGGGGACTCATAGAGCGTTAGAAATTAAGGTACAGATAAACCACCACAGAGCGAATATTATTTGGTTAATTACTACATTCACTTACCGGCCTCCAGCATCGCGAGTGATTCACGGCATCAGGGCAATCAACATCTGAAGATGCTGGTGTCTCGATGAACAAAACGTACATTAATAAAATTTCAATATTCTCCAAGTGAAGGAACGAACTGCACCATAAAAGACGTCGTATGTGTTGCAATCAAAGCATTCTCCCTTCTTAAATGAAGCTATGGTACCTGCATTGATGTTTCCTGTGCAAGAACAGCATAATAAAAACGGGTAATTAGAGCACGTATGGTAACAGAGCAATTGCAGCAATTTTTTCTTCACTTTAAACTCTCTTAAACGTTTTCAGACCGTTTCTACATAATATTCTGTACTTAAGTGGCAGTGAGGTCACTGTAGATCTCCTGTTTCTATTCAGACAAATCCCTATGAATAGAATAGGAGTAATGGAATTTTAATTGGGATGTTGTAGCACTGTTATAGAGTTCAGACACTTTCATCGCAGCCACTCAAAAATTCCAGGAAACCTCGACGTGGACAGAGGCTAGGACCTCTTACTTCTATAGGTGTTGGAATGGCTTGTTCCAACAAACATAGAGTAAAATTACTTTACAAATAACTACACGTTGGTGGCTGACTTCCTCGCTCATAAAAAAAGCACAATAATATGAAAGAAGGATGTTGCAGTGTTATCTTTCTTTCATTTAGAAATGCGAGTAACTGCAAGCATCGAGGACGCCTTTGACATTTTATAAACTAATCGATACATCGAAACAAGGTTTTCATCAGATGACATCACACTAAAATGGCAAGTATCATATATGGACACCACACAAACTATTTTGTAAACGTAGGGACTAGAGAAGATACGTGTCTTTACAAAATTTGCGAAGGAGTAGGTCATTCTTTTTCCTTTTCCATTCAAAACTGCATTCGATATCTCACGAAAATAGTAGTAGTACAAACCATTTGTTGGCACTAACATCAGTACAACCAGTGGGGAAATACGAAGCGGTCCTTCCATAATTTTGTCTCAAATTGTCGCGTAAGCACATCATAACGTCATCCACTCTGACTTGTGGCAGGATTTACACCGATATTTAATCAACTTCCATGGTACGTCGGTGAAGCGTTGCAGTACGAACGTTGTGTGTTCTCACACTTCCCATACACGAATTGCCAAACAGCACGGTAGTTTCCAGCAAACTACGCTTTTGAGTACAACCGCAAGCCAAAAGAGTCCAAAGCCTTTAATTGCTTGTGAAGCGCTAAGAGTTTAGACGCAACGTACGACATTCATATATACGCAGGTAATGGAAACAGATGAAATAGGAAAGTAGTGACACGAAATTGGATATGCTGTGACATTAGTCACGCGTTACGTAACTATTACTGTTGCTGGTAACAATAGTGTGTACATAGATACGTACGTGCGTGTCTGGGATTTACGGTGTTGTTTTCAGAGGGCAGAAGTTCACTTTTAGAAAGAGGTCTTTGTCGCCAATTTCACAACGGTAGACACCAGCTACAGACCTCTGTAATGAGAAAGGCATTTTATATTGGTCGGAGTGTCAGCTGCAGACTGGCTGGTAAATAGAGGGAAATTTTGTGAGCACCACAACTCGAAAGAGAAAGTTAAGTTTCCGGAAAGGTCGTTTATGCAATGGCGAAACGGGCCGTAGAGTCTTTACTTGTAGGTAGTTATATGTTCCAGTAATGTATAGAGTATCTGATTGGCGACAGAGATTACAGATATAAAAGGGGGTGGGGGTGATCAATTTAAGAACATTGAATTCCGATGCGTGGATTTTCCTTTCTAGTCAGTCATTTTATCTGTAATTCCTGTGTATCCTGACGACGTTACCTTCTGCGCTAAAAGTTACATGGTAGCATGCGGGAACCGTACGAAGAGAGACTGTGTGATAATTAAAAAGCTACAATTTCAGTCCTATTGAAATATAATTCAATTTCTCGTGAATTTTATAGGCACTGTTGGTTATTTATTTAAATCACTGCGAGCTAACATTTTTAAGCGTTTATTTCTTTATAAGCATTCAGATTCTACATTTTGCTAATTGTTTATAGATAACTTCACAAAGTCGCGTATTACTAACGAATTTTCACTCTCATCTACCTAGATTATTTTGTTACCGCTGCTTCTGGCTTTAACACCCTACAGGAAGGCTAATTAATTTCTTTGTCAAACATCGACCCTTTTCATCACACCGTGCGTTTGCTTCAAACGCATTTTGACACTAAAGCTCGCTATCAGTTTGGATAAAAATGCTGCAACATAATATTCTAAGTGGAACCTAATATCAATTTTACCTTGTACTACCAATGTGTTTCAATCTTTTGTGTTAATTACGTGCTAATCTTTGGTAAGGTTTATGATACAAGATGTACTGTCGTGATTCTTTCGTGTTGCGTACTTCGTATTAATTAATTATTTAATTACGTAAATAACGACGTTACAGCAAATAACGTAATGTGTACTGATACTTCTTTCGGCTACAGCACAAACCATGTATAACATTAATGGACTGTTTGATTTTCCCACTGCTGCGATACTTTGTATTCAGGACGTTTCATCAGTGCAACGAATAAATCTGGAGAGAGGTATTCATTGTATGGTCGACCGTGAATTTCCAGGGAATCGGGAGACGGGAGCAAGAGATAAAACTGAAAAACAACTTGTGACAAAACAACCAAAATTGACATGAAAGCAACCTTTCAACGGACAGAACATTAGAAATGTCACGGTTCTTCACCTGTTCCTCTCAGAACTTAGTAATAATGGTCTGCTAACATTTCTGCATAAAGCGTTAAGGAACAATGAACAGAAAGCAATGAAGTTATCGTCCTCTCAGAAAGCGCTAACTCTCGTCAGTAACGCGCAAATTAGTTCTAGGAGGAGGGCGAGTGGGTTTACAATCGAGTTCACAGAACGCAAAGAAATTTGTAACTAGATTTGGAACTATTAGGAGTCTTTTACGACCTCTGCAACCACCTTAAGTGGTGCTGTTCCCACATAATACCGCAAAGTGACACCATTTCATGGTATCATCGGGAAATCATAGGTGGAAACATCAGTTTGTCAGGCATGGAGACATGCTCCCCATATTCGTCATATGGCAAGTTCAGAGGTTCACACTAATATCCTGTCATGTCTTTATATCTAGAATAATTTCATCCCCACGTATATTCATTGATTTAATTTCAGTGCACTTGACTCATCTCCACGTTGTTCACGATTTGCACCAAGCTCTTCTTTATCAGTCACAATGGACTACGTTTATTTCAGTAGTTTCTGCTTTATTTTCTTCACACTTCTATTATCATTTTCCATTATTCCTCTCCTCTTATTTCTGCCCTTGTGGCTCCAGCCTGTTTACATAGTTTTTCATGGAAATCTTTGGAATCTTAGAATTTCTTTCTGAGCCTCAGTAGTTTATCATCTTGTGGAGTAATTCAACGTTCGCGTGTGTCCCTTTAATTTCCTTGCACCATGCGTTATCCATTTCTAATGTACCTAAATAAGTGAACAGTCGTTTTGTCAGTCTGCGGGCTTCATCCCATGGATGTGATCATAGAAAGCTACTCTTTTCCAAATCACGTCTGTAATTTTTTTCAGTAAGTATGTACACTATTACGACGTCTTATATATTGTATTTACTCTTTAACTGGTCGCTAAATTTTCCTTTGTATTTTTCTTTGTCATTTTCAGTGCTTCAATAATCGCCTTTTTGTTTACAGTCGAACGTCCTGCGGCACAGGGCGCTACTGGCTGAATTACGATAAACTAGCGCCTAGGGTTGGCACTGAGGGATGCTAAGTTCTTGTTAAACAGATCTTAGCGGGCTAGTGTGGCGTTTTCGCATTATTAACTCTTTCTTTAATGGCTTCAAGCTCTGATACGTCTTATTAAATTACTTTCCGTATGTATTAACCTTTTCCATATTTAGTTTTCAGTATTTTGGGGACTCCCTTAAAGTTCGTCATACACTTGGCGTTCTCAAAGAAGATTACAAATGATCGTTTTAGTTCTTTTTTTCAGAAATGCTTCCTATCTTTAGCTGTTTCCATTGACTCCGAAAAAAGCTACGTTGTCTGCAAACGCTAGACTCGTTATTTGTAGGTTGTCTTTTTTGTAAAACTATCTAAATCCCTCATTGATTTGAGTTTCACATAATGACGTTTTCCATTCCCTTACTTTTCGAAAACAGCAGTGGAGAGAGACCATCTCCCTGTCTGATTCCAGTTTTATTCTCATAACTTAGAGAAATTTCACCTCTGAATTTCAGTTTAGGATGGATGTTTCTTAGTGCTTACTTAAACGTAGGTGTGGTTTTACCATCTAAGCTAGGCTCGCTCAGAATTTAAAACAGTTTGGCATAAAATGTTGATAAATATTTACGTTATTTCAGTGATAACAAGTCCATATAATCATAACATGTGTCCTTTGTTTTTCATCCCTCATGCGGTGAATTAGTTCTCACGGCACGAAATGCGTATTTCCGTCCCACGACTGCAGCGCCAACGAATAGAAACAGCACCACCACTTGATACGAAACTTCCGATGAAATAATTTTTCCGTAGTAGGCCTAAATTCTTATTTTTCTAGCACACGACATGCAGTATGCTAGTGTGGGCTGCCTAACACTCTCAGTACGTTTTCAACTCAAGAACGTGATTTCTGCATTAACGATGTGGACTAAGCCTTACTAAGAAGCACACCTATTTCATTGGCTTTTGCCTGCTCCTTGTTAGTACGTAATATAAACTTCCGTAAAGTCCAGTATTAAGAATTTATCAACGAATCTAGTGTACCAATCACTGTCTCATGCATAGTATTCGCAAGGGTGTGACGAGTGGTAACATGCCTTGCGAATATCTGCAAGAGCGCGAACTGTTTTCCATGTATTGTGGAAGTTGAATGGGCTGATATTTCCTGGCGAGAAACTCTCAAAACTCACACTGTATCCCTACATTGTTTCATGTTTTGCTGCTTACGCCAAGGCTTCTCATGGTGGTAGAACATCAGATATTAATGATAATCTTTATACATAAATAAATAATTTTTCATGCCAAGGTGGCACCTATAACGATTATCATTGAACAAGTAAGCAAAATCAGCTGTAGAAGTGCACATAAAACTTTACTCACCGAGATCTGTTACAAAGGCAAGAATTATTGTAGTTTTCTGCCTAGAAATGCACAATGTATGATGTATATTTTCTTTGTTTAATAAGAATACTGTCGCTTGTTCAATCTGGGGTAGTCTTTGCGAGCGATAATCTCCTGTAATCCAGAAAGTTACTGTACTCATGGTGTATTTCCTTGCATCAGGAACCATCTCGTACCGACAATAACGGCCTCTGCAGGGATGAAGCGAAGCACGTACATGCTTGCCTGGTGCACGCTTTGAGAAACGAGACGCTGTTTGCTGTTCGTGGATTATTGGAGCTGCACTGACGCCAGGCGATGAAAGGTGCCTTGTAGACTCCCAGTATATCTGCCTGGTTTATCAAGTAGTGATCTTCCGTATAACTTTCTTACTACTTTATTGCTCTTTTTAGTCAGATCGGCACTCGTTTCTGACATAGGTCAACTACTCCAGCCGACCCTTTGCTCTTATACTTGCATGAACTTCATTTAGCTCTTTGCTCTACAGTAAACTGTGGTCTAACTGATCGAATGATGTAGTCAAAGAAAGCACGTAGTTCTCTGTTCACTTACGTGCATTTTGAGTTGATATACCAACTAAAATAATTTAGTATATAAAATATTATATGGTGTACTTTCATAGGATCACCATTTCGACCAATATTGGTATCAGAAGTAGCTTCCATCTATTACCCAGTATTCCATAATTCTTCACGAGTATGAGGTGATAGGTGGACGTTTAAATACAACGATCACGGTCGGAGAAGTTTTGTTTTATGAATTTCGTCAAGACTGAAGATCGTTGTGTTTATACATAATTTTATAAATATACTGGTTAAGAGTAAAAACATTTCGCGTTTATTACCGTACCATTCTATAAGAATTAAACAGCAATTAACTTCAACCAAAGATTTATATTCTGATTCGGCGTCTCTAATACGTAACGTAACTGTTGTCACTCAAACAGTATTAGATCGTGGTATGTGGTCAGTTAAAGAGATACAGGTCGAACATATTCGATTTTCGCGATACTTACTACGCTTCGAAGAAATCTGTAGAAAGTGGATGGAAACCTCCAGCCTTCGTTTTGTTACACTTTCTCTGCACCACACAAACTTCTAAGAATACGGTTCGGTTTGATGCTACACATCGTAACATACTGTCTTTTATGTCTTTGGTAGAAAATGAAGTGGTACATTGCTAACAGTTCGGAGGAAAGCTCGTGCATTCATTATTTTTCTTTTTTCTTAAATTTCTTCCATTACTTGCTCGCTTATCCCGGTTAGTTTCTTGAAGTTAGTGTCGTTCGTTAAGTCGCTGCAAATTTTTTATGGCTGTCACGTGAAATAATGTACATTTGTGTTGGTTTGCTGCTCATTTAAAAAAAAATGTTTAACTTGATAATCCTTTATTCTTCACGTAGTGATTTATTATAAATATATAATACAAACAAATTTCGGGTGGAGTGAATGATTGTTTTCTATGCTACGAACACTTGTAGAAAATTGTTGTTGTTGGGGTCTTCAGTCCAAAGACTGGTTTTTTCCCTCCAACACTTAATTGGTGATCCCTTCATGCCTAAGGACGTGTACTACCAAACGATCACTTACTTTAGTCAGGTTGTGCCACAAATTCCTCTTTTCACCACTTCTACTCAGCACCTCCTCATTAGTTACATGATCTATCCAATTAATCTTCAGCATTCTTCTGTAGCATCACATTTCAGAAGCTTCTATTCTCTTATTGTCTAAATTATGTATCGTCCATGTTTCACTTCCATACATGGCAACACTCCATACAAATACTTTGATAAAGGACTTCCTGACACTGAAAGCTATATCCGGTGTTAACAAATTTCTCTTCTTCACAAACGCTTTTCTAGCATTTGTCAGTCTACATTTTATACCCTCCCTACTTCGACCATGATCAATTATTTTGCTTCCAAAATAGCAAAACTCATTTATTACTTGAAGTGTCTCATTTCCTAATCTAATTTCCTTAGTATTACCTAATTTAATTAGACTACATCCCATTACCCTCGTTCTACTTTTGTTGAAGTTCATCATGTATTCTCCTTTAAACATACTGTCCACTCTGTTCAACTGCTCTTCCAAGACCTCCGCTGTCTGACAGAATTACAATGTCGTCGGGTAACCTCAAATTTTTTATTTCTTCTCTGTGGTCTTTAATTCCGACTCCAAATTTTTTCCTTTGTTTTCGTTGCTGCTCTCTCAACATACAGATAGGTTTCTGTACAAATTGTAAACAGCCTCTCGCTCCCTATATTTTACCCCTGCCACATTTAGAATTTGAAAGAGTGATCTAGTCAACATTGTTAAAAGCTTTCTCTAAGTCTACAAATATTACAAGCGTAGGTTTGCCTTTCTTTAACAAGAATTTAGAACACGAGCTCTCTCAATATCAACAGGCTGTCAATTCAAATTTTCTCAATTTCGTTACTTACAATTGAAATATGTTAAATAAGAGTCAAATCTAAAGACAAATATAAAGTATCTGTCTCCCTTCTGCAGTTAATATTTGAGTATAAACATATAATCAAACAATATAAAATAAATGAAAAGTCGAATAGTGATTGCCATCGTAGCTGCTAACCTAATTGCTAATTTGTGCCAATTTATTAGTGAAAATATTTAATTTTATTGTTAATAGAATTTTCTACTGATATCATTATTGTTGATAGTCGCAAATTAGTTATAATATAAATTTATTGAGGTGAGTTTCAAGTCGTGATCTAAACTTAGCAATTAAATATAATTGCATTTCTGTTTTATACAAAAGAGACTTTCTTCACCCTTGTTGCGGGCACGTTACTAATTTGTCTACAAAAATAATACTCATAATTAGTCGTTCCCTCACACAGCCATAAACTGAGTTCTGAATCTGGATTCAGTATACACAAGAAACTTACAACATGCATTAGTATAATGCAACCCAGTTGATTTTGTGAAAGTACTTACCTTAAAATGTTTACCTCAATAATAATAATACCGAACAAGAGATGAGTCTCTCATGTGTATCATTTGTAGTGTCAAAATTTAAATTGTGAACTCTGTATTCGAAAATGATTGTGTGGAAGCATTAATTCTGTTTAGCTACCATAGGAAATATTTGATATCTCCTAAGACTGACAGATATTTGAACAGATTACTGTGGACATAGAATTATTTTCCTGTTTATCAACCAAATGATCCTGCTCTTCCTTCGTCGCTTACATCAAAGCTATACGGAAGTACACTAGATTTTGTTCCAGTTGTCATCGTTTTTATGAGACTAAGACGATACCATCGTAACGGTAGTAAAATGAAGACTTGTATGAAACCACATGCAGCGATTAACATGCTATTCTGCACTAAAGCGCCAATAAACTGGTATAGCCATACGTATTCAAACACACGGATGTGTAAACAGGCAGAATACGGCGCTGCGGTCGGCAACGCTTATATAAGACAAGTGTGTGGCGCAGTTGTTAGATCGGTTACTGCAGCTACAATGGCGGGTTACCAGTATTTGAGTTTGAGCGGGCTGTAGTAGTCGGTGCACGAGCGGTGAGACACAGCATCTCCGAGGTAGCGATGAAGTGGGGATTTTCCCGTACGACCATTTCATTGGTGTACAGTGAATAGCAGGAATCCGGTAAAGCATCAAATATACGACATCGCTGCAGCCGGAGAAAGATCATGCAAGAACGGGACCAACGACGACTGAAGAGAATCGTTCAAAGTAACAGAAGTGCAACTCTTCCGCAAACTGCGGCGGATTTCAATGCTCGACCATCAACAAGTCTCAGCGTGCGAACCGTTCAACGAAATATAATACGGGCTTTCGGAGCCGAAGGCCCACTCGTGTACCCTCGATGATTGCACGACATGAAGCTTTGCGCCTCGCCTGGGTCCATCAACACGGATATTGGACTTTTGATGACTGGAAACATGTTGCCTGATTAGTCGAGTCTCGTTTCAAATTGAATCGAGCGGATGGGCGTGGCTGGCTCTGAGCACTATGGGACTCAACTGCTGTGGTCATAAGTCCCCTAGAACTTAGAACTACTTAAACCTAACTAACCTAAGGACATCACACACATCCATGCCCGAGGTAGGATTCGAACCTGCGACCGTAGCGGTCGTGCTGTTCCAGAATGTAGCGCCTTTAACCGCTCGGCCACTCCGGCCGGCGCGGATGGACGTGTAGCGTATGTAGACAACCTCATGAGTCCATGCACTCACGTCAGCAGGGGACTGTTCAAGCTGGTGGTAGCAGTTCATGGTGTGGACCGTGTGCAGTTGGAGTGATACGGGACCTCTTCATTGTGTAGATAGGATTCTGACAATTGACATGTACGTGAGCACCCTGTCTGATCACATGCATCCATTCATGTCCCTTATGCTTTCCAACGGACTTGGGCAATTCCAACAGGACAATTCGACACCCCCACACTTCCAGAATTGGTACAGAGTGGCTCCAGGAACACTCTTCCGAGTTTAAACAGTTCCGTTGGCCGCCCCGAACTCCCCAGACATGAAAATTACTGAGCTTATCTGGGATGCCTTGCAACGTGATATTCAGAAGAGATGTCCACCTTTCCTACTCTCACGGATTTTATCATTGGTAGAACACTTAGAAGGTGCAACAGGTCTATTAAACTGCTTAACCACGCTTGTCCGCCCTGTCCTGGAGTACTGCTGTGCGGAGTGGGATCCGCATTAGGTGGGACTGACGGATGACATCTCAAAAGTACAAAGAAGGGCAGCTCGTTTTGAATTATCGCGAAATAGGGGGGATAGTGCCACAGACATGATACGTGAATTGGAGTGGTAATCATTTAAAAGAAAAGCCTTTTTTCATTGCGATAGGGTCTTCTCATGAAATTTGTCATCAGTTTTCTACTCAGATTGCGAAAACATTCCGTTCGCACCCACCTACATAGGCGTCTGGGGTCTTGCCCACTCGTCTCGTATAAGGGGCGTAAAGGATGCTGAGTTCTCGGAATGCTATACAACAATTCAAGCAATATTACATTAATAGTTTTTATTACAAATAAGAAGAACTACAATACTTAACTTGTATTTTGCAACGGTGCCGCAATCGATGGGCGACATGCAACACAAATCCTAGTCCTTTGCTATATACAGTGTTCATGCAAGTTTAACACACAGTTTGTGGATCACTAGTAACTGATATCGTAGTGTTCTCTGCTATGCCAGTCCGTATACTGTCCTAATACTCTGCGAGTAATGAACCGATACTGAACGGACGTGGCTGTCAGGTGCGGCGGGCGCTTGTATTCTCCTCTTGTATAGGCCGCTCTTGCCGTGATGCGGTCCTAATCAGCACGCCATTGGCCGACTTCGTTTTACCGCCTCCTCTTGCGTTCCTCATCTTCGTTCCGGCGCTTGTGGTTACGCCAGAACATAGGGAGAAATGACAATCATGATTAAATAAGAGAAATCTGGGCTCGCACAGATAAAGTGCTCGTTTTTTCCGCGCGCCGTTCGAGTGTAAAACGCAGCTTGAAGGTGGTTCATCTAACCCTCTCACAAGCACTTTACTGTGCATAGCAGGGTAATCACATAGATGTAGATGCGTAGATTTATGGACCGCCCTGCAGGATTCATGGTGTCAGTTCCCTCCAACACTACTTCAAACATTAGTCGAGTCCATGGCATGTCGTGTTGCTACACTTCTGCATGCTCGCGGGGGACTCTGCACGATATTACACAGGTGTGCCAGTTTCTTTGGATCTTCAGCGTATATCCGGCAAACAGGATTACCACTAACACAACACTAAACAATCAATAATGACTTATAAGGTGATACGATTTATATTTCCTTTCCATCACATTGAAGTTTATTTGAGAACATGTGTGTAACAGAAGTCAACACATACTTTAATTTAGGACAGTGGCACTCGGCCACACCATAACAATTCCCCGGCGATAAGATGAAAATATGCGACCAGCAGTAAACACCTTGCAGTTGACTTCATTGTGCTAATTACATGCCACTTATAGTGGATGTCATTTTCAAACCAACGCACCTGAGCTCAGACTTTTTAGAGGCTTATTAACAAATAAATAGTTTTGACATGGTCACCGGCAATTAACACTTTGCCGTCCGGCTTCACCACAGTGGTGCCGTGTGCATATTATCACTCAGTGGCCGGCGACACTACAGTGGTGTCGTCAGCATAGTATGGCGCAGTGGACGTCGACAGCACTTTAGTATTTTTTTCATTTTGTGTTTTGTTTAGGTAACAGTAAGTTACACGCGTCAACAAGCTTTCAGTTTTTATAAGTACTTGTGCACTTTCATCATGGCAGACGAGAGACGATACGATTATCTACGATGAATGCGCGATCGTCTTGTCTGACGTTCCGGACGACTTGGCCGATTGGGAAGAAGACATTGGATTTCAAACTAATGAAAGTTAAGCAGAATCGTCGGAAGACAGTGAAATACGTCCAAGAAGAATTCGAGGAACGCTATGGTTGCCAATTGATTCGGATAACTCAGACGAAGAAGACAGACTATGATTTACTGAGGACCAATAATAAATTTGAAGGACTTTTTGTGGCGGCGTTCGTAGCGACAAACAATTCGCTGTAGAAACGGCTTACGAAGTCACCGCCACACTTTTAATATCGGGCCGACCGGTCCGCTGGAACAGTGAACAGAAAGATGAAAACCCAAACACTCTGATTAAATAAAAGTCGGTACTTATCTTTATTAACGAAGATACAGAAACACAGTAGTGAACTCCGTGTCTGCAGAGATCTGTCAAGTTAGAGACGGAGCGGCTAGGTCAGCGTCGGCTGACGACAAACAACTACTCTGCTGCGATGAACACACAACTGACTAGCAAGTACACAATTCGGTGGCGAGTATACAACTGAGCGGCGAATGCAGAACTGTCCTAGCGCTCGCGACTCCAGCGCTTAAGAAACCAGAAGCCAGCGGTGGCGCGCGCAGACTTGCAGCGATTTCCTGTCTCGCTGGCGCTGCTTATGCGGACGGCGTCCGGACTTTGATGCTGCCAACCTTTTGGCAGCGGGCTCGGGTGGCAGTACTGGCTAGGATACAACAGACTTCCTGGTCAACACACATTTCCCAAAGATACACAGAGCGTAGTGGATATCGTAGAATTACATATTTGGAACGATCTGTTTGAATATATTAGCAACGAAACCAACAAGTATTACAGTCAGAATTGCAATAGGACACTGGATAAAAAAAGAATGCCAAATTTGTCGAAGTTACGGGACCCGAACTTATAAAATGGTTTGGGCTCGCTATTCGTATGGGAACTGTAAAAAAAAAGCAAGGATCTATGATTATTGGTCAACGAATCCGTTGGTAGACATACCGATATTTCGCAAAAAGGTGTCTCACAACCGATTCAGACAAATATTTTCATTTTTACATTTTTCCGACTACAACATTGAACCGGATAATGCCGACCGGCTTTTCAAAGTGCAATTCGTAACTCATTATTTTTCCGAAAAGTTTAAAGAAATGTTTAATGTAAGTCAAAATATCTAAATCGATGAAAGAAATACACCGTGGCGTGGACAGTTAAAATTTAAAGTTTATAATCCGTCGAAACTTACGAAATATGGCATACTCATTCGGATGCTGTGAGATTCGGGTACAGGATACATTTCCTCATTGAAGATATATTCCGGCGCTGGACAACCATTAACAAAAGCAGTAATGAAACCATTGACACATTCTTAAGGACAGTGGCATCACTTGCACAGAAGTTGCTTGAAAAGAAAATTCGAGTTTTAGGAATGATACGGCAAAACAGAGGATTTCCGGAAAAATTTAAGCGCGGAAATGTCAATGTGTTCGAAGCTTGTCATCAACGGAAAGGTGACAAGCTACCGGCGACAAGCCAAGTAATCCGAATTAGCGCTGCCAGCGCCAAGCGAATAAATTTGTACGAGACATGCGGATAGCAAAGTGTTAATTCTGCTACCAATTCATTACGAACTTCGCACCAATGTCACAAGATATAGGAACGAATCGATAATTCCATTATCTGACAAAAAAATTCTATAATTTGCTACAGTGCTAACCAAACAATACTGTTGGTTCGTTAATTGGCGCAACATTCATGAGGAACTGCTCGAAAGATGAAAAATATCAAATTCTACATTGTGGCACTTCATATTTGGTTGTACTTACTAGGGACACATTTGACCTTGAACGCTCGGAACTGCACGAAAACATCTATAGACCAACACGAGATCAAAAAAACGACAGTGGTCTGTGTCATACCTATCTAAAACTATTCACTTGCCTGCTAGCGCCATCAGACGGTGGCATGTTACAGCTACACAGACAAGTGCTTGAGTTGCGTGAATGGTACAACTGCTATACTGAAAGTTTACCGTCTTACCTCCTTGCCTAGGGACGCCAGATGAAAGTTGATGCGGTCAAGCCCTGAATCAAAATTGCGCAACGGATAACTGGGGAGAGGAGCTTGAGAGCGCTACCTATAGAGCGTGTCCTTTCTGTACGGTACTAGGCAAGGGACTGGAGGGCTCAACGCTGATGTGTGCGCCCCTGCATTCTATAGCTTCTATTTTAAATAAATTCCTTTAACTTGATTTCTTTGCGATTTTTAAGGTATGTTAAAGATTGATGACAGTTGATTACCTATTTATTTTAAACATTATCACTCAACTTTACAGCGATAGCAGCAATTGTTTCAGTTTACAGATATTACAATTTTACAACTTATAGCTCGGGTGTATTATATACTAATCTGCACGCACATTTCTATGGGTAAGACGGAATTGCGTTGGCCAAATGTATACCAACAAAGCCTCCCAATATTTTACATAGGACATTCACTATGTGAGGAGGATAACGGGCAAACTAGGGACCAGATACTTTAACACAGGGGGTCAAATTTCCGGAATTAAACGAGCACATTCATTACCTTACACAATCAGAAGCTGGAAATAAAAGAATTAGTACAAATATTCAAACACCACTCTTCCATGCGTGAACATTGAGAAAGACGCACTGAGGGCACGTCTGCTCACTTACCCTTCTGTAACCTCCTAGAATATGGCGGGCACCGTGAGGTCTTCCTGGGCCCCGGTGGAGGGGGTGATCGAACCACTTGTCCGTGACCAACCTCTCCACCCCAAATCTTGACACTGGAAAGTCTTTGACTTTTACCTGCCTGTGCTGTCTCTCTGATCCCCTAGCCAGGAGTAAGGTTGGCACTACTATACTACAGAACTACTTCCCAACAAAGATTTGGCCACGCTTTGCGGAAAGGTGCGAGGAGGATTAGGAAAGTTCATGTGCAGATTCACATTCACGTACAGGAAATGCATTATACACGACACATATAAATACGTATTATGAAGCCTGACACATATCTTTCCACCCGTCCACATGGGTTCTATTGCACCCGCGGCCGGTCGCGTCGTGTAATAAAATTGGCTACGGAGCCGCCTCTGTTTCTATTTCCCGGTGCGAGCGAGCAGCGAAACCTGCTGCTTATAGAGCGGAAACTACTGTACCGTTTCAATACGAATGTGTCTCTTGAAGTGTTCGCATACAGGTTACAATGTAAGTTGAATACAGTGGTATCACGAAGAGAATTAATCCTACGAATGTGGTCCAAATATTAGGCACATAATTGTAACGTGCTGGATATGGAAAAGAGACAGGGATCGAAGATAGGGAGTTCGCGGATATGTTACATAACACAGTAATTCAGAAACCTAATCGGGATGACACAGAAATACAAGCTCCTTTGCTGGATTGATACACTGGTTTTGAAGGACAGGAAGAACCTGAACATGAAGATGGCTGTTGAAGCTGTAAAAGGCGTCCATCTCCAAAGCAACAGGAACAGCTCCGTCAAAGTAAGTACCAGCTATCTCCGTCCAAAGAGTTGAGGCCCAGTGATCGGCAAAATACTGATGACAGTGTACTGTAGATCATTTATGAAGACCACTATAATCGTGGCTCCAGTTTTCTTAGTAAACTAATGAGGCGCTTTAGTGCATTAAAAGTATACTCTGTGATTTGCAATCAATTTTCGGTACCGAAGTACACTCTTATGTTCCGGTATGCTTGGCGGAAGGCAGGTTATGACACTGACATACGGATATCATCATTTGAAAATGTAATTGGTGTGGCTTTGGATATTAGACTGCTTGAATGGAAAAGTGATTTTGGATGTAAAACCGTGACTTTAGTCAAGTGTGCCCATTGTACTTTCCCACTTCAGCGAAATTTCTCATCTGCACTATGAGGACAACTATAAATACTGTCAAGTTTGTAGGATATGTGCTGCTTTGCGCTATTATAGTTGATTTAAGCAGAGGGTTTCTGGCACTCTTGATTAAAAACGTAATGATACACTGACGCCATTGAATTACGTATAATTTCCCTCCTACGCTACTGGTATCTTGTTACTTCGTCTCTCTTTATTATAATGTCACTTCTAGTGGAATGCAACGTTTTGCATAGAAATTGTGGCAGCAACGTTCGATACCACACCTGTTAGAGGTTGCTGATATTGACCGCGGTCCGTAACAGATATCGCTGGACCCGCGAGTCGCGACTAGCGCCGCTCCGCGGCTCGTGACATCTAGAGAGCTCTCGTCCACTGTTGCTCGGGACGTCAACTAGGAACGTAGCGTAGCCTTCAGCTGATAGGAAGCAACCTATTACAAGGCGCTTAGTTAAGTATGGCATAAGTAATGTCTCTCTGGATATGTTTGTAATTATATGTACGCAGCATATGAAGAAACCTGTAACACAAGTACAATATATATTATTTTTTACCAACGACTACTGATTATTTCAGTCGTTGCAGATAGACTATGCAGCCAGCTTGTTACTGACTTCACTGCCAAACCTGCAATATATGTTTCTATTTATCATTCGCCACCTGTCATCATAACAACTGATGACGAGAATCATAACAGAAATAACACTGAACACTGTCCTTTTTTTATTATAGAGTGTTTTTCTAAGCATGGTTTCGTGCGATTCTAAGCGTTAAGAGGTCAGAGGTGTCCCTTTTTAGTAGGTCTGGAATGAAACACGTCATTCTACGTAAATTACATCTGTTATTTACGCTGTGGTGTCCTGCCCACTAGTCTCTTACAGGGTGCCTAAAGGATGCCGCTTTCTCGGATAGCTATACAATAATTCAAGCAAATCGCATTAATGGTTTTTATTACAATACAGTAGAATGACAATACTTAACTTTGGGTCGCAAGCAATTGGCGACATGCACGTAATCAATGTCCTTGGCTGTATACAATGTCCATATAGGTAATTCGCACAGGTTCATATGGATCACAAGCAACGGCTCTTGTAGTGCCTCTCCTCTAGTGCGTGGTTTCTAGTTAAAGTCTGCTAGTATAGGTCCGTTGGTGGCAGTCTTCTATTGTACGGCCGAGTGTGGCAGGAGCGGCGCTTATATTCTCTTCGGATAGAGGCCGCTCCTTTCTTGATGCGGGCCTAGTCAGCTTACTATTGGCTGACGTCGTCTCACAGCCTTCTCTGCTATTACGTTCTTGCTCTTGTTGCCGGCGCTTGTTTTTACGCCAGAACATCCTCTATATAATATATTCCCAGGGCAGTGACTTCAATAGCTGTATGGAACGGGTACGGAATGCGTTTATCATACGTACTAAGTAAGTTCGTGGAATACAAACGATTTTAGTTACCGGTAACAATTGCGTAAGCAAAATAAGGCGATAGGGAATATTACTGGGGTTATACAAACAGCCAAAACAGGTCTTCACATAGTTTTCTCCGGCACAAGACCTGCATTCTGTAAATAAAAATTTTGCTTAATAATGACTTACGTATTAATTTAAGCATGTCAGTATATATTATAGTGGTACTGCAAAACAGATTCATCCGTCCAACACCACCAAGTTTTATACCATAGTAGTCGGTTCCCTTCAAAAGTATGTAAAGTATCTAAAACTGCTTTAATGAGTAAGTAGCCGGGCGGGGTGGCCGAGCGGTTCTAGGTGCTACAGTCTGGAACCGCGAGACCGCTACGGTCGCAGGTTCGAATCCTGCCTTGGGCATGGATGTGTGTGTTGTCCTTAGGTTAGTTAGGTTTAAGTACACTGCTGGCCACCGTAAATGCAACACCAAGAAAGACAAGAGGTAGCACAACAAAATTTATTTTGTAGATAACATGTTGACCAAGTATCAAATGATTACGTTTACAGACGTCTGTGGCATGTGGTTCCTGCCAGAATCAGTAGCCAGAGTAGCCGCCATTGTTGGAGATCACCGCTGCCACACGTCTCGGCATTGAGTCAAAGAGACGTTGGATGTGTTCCTAGGGTACAGCAGCCCAAGCAGCTTCCACACGTTGCCAAAGATCATCTGGTGTGGCAGCTGGGGATGTAATCTGGGTCACTCGTTGAGCAACCATGGACCACATGTTTTCTATCGGCGAAAGATCCGGAGAGCGAGTCGGCCAGGGAAGCAATTCAATCTGGTTATTGACGAAGAACCTTTAGACAATGCGTGCCACGTGTGGTCGCGCATTATCCTGTTGAAATATGGCTGTGGCCGAGCCCTGAAGGTAAGGAAGGACAACTGGCTCCAGCACCTCGGATATGTAGCGCCGGCTATTTAAAGTACCGGCAATGCGTACTAGAGGCGTGCGAGAGTAATATCCAATACCGCCCCATACCATAATACCCGGTGCAAGACCAGTGTGGCGGTGCATAATGCAGCTGTCCAGCATCCTCTCTCCACGGTGTCTCCACACTCGAATCCGAACATCGTGGTGGTGCAGACAGAAGCATGCCTCGTCAGTAAAGACAACGTCATTCCATTCTGCCGTCCACATCCGTCTGTCATCACACCATTGGCGACGGAGACGTCTGTGGTTCTGCGTCAATGGTAGACGAAGCAATGGACGTCTTGCGGACAGACCACTCTGCTGTAACCGGCGTCGAATGGTACGCGCAGACACTGGATGATGCGTTACAGACGCAATGTGCTGTGCTATGGTTCGGGATGTCACTGAGCGATCCGTCACTGCCATGCGCACAATTTGCCTATCAGCACGTGCAGTGGTGCACCGAGGTGAATGCGATCGACCACGTCGGCCCGTCGTACCCTCCTGCATCCAACAGTCACATATCCGCATTACAGTTGTTTGGTTTCGTCCAACACGACTAGCGATTTCTCTGTATGATAATCCACAATCTCGGTAAGCCACTATCCTTCCTCTGTCGAACTCGGATACTTGATCAAACGGTGTTCGCTGTTGTCTACGAGGCATAACTGATCGTCTTGTGAAACAACCACAAGGTAAACACACGTGCCGAACGTACACTCGTCGAAATCGCCAAGCCTTAAATGGCGCTATGAGGTGGCGCCACAGGCGCGCGTGATGTGCGTCTGCGCTGAAATTCTAATCAGTTGCATATCTCATCGCTGCAAACCCATGGTGTAAATTTCACTTGATTCGGATGCTTCCTTCAGGGTGTTGCATTTACGGTGGCCAGCAGTGTAGTTCTAAGTTCTAGGGGACTGATGACCTAAGAAGTCCCATAGTGCTCAGCCATTTGAACCATGAATGAGGAATTATAATTTTATCTGCCAAATAACGTGAAGATTCCGTAGTAAATAGTGAACATCTCCGTTCTTCGTTGATCCAGTCATTTTACAAGTCTATGACTACGTACAGTAATACTTTTCGTATTTAATGTAGCTATGTAAAAAGCATTATAAGTACAGAATCAACTAGAACGCAGATACTATAAGATTGCAACTGTTTCCATCAGGCAGAGAGGATGTAGTGACATTGTTTTGATTCAAGTGAAATCAAATGATCGTATGGCATCTATTGGCTGGGATATCCCCTTATGGGGTTCGGCCGTCTTGGTGCAAGTCTCTTTAGTTGGCGCCACTTCGGCGATATGCGTGGCAATGATGGACCAACACCCAGTCCCCTGCCGGGAATCGAACCCGGGCCCCCTTGCGTGGTAGGCGGTAACGCTACCGCTGCGCTACGGAGGCGGCCTTGACTCAAGTGCCCACCCTTCATCTGGAAGCCTGAAAGAGTTCGGAGCGCATTTCTTCCTGCATCAGTAGTTCTGAATGATCTTGAAATGCGCGGCAGTGGGCACTTTCTATCGTGCCATTCACTAATCTCCTTCCTATTCCCTTCATGGACTGATTCTGGAAAGGATGATGTTCGTGCATATCTGTAAGAACTGTTATTTGCATGAATTTTGTGCACCATCTCTACATTTGCATACTTAATCGTGGACGTTAGTCTGCCATTAATCCGACTGTTAGTTATTTTCTTTGTCACAGTTGTTAAATCACGCCGTACCTGGAATGTAAACACACACGTGAAACAGCGTTTTCTAATCAAGCTTGCCGATCGGACGCAGCCGCACGCATGACTATTGGTCAGCTGATTGCAAAACTGTAAGCACGTTGAGACCAGAGACACACTGTGGAAGGCGGAAATAGGATTTCGGAAACAGACTACCGCTGTCGTATTTACATGTTACAATTTTTATAGCTAGCAGAAATCAGGAAATTATCTTTGACTGCGGTATGTTACTGATTTTTCTTAGGCCATATACATTTTAAGCGTAAACTGTTAAGAAAAATGGATATTCATTCACCGAATCTATTTTCACACTCCTGGTTGGTTCGAGACCTCTGTGTCTGGTTTGTACTTTCGCAGTCTACGGAAGCTCCTTTCCACAGGTAACCGTCGTTCCGCGGCATCAGACACGCAGCTAGTAAATACCGTCTCTATCTAATCTTTGCTAACACTTCAATAAAAGAAATTCCGTTCCCAAAATGTCTCAGCAGTTTCTGCCTGAATACTTGCTTGGTACACGCGTACACGACCAGAGCATCGCGCGCAGCTACAACGTTCCTTTTCTACTCTCTCCTTTCTCTCGCCACTCAGCCTGTACACCGACCTGCAGCAAGTCCTCGTAGATTTCAACTGTTCTTGCTTTCTTTGGTCTGCTTAGTAGTCTCCTCCCGTGGAAAGTAAGATCCGTTGATTTCAAAGGCCATCGACACGATGAGCCCATTCGATCCATTTGGCTCTCTTCGGGCTTACAATATTTTGTCTGTTGTACGTATCATTCAGTTCACAATTACACCAGATCATTCATTCCCCAGTGATCTTTCCTTTTACAGAACTTTCCGCTCGAAAACTAATTATATTTCAGTCTTTTTCTGGACACTCCAAGTTTCGCAACCATACAGCCCTATGGGGTGAATCATTGCCCCTGTGTTGGAAATTCCTTGATCGCGATTTAAAAAGCTTACTGAGTCTGATTTACCATCGGCTGACAGCTTAGATTGTCGCTTTGATTACTGCGTCACAGGATGAGACTACTACAAAGATTACTCCCAGATGTAAGCGCACGCTTAAGTAGAATTTTTCACTGCCAATGATGTCGGAGCGGCTGGTACATCTTTCGGTTTGTAAGGTCGTGGTCATGAAACTTTTCCAAAGGTGTCGGTATGACAAGTTACACATCTGTAGATACCCAGCACAGCTCTTGGAGAAACTTTAGGAACAGGGAAGTTTCATGGACCTCGACCGTACAACCCGGAATATTTATCAGCAGTTGTTGATATAAACCAATACATAAGCTAAGCAGCAATGGGGATTAAACAAAAAATGGGACATACGAAAAATAGGACACGTTCGAGCAGGATTGGTTCTCAGAGGGTTCCTTACGAACTTAAGTATATTATATTATGATTATTGTAATGATTATGACGATGATGATGTTAATAATTTGGTGTGGGTCAAAGGTCTGGTGCAGATCTTTCATCTGGACGACACTTCGACCATTTGTGTCCCCCTAACCTACCCCAGTTACCCAAACGGGGGAAAGAGGACCTACGGTTTAACATGGAATGCGAATCACGTGTTGTTTCTGGTGACTTCTCACACCGTTGAGAGTTGAAGGTTGGGTTAAAATGAAAACTGAACTATTCGTGGTCAGACCGAGATTCGATCCCGCAACCACCCGGTTTCCAGGCATGGGTTTGGCTACTGTTTTCGCATCGTTTTATTCGTTATTGTTCTTGGAATTTGGTACAGGCGGACGTCACGAGCCATCTTTTCAAGTTCATCGTTGAATACTTCACTCAGCTTTTTTATTACAGAGGGCACCCAGACCTCTGTCTCACCAAGCTGATATGCCGCTACACCATCGGGCTCGACTTGTGTATAAACACTTTGTGTGCAGGTCTTGATGGATGAGTTTGCGATGGTGAAAATGTTATATCAATGGCCGTATCTTTTGACTGCGTTGACTTATAAGCTTATATTTTTTGCACTACCAAAGCACCATAGATCTTAATATTTGACATAATTTTCAAATGGATGCCTTTAACCGTTCCTGAGAAATGAAGTAGATTACCAGTTAGACAGACGGACAACAGAGTGATACTATAAGAGTTCAGTTTTCTCCTATTCAGGAACCAAATCATAAAACGGGGCCATTATTGGCAGTATGGAGGAAGCTGCAAAATCTAAGTTGTCAATGGGCGCCGGTTAGCCTAGCTGAGGGGACTTAAAACTTAATGTAGATACCGAACCACTGCTAAGTAAAGTATCTATGGTTTAAATAAATGCAAATCACAAACGGACATTTCCATCGAGGGCATCCGCGAACGATAGTTCTGTATGTCCAAATCGGTGAATTAAATTATTCCCTGTCCGCTGGAGTGTTCAAATGGTTCAAATGGCTGTGAGCACTATGGGACTCAACTTCTGAAGTCATTAGTCCCCTAGAACTTCGAACTAGTTAAACCTAACTAACCTAAGGACAATACACACATCCATGCCCGAGGCAGGATTCGAACCTGCGACCGTAGCAGTCGCGCAGTTCCAGACTGTAGCGCCTAGAACCGCTCGGTCACTGCGGCCGGCCGCTGCAGTGTATCCACTTCCCTGTCTAGACTTAACTTTCCCTAAAGTCTTCGGCCATCTCACTCCTCTTCCTTCACACACACACACACACACACACACACACACACACACACACTTGCGCCGCTCCAGGCACCAACAGCCACTTTCATCAGTCGACCAACTAGCTTTGAACTGAAGAGTTGTTTGCTTGGTTCCGTACACACGCCCTTCTTTGTTTTGTTTGCACTGCGGAGGCTACGTGAAAAATATGCGCGCCTTCACGGTGGCCGCCGCTGAATAACCTCCAACGGAGAGGCTGATGGTAACAGCCCATCACAATAGCTAGATGCTCTTTCCAAAGACTTCGCACCGCAGGTTGTTCTGCACTAACATCCCGTTTGTTCAGGGCCTAGTTTCACGTCGCCGATGTTGTATTTCATTGCGACATCGTCATGAATATTGACGGAAAATGTTTATGGTGTGACCCACAGCTATAATAATTTTATGCATGACCACCACAATGCTGCTAAAACCTTTTTTGTGTTGGAACTAGTAGCGCTGTACAGCATCTGTCTGTCTTCATAATTTTGAAGTTTTATGTACACCGTTTCCATAATTTTAACTTACGTTATTTCCAGAAACAGAAATATTTCATATCTTTCAATTGTGTACATGAGTCGCACTTCATTTTAAAATTCTGAAGTCTGCCATATGATTTGTACCTCCGAAACCAGCTGCAGAAAAGCCAAATATTTTTGCTGCTTTGTGGTGGTTAACATAAAAACCAGGATACTGAGTTTCTTTACACAAAGATCCCATCATAAATAAGACTGGACGCTTTGAAAACCGAAAACCCTTAGACATGAGGCCAATGGCAAGAGCGGATACTTAACAGAGCAATGAACATTCAGAGAGCGATCGTACTATTCAATCGTGAAATAGGCATGGCCCTTGTAGGATCCATTCACTATTTCAACGTTTTGTGGAAGTTATGACCTCATCAAACACTTTTAGTCAATCCCACACTCCTCCGAAACAAAATCTAAGGCAGTCGTAAGCTTTTCACCCACACCACAACTGCAACCAGGATCTTTGATACACGAGTGTAGTAGCACTCGACTAGGAGATAGATGGTTCGGACCTTGCTTGTGGAAGAAATTATCAACTATATTTATCCCACACCGGGACGAGAGGTGTTCTGGTACTGTTCCTGATCACCGAACTTCTTGCCGAAGTTCTGAGTTACATTCCAAACGTTCCCGCGGTGTCTTATGGAATGAGTACATGTGACATTGTCGATGGTGGTTTGTCCATCGCAATGGGACATTCCCTTTCGCACTGTTACAGAGAAGTAGACTGTGTGCTTGCAACGCTTTGTCTTATTCCCTTTCACCCACAACAAATACAACGCTGCTCCATATCAGCCGTTATTGTGAAAGATACACGATCGACATTTCTCATAACAGGCAATGGAGAACCACTTTCGCTCAGACCCTGTCCACGACGGCAGTGTCAAATTCCTGCATCTGGCCCTACTTATGATAAATTTTGCAGCAGATTTTGCTGCCTTTTGGGTCCTTTCGTTTTCATGAAGTTAATGAACTACAAACTTGTCTTTGGGTCCACAGTCACATAACGAAGTTAGTTTATTTCGTAATGTTTCAGATGTTCTTCGTCGAGAGATTTGAAGATATGCCTCACCTACGCTGCACTTAGGATCTTAATGTGCTGAACTTCATTTGGAACATTAATACAACAGTTCGAACGAGACATTCTGTACCATCTAAAATTATTACAAATGTTCAAATGTGTATGAAATCTTGTTGGACTTAACTGCCAAGGTCATCAGTCGCTAAGCTTTCCCACTACTTAACCTAAATTATCCTAAGTACAAACAGATACACCCATGCCCGTGGGAGGACTCGAACCTCCGCTGGGACCAGCCGCACAGTCCATGACTGCAGCACTTTAGACCGCTCGGAAAATCATTACAAATTTAATCCATCGTAGCTAGAGAAAATGAACCGTGCGACGTGGTGCATTCGCGCAGATGATTGTTCCAATCTCCGTCCTGCTATCCAGATTGAGATTCTTGTGTGATTTCCCTGAAACGCTCACGGGCGATTCCTTGGAAAAAACACCTTCCCTTCCTTTCCCGTTGTCTACAGAACATTAAAGGCTAGTCTTCCATGCTCCTTTTTGCTTCTTTTGTGATTGAAAAGATGTCTTCGTGAGGAGACTGAAGTGCTCCCTGGGCTGTGAGGGTTCAGTATTCTTGCCAAGATATGCCGCCAAGAAATTTCCTGAATTCAGTTTATATCTGGGTCGCAGTCATTTTTAGTTGTAAACGTTCTAACGCTAGACAACACTATTGTTGTGACATCGATCATTTAAGATAAACGTCTATAAAATTTGCGCGTTACATATTTTTTAAAGCCCCTCCACAGAATCGTTTCAGGGATTATATTTATGAAAAGTCATATTTATTTATTTATTTATTTATGCATTTATTTTACCTGGCAAGATTAGGGCCTTCAGGCCCTCTCTTACACCTAACCAGGCATACTCAGATTCAACAAATTTCAGTTTCTACAGAACATTAAGGACATATTACATGTTATACAGTATTAATGTTAAGAAAAAAAAAATAGAGATTATAAACGTAGTACAATGAGAATTATAACAATCAAAAATTAATTATAACAATCAAGAATAATAATAATAGTAATAATAATAATAATAATAATAATAATAATAATAATAATAATAATAATAATAATAATAATAATAATAATAATAATAATGACTATGTATATGAAAGTAAACATATTTTTCTTTTATGAATGTCAGTCCTATTGCTAGTTGGGAATTTTCTCGTTATGTTCTTGCAGCTTGTGAGTTATTCTCATCAAGCAGAGACATAAGACGATAGAATGGGGTGAAAGAGATATAGAAGAGGTAGATAGGTTAGAGGAAGAGAAATAGAATGGTAAAATTCGAAGCTATGATGGAGAGGAGAAAGAAAGAGATGAGAGGGGCCCAACAATGGTGGCTATACCGTCCCTAATATGTAAGTCTTGAGTTCACTCTTGAATGTTGAGTGGTTCTGGATAAGACGCAGATCACAGGGGAGCGCGTTCCATAGTCGTATGGCTGAGATGGAGAATGACATGGAGAAAGATTTTGTGTTATGTAAAGGTACAGCCAAGATGCTAGACGTATCCGATCTGGTATTGCGGTTGTGGAATGATGATAGGTGTTTAATGTGAGAAGATAAGTATTGGGGGCACCAGTGGCTAAGAAATCGATGAAGTAAGCACATCGTGTGGAGATCGCGTGCCTTATGTGGGCGTATCCAACCTAGCTGGGAGTATGAAGGACTGATATGATCATACAACCGTATATTGCATACGTATCTAACGCAAGCGTTCATCACTAGCTCGAGGCGTCTCGAATTTTCACTATTTGTGCCGTGTTGAACTACATCACAGTAGTAAAGATTAGGCAAGACTAGTGTTTGGACTAATTTTTGTTTAACATGGGTTGGAAATATTTTTCTAAATTTCTGAATTGCATGTAGGGAGGAGAGCGATTTCCGGCAAGCTGTAACTGTTTGTTCTTCCCAGTTTAGGTGTTCATCCAAGATTATTCCAAGGTCTTTTATTGTTTTTTGGTATGGTAGTTGGGTACCATTGAGGTGTATTTGAGGGACTGTTTCGCGAAAGTACCGACTGATTAACTTTGGATGAGATATAAGTATGACCTGGGATTTCTTGGGGTTTAGTTTCAGACCTAGGTTCTGTGCCCATCGAGAAACAGAGCAAAGATCTGCGTTCATACTCGCTACTGCGTCAGCAATGTTCTTGGGGCTTGCACTTGGTTAAAATGTCTGTTTCTTAAAAATATAACAGGCTCATTAATATACTAAGTTACATCCATTTCATAATAGTATTAGACACATAAATAAACGGAGACGTTCTCCGTAATTATTTTTTCTCTGCAGATTAGAACGGACCAAACTTCCAGTTTAGAGTGTTTCTATATACCATGCATTTTCGAGTGCAGTTTACGCTTTCAGCTACCCAGAACTACTCTGGAAAGTGTTGTGTAAATTTTGCTAACTCGTTTTTTAAACTGAAATGACAAGGTATCTGCATGGCACTAGCTTTTGTGTAATATACATTGGCCTCAGTAGCAATCTGTAGTTACTCGTCTTCCTAAAACATCAGTGGTAGCAGTGCTGAATGGGAATGTGTTGAGCACACACTATCCCGCTCCCTCAGACCCACCGGTCGTCGATCGGTTTTCGAAACGGTAACACTTTTAACCGGCCTATCAGTTGCGCTTGAAATGCAGAGTGGAGCTGATTCCAAGCCCCTAACAAGAATTAATTGGCGGTATCAAGAATCACACTTATCCGTTCGTGTGGAAATCGTACACGCAAAATGTTTATAAAAACTGTTATTAACAACAATTTTATCTGTGCTACTGGTTAATCAAAAACATTTTACTTAAATTTAATTACCGTAGTCGTTTGACGAATGTGGAAAAAACAGGAAGTATACGCATTTTAGACGGTTAATCGACAGGGGTCGTTGCAGCACGGGGAGCGGGAGGCTGGACTTCGGCGATGATGAAAAGCGTGTCCGGATGGCCGAGGCAGTTTCGACAACTGTTCTAAAGAAGCGGAGCATCCTGGTTCGAGTCCCGCTCGGTACAATTTTTCAATTCTCACTGTTGCATTGCTGCAGTGCCCTGTGCGGCTGGAAGTCACTATTTCTTTCTCATCCCTTTCCCGTCCAGTTTCCTTTCCATTCATTTCACCTCATATATTCATGTATATGTCCCAGCTGCTTCGCAGCGTGCGGTGTCTCACACCGCTCATATGTACAATTTTAATATTCCTCCGTTCTTTTCCAAGCAATCTCTGAAGATCTTCACCGTGCAGAAGGGGAGAAGGAAATCTAGGCTCATAGCTTCAAATATGTTTTTCAGTGACGTTCATATGATTAAGTAGACGTTAATCCCTACTCAAGATAAAGTTGGCTAACCGTATTTGCTCTTAATCGAGAATTCAGTATATAATTAAATCGTGATACAATATCCCTTAGACAATCAAATCCGTTTTAAGAAGAATGACATATGATATTAAAATCATTCGAAAAATTGAAGTTCACTCAGCAAGAACTAAAACAAGAAATACAAAGAAACGCTGACTTAATTATGAGAACTTGCCTTTGGTATCATCATATAATCCTACACAAAAAATAAGCTCGTCTAACAAGATTAATTACGGTTCTTATAGTTAATATCAGCAAGGACATGAATAGGAATCCACAAATAAGACTAAAGATAGGAAACGTTATTTACGGGTGCACTGTAACTTGCGTCTGTGGTGACACAACGGAAATGAATTTCGTGCATCAGCAACTTGTACCGAAGGATACAAACGACATTCTACAGATACATCGCTGACACATCGAAGTCCACAGGTCCAGATGAATCAGTTCCTCCTGCAGGAGGACACACACGTCCACTGCCGGCACGTCGGCCTACTGACTGCTGTCCAGTGGAGGTCCACCAATATTCATCATGGACGGTGCGTATCCGTCGGTCGAAGCGAGTATCATTAGATTTTTGCGTGTAAGTGAAGTTGAGATGAGGTATCACCGGATACAATGTACAAAGTCTATAGCAATCGATTCAGTAAGTCGCGAGCGACGCTAGCTGCTTCTGTGAGTGGATGGACCATCGGAAATGACGACGGAAATAAACAGCTACGTATTTTTAAAGAGCAAGGATGTAACTGACATTGGTGTTCGTTTCACTCTCAGCAGTTCAAGCTGTACTCCTGGGTTCCGGCCTAACCACAGCCTCGAAAACCGCAAAATATTCGGAAAAACGGCGAAATAATAGTGACAAGAAAGAATACGAATGTTGTTGCTGGTGCGCCGAAGAGCTGAAGCTGGTAACTACACAGTAAATGACAACCTAAGGACGGCTGTAGGTGTTTCATTTTATTACGAAAGCGTGATTGGTCTGACAAACAAATCGAAATACTTGTTCAGTCGAGCAAATGCCTCTAAATCTCTCAAAGGGAGTTTGAGAAGTAGGGATGATATCTTTCAGTTAGTGAAACGTTGTCATGTCTAGCCCACAAATGACAGTTCCGAGTAACGGAAAATGTTCCAGATCATGCATTTGAAGATGTTTTTTCCCCATAGGATTAATTTTTGTTTCGTAGCATCAGTCTTGTCCGCCACACGTTACCAAATGGCTCTCCCTTCATCTTAATAGACTTAATGTGTTCCAGTATTCCTCCTTGTTATGTAGGAACAGAGCACTTCAGACAATAGGATTATTAAAATTTTCGGTATTACCGTTAGTTTTATTTTTATAATCAATTTGTTGACATACAGGTTTCACGATACACTTCGGTTATCATCAGGCCATCTAAATATTTAGTGGCTGAATCTTCCCGAAATACATCAAAGTCCCACATGAAAATACCCGGTATCTGCATAGCTCTACAGTAAGCAACCACACATGGCGAGACCATGTTAGCATTCTCACTGTGTGTGGTTCCTTACTTGTACAGCTGATGCGGATACCAGGCTGCCAATAAATTGATTATGATATTACAGCTGACTGTAGTGTTCCAAACTTACCCGAAAATCAATTTGAACGCAGTGGCCGCCTTCAGTACAGTCAACATTCACTCTGTTCGTCAGGAGACAAAAAGAAAAAAAAAAATGGTTCAAATGGCTCTGAGCACTATGGGACTTAACTTCTAAGGTCATCAGCCCCCTAGAACGTGGAACTACTTAAACCTAACTAATCTAAGGACATCACACATATCCATGCCCGAGGCAGGATTCGAAACTGCGACCGTAGCGGTCGCGCGGTTCCAGACTGAAGTGCCTAGAAACGCTCGGCCACTTCGGCCGGCGTCAGGAGACAAATGCGTCACATCAATTTGTTTGGAGTTGTAATGACGTTCGAATAAGTGTTACTCCAGCTCATAATAGTGCGATGACATATCAAGCATATTGTACAGCATTTAAGCGACAGGAAATGTACTGCAGTTGATTTCGGTATTGCACGTTGTGGTTTCTCCACTTACATTCGGTTTTGAGCAAGTACGTAAATATCGTAGTAATCGTAATGCAGAAAGTAAATCTAAGTTAATACAACGGTATTGTCGGCAAATTGCTTAGCGTCTGATATGCTCTAGCGGCGTCCGGCTGCAGCCGTCCTTCAGCGTCTCACTCTCACCCCTTAGCCACACTTACCGCTGCCTGAGGAGCGCTAGCCAGGAGCGCGGCGCTGTTTGGCCAGGCCAGGCATAACGTCATGGCGAGCAACAAAAATTATGGTAGAGATAATTTTATATAAAAAATCCGGTTCATGCACTAGACGGAATGAAATGTTATACGTTGGAAGTAAAATAACACATCTAGGGCAAAGCTAATATTTCTGTTAAAAATAAAAACTAAAATAAATTTTAGTCAGTCTCCACATAATCCGCTAACTGCATACACACAATTGTTTCCTGGTACCCCACAATTAAGGAGATATGACGTCATAAATACCGAGAAGCATTAAAAACTGCTGCATTTTGCATGACGTTTAAATGCATTTATTCTTTACCACTAAGACACTCCTACAGTCGAATCAACTTACAGAAATCCTTGACATCTTGCAGCGCTTTTCGCAGGTTTCAGCTGCTAAACGCAAACAGATTTAGGTTAAAGTAATAGCCAACTATGAAGAGGCATTGCCACAGAGGCTCTCAGAGACGTTCACTCTCTCTCTCTCTCTCTCTCTCTCTCTCTCTCTCTCTCTCTCTCTCTCTCTCTGTGTGTGTGTGTGTGTGTGTGTGTGTGTGTGTGTGTGTGTGTGTGTCAGGCTATCGGAAGGCCAACGGCATCGACCGACCGTCATGTCATCTTCAACCGGTAGGCGTCACAAGATGTGGATTTGTGGATTTGGAGAGGCATGTGGTCAGCACACCCCTCTCACGGCCGTTGTTAGTTTTAGTGACCGGAGCCACTAGTTATCAATCAAGTAGCTTCCCAGTTGCTCTCACATGACGTGAGTGCAACCCGCGTTGCATTATAGGGACGTTGACAAAATCGTGTTGCAGACAGGCGAAGCAGTTGTACTTAAACAATAGCACGTTATGTACCTGTATATTTCCTTGTACGACTGTTTCAAACATGGAAACGAAAATTTTTCGATATTACACTACAAATGCAATTTATTTTTTGTTTCCGTTTCTAATAGAAAATTGGTAAAATGGATACAAAGGCAATGACGGATTCGTCAGCTAGTGAGCAGGTAAAATAAGAAAGTTCTACGCAGAGTCGCCGAGTAAAGAAATATGCGTAAAACACTGACAACGACATATGTGTCAACAGTGAATAACTTCTGTATTACTAGACTGACTTGCAGAGAGTGGAACTGTAAAGCTAGGAAGAAATTTAGCAAATGCATGGAGAAAACCAGATTGGAAATGGAGAGGTCACAACAAACCAAACAGATGCCTGGTGACGATGAAAAACAATTAGAATTCAGACTTTACACTCTCTTATAGTGTGAACATTTCAGTGATTGACAACAGGCAACTTCGTTAGGCATTTTGTCCAGTCTGAGTTTATAACCACTACAAGAATCTCGTTCGCCGTTTCAGAAAATTCTCCGTAATTTCGTAGAACTCACAGGCTTATTACATGAGCCTGTTTTTCTCGATTTAATGTTCAAAATGGTTCAAATGGCTCTAAGCACTATGGGACTTAACATCTGAGGTCATCAGTCCCCTATACTTAAACCTACTTAAACCTAACTAACCTAAGGACATCACACACATCCACACCCGAGGCATGATTTGAACCTGCGACCGTAGCAGCAGCAGCGTGGTTCCGGACTGAAGTGCCTAGAACCGCTCGGCTACAGCGGCCGCCTCAATTTAATGCTCCGCGTTTTCGTATCTCAATGTTGACACCTGAAATCTTTATTAATGTGTGTCCTGATTCAAATATTCGAAGTTAGGGTGTGGAATCCTCTCCATAAAACGATGATAGAAACATAAATAAATAAATAAATAAATAAAAAATAAAATAAAGTTCCATTTCTGGTCTGAAATCGGTTGATTATACGAGGGTTATCCACAAAGTACATTACGTTTTGGAATTAAAAATAAAGAAAGTATTGGAAATTTTTTTTATTATATACAGATGAAAGCCACACTTAAATACTATTTTTCTACATAGTTGCCATTTAAATTAAGGCACTTATCGTAGCGATGGACGAGCTTGGAAATTCCTTCGTCGTAAAATTCGGCCGCCTGCGCCTTCAACCACGTGGTTACCTCTTTTGAGACAGAAAAGGTGTGATTTTTGTGGATTTCCTGGAAAGAGGCACTACAATAAACTCTCAAAGGTATTGCCAAACTCTGCACAACCTCAGAAGAGCAATACAAAACATGCGCAGGGGAAAGTTGGACTCAAAGATCTTGCTGATTCACGACAACGCCCGGGCCCACACGGCAAATGCCACTCGTGAAGTTCTCGAATCTTTTAAGTGGGAGTTGTTTCCTCATCCGCCGTACAGTCCCGACCTGGCACCAAGCGACTTCAACTTATTCTCAGCAATGAAGAAGTGGTTGGCTATGCAGCGTTTTGATGACGACCCACAGCTTCAAGAAGAGGTAACCACGAGGTTGAAAGCGCAGGCGGCCGAATTTCACGACGAAGGAATTTCCAAGCTCGTCCATCTCTACGATAAGTGCCTTAATTTAAATGGCAACTATGTAGAAAAGTAGTATTTAAGTGTGGCTTTCATCTGTATATAATAAAAAAATTCCAATACTTTATTTATTTTTAATTCCAAAACGTAATGTACTGTGTGGATAGCCCTCGTAGAGCCATTTTCCATTTCAAGGACCGTTGTCATAACACATTACAGTTAGATTATAAACCACCATGCAGAGAGGTATCATTAGTCACCAAGCACTCCATGCTCGGAGAACATTCTTCAGTAGCGAACCTCCCGGATCCTATTGTCCTGCTAACAAGGAGCAGATGTGCCGTTGTTAAGAACTTCAAGAGTCCTAACGTTAATTACAGTAGGACGTTCGCAGGAACTGAGTGCTGGAGTTTAATATTCCGTGTGCTTCGAAATCGTTAAAGATGGGGTTCCTGTTCAACTGGAAGCTGATCATAAATGGAATCCACTACAGTCGTTTTTAACAGCTGCTCTCACAAGATCCGAGGCGTTTTAAATGAACCGAGGAGACCGTAAGAGAAATTGTCACTATCTATAAAGAAAGTTCACGGGCTTTTGCTATCGATATTAATACGAATACAATAGGCCTCTTCTTCTTGTCATTATATTAAATTAGAGCTAACATTTTGTCCGTTTCTTAATGTTCATATTAGGGACATGTGAGGAAGGCCATTCTCTTCAGTGATGTCGCCATGGCTTGTTACTAGATGCGTGCTATAAGAGAATCTCGTGAAGTCAGAAGTAACTATATGATATACAGAGTGAGGCATATAAGAACGGCCACCACATATACATCCAGAATGAATAAATATATAGAGAAGAGGTTTACTCCAAGTTATAGCGAACAATATGGCGAACTTCCTGACGTTCGAGAAGCGGTTTACAACAAGTAAAAGTGGAGTGGACAATATGGGGAATTTATTGATGGTCGCAAGTAACATTTATTTTTTATAGTCGTCGAATTACGACACTGACTTCTTTTCTAATGGAACTGTTGGTTGGTTTGTTCAAAGAGGGGGTGGCGGGGGGGGGGGGGGGAAGGGCCAATATGATAGGTCATCTGTCCCAAAGGAACTATATATTTCTTTCTGTGTGATTTGGAAGAAGCGTCCAAGAGAACTTCAGCGACATAATATATACGGGGCTTCATCAAATAGTATCAAAATAACAGCACCGCAAACCGCCTTGAGAAAAGGTTACACAAACGTCTGCCCTATTATACCAAAGCAAGCACGTAACTCGGGTGCAGTTCGTGTGTTTATCATCATAGCTGTCATACCGAGTACTCAAAATACTGACCGTGAGCATTGCTACACGCCGCAAAGTGATTCTACAGAAGCAATTCGGCATGTTAAATTTCGTCAGCAGTTAGCGGCAGTATATGCACGTGTTAGAAGGCCTTTCATGTGTTTGAGTCGTCGATGTTTGCTGATAGACATCTTACTTCAATTTTCGCCACAGATAAAAGTATAGAAGTTTTAATTTGGAATATGTAGACATTATGCTTTTCCTGAACGACTGCTCCAATACTTTCCAGGTGTTCAAGAGCGTCTCTAAGTAAATGTGCGGAATGCGAAGGATATCCATCATGGTGGTTATGTCCAGTGATATGTCTTCTGATAACAGCGGTAGCAGCATGTTTTAGGAACTCAAGATACTTCGGTGTATTTATATTTACATCAGAGAAACAGGGACCAGTGGTGCAAATCTTGAAAAACACACACCAAGCGTTAACAGAAGAAATGCGTTCTTTTTATCCAACTTCTGTGAGACAGCGTCGATTCGCAACTGACGATTAGTGCATATTGCGAAGATTGGCTTGCTCACGGTTTTTAATCTTCGCATTTCCCTTAAATGAAATTTTGCATTGATATGCAGCGTAACTTTTCACTTTTCGTAGATAATGTAGAATGATGGGCTTCAAGCACATACGTAATCACAAGAACCTTACCTGAGCCACGTGTTTGCCTACGTTTGATATAATAGGGCAGATATTTGTGGAACGTTTACTCCCAACGGCGGGACAGTGGTTCGTGGCTCTGTTGCCTTGATAAAATTTGATCAATTCAAAAACATCCTTTCAGGCTGTGCCATAGAACCAGTATATGGTTAGTTCTATTGATCAGAAAAATGGTCTGTGCCGTAATTCGACGACTATAAACGGTAAAAGTAACAGCCGCCGACCGTGTTGCACAAAACAGAAGTTGTCTCGTCTCCCTGTGTGATAAATATCTTCTGATTACGACTTTTCGGAGAAACCATTCCACGGTCTCGTTGTGGCGGTGTTCGATTTTCGTTTGACAGCCCAGATTTTGTACAGAGCTATAGTTAAGTTTCCTACGTATTGAGTCTTAAAGGGAATCTTAGTGAGAAAAGAAGTGACTTACGAAAAAATGTCGCATTTATTTCCGGCTGATGACCAAGCAGGTGATTGTGTCGAGATAAAGGTGGGCTGAAGTGGAGGAAGAAGAGAAGCAAAGAAAAATTAAAACTAAAAAACCACCTTTTTTAAAAGGGGGGCTCAATCGGTATGAACACCGTCCTTGAGAGACAAGGTTTCCTCGTTTAGAGTCGTTGTTTGGCACACAGTTAAGAGAGAAATTTCCAGAATTTTTTCTGGTGAAACGTTTCTGTCACAGTGACCTTCACGAATACAGACTAGCCCTCCTAAAATATCAAGGGATGAAATAACTGGACTGAAGTTGGAATGTAATTATATTCTGGCTGCAAGGGTGGTTTACAACTTCAGTATTGCACTATCGATTTGGGGACTACGCGAACACTGACACTGCGTTGGTTAGCAGCTAATATGTCATTTTTGTGGAGGGTTACAGACATAAGATTTTTGCATGCATTGTTGTTCGATGATGATAACAAGCTACGAACCCCAGGATGTTATACATCACGTAGATACGGTGCATATGAAGATGTGGCTGGAAGTCCAGAAATCGATAATGTAATAAAGAAATTGAAAACCATCTTTGCAGCCAAACGTTAATTCATTTCTAATTTCAGCTCCCTAACGACCGCCTTCTCGCTTTTCATTATGATAGAAAATTTAAATAAATAATTAGGCCAGCCGAAGTGGCCGTGCGTTTCTAGGCGCTGCAGTCTGGAACCGCGAGACCGCTACGGTCGCAGGTTCGAATCCTGCCTCGGGCATGGATGTGTGTGATGTCCTTAAGTTAGTTAGGTTTTACTAGTTCTAAGTTCTATGGGACTAAATACCTCAGAAGTTGAGTCCCATAGTGCTCAGAGCCATTTGAACCATTTTTAAATAATTAGATTATTTGTTTGTTACGTATGTTTGAACTTACATTACCTTTAATTCCTCTGAAATTTCACTGGGATAGCTGTATGATACATACTGCATTACCTAAGGCTAAAAGAAAACTTTACCGAACCGTAGGTATTCATGTTCATTTTATTTGAGATGTTTAGCAGATTTAGAGGTCAGAATATATGTAATTCCATTCAGTAGTGACTCAGCGAGACTGATGGGTGCATTCGTGAACTTCACCACGTCGGCAGCTACAGTAATGAGATACGTTACCATTCGAGGACATTAGCATCTATTTCGACTCCACAATAGAGTTCAGGTCGAAATTAGCATACATGACGAACTCATCCGTCGCGGTGATTGATACTTCTGCTTCCCGTGGACATCGGCCAACAGCATCAGACACAGAAACTCGGTGGCCTGGTTGCCGGTTGCCGACAAGGCTAGTAAGCCACACGAGCACGCATTTCGTTTCCGGAAATTCTGGAAGGGAGCCACGGGCTCTCCAGTAAAGAGAACAATAGCTAGCACGGCCGGATGATGCTCTTCTTTCTCAGCAACAGACATTTTCTTTCCTCCTGATTAACGAGGTCAGTCTATGATGTGGTGGGTAGTTATCAAAGATTGCATGCATTTAGCTTCTTGAAACAGTACACTAATAATAGGGTTAAGTATATATTGTTATTAATTTATTTCGTCGTGTTACTATTGTTCCCTGAGCCATACAACTGTGGGATTTTTTAATGTACAAGTGGTAAGTTTTGTGTGCCATTACAGTTTTCCAAGATGTCTAAAAGGGTACTGTGGCTTTCTGAAGACGCCTTCATTAAATGAAAATTGTCACTGTAGTGATAAAAATTAAAATTTCCCACTCACGACAGCTGAAGAGACCGTGTAATTAACAATACGTGCACTCCGGTGCCCCATGGGAATATTGTTCATTCGTACACTTTCAGAAGAAGGTCTGCCTTTTTCCGATGGAGGAGTAAGGCGCCGGAAATTGCAGTAAGTAGACTGAGCTGACTTGATTTTTATATTTATGTATAGCTGTCTACATAACTTGATCTTATTTTATGTTTCTAATGAAACAGAAATGAAGAGAAAAAGACAAGCATTTTAGTTTATGGCCATCATTTGAAGACAGGAGTAGAATATTAAAATTCATAACAATAGTTGGACTAAATGCAGCTGTAATTCAAAGGAAGGGCTGTTAGGGATGTACTGACACGAAATGATATCCGTGCAGGCCGTTCAAAATTGTTGAATTTGTCATTTAGTGATTATGTCCAGCCAACTGACAATTTGCGCCAAACCGAACCTTCCGAAACGAGAGACAAATCTGGATTTCTGTTTTTCTCAAGTTGTCGCCTTAGTCACAAGAGTTGAGTGATGTTCAGACAAACTAAGCGTTAAGAAAATAAGACAACTGGTCACGAAAATCTGGTTTAGCGTGAAATGGGAGTGAAATGCATTTTCTTCGCGAATTAATTTAAAATAACAGAAATACTGTGTCGCGGAGAGCAGAAAAGTTTCCAGTGCGTGAGTGCAAAGCAAATACGCTATGAACAATGGAGTACAGGCTTTTTCCATGAAAATTAAAAATGAAGAAAAAATGGCAGTGAGAAATTGATCAAAAATGGTTCAAATGGTTCTAAGCCCTATCAGACTTAACATCTGAGGTCATCAGTCCACTAGAACTACTTAAACCTAACTAACCTAAAGACATCACACACATCCATACCCTAGACAGGATTCGAACCTGCGACTGTAGCAGCAGCGCGGTTCCGGGCTGAAGTGCCTAGAACCGCTCGGCCACACGGCCGTCAATTGTGATCTCACACTGTTAGTGAAATCAAAGTAACTGTCCAATAATAGCCATTTTCACCCAATATTTATTTCAACCAATATTTACGGTTCTTTACTTAAAAATCTGTCATACATTTTGTGATTAATTCGACCTATCTAAAGATAATGAGCCGGCCGCTGTGGCCGTTAGGTTCTAGGCGCTTCAGTCTGGAACCGCGTGACCGCAATGGTCGCAGGTTCGAATCCTGCCTCGGGCGTGGATGTGTGTAATGTCCTTAGGTTAGTTAGGTTTAAGTTGTTCTAAGTTCTAGGCGACTGATGAACTCCAGATGTTAAGTCCCTTAGTGCTTAGAGCCATTTGAACCATTTTTAAATATAATGGTCAGCAAAACTTACGGACGAAAGTAACTTACACAGAAAAGGTCACTGCGAACTAACATAGCTCGATGAAACATGGATTATATATTGAGAGAACTGCTACAGTATATTACAGAAAGTAACTGAGACGAGGGGAAATGACACTTTCATCAAAAGACAATTACACTCAAGATTCCGCAATTTATGATTGTCCCCGAGACATTACAAGGCGGGGCACGTTCTTCATATGGCACGTAATCATCAGTACGGCAAGGAACGCTCTGAAACATGCTGCCATGCTCGCTACAAGGTTGTCAAGGAGTTCTAGTGGTAAAGCGTTCGATCCCTTAACCAGCGCGGTTGAAAACAGCCGGACGGCCGTTGGCGTGTGTGCACGTGCTCCAGTACGTCTGCGCAACACATCAGATACCTGCTCGGTGGAATTTACGTCGGGGGAACGACAGGGCAGCCATTCGCTGAATATCCTCCGGTTCAAAGAGCTGCTCTATGTGCGCTGCTTCATTGTTGTCCATGAAAGTGTGATCCGAATGCACCCCTGGAAAGACGCACATGGGGAAGGAATAAGTGACGCAATAACATTTACCGGTGTGTTTACCAAGTTCAAAGATTTAGGGGTCGGTACACCACGCAAAATTACGCTTCCCCGTACCATAGCACCTAAACAACCAAAACGATCGACGCTGATGGACGTACCTTTATATGGAGAGAAGTGGGAACACGTATTGCAGCCACGAATATTGACGAACATTTGCGTTTTGATGGTCCAGTTGTTATATGTGGCGAGACCTAATGTTGCAAGGGTGTGCTAATCTCCAAAACTTGGAACTCGTTGCCCTCACTCACACATTGTTTTGTCCTTGTACTGCCACACTAAAGCTAACCCACCAGTCATGCCGTCTTGTCAACAAAACTCACCCCTTCACCGCAGCTACCTGTCGACTGCTAATTTTCTTACAAAAAACATTCAAAAAATTGAGATGAAACAAATGTATACGCATAGAGGTATTTGTAATATTTTAATGAAATGTAATATTTAAATGAAATGTAATATTTAAATGAAATGTAATATTTAAATGAAATGTAATATTTAAATGAAATGTAATATTTAAATGAAATGAAATGACACCTCCGCTGTAGTCGACATAATCTTCTATCACACTTGACGTCTTCAGATCCGGGGAGTTGCGTCAGCAAACCGTCTTGTCTGTCGAGAGCCAAATACCAGATCTGATGTGTGGTTCCGAGTAGACAAGATGGATTGCTGACAGAACTACTTAGATCTGAAGATGATTTAGAGATAGAAGCATGTAATATCATTAAAAATATGCAACTGATAGGAAAGAATAAAAGGGAATTATCTTGAAAGACGTTTATAACTAAATGTAAAGAATAAAACAAAATACACACATCAAAAAAGTTTTACATATCCGCGGTTCCCAGAACTTCTGTTGATAGACGCTGACTGTGAATATTTTATCACAGACACAGGCCCTTTGACTATTCAGAGATGCTAAACCTGCCGAAAGGGAGAAAAAAAATTTATATAGGCTGCCTGGAACACAGAGTGTGTCTTCGTGAAACGGCTGCTTCTCAATTTTCCTAGAGCCTCCTCAGACAATGGAAATTCACCACGGAGCGCTGCAGTTGGTAATTGCCAATACGCTAGTGATTTCCACTTCGAGCTAATGGTCTTCCCTTGCACAACCTCTGACCGACATCAGATTCAGTAGTAGAATCCTATGATATTAAAGAAATAAGCACTCCGGTTGAAATTCTGATTTAACGCATCACTCAACAGCGTCCGTTCACCAACTGCAATCGGAATCATAAAACATTCGACCGAGCGAGGTGGCGCGGTGATTAGTATATTCCCATCGCATTCGAGAGTATTGCTGTTCAAACCCGCGTCAGACCATCCAGATTCAGTTTTTGCGTGATTTCCGTGAATCTCTCCATTCAAGTGTCGGCATGAGTCCTCTGAGAGGGCACAACTGATTTCCCTCCCCATTCTTAACATAATTCGAGCTTGTTACCAGTCTCTAATGACTTAGATGTCGACGGAACAATCTCCCTCCCTCCTTTCCTCCTCCTTTCCTCCTCCTTTCCTCCTCCTTTCCTCCTCCTTTCCTCCTCCTTTCCTCCTCCTTTCCTCCTCCTTTCCTCCTCCTTTCCTACCTTGTTTATGAAATTTCCACATTTATATCATCTATACTACACAAGCCACCTGTTCGAGTCGTGAATCTTCTGCAGGACCAACGATTGGTGGTAAACCTCTGTGTGACCTCGAATCTATGTTTTTACCCTCATGTTCTTTTCGTGAGATGTACTCAGGAAAAAGATATATACCGGTTGACTCAAATAGGAACAGGCGCACTCGAAATTTTAAGTCAAACGCATCGTGATGCAGAACGACCCCTTGAACTATCTGCCACTTGAGTTGATTGATCGTCATCGCAATCATCTTGCTTTTGCTAAATGAACCTGTAACGAACTGCGCTGTTATTCTTTGGCTCTTCTTTATTTCCTCTATTAATCCTGTCTGATACGGATTTCGGACTCACGAGCAATATTCAAGTATTAGTCGTATGAAGGTTTAGTATGGCATCTCTTTGGCGCGCGGACTACACTTCCTGAGAGATTTTCCCAGTGAATCTCTGTTGGCGTCTGCTTAGCTTACGATTAGCGTCATGTGATGGCTCCACATTAAATTACTCTGGGGTATACTCTCAGATATGTGATATGACTACGACAGCCGCGTTGGCCGAGCGGCTCTAGGCGCTTCAGTAGGGAACCGCGCGACTGCTACGGTCCTTGGTTCGAATCCTGCCTCGGGCATGGTTGTGTGTCATGTCCTTAGGTTAGTTAGGTGTAAGTAGTTCTAAGTTCTAGGGGACTGATGGCCTCAGATGTTAAGCCTCATAGTGCTCAGAGACATTTGAACCATTTTTGATATGACTGCTTCCACCTATTGTACCTTAATCGTGTAGTAATTCAATAAATATTGTTTCCATCTGTTTATGTGTAGTGCGTCAACTTTTATCCCTGCACCAAGTGTCGATCCTCTGCAGTTCTTTCTACATTTCACTAAAATTTTTTAACGCTGCGACCCCTCTCTGTTTGTAATTTCTATATATTGTGAAAAGTAATGGTCCTATCAAACCACCTTGCGTACGTCCGAAACTATTTTTGAGTCTAAAAGATTTCCCCCCTTTAAAAATTACGCGCTGTGTTCTGTTTCTGGAAAAACTGGTCTGGTCTGATATTCCATACTCCAGTTGTTTGCTCATTACGAACCATAGTGAATACATTCCGGAAACTATTTTTGTGGCGTCTCAGCGGTTTTAAAACATTGATTATACATTTCATATTGAAATATTTTAACGTAAAATGGATTAAAGTTAATCGCAATTTGTATATGTTTATTAATATTTAGAATGGGACTGATGTGAAAACGAAGAGAGGGCGTACAAATAAAACATAATTCATCGTTTGAGAATATTCAACGATCGTGGGAAGGTAAACTTCAAATGAGGAATGACTGTATACTAAGTGATATTGTTTTCTGATTTATCATTCTAAAATTCGTACATAAGCAATTATATCTGAAAATATCAAAAGTTTTGCAAATATATGGGGAGTTGAGTACAGTAGAACCAAAATATGTAAACCCCAAAATCTTGAGAACAGCAATACAAGCCACGACTGAGTAATGCCATCGTAGAAGACCCATTAGGCTGGTTGTTTGGTTGACTTGGGGGGAGGGGACCAAACAGCGAAGTCATCTGTCCTACTGGATTAGGGAAGGATATGGAAGGAAATCTGCCGTTCCCTTTCCAAATGTGTGTGAATTCCTAAGGGACCAAACTGCTGAGGTCATCGGTCCCTAAACTTCCACACTACTTACACTAACGTAATCTGACTTATGCTAAAAACAAACACACACAAACACACACACATCCATGCCGTAGGGAGGACTCACTGCGCAGCGGCCGTGCCCTTTTCAAAAGGAACCATCAGGGCATTTGCCTGAAACGATTTAAGGAAATCAGTGAAAACCTAAATCAGAATTACCGGCTACTGGTTTGAACCGTCGTCCTCCTGAATGCGAGTCCAGTGTGCTAACCACTGCAAAAACTCACTCGGTCCCATTACGCTTATCCATAAAGGGCTTCACCTCAGGATGAAGAAAGACAAACTAATTTTTATACATTTGTAAACTTGGAAAGGTCGACGAAGTTCATGATGAAGTAAACTCAGCCGATAAAATATCCGAGGTTTATCAGGGGTTTTGTTATAAAGTGCTCTTATTCTCCGGTGGCTCGTTACAAAGTAACTAAATCCCTTTGATTTGTTAGCATTACAAATCTTTCTGTCTGTATTTTACATAGCACAGCCGCACTACAGTCCAAATGTCAACCGTACGCAAAACGTGTGTTATTTGGACGCAACCTCTTTTCACTCACTCAGGCTAATTGATGACAACAGTAAAGGCCACTTTACTCTTCACCTTCATACTTGCATTCATTACTGCTCATTCTTTCCTGGGTTTGTTTCTGCAGAGGTACTGGTTGTAAGTTATCAGTTCTGTACAACACTAAATATTGGTTTAGTGATGAAGAACTCGCCTACATACAGCATCTGTACGGGTTCACTAAATACAGTGGAAGAACTGCACCATAGCGATTTGCTGAACTGTTCTAAGAGTGGTAACTCTGTTTGGTGCAGTATGTTTTGGTGATTGCATATTACAGGCCTTTTCGTGTATTTCCACAGATACTAAGGTCAGTGGATTTCCAGACTGAACAAATCACAGCATCGTTATTACTCCGCAACAAGCCACTGGAGATAACGGGCCCGGTATACAAAAATACTCAGGAAATGTCCGTGAATAGCGTACTCAGATTTTCAGCCTGTATATTGCAGTAGTTATGCAGAGATGAAGAGGATTGCATAAAATAGACGAGCCTAAAGGCCTATGTCGAAACATTCTTGAGACGGCAAACCCTGCATACAAACATGGACGTTAAAGTGTAAATCAGCGTGTAGCACAGCAGACACATTTAAGAGCCTCGTGTATATTACAGTGTGTCTACTTGTCCAAGTCAAAGACATGAATTGAGATATATCATGACAGAATACTACGTGGTGTAATCGCTGGCGGAGGAAGTACTTTATTTTGGCTGTGTTGGTGGGATTTGTGTCGTTTGGAGTGGAACTGAGTTTGGTGACCTCCGTAGCAATTGGTGGATTGGTGTGGGGGGGGGGGGGGGGTGAGGGCAGGCAGCCTGTGTCAAGAAAATTTCCAGGCACTCAATTGGGAGGCCGTGATCGATCCAGAACCTCCTGAACAGGCGCGCGAATAACTTCCGCCATCGCGGTGGCATTGTGCCTGTCTGAGGACGACAATGGTCCGAGACCGTAATAGGAGCATTGGTGTTGTTGAGGGCCTCTCGTAGAGATTCTGTTTGTTTGCAGTGGAGTGCTCAGCATACTACAGGGTAAGGTGAGGACGTCAATTATTTTAACTTGTAAGAATGAGTGAGTACGGTACCTAGGATTAATAGAGATGCAAAACGCACAACGTAGGAAGTTAAGGGACATGTTGATGGATCTGAGCGTCTGTTAAATAGCTTTACGTGGGACGCGGGGTACAGTCTCAATAATGTCAATGACAGGTTTCCTCGTCCGTTTCAGCTGATTGATGGTCTGCGGTCTGTTTTTAATCAAACTGGAACGTCCGTAATATTACTTCTACCGGATACGATTATGCTGACATAAAAAAAATTAGTGAAAAAATTTATCTTTCAAGCCGCAGCAGAATTTGATCCCAAAACACGCTAAAAGTGGAGGAAACCTAATAAGCTTCCATCGCAATTAGGTCGCTAACATCTAATCTTAGAATAACTGTTCGTATAAACATAAAATTTTGACTGTTCCCGGATTGAATATTACTCATTCGGACTTTAACTATTACTGATATTCACCACAACAGATAAGTCCGACAATGACTTTGCCATACCGTCTTCCACTGGATAAAGCCTTCCTAAAACGTTCCAAATATGAATGGTTTCGTTCACTTGTACTGTATATGTATGACAAAACTGATACAAGTATACTAAATACGTAAGCTACGTGTTGAGGTAACTGATTGACTGGTGTGGTAACCCCCCCCCCTCCTCCTCCTCCTCCTCCTCCTCCAAGACAGCAAGCGCTGTTGTGTACAAGAAGTCGCATGTGTGGTTAGAAATCTGAGATGGGTATATGTACAAATGTTTGAATACAAATTCGTACTAGAGCCGAGAGTCGTCCCTTCCTAGTGATGAACACCATACGACGTGCATATTTTACTAGCACACTGCGCTTAACAACAGGTAACTTGACATGCAATATGGACAAACTGCAAACGAAAAGAGTTACACAAACATGGCAAATACACGTTTACATATAGAGAAAGATGAAGAAAATATAAACGAAAAATATCACTGCAGATGAATGTATGTAAATCCTACAAGAATGAAAGCAATATCAAAAGAAAGTATTCAGTTTTTTTTTTGCTATGAGATACCGTTTAATAAAATAAATTGAACGACTGAAAGAGTGATACCGAATGACGGAACTGAGTGTGAAGGTAAGAATATGAAATCATAAATGTAACTTCAGAAAAAAATTGTTTATTAGAAAAGTATTTTTGAAAAACTTCACGAGAGCAGAGATTCCTAAGAACTACAATGCCCAATGAAGGGACACTTAACTGTGGCTAATAGCGTGTCGTCATCCCACGTTGACACCCTATGAATCAGAAGAGTAGTCCTTATTAAGCGTTACCACTACAACTGTCTTCTTGAAACTGGCCATTAGTATAGTGAGGGCGTTCTTGCTTCCCACGCCCGGGTTCCCGGGTTCGATTCCCGGCGGGGTCAGGGATTTTCTCTGCCTCGTGATGACTGGGTGTTGTGTGATGTCCTTAGGTTACTTAGGTTTAAGTAGTTCTAAGTTCTAGGGGACTGATGACCATAGATGTTAAGTCCCATAGTGCTCTGAGCCATTTGAACCATTTTTTTGCATAGTGAGGCTAAAGTGAGTGAGTTATTTAGTCACCTCGTTGACTGACGTATCTGTAGTCAGCGATACAGATCAAATATACGCATTTCTACAGGAAGTCCTTCTTCCTGGAAGAATTATTATTCACGAATATTACAGGAACGATTCTTCAAAGCAAACTGAACTAAAGGCTCAACGGGGCCGACCGGCCTCTTTGTAGTCCTCAGCCTAGAAAATGTAAACCTTAATAGCTAGGAGCATTTGCTACGTACAATAGATAGTTTTCACAGTAGGGAAGGCAAACAAGTGCTGATAGTTGTTTACTTACGCAGTTTACAGCCCATCCTTCCTAACTGTTTTTGACACGGATGGTCGTTATTGTCATATCCCTGAATATGGATTATTCCTCCTAGGATACCTTGTGTTCATGGTTTAGAGGACATGCTGAGTGTAAAAAACGTCCACTTACTAAACAGGTTACTCCACTGCCCTAACTTATTAGCTTTCGAATTACTATATGAAATACTAGTCCATGATCAGAGGCACATCCGTGCTTCAATTTCATAGTACGCACTGTCTACTGAAAACGGTACACTTGCCAAACCTCTGTCTTCACTACTCCGATTTTGTAGCTTTTGTAATGTTACTTTCTGATAAAACTGTTTATAACGAGAATCACTTTGATCCAGGCGTCCATTAACTTAACAATCTGTACTAAATACTGAAAACGATTCTCTTAACAAACATAATGACTCCATTGTCCGTACATCGCAATTTCCAAGCTACTTCGGCTCTACAGTCTACCATTGGAAGAATTTTAAATTTGTTGGTATTTTAATTTCACTGCTTACAGAAATGCGTCGAAAACAGTCCGCGTTATACAACGAAAATACATTCTGAAGCTGCTGTTATAAACAGAACATTCCCTTGCTCGAGCACAGATTCCTTTGTTACCGTTTCACACAGGGACCCTGGGAAGCAGTTAAATGCTCGTCTCTCACAGAATTTTATATAAATTACAATTTTTTAAACTTTTAACCGAAATTTTGATTTTGTGTTGCACATAAGCTTATTTGAAGCACTTAAAAGAATATGAAGGATAAGTTCCATATACAGGGTGTTACAAAAAGGTACGGCCAAACTTTCAGGAAACATTCCTCACACACAAATAAAGGAAAGACGTTATGTGGACATGTGTCCGGAAACAGTTAGTTACTTTCCTTGTTAGAGCTCATTTTAGTTTCGTCCACCTACGCTCAATGGAGCACGTTATGATTTCATACGGGATACTCTACCTGTGCTGCTAGAACATGTGCATTTACAAATACGACACAACGTGTGGTTCATGCACGATGGAGCTCCTGCACATTTCAGTCGAAGTGTTCGTACGCTTCTCAACAACAGATTCGGTGACCGATGGATTGGTAGAGGCGGACCAATTCCATGGCTTCCACGCTCTCCTGACCTCAACCCTCTTTAATTTATGGGGGCATTTGAAAGCTCTTGTCTACGCAACCCCGGTACCAAATGTAGAGACTCTTCGTGCTCGTATTGTGGACGGCTGCGATACAATACGCCATTCTCCAGGGCTGCATCAGCGCATCAGGGATTCCATGCGACGGAGGGTGGATGCATGTATCCTCGCTAACGGAGGACATTTTGAACATTTCCTGTAACAAAGTGTTTAAAGTCACGCTGGTACGATCTGTTGCTGTGTGTTTGCATTCCATGATTAATGTGATTTAAAGAGAAATAATAAAATGAGCTCTAACATGGAAAGTAAGCGTTTCCGGACACATGTCCACATAACATATTTTCTTTCTTTGTGTGTGAGAAATGTTTCCTGAAAGTTTGGCCGTAACTTTTTGTAACACCCTGTATAGGCATATCTGAAACACATAATATGAAAAATAACAATTCTTATATGTTGACTATTGCAGTTCTCGTCGATTGTGCTCTGTCGATCTGTCTGAAAATAAACATGAGTTGTTGTTGTTGGGCTAGAATGCAAGATAAACATTTGATGAACAAAGGACGTAGATGGGGGGGAGGGGATGGAGAGAGAGTTACCGTTGTTAAATAACCCGTTGTGTTATAGCGACTCGCAAGTAATTAACCGAATTTAATAAATGCTCGTCAAAGTATTTCACTTCCCTATTCCTTTGAGGCTTCGGCAGTGGAGCGTGTTATTGGTGCATGTGACGGTGACGTGTCGTTGGGGGGGGGGGGGGGGGGGAGCCGCGTGAACCGTGACGAGGCGCCAGAGACCGCCGCGCCACGCTTCGCAGCAGACCGATCTGAAACTTGATGTGTCAATTTCTTACATCTAGAGGCTGTAATATTACCAATGTGATATTAACAGAGTAGTGATGCCTGAGTAGCTAATAGTCTTAATATTCTCCACTTTAACAAGTATAATTGCATTATTATATACGATACATAATAAGTGTCATTATTTTCTAGTGCTGCTGCTAGTTGTAAAACCATCAGTGTAATTTCTTAGTCATTATGCAGAAATCTGTAGGGCCCAATCAGTAAAACAGGACAGTTACTGATCCTTTAATTCACGTAGCGTCGAAACCTAAAACTTAAAGATAAATTTAATAGCAAATATGATATGAAATCTAAATAACGACGTCTTTAAACTGAGAGGCGAGCGATGGAAGCACTTCTCAATGAAATAGATTATTCTTGTGGTTTTTTAGAGTACTCAGCGGCAGTATAGTAAAAAATTGGTATCAGTTCCACCCCTCATTTTATGTAATTATTATTACGAAACTAAATAAATTTTACCGTCACTGTATTACATCTGAGATGAGTTCGTGGTTAAACATCATATCAATGTAACAAATTTCGTAAAGACAGTATACGTCTCATTCGTTGGTAATAACTTTGATCACCATTCCTTGTAGGCGCCGTATAGGGTATTAGGTGTGTGTTAAAGATCTCATAAAATTATAAAGAAAGAAAAAAAATCAGACGTACAGATTTGCTATTTTAGTTACGTCAGGAACATTTAAAGTATCTTTGAGAAGTTTCCTCAAAATCATAAGTGAAATTAAAAGAACGCGTTTCTTTTTTTTTTTAACCTGGCCAATTCTTAATTTGAATAAAACGTGACTGGGTGAGAAAGAAGCTTAATTATCATTCAGGAAGGTTGTTACTAGGCACTTCAATTAAAAACTAACTACTCCCCGTTCGAACATGTCTTGGTAGACTCAGCTCTACTGACCGACCGCCGTGTCATCCTCAGCCTACAGACGTCACTGGATGCGTTTGTGTAGGGGCATGTGGTCAGCACACCGCTCTCCCTGCCATTGTCAGTCCTCATGACCGGAGCCGCTACTTCTCAGTCAAGTGGCTCCTCAATTTGCCTCACAAGGACTGAGTGCAGCCCGCTCGTCAACAGCGCTCGGCAGACCGGACGTTCACCCATCCAAGTGCTAGTCAAGCCAGACAGTTGTTTGGTTGGTTGGTTTGGGGAAGGAGACCAGACAACATGGTCATCGGTCTCATCGGATTAGGGAAGGACGAGGAAGGAAGTCGGCCGTCCCCTTTCAGAGGAACCATCCCGGCATTTGCCTGGAGTGATTTAGGGAAATCACGGAAAACCTAAATCAGGATGGCCGGACGCGGGATTGAACCGTCGTCCTCCCGAATGCGAGTCCAGTGTCTAACCACTGCGCCACCTCGCTCGGTAAGCCCAACAGTAATTAGCCTCGAAGATATGACGAGAACCGGTGTTACAACTGCGGCAAGGCCACTGTCCGTTACTAAGTACTTACACAACAAAAAGTACCCACATATGTCTAGAGTAGCGAACACTGTGAGAAAGTTAAAGTAGTTGGACTGTTCGGTTAGCCCAATAATCCACTTTTTAAAAAATGACCTTGCTCTTTCTCCTTGTCTTATTTCTCCAAATTTTCGAGTGCTTGCATCAGCAGAAGTCTAACACTTCGTATGAAACAGCCATGTTAGTAATTTCCTATACACATCGGGGTTACAGAGTAGCGTACTACGTGGAGCTGCTCTATACGGTAAATTCGACTTCTACGCGGCCCATAGGTCGAGAAGGAAACTTCTGAAATGAACTAGACACACGAGGGAAGTTTTTGCAGTTACGAGAAATCGGCCGAGGCGACAAATGGGGTATGCTTGAGATGTCTCGTTAAAACATAGTGATATCGAAGTTGGCTTGCAGCTATTACGACGCTCTTGCCCGTAACAACCGCTCGCGCTATGTTAGATCGGCGCCACTTTATCGCAGAGGTCGTTGTGCGTCTCTGTCCAAGTTAATGAACACTAAAACTGTAACGATATTCTGGGTGACAACTGCCTGGAACCGAATGCGGTAATCGTTGGCATCTGCTCAACGTGCTATCTTGGTGTAACCGCTGGAGGCAGAATAAGGAGAACGTAGCGATAAGACTGCAATCTCGGAATGTTATGACCTTAAAGCGATCGGTCCGCAGTGAGCCTCCTACGTCAAAAGATAAATCTCCTACCAACTGCTGAGAAAGGTAACGAGATACACAAAGCACAGAACGCGCTCGTTTCCGACCGACATAAAGTAGGGAGTTTTCGGTATGAACACACATTTTTTAAGCAGCTCCATCCAAATTTTCAGTGAATTGTAAAAGTTCCCGTCGTTTGGAGAAATACTAAAGTTCGTACATTATAATCATATCGTAAAGGTTGGAAAAAATAAATCTAAACTGGAAAAAATTTCACGTATCTTCAGCTAGACAACCCAGCTTCCATCATCTGACCCACACGCAGAACACGTAAGCTGGGTTATGAACTCTCGGAGCATGAAATATTTTTCAGGCTAGTATTACGTTGCTTACTGATTACTGGATACCGTTCTGCAGTAGCTAAGCAATCTGGCTCTGATTGTCTCTTTATTCAAAAAAATGTTCAAATGTGTGTGAAATCTTACGGTACTTACCTGCTGTCATCAGTCCCTAAGCTTACACACTACTTAACCTAAATTATCCTAAGGACACACACACACACACACACACACACACACACACACACACACACACACACACACACACACGATGGAGGACTCGAACATCCGCCAGGACAAGCCGTCTCTTTATTCACCCATCTTAGTGTTCTGCATGTTACAGTACTACTGCTATTTAAAAAATAGTATTGTTATAAAACATTTTTAATTACTTCTGCTGGTGGTAAAGCTTCTGAAACGATAGAATTGTACATAGAAAAATTTTACTTGCTTATTAATTGATTCGCATTCCGCCATCCAGCATCAGAATCCCATCAAACCCACAAGAACGTTGACCGACTCCATTGTTCAGAGGCCAGTGACAATCACAAAATTAAGCAGTTCGCGTAATTACATTGCCCGGATAGTGATAGAAAAGATCGGCAAAAAGAGCTCAGGGACGCTGAAATAAAAGTTTGATAAAGTAAATGGCGATTGAACAGTAGTAGCGTTCGGCTGTGGCCACCAAACAATCCGTTGTCAACTCTCGTTCCCTGGAGCCTGAAAGGGTTCTAAAACGCATCTTAATAAATTGAGATGTGGCATTAATAGAAAAGTAGGTTTCTTGACACACACACACACACACACACACACACACACACACACACACAGAGAGAGAGAGAGAGAGAGAGAGAGAGAGAGAGAGAGAGAGAGAGAGAGAACGCCCACATCTCCTGCTTTTGTATAGTCCAAAGCAAATTACGGTGACTGCCTTAAACTTGGTTTTCAGAGCGTAAAGTTTCAATATACGTAAACATTTCTCTGGAACATTCCTTATCGGAACAGTGCAAAACACATCCCCTATATTAAATCATGGCCTTTTCTCCAGTGTTTACAGGTTTATTTACACAGAAAAAATTTATTCTTAATGTATTTTGGCCTTAATTAAACGTTTGGGTCATATTCTATTAAATAATCGGAAACCAACATTTCAAGCTCAATCGGTACAAACGGAACCCTTACAGAATAACTTACTTGTCCGCCTCCTATCTGTCTGGCCGAAACCCTTAGTCTCAGGAATGGGTGCACGTATCAAGCTTGAATCTGTCATATATATGAAGGTATATAGTCGCTTATTACCGTAAAAAAGCGAAGCTTCTAAGTCAATGCACTCAAAAAATACTGCCATTTATGTCATACATCTTAATACTTGCAAACTCGTGTTTACCCTTAATGTAGAATCACAAATTTGGCAAGAAGATTTTTTTCACAGTACAAGTAAAGGAGAAAAATCAGAATTTCTTATTTATAATCAGTATAAACGTGATAATTTATAATTATCACACCAAAATATTTCTATTGTCATTCGTTACCCTACATTAAACCTCTGGAAAGTCTTGTACTTCACGGTACCGATAGCTGCAAGTATCAATATCGATAAGAGGCAAAAATCGAAGAGATCCTGAATTCCCGAAATGGAACAATAAACCCTCAGTATTAGAGCCCTGCTAGCACTTCCTCTATTTATTTATTTATTTATTTATTTATTTTCTGAATGTGCGTGTAGGGTTATACAGACGACGAAATAAAATTACATTAACAATTATATACATCAGAACATTAGATACAATGAGGGGATCAAAATACTTTCGCTTTATTATTTGACCTCGTACGAGCTGTCATGTACGCCACTTCGCATGTGGCGAGGTTGGATTCAGTTCCACACATTCAGCTGCCCACCCCCTCCTCTTCGGCGGAACAAACGTACCTCACCTTGCAAAAGGCCACTGGCATCTATCTAATTGGTAAATGTGAACACTATTGAAGGTTTTGGCCATTGAGCCTGTTCCAACTGACTGCTTTCTCCCTATCAGGCTGCAGGAGAAGCGACCTACCACGGTGGGACTTGTGATTGTCTTGACGCCAATCTCTCCAGCCATTATTGCCAGCAAATGAATGCTGGTGATGCCAGTGTTTCGTCCTTCAGCCTCACGAGGATGACTGGACTCCTTTACACACCTTCGTACCTCATAAAAATCTGAGGAAGTATCGGGAATCGAACCAGAGTCTTTCCGCACCGAAGACGGCTAGGAAAGCAGTCTTCCGTAAAAGGCATGAAAGTACTCCTGTGTCACCATGCTACACGCCCGATGAGTGATCTCAGGTGCCGCTGTGATAAAGCACTCGTGTGGAGGGCGCAAGTGGACTGGAATAGCGTTATTACGCTTGCGTCAAGCAGGCTGTCGGCGGCTTTCAGAGGTGAGCATGACTCTTTCGTACACAGGAAAGACCGTGTCTGCTCGCGCTCAGCCCCGGCGCTAAAGCGCGGCGGGCAACGTGCAGGAGGGCCGCTCATTAGCACGGAATACTTTCAAAAGACGCCAGGGCACGGCGCCAGGTAGCGGCGCCACGCTCACAAAGCGACAGCAGGCGGCGCCGCGAAAATTAATCACAGGCGGCGTGGAGCGTGTTAGCAAGCGCTCGACTCGGCGGCACGCTCCCCGCTGTACTGGGGTGACAGTTTGCAGACAGCCGTACACGGCGACCGAGGGAAACGAGAGAGCGTTGCGGCGGCTGTATATCACAGTTCACCCTCTGTAATCTGCACGAGGGACGTCAGCGGCTTAGTGCATAACGAACTTTCTTTTCTTCTTACTAGACGACATTTTCAGAGTTGCATATTCGTTTACCTTTAGGAATTAAAAATTCGTGTTAGATAAAAACAATTTCTTTACACAGCGCGTCACGCTATACTGGGATGACACTTCACTGACAGCCGCACTAGAGGGAAGAAAGGGAAACGAGAAAGCTATGCAGTGACTATGCCTCATATCGTGTAAGGCCCCTGCGAAGACGCAGAGGTGCCGCAACATGACGTGGCATGGACTCGACTAATGTCTGAAGTAGTGCTGGAGGGAACTGACACCATGATTACTGCAGGGCTGTCCATAAATCCGTAAGACTACAGACTACGTGAGGTGAAGATCTATTCTCAATAGCACGTGACAAGGCAGCCAAGATAATCTCTATAATGTTCGTGTCTGGGCCAGATGAAGTGTTTAAACTCAGAAGTTTGTTCCTGGAGCCACTCCGTAGATATTCTGGACATGTGGGGTGTCGCATTGTCCTGCTGGAATTGCCCAAGACGGTCCGAATTCACAATGGACATGAATGGATGCAGGTGATCAGGCACGATGTTTACGTACGTGTCACCTGTAAGTCGTTTCTAGACGTATCAGGCGTCCCATAGCACTCCAACTGCACACGACCCACACAATTACGGAGCCCCCACCAGCTTCAACAGTCCCCTGCAGTCATGCAGAGTACATGGATTCATGAACTTGTCTCAGTACCCCTATACGTCTATCCTCTCGATACGATTTGAAACGAGATTCGTCCCGCCCAGCAACATATTTGTCTTAGACAGTCCAATGTCGGTGTTGACTGGCCCAGGCGAAGCGTAAAGCTTTGTGTCTTGCAGTTAAGGGTGCACGAGTGGGCCTTCAGCATCGAAAGCACATATCGATGTTTCATGTAATGTTCGCACGCTCACGCTTGTTGATGGCAAGGCAGTCAAATTCGCAGCAGTTTGCGGAAGAACGTTGAACGATTCTCTTCAGTCATCGTTGGTCACTGGACTCGCATTCGGGAGGACGACGGTTCAATCCCGTCTCCAGCCATCCTGATTTAGGTTTTCCGTGATTTCCCTAAATCGTTTCAGGCAAATGGCGGGATAGTTCCTTTGAAAGGGCACGGCCGATTTCCTTCCCAATCCTTCCCTAAACCGAGCTTGCGCTCCGTCTCTAATGACCTCGTTGTCGACGGGACGTTAAACACTAACCACAACCACCACCATCTTTGGTCCCGTTCTTGCAGGATTTTTTTCCGGCCGTAGCGATGTCGGAGATTTGCTCTTTGAAACACTCCATTTTAATTCCTTTACTGGATTTTGTGTAATTTATCGAAGCCGCCAAACAGTTAATTATTATGATTATGTGACCGTGTGCTTAATGGATGAAAGGCTATCGGTTTTCCTGCTTTGGTTTCGGGGGTATTTCAACCGTGTGCGGCTGTTTTGAGACTGAATAGTGGAATGATTGAAAGTTTGTCTCTTAGTAAGGACCATAAAGGTGCGATGTACAAACTGATATATATTTCCTACTAACACACTAATTCTGAGGCAGTTGCTACCTTCGCCTTACGCGTCTAATTACAGTTATATCTTTTTATTGGTTGCTGATTTTCAGTACTTCGTCACACGCAATGATGATGGTTAATATTCACAACAATCCTCACTGTAATCCATGGTTGTTGCTGGCCGACGCGGTTGACGCGAAACACGTAATACGGCACTTGTCACTTTCTGTTTCGTATCACTCGCGAATCGGTATTAGTGAGGGTCAACCCCACGACGATCAGGGGGACTGCTCACTCGTCATACTCCGGTGACTTTTACCGTTTACAACTCACTCGACCACCATTCTTGCCCGTCTCTCCAACAGTACTTCTCACTCGACACTCTCCAACAGTACTTCTCACTCGACACTCTCCAACAGTACTTCGCACTCGACACTAGTCTCACTGCCTCCTGCAGCACTCGACAGTCGACTCCTGTCTGCTATCGACCTGTGCGTCGGATACTAGCATCTATTTTCATGGGATCACGGATCCCTTACATCTTCTACCGGATTCCTGATAGTCATGGTACGCTTGTGAATGGTCGTACTGGAAAAGTCCCACTTCAGCGCTACCTCGGAGATGTCACACCGCTCGTGCGCCAACTATAACACCATGTTCAAACTCACTTAAAGCTTGATAACCTGCCATTGTAGAAGTACTAACCAATCTAACAATTGCACCACACACTTGTCTTGCATAGGCGTTGGCGGCCACAGCGCCGTATTCTGCCTGTTTACATATCTCTGTATTTTTGTATATGCATGTCTATACCAGTTTCTTTGGCGCTTCTGTGTACCTTAAAGGAAGTTTCTGGCCGTCTCAGTTATATTTCCTTACAAATTTGTTCTTGCATTACACTGTCAGAATGGGATTACACAATAAGTAAATTATGAAATAGTTATCAATTTACAGTGACTGACTATTTGGGAATGAATTATATCATTGACTTGTGTGGTGAAGTCGATATCTCTAATACTGTCAACTAAGTAGATATACGGAATATTGTGAATCAAGTCGATATACGGAATGTTGTGAATAAAGTCGATATCTCGAATGTAGTGAATAAAGTCGATGTCTCAAATGTAGTGAATAAAGTCGATGTCTCAAATGTTGTGAATCAAGGCGACGTCTCGAGTATTGCGAATCAAGTCGACGTCTCGAGTATTGCGAATCAAGTCGATGTCTCAAATGTTGCGAATCAAGTCGACGTCTTGAGTGTTGTGAATCAAGTCGACGTCTCGAGTGTTGTGAATCAAGTCGACGTCTCGAGTGTTGTGAATCAAGTCGACGTCTCGAGTGTTGTGAATCAAGTCGACGTCTCGAGTGTTGTGAATCAAGTCGACGTCTCGAGTGTTGTGAATCAAGTCGACGTCTCGAGTGTTGTGAATCAAGTCGACGTCTCGAGTGTTGTGAATCAAGTCGACGTCTCGAGTGTTGTGAGTCAAGTCGACGTCTCGAGTGTTGTGAACTTTAGAATCATCTTTGTGTTTCTTCGGAGCTAGCACTGTCTGAAGAAGGAACGGTGGAATGCCACTCGGGGGAGGTTTGGGAGAGTCTTGGAGAGGACGGCGTAAGAAGCAGCGCGTAATTGTTTTTGGGTTAGCGTGACCAGCTTTCCCGGTGTGCTGGTGCTGTTGGTATAGAGCTTTGCGGCATTTACTGCGGCGTGCCACTCGTTTGATGAGCAGTTTGAGCGGACATATGCCCGGCTTGCTTGACATGTTTGGTGCAAGACAGAGCTTAAGATCTGCCGCTACCTTTTTAATGGTGAGCGTTCTGTGACATTTGTGTGACAGTCGTTTCGGCCGGTGGTTCTTGCGGGTGATGCAACGCTATAGTGCTTAATGCCTGCTTGGTTTTCAACTGTACGCCACCCATTTTGCAGCCCTACTTTGGTAATCTCTGTTTCTGAATTTTCGTCACGTGTGCTTAACCCTCTCCCTCGCAGGCAGGCTACTGCACTATTATGGCTAGTTCCTCTTCAACCAAAAAGGCGAATTCCGAAGTGAGGTCAGTTTAGGTTAAGTATTTTAGTGTTATTCGCTTTCAATACTTTTAGAGTCTTCCTACATTTACCGGTTGTGTTAGTTTAACTGTTCATCTCTTCAAAGTAATAACCATTATGCGGTAGCATTGGTGATTTGTAACTGTTGTACTGATGTGCTTGTTACCTGTTCGCGTGTTTAACTCAAAATCTCTAACCGAGCGATTGGTACCGTTGAGCAACAGATAGCGGATACGTTTCTCTCTGAAAAGAGACCATGCGTGGTTTGGCACACTTCATTAACTTTAATAGGTAATTTCCTGGAGATCAATGTTCGTGTAATGATACTGTTAAATTTCTCGTGCTGGATTCTGCTATAATGTGCTGCTGCTGTTGGCTACTCTGAGAGTCAGCACCAGCACAAACAAGGAAGGAGGAAAGTTGCAGGGATCCAAAGTAATCTGTACATTAAACCTTTTACTTCATAGGACACTTTATTTCTAAAAAGAAAAGAAAGATAACTTCTTATTGTAAGTGGCTTGCTATACTTCCAGTGCCTCCTACGTGCAATTACATTTACTCTCTTACCACTCGCAGAACAGTGGCTACGTATCATCTCCCTATTGCTCCGTTTTTGTGTTCTTGAAAACTGCTACCGAACTGGGGCCGACCGGCGATGGGCTCATGTTTGTCAGCATTGACAGGTGGCGCTGAACTCTTGTAGTCCTGTAGGTGTGGCGCTGCCCGCTCTGTCCATTGGCGAAGATGATGGGTACGAAACTCATCGAAACGTTGCGACAAGACGACGCCACCACTCGGCTGATAAACCGAGAAGAATTCATCGATAATGATGATGATAATAGAACAGAGGTAAATGTGCAGCTAGCCCAAAGGCTACTTCCCTCAAATACTACCAATCGGGCAGCCGAACTCAAGATCCCGATCCGATGAACGGATCACGATTTGGTCCATCACGCTGTGACTGCTTCAGTCACGGCGGAGAAGTTTTAAAATGAATCCGGAAAAGCTGGTTATCTGTGAGCTACAATACTTCTGCTTTGATGGCCAAATACTGGCAACGAATATTTCTTTCAATATCAGGTTCGGACGGGTTATCTTCGAATCGAGAGCCTCAATCCAAGTTTGCTTCAGCTGCAGAGGGGGATAATTTTTCCAATTGTAATGCCTGGAGCTCCAGATTGAAGTCTACCGTAACGACGGGGATTCTGAGCGTCAGGATCAATATGTAGTGTCTGAGCAGTAAATGGCAAGTGGACAGGATGTTAGAAACTGCATCTACATCAACACACCTGGCTGCGTGTGGAACTTCATGTACCACTAACTGACCACCCCGTTCCTCTTCCACTCGCGAATGGCCTTTAGAAATAATGATTGTCAGTAAACCACTGAATTAGTTCTAATTTGTCGAATTTTGTCGTTTTGGTCCTTTTGAAAGACGTATGGGGCAGGAGGCAGTATGTTGTCCCATTCTTCCCGGAATGTGCTCACTAACAATTTCAACAGGAAACCTCTCCGTGTTGCACAACCACTATCCTGTAGCGTCTGCCATTGGAGTTTCTTGAGAAATTCTGCAACGCTCTCGCGTCAACTGAACGGTCCCGTGATGAAGTGCGTCCCACTTCGTTGGATGGATCTCTCTCTCTCTCTCTCTCTCTCTCTCTCTCTGTGTGTGTGTGTGTGTGTGTGTGTGTGTGTGTGTGTGTGTGTGAGAGAGAGTCCCGCTCATTTCTATTGGACCATACATAGTGGATGAGTTAGATTTCCTCAACATTCGTCCTAAAATTGTGTGTGGTATCTGCTTTTCCTGCTATCTGTTTTACGGGGTCGCTCCTGATGTTAGTCCCAGATATTTTACGGTAGACGATGTCTCCAGAAATTTTTCATGAATGGTGTAGTTGCACAAAACTAAATTTCTTCTATGTATGCGCAATGTGTCATATTTATTTGCATTCATGGTGAACTACAGTATATTGCATCACTCATCAGTTCTCTGCAGGTCTATCTGCAAACTGCTACTGTCTTCTAAGATCTTACCAAACATCTTATAGGCAACAATATTATCTGTGAACAGCCTAATTGAGAATCCGAAGTTTTCTACTAGATCACCTACATTACACTTCCTTGGGGTGCTCCTGATATTCCATTGCATCTTTCGATTTTGTTCCGTTAAGAGTTACGTGTTGGGTTCTGTCAGCAAGGAAGTCTTGAATCCATTCGCAAGTCGGGAACGACACTCGATAAGTTCGTGTTTTTTTTTTACAGGAATGTGGATTTCATGGAAGAAAAGAGTGAGCTTCACCAGCTGCTACATGGTAGCGAATATGAACACTGATCCAATACTGTCAAATGTTTTTTTATGCCAGTCTTTGATCACAATGTATATTCCTTCGACGATGACCGGTTTCAGTCAGTAATGACGATCTTCAGATTTACTATATATATATATAGGCTGTCCACTATCTTTCAGCACAAAACAGCATTTCATATCACAATACAATATCATACAAACCGGGAAATGTACAGATAAAATAAGGTAAAGCGTACCTGTTCTACACCATGTTCGAATGTGACAAAGCCGTAATGGAATCGTCAAAACAGCCTACATCCTTCATAGACATCGCTACTGTGGGCTTAGATGTATTCTTTATTTACATAAGTACCATGATCAAATAAACAAACATTAGGTCAAATACATGTTGCAGGCTTTTAAATTGTGATAACTATTATAGAAACCAATTGCGATAAAATAAGACGAATACAGTTAACCATATAAAATAAGTAAAAGAAAAATATGTAAAAATAATAGTTCTGGCACTTTTACGTTGAATTTACGGTCAAAAATAAAATATACGTAATACATTTCCTATAGCAACCTATAAATTACCTATGAAAGATAAAATGTCAATATGACAAAATAAATGAAGAAAGGACAGACCAATGATCAGCGCCCTCCGTGTGCTCAGCCGCCAAGGTGTTACGTAGGCGCGCAGCGATCGTAGGAACCTAACCACTAGAGGGCTTTTCATACATCGTGATATGTCTCCCAAAGAAAACGTTTATACAACATATTAACAGTCTATAAGTAAAATTATAGTCTGGCCATAGATTCCACGAATAGGTAGGATATAATCAGTTACAGGATTAGAGCGAACGAATGTAGGGAAGTAAGGCAAATTCGTACTGTTCTCAACATAAATCAGCGAGATGGCTAGGTATAAATAAGCGAGGCATTGAGTGGTTATCGTGGTATGTTAATAGACAAAGAAAGCAAAGTAGGCGATGGTCACAAAATCGCTTTGTTCTCCAGTGAGTATCCTTATGGGCCCATGCTTTCTCGCCTTGTAAATCTGCAAGTCCTCCAAGTTGAGAGCGCGACCCTTCTCTGCACGTTGTAGAATAGGTATACAACTCTCAATATTGCCAATAGTGTCCAGTTTCTGCCAAATGCATTACCAATGCAGTTTTTTCAAGTTATTGCAAACGATCCCTGAATCTTATTTTAAAGGAACGGCCAGTTTGACCGATATAAAATTTTTCACAGCTTCTACAATTAATCTCGTAAACCTCAGAGCCATCAAATTTATCAGAATGATTACTCAAATTATGTTTTAACTGATTTTGAGTGTTGTTAACTTGAAAACCAAATCTAACCTCGATTTCCTCAAACACTTTTCTACTTGTTGGGACATTTCTTCCGTAATATTTCATTGCAATAGTTTGCAGTTTTTCTGCATTATTTCTTTTTTCTGGGTGATTGTGGGTCTGCCTACTATTTACTTTCTGTTTTTTATCCTGTTGTACAGGAGAATAACATCATTACCTTCCATAGGTAATTTATAGGTTGATATAGGAAATTTATTACGTATATTTTAATTTTGACCGTAAATTCACCGTAAAAGTGTCAGAACTATTATCTGTATATAATTCCCTTTTGTAATTTTGTTTAACTGTATTCGTCTTTTGTTTTATCACAATTGGTTTCTATAATAGTTATCATAATTTAAAGGTCTGCTACATGTATCTGACCTAATGTGTTTATATCAGATTATGGTGCTTACGTAAATGAAGAACACATCTAAGCCTACAGTAACGACGCCTGCGAAGAACGTAGGCAAACAGATTTGTGGTAGCTACTGCACTTCAGTAGGTTTTGTACAATAACAACAGTTGCAAAATGACTGTGTGGACATTGTGTCCTATTCTACAAATGTTTTAGATCTGTGACGATGCTATGCTGAGTGTATGTATATGTTTTGACGGTGCCATAACCGCTTATCACGTTAGGACTTGGTGTACAACAGGTACGCTTTACCTTATTTTATCTGTACATTTCACAGTTTGTATGATAGTTCATCGTGATATGAAAAGCTGTATTGTGTTGAAAGCTAGACTGCCCACTATGTGTATATATTTTTCATGTTGTAGATCTGAAGGTGGTCATTACTGACGGAAACTGGTCATCGTCAAAGAAATTTATATTGTGAACAAAGACTAGAATAAAAAGCATTTAAGAGTGAGCAGATTTTCGCAAGATATTTGTTTGTGGGTACATTTTGATTTTTAGAGAGAAGTGTTTCGTTCCCCAAAAATGTCATGATACATAAGCACAAAACATATCCAAACGTCAACAAAATCGGCCTGCAATTATGACGTCAACGATATCAACCTATAATTACGTGCATCTGTACTAAGACCCTTTTTGAAAACGGGAATGACCTGCGTTTCTTTCCAGTCTTTATGTATCCTTCGTTGCTCCAGTGACGAGCGATAAACTGTTCCCTAGAGGGAGTAAGATATTTCGCATGCTCTGTGCAGAATCGTAAAGGTATCTCATCTGGTCCTGATGCCTTTCCACTATTTAGCGATTGTAGTTGCTTCTAGACATTCTCGTTCAGGCCTTAGAGACGACTGGCTCGATAAAGTTTCAAATCGGAAGATTATATGGCATTCTCAGGTATCCAGTCGGTACTGCTGCATACATTGTAATTTTCAGCAAAGTGTACCCAGAATACTGAAGTATCTTTTCTGGAAAGATTTGGAAAGTTACCGAATTTCTTACTTCATAGTTTCTCAACATTAGTTAATGTAATTCAGTACGAGGATGTTAACCAGATTTAATTCAATTATGTATCAGTGTATCGAAAAGCTTCATCCCATTTCAAAAGACAACATCCTCTGCGTGAATAATAAAAGTTTTACGTATATTTTAACTTAATTATCGAATCCTAAAGTTTAACTCGGTGAAAGTTCTAAGATTCTGGTTCATGCGGCTCCCGGTAGAGTTCTCACTAGTGTAGTGGGCTCGGCTGTTGTCCATTACCCAATATGCATCGAATCTAGATGTCTAAAACACTACTTCTGAAGGCGTTTCGCATTTTCTGCTCCAACAGATACCATTTACAAATACGCGTCGTAGTTTACTTAGAGAGTGAGGTACGCCACCTTCTATAGCTCAAAGCTTACGTTAGCACCTCTAATTGAATGGCACTGCTTAATAATTTAGAGTGGACATCCACAGTTCGCCCTCGTGTGCTCATTCAAGACCTAGAGTATATTCAACAGACCTTCATACGTAGTCCGCAGAAGTCTACTCTTGGTGTCAACCGAAGAAAGACTGGGTTTAACATCGATCAACATCTAGGTCATTAGAGACGGAGCACGAGCTCAGATTGTGTCAAGGATGGGGAAGGAAACCGGGCGTGCCCTTTGAAAGAAACCATTCTGCCATTTGCCTGGAGCGATATAGGGAAATCGCTGAAAACCTAAATCTGGATGGCTGGACGCAGGTTTGAACCGTCTTCCTCCCGAATGCGAGCCCATTGAGTTAACCACTGTGCCATCTCGCTCAGTGGTGCCATCCGAGCTTGTCTTGGCTAGTTTCCCAGCAACGTTTGTGTTTCAAACAATATTGCTTTCAATAGCTACTTCATGTGGGTGATAGTTCCGTGTACAGTTTTTTGAATTTATTATGAGTGTGCAGATGGGAACTAATTTCTTTTTTCGTTATTGTTCAATTTAAGTGGAAAAACAAACCTCCAGGATATAAGAATGTGGAGAACCCAGCAGTCACGTAGCACAGTCGAGTGAGGCGAGAGAGACCCTCTGAAGTCTTCGTTCTGCAGCTTCCCGAGTAGAGATTTGCGGCCCGTTCTTTCCTCCGGAAAAGCCGATTACAAGAATCACGTGTTGGAGATCTGCATTTTTGCATAGTTGCGGGTACATTCATGTTCCAGTAGGACGAAACACCATCACATTTGCACTTGCGTGTAAGAGCATTTCTTAACAATGAGTTGCTCGCCAGCAAAACGCACTTCTGGTACGGTCAGTATTTACTGCAGAGTACTTAGTACTGCTAAACAGTACTGCTCGTATGATGTCAGAATAATGACAGAGCTTTAAAAATATTGTGCAATTTAGTGTACTCTGTAATGGCGGTATTGCGCAATACGTGGTAGTTTCTGCCTAGACAAAAAGAAATTCAATTTACTCAGAACTAATTTCAAAAAAAAGTAAAAGACTAAGGTCGGGCAGTAGGCTGCATTATATATATGAAAGCATCATATTCGTAAATAAAACTCCTGATTAATCACAAAACGCAAAGTACTCTTTGTTCACAGTAGTAGAGAAAAGTGAAGGTCATACTGACATGATAGTACATATATTTTATTTACAACAGTTACCAAAACTGACACCTAAGATCATGTCAGCTGTTCAGTCAGCATACATGTTGATTTTCTTTTCATTTTTCTTTCAGCCGTCTTGGTATATGCCTTCAATGGGTAATCAGTGATTAGTTGGCTCTGAGCACTATGGGACTCAACTGCTGAGGTCATGTCCCCTAGAACTTAGAACTACTTAAACCTAACTAACCTAAGGACATCACACACATCCATGCCCGAGGCAAGATTCGAACCTGCGACCGTAGCAGTCGCGCGGCTCCGGACTGAGCGCCTAGAACCGCTAGACCACCGCGACCGGCAGTGATTAGTTGTTTTACTTCGTTTTCAACAGAAGTAAATAGGAACTCGTTCTTGGTCGCAGACTTCTGCGCAGTTTATTGACGCAATATTGTTGTCAATAAAATACAGCGTGTGAGGTCCGATTAAAGGATGTACGTATCCCGCATGGGACCATTGGCCTCATCACTCGCTTGACATCGTGGTATGAGATGTTTCCTTTTATAGAAGGGAATGCGGGAGGGGGCTTGTGTAATAATCGGGCTATACGTCGCAGTATATACATAGCAGTAAATATAATAGCGACGGGCATGTTCACAAAAGTATAGGGCGGATTTGACTACCATCTGGATGTTCCAAGTGAACTCGCAGGAAAGCAAATTGAAGATATGTGTAGGTTCGGCTGTGTTGGGGTAAACGTAACTCTAAAACCACCCCAAAGTTCTACGTGTATGCATGTGAAAGATATAATCCTGTAAAAACGGATGTTGTTATTGAAAATGGTCGGCCGTTGTGGCCGAGCGATTCTAGGCGCTTCAGTCTGGAACCGCGCGACCGCTACGGTCGCAGTTTCGAATCGTGCCTCCGGCATGGGTGTGTGTGATGTCCTTAGGTTAGTTAGGTTTAAGTAGTTCTAAGTTCTAGGGGACTGATGACCTCAGATGTTAAGTCCTATAGTGCTCAGAGCCATTTTAACCATTTTTATTGAAAATGTATACTTCGTATACCTGAGAAGAAGCAATAATCCAATCCAAGTTTACATATTCATGTGTTTAGAAGATACGATCTTGTGAAACGCGGTACATGATTTTGAAATACTGTGTAAATTCGATGCTGAGAGCAAACACCCACAGAAGGTGACATTGCTGCCTCCAGTAGACGTAAGGTATTCCACCTGATTAGTTACAAATGATTTGCACACCGACCTCGGGACCCACGTGAGTCTACATTTCAACAGCAGCGGGTTTTCGTGTTCTGACTTCAGCCAGTGTAACCAGTCGAAATTGTATTGCAATATCGGAACACTTGATTAGACCTCGTGGTATGGAGATCCGTCAAAACCTTAGCAAAACTATAACATATAAATTTAGGATCCAAGAGACTGATAGGGTAATAGACTTTTTTCACGGTTTCTTGGCTCTTGGTTTAATTCTTTAGGAAAATATATGTATTCTCTTCCATCTAGTATACAGTGTACTGTGAGTAGTTTTGATACTTACTGAAAGATTATACCTGTGTGCCAGACGAGATCTGAAATCCATACTCATGCTTTTACAGATTGAGTTGCCCAGAGACAACTTCGCCGCTGTACTTATGCCTCTGCCTCTTGAAACCTGTCTGTAATAAATGTCGTTAATATTAGTATCCATCCGCAAATTGCGAGTCATTTGTTGCATGCAAAGACTACACAGTCGATGCTTGCGTGTGTTAGTGGAATCTCATTTCTGGCTATGCCTCCCGAAATCACTTTTCAATTTTACGACATTATATGGTTAACTACACGTGTGATGCACGATATGGACGTCGCTTTTTAATATCTTGGCAGCGGCGGCCGTTTCTGGGCTACTGCATCATGCTCCAAAAACTGTGGCAAATTTCTTGCTGTTAGGGCGTGGGTGAACAAATAGAAGTACGTGGATCGCGGCGCGGCTGTTACACCGAAAACTCCAGGACCGTGGTGGACACACATTGGGCGCAGTGAACTTGCCCAGATTGTAGACGATGATGAGATGGTTCGGTCGGGCTTAAATGCTGCAGCTCACTGCTAATTTAGATATGGTAGCAGCGTATGTATGTTACACCGAACGACCTGGAACAGAGAAAATCACCGGCTGTCGTAGTCGACAGCGGATTGGGCTGTAGTACTTCCTGGAGACTGGTGCAGCAACGATAGACGTGGTCTGACGACACAGGGGTTTTCACATCCACTGATTACGCAGTTAAATGACCAGAACCGGCTGACACAGGCCGTGGCCGAGATTACTACTCTGTGCTACATCATCTGCTTTAGGCCATCCCGTTTCACCACGGTACGTAGCAGAGCCAGCATTTTTGAAAGAGAGGATCCCGGGAAAAATGTTGATACTGCTTAATGACAGGGTCTTGGAACTATTTCCAGATCGAAACTTTCTTTCTGCTGCGACAACAGAGTGGATTCTTGTTTTGCCCTCAGCTAGTGCAACCAGTCGGTGCAATATTACAAACAAGTTTTCCTTTTAATCCTAAGAAACAAGTCAACAGATATTGCTTCCTTTACTACAGCATATAAATCTACAGAAATAATCACCTGTGTTGTTGCATTTAATAACCAGGTTAAAAAATCGCTTTTGCTGCTTATAAACTGTAGGCACAATGGCAAGGATATAAACCACATGCAGTTCTAGACAACCAATTCTTAAGCCTTTACATGGAGGAGTGCATTCCGTGTCAGCGAGAGCAGCCATTTTTAAACTACTACCCCTAGCAGTCAATTTAGAAATGAAGTTCAAATGGCTCTGAGCACTATGGGTCTTAACTTCTGAGGTCATCAGTCCCCTAGAACGTAGAACTACTTAAGCCTAACTAACCTAAGGACATCACACACATCCGTGCCCGAGGCAGGATTCGAACCAGCGACCGTAGCGGTCGCGCGGTTCCAGACAGAAGCGCCTAGAACCGCTCAGCCGCACCGGCCGGCTAGAAACTACGAACTAAGGCTATGTGGAAAGGGGTGGGGGAGGAGGGAAGGAAACGTAGCGTACTTCTTAAAAAACCATCTCTGAGACGACACAGAACTTACACGAATAAATTATGATAAACCGATTGTTGGTGCACTAATATTCTAAAACGTTTTAAAGTCGCTTGTCTATGATATTCATTACAATACCTTTCTTCGTCATCAGATTAGAGGGGGCGAACTGGCAGAGATACAACGTGCATCTCATCATCCACAAGCAATACAAATAGTTTTACGTTATTATTCGATATTATTTACACGGTTCCAAAATTAAAAAACACTGACTACATTGATGATATTTAAGTTATGAAGCATTTTAATGCAATAAAAATAGTAACATCCGCAAGAGAGAGCATACAGAATTGAGCTATTCGGAAACGTTCCACGGGACGCTCACACCTCTTAATTGCTTCCCTCCACACTCCACCCTGTCTCCAAATCCCTTATAATTCTTTACTGTAGGATCTATAGTATTCTTTGTCATATTCAACCTGTGCGCTCCAAAATGTAAGGAGGAAATAAGTGTCTGAAATGTCTTCCTGTCCTCGAGAACAAGGGTTCAAATCCTCGTCCAAACGTTAAAATGTAAATTCCAGCCCGCGTCTCGTGGTCGTGCGGTAGCGTTCTCGCTTCTCACGCCCGGGTTCCCGGGTTCGATTCCCGGCGGGGTCAGGGATTTTCTCTGCCTCGTGATGGCTGGGTGTTGTGTGCTGTCCTTAGGTTAGTTAGGTTTAAGTAGTTCTAAGTTCTAGGGGACTGATGACCATATATGTTAAGTCCCATAGTGCTCAGAGCCATTTGAACCATTTTTTTTGTAAATTCCACAGATTTTTGCTATATCTACAGCGGCGAGCGACAAATATATCTCATCAGAAGGTTACCTACCCCTTTAATCGAATTACATCGTTCCCTGCCTCTAACGCCCTCGTCGTTGACGCGACATTAAATTTCAATCAACCGTTCTTTTTGATACCGTCTTTTTTTTCTCTTCAGCCTCTGAAGTGCGCTAAGTAATATAGAAAAACCAATCTATCATCAATTTACTTCCCCAATATCCCTTGCAAATTAAAAAACTAATTACTGCAGGAGCTTCGACATTATTCAATACAGCAGTCAACTCATTTGTTTGCTTTAGAGCAACGCTATAACGCCCCTGACGCAGGAAGCGTATACATGAACAACGAATCGTCTCATTATGTTACAGGGAATTAGTACACAATCACGTTTTCCACAGTGTTTAGATTGCGTAAGCTGAACGTAAGACCTTATCTCAAAGCCTTAGGTATATTTTCCATGTCAGACATGAGTTTTTGTAGTATGCCTTCATTCTGTAACGTTTTAACAGCCAACACAGAAATTTATTTGGTTCCGCTTGAGTTTTCAACTCTTGTAAAGACAGTACAATTCTTACAGCTAAGCACACATACAGACGTGGGCAATGCTAAGAAGGAAGGTCGTAAAAGGCAATGTCCAGACAATCGAGTAACTGATTTACACCATCGCAAATTTTCCGACGACGAGGGCGTTAACATAGAGGTTCTCCAATGGCTCCATGACCAAGAAGCTGATTTAAAAAAATCCTGTCCTAACAGGCCTTGAAGGCTCAACGGTAGCGACCCACCGCCATGTCATCCTCAGCCCTTAGGCGTCATCGGATGCGGATACTGAGGGGAATGTAGTCAGTACACAGCTCTCCCGGCCGTTGTCAGTTTTCGTGACCGCTGCCTCTCTTCAGTTGGCATCACAAAGGCTGAGTGCACCCCGCTTGCCACCAGCACTCGGAAGAAATCTGACGGTCACCCATCCAAGTGCTAATCAAGCCCGAAAGCGCTTAACTTCGTTGATCAGACGGGAACAGGGGTTACAATTGCGGCAAGCCGGTTGAAGAGCGGATTGCAATCGTCGAATAATTTGAACGACTGCTGGAACGTTCCAACTATTGTTTACAGAGAATCGCTAACGCAGTTTAAATGTATTATAATGTATCTATGCCACTTTAAAGCGTAGCGCAGCATTCGATAAAAGTTACTTCAGATGCCATAATGATGTGTAACTTATGATCATAGAATAAAGGCTTTCACTACTGGATGACATAGCTGCTGGTAAACCTTTCTGGATATGACGTCGTGGTCCAAGAAAATCCTCTGTTCCTCACGTTTCGTCCAGGACTGAGTTGGACATCTTCTCCGATGAGTCTTGCCGACTGACTGGTCGGACGTCCGAGAGCGACATATATACTGTAGGAAAGGGGGCGTGGTCGAAGTAACACGTGAAGAGCAGAGGTAATCCTTGTCGTCTTGTCAAAGATAAAACTGTCTAGCGATTGTGCAGATCTACTGTCCATATATCGCCAAGTTTCATTGCCTTCTCTTTTCTAATACAATTATCCTGATGCTTATCAATTCAATGGCTTCTCTACATAGTCGTGGACATCAACTTGACGTTGTAGATATCATTCCTGTTTCAGAAAACCTCACTTCGTGGTTTCCTGACTGAAGAGCATTCTCTGCTACAGAGCATGCTCTGCTACAGAGGATTTCTCTGTTTTCCTATACTGAATGTTCAAGGTCGACAAAAGAAAACTAGCCTGGAAAATACTTCATTAACCCCAAGACTGACAACATTACTGGCATAGTACTTCCCAGGTGTAAATGGCAAGTTGGAGTGGCTATATTAAGGTGCGTGAAATACATTATAAATGCAAATAAAGGGTTATTTTTAAACCGTTTGTCACCAGGCTAGCACTGGAAGAAAGGGCATTTCTGGCCAAGAGTAGTCAGTTAGTATCGAACAAATACGTAATTTGACAAAGAAATTTCTCAGTATATATGTTTGAAGCACAGCATTGTACAGTACTGAGACATGGATACTGGGAAAATCAGAACAAAATAGAATCGAAACCTTTGAGATGTTGTAGTACAGAAGAACGATGAAAATTACTTGGAATGATAACGTAAGGAATGAAGATGTTCTCTGGAGACTCGATGAGAAAAGCTACATACACTGTGTGATCTCTCGTGGTCGTGCGGTAGCGTTCTCGCTTCCCACGCCCGGGTTCCCGGGTTCGATTCCCGGCGGGGTCAGGGATTTTCTCTGCCTCGTGATGGCTGGGTGTTGTGTGCTGTCCTTAGGTTAGTTAGGTTTAAGTAGTTCTAAGTTCTAGGGGACTGATGACCATAGCTGTTAAGTCCCATAGTGCTCAGAGCCACTGTGTGATCAGAAGTATCCGGACACCACCAACATATGTTTTTCATATGAGGTGCATTTTGCTGCCACCTGCTGCATATCAAGGACCTCAGTAGTCATTAGACATCGAGAGAGCGGAGAATGGGTCGCTCCACGGAACTCGGGGACTTCGAACGTGATCACGTGATTGGGTATCACTTGTGTCATACTTCTGTACGCGACAGTTCCAAACACCTAAACATCCCTAGGTGCAGTGTTTCCGATGTGACAGTGAAGTGGAATCGTGAAGAGACACGTAGAGTACTAAAGCGACTGACAGAGACCGCCAACAGTTGAAGAGGGTCGTAATGGGCAATAGGCAGACATCTACCCAGAACATCGCACAGGAATTCCAAACGGCATCAGGATCCACTGCAAGTACTATGACAGTTACGCGGGAGATGAGAAAACTTGGATTTCATGGTCGAGCGGCTGTTCATAAGGCACACATCATGCTGGCAAATGCCAAACGATGCATCGCTTGGCGTATGGAGCGTAAACATTGGACGATTGAACAGTGGAAAAACGTTGTGTGGAGTTACGAATCACGATACACAATGTGGCAATCCGATGGTGGGTTGCCGGTATGGCGAATTCTCGGTGAACGTAATCTTCCAGCGTGTGTAGTGCCAACAGTAAAATTCGGAGGCGATGGTGTTATGGTGTGTTCGTGTTTTTGATGGATGGGCCTTGCACCTCTCGTTGTTTTGCGAGACAGTATCACAGCATAGGCCTACATTAATGTTTTAAGCACATTCTTGCTTCCCACTGGTGAAGAGCAATTCGGAAATGGCGATTGCTTCCTTCAACACGATCGAGTACCTGTTTATCAAGCACGGCCAGTGGCGGTGTGGTAACACGACAGTAACATCCTTGTAATGGACTGGCCTGCATGGAGTCTTCACCCAAATCCTATAGAACCCCTTTGGGATGTTTTGGAACGCCGACTTCGTGCCGGGTCTCACCGACCGATATCAATACCTCTCCTCACGGCAACACTCTACGATGAATGGGCTGCCATTCCCCAAGAAATCTTCCAGCACCTGACTGAACGTATGCCTGCGAGAGTGGAAGCTGTCATCAAGGCTAAGGGTGGGCCAACACCATACTGAATTCCAGCATTACCGATGGAGGGCGCCTCGAACTTGTCATTTTCAGCCAGGTGTTGATACTTTTGATCATATAGTGTATGGAGAACATTGAAAGAAGGGAAAGGATGATAGGACATTTGTTCAGAAATCAGTATATAACTTCGAATGGTTCGAATGGTTCAAATGGCTCTGAGCACTATGGGACTTAACTTCTAAGGTCATAAACTTCGAATGCTCTAGACGGAGCTGTTGTGGGTAAAAACTGCAAAGGCAGGCAGATTTGAAAACATCTAGTAATTAATCGAGGATGTACGTTGCATTTTCTACTCTGATATGAAAAAGGGTGGCACAGGACAAGAGTTCGTGGCTGGTCTTATAAAAAAAAGTCAGAAGACTGATGAGCAAAGGATGTTTGTTATGACAAAGAAACTTGCAATTTGGCTAAAAGATTTTTGTAACCTTCCTCTGTAATGGTAAAAGATTGACGCCCTGCAATGTCACCCTCGGGCTCGATGACGCTTCAAAAGACACGGTGACAGGACCTAAAAAGAGACATCAGCCCAGACGTTCAAGTGTAAGATGAGTTAATGGAGTCACATTAGCATCAGTTTCACCACAATTGTGGCCATTGAAACGGTGGACGTGACACGGTGGGAAGGTTCTCACACCCTTCCTACATTTCATCCCTTCTCTTGATACCTCTCCGATGTAGGTTGGAAGTGCGATGTCCAGAGTTGAAATCACATGGTTTTCTTATGGGTGGCCCATAAAAAAATTTCAGAAATACCGCCTCTTAGACTCAACACGAAAAGGCCTTCAACCCCTGTTCAGCTGAGTTGCGTTCCGCTGCTGCTAAAGAGCCAAGTTGTGGGCATGCAGAACCTAAAGTGTACGGAAGGTCGTCCGTGCCCTCAGGCGCTAGAACAATACCGGAACGCCACTCAGTTGAAATGTGTCGACGCCGATAATGATAGTGATACATCTGTCGTATGGGACGTAAGACTCGGAGGATACTTCTTTGCTCTTTCGAAGAAGAAATCTCCATTTTGGCACTGAATGTTACGTTCTCCCTCCTGTCCGATCAGTTACAGCACACATGAGGCTAACTCTATAAACATTCGTCAAAGACGTTAACAATACACTTAAGTCACAAGGCTTCCCCTTCGCAAAGAATAAGTGACATTTTCCATCAAGATCGTTACTCCTTCCTGTCCGGGCCTACCAGTCCTGTATAGAAATATTCGTTATGTAAATAAAGCGGTCTTTTTCTTGCTGCAATGTATTTTATTATTTTACGTATTTCGCCTTTCACTTTAAGCCATCATTAGTGGAATTTAGAATGATACTGTTTCGTTTTGAAATGCGGTATTTTGCATTTTATAGAACAGCTGAAATATAGTTTTTACGTAAATAAACAATTCATTACAATTATTTGAAGTTTTGGCTGGTATATGCTTTTCCTATCATCTGGTGACTCAGATCCCAGCCAAAAATTCGAGCAACCGTAAGTAATCACTTATTTACATGAAAATAAGACGTTAACTATTTTATAATATACAAATATCATATGTATGAAAACAAAACTGTACCATTCTAGATGACAACGAAAAAAAAACTTGTTAATCCTTTATAGTATTTTCTTTAAGTATTTGGAACTGATGCTTACGTTTATGAAATAGCACACTCTGTACTGTCTTTCATAAGAAACTAAACACCAACAGCCTTAGGATGTGAGGAATACCTTGCGACATTGCAGTTGCCACAATGACATATCTTACACATGTATCGTGAGCGTAAGATGACCAGGACACGCTCAAAGTCGGAAGACTGTCGGTTTCCTTTGCTCAGTACGTGGATACAACAGTACAACCGAATAGAAACGTGGTGAGCAGTAGTTCTAAATGTATGCGATCTGATGTTTCTCTGCTATCTCTTGTTTCTGTCTTAAGATTGGTCGGTCGTCCATTCGTGTCACGTCATAAGTTCTTCATGATAACTGGAAAAACAGGCTCGTTGCCATCTTCACGTGATTCCTAATTACTGCTGCTCCGCTCTTGTCGGCACCCTACGCACGTTCGATTTTATGGAATAACAGGCAGAGTAAAGGGGTGGTCAAAAATATGGGGACACTGAAGACAGCATGTAAATGGTTCAAATGGCTCTGAGCACTATGGGACTTAACATCTGAGGTCATCAGTCCCCTAGAACTTAGAACTACTTAAACCTAACTAACCTAAGGACATCACACATATCCATACCCGACGCAGGATTCGAACCTGCGACCGTAGCGGTTGCGCGGTTCCAGACTGAAGCGCCTAGAACCGCTCGGCCACCAGCGCCCGGCGACAGCATGTAGTTACGCGTAATACGATGTAGGAAAACCATTGGTATTCAAAACAGATTCCACTCGGCATGGATAAATAAAGGATCTATAAAGTTTTAAATGATATTTTATGCCATCGTTGCTGCAAAATACGGGCAGGTTCAGGTAACGATGATGGCAGTAGACCACGAAAGCCCAATAACATTGAGATGGGAAACAGTAATAGCAAGGAAATAGGGGACATGCTCGTGCTCACAAAACCAGCCGTGGATGATGCGCGGTGCAAGTTATATGAGGAGGACTCCTGTCGTCTTGGAGCACAGCGTGACCATTGGGGAACAAGCATTGCACCATGAGACAGACCTTGTCAATTCAAATGGTCACATAATTGTTGACAGTAACACGAGGTAACACTATGGAGTGCCAAGATATCGCTGCCCAAATCGTCACCGAACGCCCGCCACATTTCAACCATGGGTCGCAAACTCGGCCCTTAATTTGCAAACACTGTGAAACAAGAATCATTCGAAGGAATGACTTGCTTTCACCACAGGTTCTGTGGCCTCGGCAACACGTTTTCCTGGTACAGGCACTTGCGTAGCTGACGAGCGGTTTCCAAATTGCAACTCGTTATACGATTCCCTGCCTATGGTGCCTTATGGCGCTCCCTTGCTGTTGTTTGCTGCTGATGGGATTTGCAGCGTCTTCTGAAGCTGTCGTCTCTTTATTTTTCATCACAATCCAATGACCGTCCTTTATGACCATTCAACATACATTTTCGTTTACACTGTGACTAAGCGGATGACGTTTCTTCGGTTTAACTGCATGCGTCGTAAATCGTCAATACGGTTCCCGCTAAAGCACTAAACGCTTAGATTACCTTGATTACGAAAGCAGCCAAATAACGAGCACAAACAATTTGGCGACATTCGAATGTTCCGAGCTCCGTCGTAGTGCACACACAACTACACAGAATACCGTTCTTACCCTGACTGATACAACTTAAAGAAGAAATTGCACAGGTGCCGTTTGTGGTCACTTAAAACAGCACAAGTTGTAGACTTGGCTAGCATCTCCTATGTATAGGATGCCGACAGAAGCGAGCTTCTTTGCCGACATACCTATCGTGGAGAACTTATGACGTGACCCGGGTGTGCGCCAGAGAATTCTTGAAGTGATTCAGTTATCAGAGATCCACGACCCCTTATTTGAGAGGAGAATAATGTAAGTGCCACGACCTTATTTCCTAGAAACTTCGCTGAGACGAAGAGGAGTGAAAGTAAGCGAAACTTGTAACAGCTTAAGCGTAGACACTCCGCCATTTCGGAGAAAAATACGGTCAGTGTGCTCGAGCTACTTCATGTAACTTTCAGCGAGCAAATAGTTAAAACGAACCGGTGGCACAGAACCGGTGGCACAGTTAGTGTCGTGGCTTCACACTATCATGCATCGTGCTGGAAACCAGATTACAATTTTTGTTTTGTTTTGCATTTATCTAACCATGTCCGCAGAAGATCGCTACACGAATATTATTCAGTATATATTGAAATAATGTTGTCTTTGTCTACTAATTGTAGGCCTCCTGAATGAACTAAAAGAAAAATAATGAGAAAAGTACTTCAAATTATTTTGGGTGGAATTCGTGTAATGTAGCTTGATTCAGAATCCATTGCACCAGATTTCGTGGTTTGCCGCGAAATCATTGCCAATGCGTGAGAGTTTCAGGAATGTTAACGACATTTCTTCACATTGTGATTCATACAGAGAGATGGTACTATGGCAAACCTGCATTAGCGCCATGCTCGTGGTGTTCGGATCTTTGATGTTTCGAGTATTTCTACGACCAACGTCATCCAAGCAAATGCACCAAAGCTTCCTGAAGGATAAACTTAAGAATAAAATATTAGAGTTAATACAAGAATTAACATAAGTATGAAACGTCAGAATATGACGATTTAAAGATTCACTGAAAACTACGGTACCTACGTATATTATATAATAAACTTGTGACATTGTGAAATACAGTTATTATTTTGCAATTAATATAGCATCCTTGTATACTCGAACTTGAAAAGAAACTTGTGTGTAGTAATCTTCTTAATCTTCTACACACATGGCTAGGTAAATAAACAACAAAAATAATTAAATTGATTAAAAACAAGAATCTGATTTAGAGCATGGGGCGCAAAAGCGAAAGACTGAGGCGCTAGCTATGGTGCAGCCTTTCGACTGAGATAATCACGCTCTAAAAGACAACAAAATTACGTCGAAAACTTCAACGGTCTTTTTCTCAGAAACTGTCGAGTATCAACGGATAAGCGCATTTACGTGTTTGCTTATTTTGATTCCTGTTGCATAGAGCGAAGCTTCTGAAGTATCGGATTATGGCACTTGCCGTGCTCTCGTTAGCGGAATTTCCCTGTTTATTCGCACAGGTCACGAGTAGCTACAGTAACCAACTGTGGATGTCTAAACACAGAGAACATTGTATTTTTATTTTTCTGGTGGAAGTAAAGTGATAGGCATAGTATGCGTAAAACGCCGTGTCCGCTAGATGCGTAGTCGGCTGGGGAAGCGTGATGAGAGCGGAAAGGGGGGGGGGGGGGGCGGTCGCTCAGAGCTCTGTAGCGGAAACAGGAAACACAGAGGACTGGAGGGGATGTGCCGTTCTAAACTCAAGCCTACATCCACATTTTTTGTAAAGTGGGTCTCCTCCACTTCCACACTTACACAGTGATCATTCAAAGTTATATACTGTCACCTCTGTGTTCGTTAGAATCTAAAAAGAATTCCTCCGAAAATAGAGCTATTTATTTTCATGTGGCTTGTCGACCATTTGTAACTTTCAGAGACGCATCATGAGTGGTGAATTTTGAGTAAAACGTACACCTTTCTCTCGTCATGTCTAAATTTGCTACTTTCGCCAAAACACAGCGAAGTTACACTGTCTCACCTCACACACATGTTGTGGAGACACAATTGCGAGAGAATTCTGAAACAGTGGTTTATTAAATTTATTAAGTGAGGAACTGATGAAAAGTAAAGTCAATAGCTAATGAAAAAGCGCATCGTCGCTATAAAAAAAAGTGTAATGTCTTAACATATGGTGTTCCAAAACCCATAGCATTTCTTGTTTCACCAGCTGTCGGTGGTCCTTAAAAAGGAAATTCTTTTACCGAAAGTGTCTGTAGTTATTGGAATAACGCGGTAGATAATGAAGTTCTACATTTATAACGTACCGCTACCTCTTCTACTGCTGGCTATTGATGGTGGAGACTTGCCAAGGGTACGAATAAATAATTTGCACACCAGGTATTTTAATGATACTGAAGTCGCCCTGATGCTTATACGTCACCCAGCAGAAGTACTTTATCCTCAGTACTCGGGTAACTTATCGTGTGGTAACCTAACGGTTTCCTCATCTTGTCCTGTGGATCAAATAGAATGTTAGGTTACGCTGACAAATTCAGTTCCCTTTAATGAAGATATTATAACAGGTATAAAAATGTATATATGAGGCAAGATTAAATGGTAGAGGAAAATACTCTACTACAGGATAAATGGTGTGATTTTAATACATTTACTCATTAGAAACACAATTCAGATACACTATACAATAATTACAAATCTCATGTTCTCCTTCTTTTATTATTGGCACTTCAGCTGTCTGGCTCTGCCCTATAAAATAGTCGCGATATGTGGTTAGGTGCGGAGTAACTGACATCCTCCTTTGAACAGAATAGCAGTGCGAGAGCTCAGCGCAGAACGGAGTAGAACACGTGATTCAGCAAGGTAAATTTACTTTCCTACACGCCGGTGCATAAGCAAGATCACCGTAGTGATCAGAAGCTATAGCTGTAGATCTTCTCACCTCAGCGAGATAGTAGTAAAACTGTACTTCACCGAAAGTACAGCCGAAGACGCCCGTCGACTGCCGTGGATCGCCAAGGCGACCCTCCCGTTCCACTACCCAGCAACGACTCTCTCGCTCCACGTCCACGGAACGACCTCCCAGCTTCACGTCCCAAGAACGTCAGACCTAACCTTCTCCACTTTTTCCCAGCTCGATGTCTTCTCTCCCACCTTCCGCCCTGCGGGTCCGGGGTCAGAATAGGCCCGAGGTATTCCTGCCTGTCGTAAGAGGCTACTAAAAGGAGTTTCAACCGTTTCGGCCTTCCATGTGATGGTCCCCCTGGAGTTTGACCTCCATTTTTCAAAATTCTACAGAAGTACGGGCCTTTTGGGGAAGGACACCTTACGTGGTGTACCACTGGTCCTAAGTGCACTAAGACCTTGGCACTCAGCACTGCACCGGCGTTGTAACCATACCCACTATTCTTCAAATTGGGCCTAAACGCCTGATGGGTTGTCCAAGTTACGCCCATAGTGCATCTCCATCTGCACCAGCGATCATGATGGACTTTCCATGGCACCAGAAATCCAGCACGGTAGCCAGCCCGTTGTGGTGGGGTCGTCATGTACCCTCTAGGTTGTAGCCCCCTGACAACACAGGGATCGTACTGCCGATACCTGAGCTGCACCCTCCCCACGACGGCCAAGGAGTAGATGCCCGACTCCTTGGGGCATCAGGACTCCCGGCAATGGTCATCCTGCCAGGTGGCCCTTGCTGCGGCTGGGTGGCGCCCGTGGGGAGAGCCGCTGGTCGGAGTGGGTGGTATCGGGGCGGACGTTTCGCAGATGAAACGTCAACACGTATCAGGTCGCTCTGCGGCCGAGTCTTTCAAAAGAAAAGGTACCGTTTCTAGTTCTGGTTCTCCTGCCCTTTCCCCCTTGGCCACTCCATGGGAGGAGGGACAGGCCCGCCGGCTTGGGGCGAAGTACTTCCCCCGCTATTTGGTCTGTTCTCGAACCGATGGGGGGACATTCGCCACCTCCAAGCCCATGTTCTTTGTTCAGCACATTGAGGACATCTTCGGGGAAATCGAGGCTCTCAGCAAGATGCGTTCAGGGTCCGTTCTTATCAAGACCACCTCCGCCACACAGTCGGCGGCGCTCCAGGCGTGCGACCGTCTAGGGGACATCCCAGTATCCACTGTCCCACATCTGGCACTAAATAGAACGCAGGGGGTTATTTTTCATCGTGACCTCCTGCTACAATCTGATGAGGAGCTCAGGGCCAACCTGGAGCGCCGAGGCGTGCATTTCGTCCGGCGAGTCCAGCGCGGCCCCAAAGACCGTCGCATCGACATCGGGGCCTTTATCCTCGCCTTCGAGAGGGACGTTCTCCCGGAGAAGGTAAAGGTGATGTGCTACCGGTGTGACGTGCGACCTTACGTCCCGCCTCCTATGCGCTGTTTTAGGTGTTTGCGCTTTGGGCACATGTCGTCACGGTGTGAGGCTGAGCCCCTTTGTGGCGATTGTGGACGTCCTCTTCGTGAGGAACATACATGCACCCCACCACCTCGGTGCATTAATTGTCCTGGCGTCCACTCGCCTAGATCCTCAGACTGCCCCGCCTATCAGAAGGAGAAGAAGATACAAGAAATCAAAACTTTGGATCGGCTCTCTTATTCTGAGGCCAGGAAGAAGTATGACCGCCTCCATCCTGTGCCATTGACCACTTCGTTTGCCTCAGTTGTGTCCACTCCTTCCGCGGTATCCTCACCCCTATCCTGTCCCCCCTCCGCCTCCTCCGCCCATCAGGGGGCTCTGCCTCCGCCTCCCAAATCCCTCCCTTCCAAATCCTCCTCCCCCGTGGCCCCCACCCCCTCTGCCCCTGGGGCCACCCTTCCTCCTCCTCCTGCCCCCACGCCACCTGAGAAGCGATCCTCTTCTCAGGCGTCCATCGGGGAAACATACCGGACCCCAGCTTCCGAGGTCCAGCGTTCCAAAACGGACCCCGCGCGTGAGGACCTTCTTCGGGTCCAGCCCACCATCCCTGTGCCTCCTCGGCCTTCCAAGAAGGCCTCCAGGAAGAAGTCTCTATCCCCCTCTCCACCCCGGCGCGTTTCGTCTGACGCTCCATCCGTGACTCGCTGCTCCCGGCCGTCCTCAGTTTCGCCGGGACGCTCTGCTGCCAGGCGCTCAGCTGGCCTTTCGTCGGCAAACGATGCTGCCCCTCCTACACAACCAGGGACAGTGGCCGCAGCTGGCGACGAGTCGATGGAACCGGATCCGCCTCCCGTCGGTTGTAGCGTTGTTCCCTCGCAACCTGGCCCTCCGCGGCCGTCGAGGTGACGAGCTCTTTCCCCGTCTCGTTCCCCCAACTTTTTGACTAGCGATGGCCTTGTTTCATTGGAACATAAGAGGTATTCGATCTAATCTGGAGGAATTACAACTGCTCCTCCGCCTGCACTGTCCGCTCGTCCTTGGTCTCCAGGAAACAAAGTTGCGCCCGACTGACCGTATTGCCTTTACCCACTATACCTCGGAGCGGTATGACCTCACCCCTGTGGACGGTGTCCCAGCTCATGGTGGGGTCATGTTGCTCGTTCGGGACGATGTCTATAACCATCCCATCCCATTGACCACCCCACTCCAAGCAATAGCTGTCCGCATTACTCTTTCTGCTTTTACTTTTTCAGTTTGTACCATCTACACTCCACCGTCATCTGCTGTTAGTCGGGCTGACATGATGCACCTGATCGTTCAGCTTCCCCCGCCGTTTTTATTGTTTGGCGACTTAAATGCCCATCATCCCCTTTTGGGCTCTCCTGCATCCTGTCAAAGAGGCTCACTCTTGGCGGATGTCTTCAACCATCTCAATCTTGTCTGCATCAATACTGGCGCCCCGACTTTCCTCTCGGACTCTACTCATACCTGCTCCCACTTGGACCTCTCGATCTGTTCTACCACTCTTGCCCGTCGGTTCGAGTGGTATGTCCTTTCTGACACCTATTCGAGCGACCACTTCCCCTGTGTCGTTCGTCTCCTGCACCACACCCCATCCCCACGTCCTTCGAGCTGGAACATACTGAAAGCTGACTGGGGACTTTACTCCTCCCTGGCGACCATTCCGGACCACGATTTTCCCAGTTGTGACAGTCAGGTTGAATACCTCACGGCTGTTATCATCAATGCTGCCGAACGTTCCATTCCTCGTACTACTTCTTCTTCACGTCGCGTTTCCGTCCCCTGGTGGAACGAGGCTTGTAGGGACGCTATCCGTGCTCGACGACGTGCTTTACGCACCTTTCGCCGCCATCCTACGTTGGCGAATTGTATTGAATACAAACGACTCCGAGCGCAATGCCGTAGAGTCATCAAAGACAGCAAAAAAGCTTGTTGGGCCTCTTTCACCAGCTCCTTTAACAGTTTTACTCCCTCTTCTGTCGTTTGGGGTAGCCTGCGCCGGCTGTTGGGCATTAAGGCCCACTCCTCGGTACCTGGCCTGACCTCAGGTAATGAGGTCCTTGTTGATCCTGTGGCTGTCTCCAACGCCTTTGGCCGCTTTTTCGCGGAGGTTTCAAGCTCCGCCCATTACCATCCTGCCTTCCTTCCCAGGAAAGAGGCAGAAGAGGCTCGGCGACCTTCCTTCCACTCGCTGAATCTGGAAACTTATAATGCCCCCTTTACTATGCGGGAACTCGAACGTGCGCTTGCACTGTCCCGGTCCTCTGCTCCGGGGCCAGATGCCATTCACATTCAGATGCTGGCACACCTTTCTCCGGCGGGCAAAAGTTTCCTTCTTCGTACCTACAATCGCGTCTGGACCGAAGGTCAAGTCCCCATGCGTTGGCGTGACGCCATTGTTGTTCCTATACCCAAACCCGGGAAGGACAGACACCTTCCTTCTAGTTACCGCCCCATTTCTCTTACAAGCTGTGTCTGTAAGGTGATGGAGCGCATGGTTAATGCTCGGTTAGTCTGGATTCTTGAATCTCGACGGCTACTTACTAATGTCCAATGTGGCTTTCGTCGCCGCCGCTCCGCTGTTGACCACCTTGTAACCTTGTCGACATTCATCATGAACAACTTTTTGCGAAGGCGCCAAACGGTAGCCGTGTTCTTCGACTTGGAGAAGGCTTATGATACCTGTTGGAGAGGAGGTATCCTCCGCACTATGCACAGGTGGGGCCTACGCGGTCGCCTGCCCCTTTTTATTGATTCCTTTTTAACGGATCGAAAGTTTAGGGTACGTGTGGGTTCCGTATTGTCCGACGTCTTCCTCCAGGAGAACGGAGTGCCTCAGGGCTCCGTCTTCAGCGTAGCCCTTTTTGCCATCGCGATCAATCCAATTATGGATTGCATTCCACCTAATGTCTCAGGCTCTCTCTTTGTCGATGACTTCGCGATCTACTGCAGTGCCCAGAGAACATGCCTCCTGGAGCGCTGCCTTCAGCGTTGTCTCGACAGCCTCTACTCATGGAGCGTGGCAAATGGCTTCCGGATCTCTGAAGAGAAGACGGTTTGTATCAACTTTTGGCGATATAAAGCGTTCCTTCCGCCATCCTTACATCTCGGTCCCGTTATTCTCCCATTCGTGGACACAACTAAGTTTCTAGGGCTCACGTTGGACAGGAAACTGTGTTGGTCTCTACATGTCTCTTATTTGGCGGCCCGTTGTACACGTTCCCTTAATGTTCTCAGAGTTCTTAGCGGTTCATCTTGGGGAGCGGATCGCACTGTCCTGCTTCGCTTTTATCGGTCCATAGTCCGATCGAAGCTGGATTATGGGAGCTTCGTCTACTCGTCCGCTCGGCCATCCCTCTTACGCCGGCTCAACTCCATCCACCATCGGGGGATACGTCTTGCGACCGGAGCCTTCTACACTAGTCCTGTCGAGAGTCTTTATGCTGAAGCTGCCGAATTACCATTGACCTACCGGCGCGACGTACTGCTGTGTCGGTATGCCTGCCGGCTGTTGTCTATGTCCGACCACCCCTCTTACAAGTCCTTCTTCGCCGATTCTCTCGACCGTCAGCACGGGTTGTATGTGTCTGCCCTGCTGCCCCCCCGGAGTCTGCTTCCGTCGCCTGCTTCGACAATTGGATTTTGCCCTCCCTACCACCTTCAGAGAGGGTGAGAGCCCGACACCACCTTGGCTCCAAGCTCCGGTTCATATTTATATCGACCTCAGCTCACTCCCGAAGGAGGGTACTCCGGCTGCAGTGTATTGCTCACGGTTTGTCGAACTTCGTGCTCGACTTGCCGGTCACACCTTTATTTACACCGATGGCTCCAAAACTGACGATGGTGTCGGCTGTGCCTTTGTCGTCGGGGCTGCCACCTTTAAATACCGGCTCCTCGACCAATGTTCCAGCTTTACGGCCGAGCTTTTTGCTCTCCATCAGGCCGTTCAGTATGCCCGCCGCCACCGCCATTCATCGTATGTACTCTGCTCTGACTCACTCAGTGCTCTTCAGAGCCTTGGAGCTCCCTCTCCGGTCCATCCCTTGATGCAACGGATACAGCAGTCCCTCCATTCTTTCGCTGATAATGGTGGTTCTGTCAGCTTTCTGTGGGTTCCCGGACATGTAGGAGTGCCTGGGAATGAGGCTGCGGATAATGCAGCCAAGGCTGCAGTCCTCCTGCCTCGGCCAGCCTCCCTTTGTGTCCCGTCATCTGACGTTCGTGGGGATGTATGTAAGAGGCTTGTGTCGTTGTGGTGGGATGCTTGGTCATCTCTCCAAGGAAACAAGCTCCGGGCAGTAAAACCGCTCCCAACTGCTTGGACAACATCCTCCCGACCATCTCGGCGCGAGGAGGTCCTTCTGACCAGGTTGCGGATTGGGCATTGCCGGTTTAGCCACCGCTACCTGCTCTCCGGTGACCCAGCCCCGCAGTGCGCTTGTGGTCAGGCGTTAACGGTGCGCCATGTTTTATTGTCGTGTCCCCGCTTTAGTCAATCTCGTGTTGTCCTGTCCCTGCCATCTACTTTACCGGATGTTTTAGCTGATGACGCTCGAGCAGCTGCTCGTATTCTGCGTTTTATAACTTTGACTGGCTTGTCCAAAGACATTTAACCTTTTTACTTATTTTATCTGCATCTTTGTCAGGTCCTTCTGGTGTCCCCCCCATCCCCTTGAGTTTTACCAGATTCCATGTGCTCTCACAACAGTGACTGGGCGCTAATGACCTCAGCAGTTGAGCGCCCTTAAACCCAAACAAAAAAAACAAAAACAAAAAAAAAATCTCCCACCTTAAATTCGGGTGGCGAATCATCTTTCCGGACGGCGCTCGTTTCCGAACGCCAACCAGTGTCACTTTAGAATCCAGACCAAGTTTCTGCAAGTTCTTTCGACGTCCGTAGGAAAGTCCGCGAATACTTGCTGCAACGTGTTTTTGGCGGACCCGCTGCCTTCTCACGCCTGCCCTCCGGACACGTGTTCCCGTTTTACAGGTGGTCCAGCTCCCGGGCATCCCGAGATTAGCACTGAAAGCGGCTGTGCCGTCCTATTGTCCGAAGGGATGTGTGAGCTCCTCGTGTCCTTCCGGTCTACCACGAGTTTCACAGCTCTGCTCGTTCCCCAGTCATCCAACATGCAGACATCCTACAATAAATAAAGTGTACTAGGCGATGTCAGTCACATACTGAATGATCACAAACCTGTCTTCTCTATCATTCAAGGGGCTTACTTGTCGTATTGGATGTAACACGGTTTGTAAAATGGCGCCACCTCACACATTGTAACGATACGGTAAAATTCTCTCCCTTTTGCGTGCTACCACCGGCCAAAAATCTCATTTCGGTATCTATACCATTTAAGAAATATGAGGAACGTTGTGAATATTTCACTCTGGCTTTATAGCTGGCTCGGCACGATGATAAAGGAGTGTCCTACATCAGATCAATTTTCTATAGATAAGGGACAGATAGATACCTCTACCCCTAAGACTAAACAAAAATTCAATGCGTTAGCTAAATTTCATATGCAACAACATATTACGTAATAAAATCAAACGCAAAATCAGAGCACTCTCTATTTCTCAGTGCACACTATCCGACGTGTCTTACTTCCACGTAAATATCAAAATAACCATTATCATTAACGTAATGATGCGCGCATCATCATGAACCTCATATTTAAAGCTATAATTGAAGCAGAAACCAAATTTTTTTACCGAATAGTTTCTGTGAAATCGTTCGAAAAAGACTGCAGGGTGCGTGCCTCGATTCTGTCATCGCTGACCGACCGAAAGGTTGAAAACTCTTATCGATCTCCCGTTCCGAACAAACGAATGGACTCGCTCAGCGCTTTGAACGATAACTGGTCACTGTGCATAGGACACCGTATCCTGTGTGAGCTATAGCAAGCTGTTGAGCGTCTCGCCTTCGTCGTGGACAAACTCTCAACAATAGCTGTGTTGCAGTTATTAGCGAGAAAGTAGATTTTCGTTATGAGTCTTCGTAAAACGAGAGTTTTGTGGATTTTATATGACAGTATTAACGCAGTGTTCATCTACTGTACAAGTCAACTGTATTGTAATGTGTCTTACTGAATATGTATCTGTCATCAGTGTTGCATATGCATTTTCATATTTTGATCTATTCCACGATTAAACATTATAAATTTGTTCGAGTAAGAACTACTGCTTCATTCTTTTCTTTAAAAAGATTCACAGTGACTGACGACTGCCGTTGTCCGGAGAGGGACTAAGACTGACACGAGTTGGAGTCAGGGGTCTTACCTCTATCGATCTTCTCGGAGAGTAGAAGTAGGCGCTTAAGCTTCTGTAACTCCGACAGCTAGAAAGAGCAAGCTAATGCAAAGGTGTAGGATACGGAACTCTGTGAGGAGTGGTTACTGCTGCAGGGTAGCATTCATAAGAGCGCTTGTAGTTTGATAACGGAGAATCCCTACTGGCACTATCTTGCACCACTTTCTGTCAGTTGAATCTCTTACTCTGGAATCTGTCTCCCTGTTTTTTGTGGGTACTAAGTTCCCACTTCTGCAGTAGACCGATACGGAGCTTGCGTCCTTATACTCAGCAGATCTCGACTGACTATAGGGTCCTCCTCACCTCCAATTTACACTACCTTCGTGTGTCACGGAAAACTTCTACAATGTTCTATACCTCCTCTCTGGAGGCTGACCACGTACTTGGTATATTTCCATCACCATGTGATGTGAGAAAGCTACTTTGATCCCTGTTACGCATTCGGCTACAGCGTCCAGCTAGTCACGTAACGCTATTTGTCTCCTGGCGCCGCTTCGTTAGCGCTGGCCGTATCATCAACAAATACTGTTGAAATGCTTCCGTACCGGAGTGTACGCCTAGCTGCCTCTCCCGCTGAGTAAGTCCTAATACATTTAATTTGTACTCGTCGCTGATTGAGTTTCGCAACACGGCAATGGAACCTCAGTTTATACAAATATTAGTATGCAGTCCTGGAATAAGTTACAAAATGTTCATTTCCTGGGTTATTGTCCTTGCCTGTTAACCACTGTCTGGAACTGACTTCAGGTTGATTTCGGCTTTGACAGGGTCGGAAAAGCAAGAGTGTTAAAAGTTGTTTAAGGCCACAAAAAAACACAGCCACACACCGAAAGACCAGCAGTTCTGCTTTACTAAGGTGGCCACAGCCAGCTTCCTTTCTGTATTGCAGGAGCTGTATTCGTATTCTCATACACTCGCCACCCCATCCATTATCTGCCACGCGCAACAGTCTGTTGTGTCGCAGTCACGTTAAGCATTGCAAGTTCTTGTCTTGAGTTCCAAAACAGAACGACTACTGCGACTTACGACAAAGTTGCACACTGTGAAAAATGCCATATTACACTTCCCCAGACGGGGACAAGTACCTGCCGACGCATCAAGCCTTTTTCATTCCAGTTCCGTATCTCCCATTACCCCCTACTCCTCCTCCTCCTCCTCCCACCCTCACACACACACACACACACACACACACACACACACACACACACACTGGAAGAAAAAGCGAATAGGTGGCACAGCAAAGTTGCGTCCACCCGGAGCGGCGTCCCGCAAGTTTGTGACTCGCAGACCTGGTGGTGCGTCCCCTCCCCCGCCGCCCCCAGCTTGCCTGACAGATAGCACCACTTGGGACCAACTCCGGGCGCTCGTGCCCACTGCAGAACTTGAGTGCCGCCAAGTCGGCCGCGCAGACAACTGGAAGCCGTCCGCGTGGCTGTAGGACGGCGCAGTCTCTCTCTCTCTCTCTCTCTCTCTCTCTCTCTCTCTCTCTCTCTCTCCCTCCCCTCTCTCTCTCTCTTGGGTAGTACGCAGTTGCACTCTGTGTACATCGTAGCTTTATCAGGATTATTCTTTTATCTCGTGTTGTTTCCCTAGCTCTCAGCAAAATAAAAATCAGTCCCCATCTGCACAAAGTTTTAGTTTCACGTTATCGGCTAAAACAGACTAATCTCTCGTCACACGTTTCAATCATGGGGCCGGCCGGTGTGGCCGAGCGGTTCTAGGTGCTTCAGTCTGAAACCGAACGACCGCTACGGTCGCAGGTTCGAATCCTACCTCGGGCATGGATGTGTGTCATGTCCTTAGGTTAGTTAGGTTTAAGTATTCTAAGTTGTAGGGTACTGATGACCTCAGATGTTAAGTCCCATAGTACTTAGAGGCATTTGAACCACCAATCATGGGTAAGCCCATGTCAAATAGGGATCTGATGATAAAGACGTCGTACAAGGGATAAGCAAAAAATACAAAAGTTCGTTAAAAACATCCTATAGTTGAATATGAACAGTACAGAAGTCCAGTATTTGAGCAATAGAAAATCACATATCTACGTTATAGAGCAATAAACAGTGCCACACTGCAAAACATATTAATAGAGGGTGAAGCAGGTAAGACAGGCCACCCCAAAAATAGCCGGATTAGGTGTTCCATACATTTGTTTCTGTCTCTTATCATCCATCCATCCACCCACCCATATCTCACGACGTCTACAAAGTTCTCTCTTTCCCGTTGGCCGATAATTCAGTATCTTTTTGGCAATCTGTTTCCTTTAATTTTATCAACATGATTCATTTCATTCTATTCTCTTGTACCTTGTCGTTAATTCAAAAGGTTTTAAACCTGATCTTGTTGTTTCATTCCTTATTTCACCCATATCTCAAACATCATGTCTGTTGACGGTATACGTAATTTTCCTTTCTTCGTTACTCTCCAAAATTCGGGTCAATGTACAATACTGGGTGTTGCCTTAACTTCATATAATTTTACTTGCTTTCCATTTCTTGTTTCTCTTCCCAAATTTCTCCTACCTGTTCCACAATTAGTTGGTATTTATTAACATTCTTCTCAATGTCTTCGTCATAGTTGAAACTAATATCACATCCTGGATAATTGAAGTGGGATACTTTTTTCAAATTTTCTCATTCATTATTAGTTTCGATCTTACTGGATTCTTTCCTGTCAAAGCTATTATCTTTGTCTTACTTTCAGACGTAAAGTTTTAATTTACCGCGCTTTGGCTCGATCTATACACTGCTCTTCTTCGTTATAGCAATTTAGTTGTAGGCTAGATCCTAGTTCAGTTCATAACTCTATTTCATATTTCCACTTCATAGCTAAGTTGTTAATATATAAATTAATAAGGATGATGGGCTGCACTCTCGTCGAACACCTTGGTTTATTAAGATTTCATGTGATATTTTCGAACCTGAACTGATAAATATAACAATAAGGTTCTTATGAAACGATTTTATTTCCAATATTTTCCATAAAAAGGGTATTTTTACCTTGTCATAAGTTTTCTCATAACAAATAAATGTTACATACTTTTATAAGCCAAATTCCCAATGTCTTTCGAAATTGTATGTTATCATACAGAAAATATATTACGATCACACAAAGACCCCTTTCTGAAGCCTGATTGTTCTTCTGAGACTGTTGCATCAGCAATAGTTTGTGATCTTTGATTAAGAACTTTACTATAAATTTTATAACTTGTATTTAGTAAACTTATTTCAGTATAATTTATGTCTTTCCTATTGCCTCTTTGAAATACAGAAACAGCTTTTGTTGTATTCCATTCTTCAGGTGTGGAACAGTTCTTTTAACACACATTTATATTTAGAATGAATAAAAAGATAGAGGTGCAATTTTCACCAACTTATAGCGGACAATATGGCTAATTTTGACATTCGCAAGCAATTTTTATCTTCTATAGTAACAGAATTTCTGTACCGACTGTGGCATTTCAAAAACAATTCTAAGAGTACTTCAACGACATAACAAGTACACCAGCTGACCAATAGGTACCAACATAACAGCGCCGCAAAGCAATGTGCCGCCATCAGGTGAAGAGGTTCTGCAATCATCTGTCGTGTTGTACCGAATGTAAGCGAACACATATCGCAGGTACGGTTCGTGTGTTTATTATTACGGCTGTCACACCAAAAACTCAATATGTTGGCCTTCAGCATTCCTACACGCTAGGAAGTGATTCTGGAGAAACAAAACTGCACTTTGAATTTCATTTGGAGATAACGACAGCACAGGTCCGTGTTTTCAGGCATTCATACCTTCGGGAGTCACCGGTGTTCCCTAATAGACCTGTTATTTTAATTATCGCCGTAGAAAAAGGTATTGAAGCGTTGCGCTTTGTGTGTGTCCAGACCATTTGGCGTTTCATGAACAATCATCGCACTGCTCACCAAATTTACTGTCATTACATGTTCGGAAAGAGGGGGGCTTCCATCACGTTGGTACGACACTGACTGCCTTGCCTTATGTCCTGTGGGATGTCTTCCAATAGCTGCAGCAGCAGTAGCATATTTTAAGGACTCGAAATGCCCATCAGTACAACAGGGAGGAATGATACGTGTCATAAAAAAAAAAGTGCAACAAACGTTAACGGTCCATGTGCGTTGTTTTTATCTGCTTCTTTCACTTAGCGTGGATTTCAGCTGACAGTTATTGCATAACTCAGAGATTGAGTTGCACATGGTTTGTAAACGATGCTTCATCCTTGAACAAAATTTTTCGTAGATATACTGAATCACTTTGCGCTTCTTGTAAGTAACATTCTAAGAACTAATACCAGTTTTACAAGTCACGGCCAAGAAGATGCAGATGGATCGAAATTTGAAAAGGATGAAATGCGATGAAAAGTAGAGTTCGCAGAAATCCATCGGTTGATACGTCTCGTACTTCCTAGACGCCTCTTATTGACATTTGCATTGCGTATTACTGCTGCTAAAATGTCGGTTTCACTTCTTTCATCAGTTGTTGCTCTTTTTGTTAGGCCTGTTTTGTCCTCCACTGAACCGCTACGCCATAGACAGCCCCCACCACGTCTCCTGGAACATAATATTTGGCGTGAAGGGTAGTGCATGCTACGCTTGCCGCTAGTGGCGTTGTGACCGTTTTACGGGAGAGACAGCGAGTAAAGCAGCACGGACAGCGAAGGTCTGCGGGGCAACGGGCTGGCTGTTCGTTCTGAGACTCGTGTCACTTCAAACTTTGTCTGGCTGAGCACATTTCGGACAAGAACATGCGCCAGAAACGGGAGTGGACACATTACTCCTCTGATCAACCAGATTTGGAAGTGGTCGGTGGATTGTCATCCGTGCATCTTCTGGCGCCTCTCAGCTTTTCCACTGTTCGTCACCGCCCAGCGGCTTTGGATGCTCGGTGAGTTACTTTTGTTCGTTGCTTCGGTGGCGAAACCACCGGTCATTCGTAAAGACTGATCTCGGTTCCCGCTGTGAGCGTGATAATTATGACTGAATCGGTTTCTGAGCGTGTTTGTGCCATGCTGTTTCTATATCGGACTCAGTTCTGCAATGTGTTGTTGTTGGTTCCTGTGTCTGGTCAAGTGATTCGAGAAGCGTGTTGCTCGTATGAAAACATAAGTGCTTCAATTTGGTAATTGCTAGACTTGCGATTTAACTGTATGTTTTAAATTATTGGGGTTTTGCAAATTTTTTTGAGTTGAATGTGTCTTTACTCGTGACATTCAAATTCAAATGGCTCTGAGCATTATGAGACTTAATAACTGAGGTCACCAATCACCTAGAACTTACAACTACTTAAACCTAACTAACCTAAGGACATCAGACACATCCATGCCCGAGGCAGGATTGGATCCTGCGACCGTAGAAGTCGTGCGGTTACAGACTGAAGCGCCTAGAACCGCTCGACCACATCGGCCGTCACTCGTGACATTCAACTTCCTTTGCCTGGTACGTTGTACACTAAATCTTAGTCACTTTATTCAGTTATTTGGTCCCTCCAAGCTTATGCGCCTTATGGGGCAGATCTGCATATATTTTGGTGGGTTGCATTTCCAAGCCAAGCTTTTGTTTAACGTAGGTGAGTCCGTTTGCATCTTCCTTCCACCAATCCCACGGTTAAGTGTTTACCGTTTCCGCCTTCGGTCGTGAAGCCGAATTTCGGCTGGCCGCTGAACTACTTCACTATTAGGTGTTAGTGGGGGGGGGGGGGGGGGGAGGAGGAGAGTTGTTGCCTTGATCGGTGGCCTTTTAATCTAGTAGCGACTTATCACAACTGTTTTGTCTACGCTGCCACCGTGTAATACGACCACTTGAGGTCTTTCCGCGTTGTTCCCCCCCTTTGAGTCCTCTCTCGGTGTGTGTGTGTGTGTGTCGAGCTCAGTGTAAGTTAGTTTAAGTTAGATTAAGCAGTGTGTAAGCTTTGAGACGGATGACCTCGTTGGTCCCAGAAGCCCTTACCACAAATTTCCAAAATTGGAGTTCTTACTCGTTTTACTTCAAAGTCACTTCTCTCTTAATCGGGCTATCGATGCATGTTTGTGTCTTGCCATTTGTTACCACTGGTTATTTAGGAAAGGAGTAGTGAGCAGCGCATCGGGTCTAATTTCGGGGATGTTCGTCCGGACCACATTGGCGAATGCGTCTTCAATTATTTTTCTTCAGTTTTAATGAAATCTCGTTAGGTATACCTAAATTGTTTATTGTATTTTAGTCGGTCACTTTCTGAAGGTGTTTATTGCTTGCCTGTTTGGAAGATTGTTTTCCTGTCGTGTTAGACTTCTCATAAAACATTATTTTGGGCATTTTTGAGTTTTGTACTTAACAACCTTTGACGAGATCGTTTTATGAATTATCAGTCCTTACACTGTTTTATTTAAATGGATGGTATTTTCTTATGTCAAGGTCCTGTTGAGCCAATTGGTAAAATTACTTTTCCTGAGTAATGTTCATAAGTCTTGATAAGAATGAAGTTCTGTCCTTATTTTTCCTGGTCCATCCACTCTCAGGCAACTCTACGCCCACAGTCCAGTTTGTAAGGCTTTTCATCTGAATCGAGATGACTGGGTGTTTGTGTTGTCCTCATCATTTCATCATCACTCCTGAAAGTGGCGACATTGACCTGAGCACAAGTTGAGACTTTGTACGGGGGCTGATAACCGCGCAGTTGAGCGTCCCACAAACCAATCATCATCATTATCATCATCTAAGGGTTTTTTATAAAGTTTGCGAAGATAGATCGTAAGCACGTGGCACAATCTGAGTGCTCTTAAGCATGCAATCACACCCCTACTCTAGTAATTTGCCGACATTCGCCTTAAACGACATTAATTTTTTCGATTTTCGTATACACTGTGAATGTCTCAATAGCTGTTCGAGCAAGACCCGCAGAACACCCACTGATCGGCTTAAAGAGCACAGGTATGCACAATAGCAGCACCTGAGTTACGTGTTCGCTTACATTTGTTATAATAGAGAAGGCGTTTGTGGAACCTCTCCCCTTACGATGGCACAGTGGTTCGAGGCGCTGTTATCTTGATGCTATTCGATGAAGTCTCATACCTGTTACGTCGTTGCAGTTCTCTTTGGGGCTTCTTTCAAATGCCACAAAAATGTATACTTCCATTAGCAAAAAGAAAAAAATTCAATCCCTTAATTGTTTGCGAACTTCAGAAAATTCGCCCTACTGTCCGCTGTTACTCGCCGAACACCATGCCTCGAGGTATTTAACCGTTCTGGTTCTGGATATTTCTGCAGTGGCCTGTTTTTGCCGCCTCACCCTCTGTAGAGGATGAATATAGAGCAACATACAGCTTAAAGTGAATCCACCAAGCCTACACTACAGGCAAAGCCGGAGAGTATGGTACCTCATTAAGCATACAAAGTGGTTACCGTAAGCACACAAAAAGTTAGTAACGCATTAGATCAAAAGCTCAGTGGCCAATAAAGTCCAAAAATAAAATTACGTATTAGGGCACGACATAAAAGAACGTAAAGAATTTTATTGGCAGATGATGGTGTCAACGGGTGTTGAGGTAGCGGAAATTTATTGTACTTTCCGTGTCCTGGAGACGATTGTGGCAGCTGGACACGAGTTTCCGGAAACTGAAGGTAAGTCCGCAGCACTCAGGTCACCGGAAACTGCCTACCAGCAAGAGAGCGGGGGTCACAGCGCACATCTAGAAGTTGAGATCACATGCGGAACACTTGCATATGGCTCATGGAAATGTCGAATATATTGTAGAATACAAATAGTTGAAAGATATTAAAATTTCATAACATTCGCTAAATACAGGCATTTTCTCCAGTTTGCGTCTGACGATTATAGACTAAAAGGTGCATGATACAACATTAGGCACTAGTGCTTATTAAATCGAATATAATCTCGGAAAGAGTCACTTAAAGTATGTGCACTTGTTGGACAAAGACAACGAAAATGTATATAAGTCAATTTTCACACGTCACCTCAGAACTGAAAAACACACTTCCGGGATTAGGAAATGACATTACCAGTAGTACGTTTGTTTTCAAATAATTGACGACAGCCTTATTTGAGAGGATATAAAATACTGACAGGCAATAGCAAAAGAAAAGTTATCTTGAGAAAGAGAACATTAGTTACGTTGCTGCTGTGGTCTTCAGTCCAGAGACTGATTTAGTGCACCTCTCCATGCTACTCTATCCTGTGCAAGTTTCATCTCCGAATAACTACTGTATCCAGCATCCTTCTGAATATGCTTAGTATATTCATCTCTCTGTCTCCCTCTATGATTCTTACCCTCCGCGCTGCCTTCCAATACTAAACTGATGATCCCTTGGTGTCGCAGAACGTGTCCTACCAACCGATCCCTTCTTCTAACCAAGTTGCGCCACAAATTTCTCTTCTGCCCAGTTCTATTCTGTATCTCATTAGTTACGTGATCTACCCATATAATTTTGAGCATTCTTCTGTAGCACCACATTTCGAAAGCGTCTACTCTCTTCTTGTCTAAACTATTTATAGTCCATGTTTCGCTTCTGTACATGGCTATATTCCATACAAATACTTTCAGAAAGGTCTTCCTGGCATTTGAATCTATGTTCGATGTCACCAAATTTCTCTTCTTCAGAAACGTTTTCCTTGTCATTGCCATTCTACATTTTGTACCCTCCATACTTCGACCATCATTTTGCTGCCCAAATAGCAAAACTCCTCTACTAATTTTTCTCATTTCCTAATCTAATTCCCTCAGCATCACATGATTTAATTAGACTACATTCCATGCTCCTCGTTTTCCTTTTGTTTATGTTCATCTTACATCCTCCTTTTAAGACAGTGTCCCCCCCCCCCCAGGGGGACCACAACTCTTTTGTGGATACGTGCGTAGCGAGCACGGGACCCCGAGCTAATGTGGCCTTCATTCCTTTCAGGGCTGCATACCCTCCCTTTTCGCATCCTTCCCCATCCCCCATCTTTGCCCCCCCCCCCACACCCTCTTTCCCTGCCTTTCTCCCCCTCTGGGAGTATGTTTTGTGCCTACGTCCGGAGACGGACGCTCGACGCTGTAACAAATTCTTTGCTTTCTCCACTTGCAAGTCTTCGTCCTTCCTTGTCCTTCTCTTTTCCTTACCTCTTCTCTTTGCCCTTTCCCCCCCTGCGGCGTTTGAGACCCCTCTACTTTCCTTTACCTTTCTCTTTTTTCCTCCCTGTGCGTGTCTGAAGGCTGATCCACGCATTTCCGTGCGTAGCCGGTGACAGGGTAACGCGTAATTCCCCGCCCGGGTAGACAGGTAGTACACGTACGTACCCCCTGGTAACGGCCAGGCCCAGGGAGGGGTGATTACCCGAGCTGATACCTTCTGAAAGTGCCGATTGGTCCCTCTGTCCGTTTGTCGGGAGGTGTGACCTGAGGTGTGAACAATCACCTAAGGCGGGAGTGCCCTCAGAGAGGGCCCCCACAAGGGAGGAGCGCGCCATCGGAGACGCCAGTAATCATGGGGGATTCTTCCACAATGGTTTCCTCATCTTCTTCTATGTCAGCTCACAAGCGTAAGTTCAATGAGTCTCAGCCACAGACAGTCCTTCCATCGTTGCCACAGTTCCTTGTTGTTTCTTGGTCTGACGAAGGTCACGACTTCTCCACAGTCAACCCTTTCATTATTCAGAAAGGTGTCTACGCAATTGCAGGTCCTGTAAAGTCTAGTTCCAGATTACGAAATGGCACCTTGTTGTTAGAAACAGTCAGTGCCCTCCAGGCACAAAAATTGCTGCGTACTTCACTGCTATACACCTTCCCTGTCCGGGTGGAACCGCACCGTACTTTAAATTCATCACGTGGGGTCGTTTATACACGCTCCCTCGACGGATTGTCCGACGAGGAAATTCAACACTACCTGTCTGACCAGGGCGTAACAGCTGTTCATAGAGTCATGAAAAGGGTTGACACGAACATTATTCCAACCCGTACTGTCTTCTTGACATTTGACAAACTCCCATCGAAAATCAAAGCAGGCTATGAGAATATCCGTTCGCCCTTGCATGCCAAACCCTATGCGTTGCTATCGGTGTCAGCGGTTCAATCACACCAGCCAGTCCTGTTCCAATCTGGCCAAATGTGTTATGTGTGGCAGGGATGCCCATGAGGGTGCTTGTCCACCTCCATCCCCTCGCTGCATCAACTGTATGGGTGACCACGCCGCTTCCTCTCGAGATTGCCCCATTTTTAAAGACGAAAAGCTCATTCAGGAAATCAGAGTGAAGGAAAAGTTGTCGACCTTTGCTGCTCGAAAATTATTCGCCAGTCGACAGCCCACCGTGCCTCAGACAGGAAAATACAGCACTGTCCTTGTCTCTCCTCGGCCAACAAAGGAGGCGGCCACGCAGGCTTGTGACCTTACCTTTAGTGCCACGGTCGTCAGATCGGCCAGCGCAAAGATAGCCCGTTCAACCTCCCCACCTTTGCCTGCCCACTCTATGGCTCACCCTTCATCGGGTTCTGCTAAATCTCGAGCCCAAAAGTCAGACACCAAGACTTCGAAAAAGAGCATACTCGTGAAGATTTTTTACGTACCCCAGCTTCACAACCATCGGTTCTTCCTACATCTAAACATCATGTTTCCAAGAAGGCTACTAAGAAACCCAGTTCATCTCCTTCTCCGCCAAGGCGTGTCTCATCTACAGCACCACCTGGCGGTAATCGCCCTCGGCCGTCTTCTGTGTCGCCGAGGCGCACTGCTGGCGGCCGATCAACCGGCCGATCGCTGGTGGCAGTAGCTGCTCCTGAACAACCTATGGATCAGGATCTTCTGCCTTCGGCTGAATGCCATTCCATGTTGTCGGTCGCAAGCTCTGAGCAGTCGCTGAGTTGACGGCAACCTTGGTCAAATTCCTCCATTTTCTGTTCACCCTATGTCCATTATTCACGGGAATATCCGCTACCTTCGAGCCAATCGGGATGAATTGTCGATCCTCTTACGATCCTACTCGCCAGTCATCTTCTGTCTTCAGGAAACAAAGCTGCGTCCCCATGACCGCTTTGTTCTCCCCCATTTTCAGTCCAATTTGATCTCCCCTCTGAAGGCACTCCAGCACGTGGAGGATACACGATTCTTCTCCATGATACTCTCCATTATCACCCAATCCCCTTAAACACTTCCTTCCAAGCTGTCGCTGTCCGTCTTTCCCATTCTGGATATAACTTTTCTCTTTGTACTGTATAGATTCCATCGTCCACACCAATGGCACGAGCTGATCTCCTTCATCTTGGTCAGCTTCCACCCTCCTATTTGCTGGTTGGGGACTTCAATGCCCACCACCCGCTTTGGGGATCTCCACATCCTTGTCCGCGTGGCTCACTATTGCTAGACGTCTTCCACCAAGCGGATATAGTTTGCCTCAACACTGGGGACCCTACATTTTTGTCTGTGTCCACGACAAATATCTCTCATTTGGACCTTTCGGTCGGTACTGTTCCGCCAGCTCAGCGCTTCGAATGATTCGCCCTTGATGATACACACTCGAGTGACCATTTTCCATGTGTCCTTAGACTGTAGCCTCAACAGCCATATATGCACCCGCGACGCTGGAAGTTTGTCGAAGCCGATTGGACACTTTTTTCGTCTCTAGCGACATTCGATGACCGTCACTTTCCTAGCGTCGACGATGAGGTCACTCATATTACAGACGTTGTTCTTACAGCTGCGGAACGTTCAATACCACGCACCTCCGCATTGCCCCGGCGCCCCCCCCCCCCCCCCCCCCCCAGTTCCTTGGTGGAACGCGGAATGCCGTGACGCAATACGTGAGCGGCGACGTGCTCTTCGCGTTTTCCGCGACCATCCAAATTTGAACAACTGTATCCGCTATAAGCAGTTCCGAGCGCGATGCCGTCGCGTCATCCGCGATAGCAAGAAGGCAAGCTGGGACTTCTTTACTAGCTCATTTAACACCTTCACTCCCTCCTCGGAAGTTTGGAGTCGGATTCGACGGTTCTCAGCCGCGCCTAGTTTCTCCCCGGTCTCTGGGCTCACTGTCGCGCATGATACAGTAGTGGACCCCGTCGCAATTTCTAACTCATTGGGTCAACACTTTGCTGAGATTTCGAGCTCTTCAAATTACCCGCCAGCGTTTCTCCCGAAGAAACGTGCAGCGAAAGTGCGACCTCTTGCTTTCTCCTCTCAAAATCGCGAAAGCTACAATACTGTTTTCTCCATGCGGGAACTCCAACATGCACTCTCTCTTCCTCGCTCCTCCGCCCCAGGACCGGATGGTATCCACATCTAAATGTTGCTGCATTTATCATACCATAGTCTGCGTTACCTCCTTCGCCTTTATAATGGAATTTGGACCGATAGTACTTTTCCCAGACGATGGCGGGAAGCTATCGTCGTTCCTGTTCCGAAACCTAGAAAGGACAAACATCTCCCCTCTAGCTATCGTCCCATTTCTCTCACGAGTAGTGTATGGAAGGTTTTGGAGCGTATGGTGAATTGTCGTTTAGCTTGGTGGCTGGAGTCCCACAGTCTTTTAACACCTGCCCAATGCGGTTTCCGAAAGTATCGTTCTGCAGTTGACCATCTTGTTGCTCTCCCCACTTCTATCATGAACAATTTTCTCCGGAAACGCCAAACAGTAACAATATTTTTTGATCTGGATAGAGCATACGATACCTGTTGGAGGACAGGCGTCCTCCGCACACTGTTCTCTTGGGGCTTTCGAGGTCGGCTGCCCATTTTTCTTCACGAATTTATGGCAGAGCGCACATTTAGAGTGCGGGTGAACACCACTCTCTCCCGTACTTTCTCCCAAGAAAACGGGGTACCCCAGGGCTCCGTGCTCAATGTTGTACTTTTTGCCATTGCCATAAATCCGATTATGGATTGTCTCCTTCCTGATGTCTCGGGCTCCCTCTTTGTGGAAGATTTTGCGATCTACTACAGCTCTCAACGGACCAGCCTTCTTGAACGACGTCTTCAAGCATGTTTCGATCGCCTCCACTCTTGGAGCATCGAAACCGGCTTCCGTTTTTCTCCCAGTAAGACCGTTTGTGTTAATTTTTGGCGGCGTAAGGAGTTTCTTCCACCCTCCTTACATCTAGGACCTGTCAACCTTCCGTTTTCGGACGTCGCTAAATTCTTGGGTCTTATGTTTGACAGAAAACTGTGCTGGTCCTCTCACGTTTCCTATCTTTCGGCTCGCTGTCTGCGGTCCCTCAACACCCTCCGTGTCCTGAATGGTACCTCCTGGGGAGCGGACCGAGTGGTCCTCCTCCGTCTCTATCGCGCCTTAGTGCGCTCGAAATTGGACTATGGAAGCATAGTTTACTCCTCTGCTCGGCTGTCTATTCTTCGGCGTCTCGACTTTATCCACCACCGTGGATTACGTTTAGTGGCTGGAGCTTTTTACACCAGCCCTGTGGAAAGCCTCTATGCTGAAACAGCTGAACCTCCGCTGTCCAGTCGGCAAGCTGTCCTTCTGAGTCGTTAAGCTAGGCATCTGTCTTCCATGCCTGCTAATCCGACCCATTACATTTTTTTACGCCTCATTGGATGTGGGGTATGCAGGCCGCCCTTCCTCCCTACTACCACCGGGAATCCGCTTCCGTCAACTGCTCCATTCTCTTTCCTTCCGCTTTCCTAAAACCTTCTTGACAACTTGGGGCACAGCACCGCCTTGGCTCCGTACCCGGATCTGCCTGCTCCGTGACCTTTGTCAATTCCCCAAGGATGGTGCCCCTTCACTTGTTTATCGTCGGGCATTTGCTGCTCTATGTGCACAAATGAATGAAGCCACATTTATTTACACTGATGGCTCGAAAACATCGTTAGGTGTAGGGAGTGCCTATATTGTTGGCGACACCCCAAATCGATTTCGGCTTCCCGACCAGTGTTCGGTTTATACTGCGGAGCTTCACGCTGTTCTCCAGGCTATCCACTACAGTATGTTATCTGTTCAGACTCTCTCAGCTCTCTCCTCAGTCTCCAAGCTCTGTACCCTGTCCACCCTCTGGTCCACCGGATTCAGGACTTCCTGCGCTTGCTCCATTTAGGGGGCGTCTCTGTTGCGTTCCTCTGGCTCCCAGGACACGTTGGTATCTGTGGCAATGAGGCGGCCGATATAGCGGCCAAGGCTGCAGTCTCCCTTCTTCGGTCGTCGGGAGGAGGTAATTTTAACTAGACTCCGGATAGGGCACTGTCTTTTTAGACATCGACATCTTTTAAGCGGCGATCCTCCCCCACTCTGTCCCCACTGCTCTCAGCTGTGGACGGTAAAACACCTTTTAATTGAGTGCCCCTATTTTACTGCGTTACGCGCCCGTTTACAGATGTCACCTGATATATCGTCCATTTTAGCAGATGACACGCGCTCAGCCGATCGCGTTCTCGAGTTCAGTAGTGCCAGTGGGATGACGTGTGTCATTTGAAGCTCTTTTTGGGGACAACCAACCCCTTTCTGTAGTGGATTTTTAAGATTTCCTTCTGCCTTTAGTTTCTCCAATTTTGAGTTTCGTTCCCATTTCTGCTGCCTTCCAATTTCGTTTTTTACTGTTTCCTAAGTCACAGACCGGGCGCTAATGCCCATAGCAGTTTTGCGCTCTAAAACCAAAAAAAAAAGTGTCCATTTTGTTCAACTACTATTCCTGGTCCTTTGTTGTCTCCGACAGAATTAGTGTCGTCTGCAAACATCAAAGCTTTTATTTCTTCTCGATGGATCTTAATTCCTACTCCAAAATTTTCTGTTGTTTGCTTCACTGCTTGCTCAATATACAGATTGAATAACATCGGGGATAGGATACAGCCCTGAAATTTCCTAGCAGATTAAAACTGTGCCCGACCGTGACTCGAACTCGGGACCTTTACCTTTCGTGGGCAAGTGTTCTACCAACTGAGATACCCAAGCACGACTCACGCCCCGTCCTCACAGATTTACTTCCGGATACAGCCCTGCCTTACTCCCTTCCGAACTACTGCTTCCCTTTCATGACCCTCGATTCTTATAACTGCCGTCTGGTTTCTGTAGAAATTGTAAATAGCTTTTCTCGCCCTGTATTTGAACTCTCAAATCTTCAGAATTTGAAAGAGGTTACTTCAGTCTACATTGTGAAATGCTTTCTCTAAGACTTCAAATTCTACAAACGTATGTTTGCCTTTCCTTAATCTATCAGAAATAGAAGAAACGTAGTACCCTATCATTAAAACATCAGTGAGTAACTGTTGGGATCCGCCAACTCATACGAATACGGTGGTGTAAGGATATTGTGATGGACAAAAGGAGAGGTGGGACATCCAGCTATTTTGGAGCATCAGTTGTCGCAGTTACCGATATTTTTATACCAGTTACTGGTAACTGTCAGTTATTTTTACTTCTGAATTCCACAGACTGAGGTACAATTATCAGCACTGGTGAAGAGCGAGTCGCTAGAATCTCTTCAGTTTCCTGTTGCCAGTATCTGCACAAAATAGAAATCTTGTCAACACCTGACTGGTTACTAGGGCAGCTTTTATTGAGACAGTAGTTCGTTATACATAATGCATGATCTGCAAAACTCTGAGGTTGCTATTGTCTGCAAGTCACATACGAAAATGCTGCAGCTTAAGACTAACAGTGTCCGCAACCAGTACGTACACCACCAGCTGGGACGCTAATTACTGGATGACTGAACCGCCGCTGGCCGGAGCCTCGCCACACATTGCCCTCGGATTGATTCGCTTGAAGCCGACGGGGAACGATGCGACCGGCGCTTCTTGACTTTAGCATCTTATTTGGCGGTTCGACGCCGCGGGGGCGGAAGGCGGCACTGGTTCCCGTCCGCCACCCACCCCCGTCACCCCTCACCAACTCCCACCTCGGTCGCAGCATGAATAATGAGGGCCCCGCAGCCGACATCCGCTTACCCACACCCCGCAGAGCAGCGGAACGGAATTTTTTGCCGGCTCCTTCGCCGAGAGATCACTTCATTAGTTCTCTCCTTTTTATTCAGCACTAACCACCCACGATGGCGCCTTGTTATACGAGGGAAGAAGTGGGAGGAAAACGTCGACCGTCAACATCGCCAGGTGAGCCCGGCACAGGCGAAGAGGAGATTACCATACTGCTTCAGTGCATTTCTGCGGCACAGAAATTCAGGGGTAGTGTCGCTGTCGCTGTGTATGATAATACAGAATTTTTGCCGTTATGAGCGTTTTCATCCGGACTTACAAAGAGAAACCTTGCACCTTTCTCAGCGTGCTGTCTCTTTTCGATTCCATCTTGTAGTAGTTAGTGTTGGTAATGAACTCTAAAATGGACCGAGTTTTTTTGTTTGGGACTCCTAATATGGCCTCTATTTTTCACAAGCGAATGAAGGGCTGTTTCGTTCAGAAAAGGTCGTGCCTGGATTCTTTCCTTGCTGAATTCTCCTACGGACACTCAGTCAGGTGTCTGAATATCGATGCTGCTGAAACTAGAGAAGGTAGTTATTTTGGACTCTAGGTTCTGAAGCGAAATCAACGTTCTACCTCATCCCAGAGGTGTTGTTGCCCACAACATTCAGAAATGTTATTGCCCATAAACTATTTTCCCACAGATGTTGCTTGATAACAGGTTGAATTGTCATGCTGATGCAACAAATACAAGAAAATGGTTCAAATGGCTCACAGTACTATGGGACTTAACATCTGAGGTCATCAGTCAGCTAGTACTTAGAACTACTTAAACCTAACTAACCTAAGGACATCACACACATCCATGTCCGAGGTAGGATTCGAATCTGCGACCGTAGCAATCGCGCGGTTCCGGACTGAAGCGCCCAGAACCGCTCGACCAACCAGGCCGGCAACAAATCATAGTCTACGAATTGTACCTTTAATTTTCGTAGTAAAGAATGTAAAATGTGTTGATATCCCTCGGCAACCATCGTCTTCTTAAGCAAAAAAGGGCGACAACACACTAAGCGCGAAAAATACGCCGTCTTCACTTCCTCCGTACATCAGTGTTTGCATAACTCAGGAGGGCAGCTAATGTTATCCAGCTATTTGTCAGACCAAAATTCTTCAGTCGGGTCTTAACCATTGCTTAGCACTGACTACAGAAATGCGTAGCTTATGAGGAGCTGCTCGAGCTTTGTACTCAGTCTTTTAAACTACCTACTCTGTCATTGTGCTAATTGAACTGCTGATAGTGCTTTGGAGCTCACGAATGATTCCCACTGCTGGTTCCAAGCTATTTTTTACACCTACGCTCCGTAAAGCTCAACAGTTTCTGTCCAATATGGCTGGTCTTGTCTGGTCCCGATTTGGCTATGGTGCCTCCTTCGCGACCCCACTTCAGTCACATTACCAGCAGTCGACTTGGACAACTTTAGAAGGGTTGAAGTGGCAATGATTGGTTAATTACTCAGGTGACATGCAATGCCTAGTTCACTTTAAGTCACAGAGCTCTCCTGAGCAGGCCACGCTGCTGTTACTGTTTTTCTATTGACTAGAAAAATACTCTCCAGCTCCTTTTATAATTTCGGATCAGATTCTATCGTGATCATTTCTCCATACATATGCGGGAGGGAATAAGACGTCACGAGACTGTTCCAGAAAAGCACTGTCTCGGAATTTCAATAACAATCCGTGATGAACAACGCCTCTCTCGTAGCACCTGCCACTGGAATTCGTTGATCAACTCCTTAACAGTCTCGCCCCAAATAAACCGATTCGGACGCAAAGTGTCGCTCTTTGTTGGATCTGTTCTATCTCTTTTATTAATTTTCATTCGAAATGGTAACAGACTGATGAGCAATACGCAACAATCGATCGAACGAGTGTAAGCCACTTCCATCGCTAGTGAATTACATTTTCCGAATATTCTGTCAATTAGTTTGTCTGGCATCTACTTCACCTACCAGTTTTACGTAACTCTCCCACTTCAGGTCGCTCCGGATTGTTGCTACTAGACATTTTTCACTAATTACTGTTCCCAGTGATTTGTGACCAGAATTGTAATTGTATAGTTTGTACGCACACATGACATTCATTCTTGTTCCGGACCAACTGCCAGTCCGTGCACAAATCGTCAATCCCCGACAGGTCTTCCTGCATTATGCTAGTCTTCTGGGATTGCAACGTTCACATCGACAACAGAATTGCAAGTATCTAGTCTCACGGAGCCCCCAACGTTTCCATTAGGTCATTAACATAAAATAGTAAGAGTAGCGGCCGCGCGGCACGCCCTTGGGGTACTGCCATTATATTTGTTGGTTTTGATCTTTCATGAACGACATATTTTCTGTGTGCAATGAAGCCCAGAATTCAGTCACAAATCTGCTACGTTAGCTCGTGTTTTATTCACCACGCAACATTATCGGCGTACCTCTTTCCTTTCCCATTCAAATGCCGAGCGAGGGAAAATATCTCAGGATTCTAAAGTGATTTACTCCTTTTCAAAGCTCTACGTTTTCAGAAATATTACATTTACAGATATCATTGATGCATGAATAGAACCATAAACTCACAAAGTTCGCATTTATCACTCTAAAAAGGTTCTATGAGTTCACCTCTGGTCAAGCGACACACTTCCAAGCAGTAGCCAAGATCGTTCCATACCTCATGTAGCAATATCCTGTCAAAAGTCATCACATCGACGCATTCTCTAAGCTGTTGCAGTTGTCTTGGCGGCGGGGGTACGTATAAATGGTCCTTAATGTACCCGTAAGGGTAAAACTCAAAAGGTGGTTGCTTGGGTGACTGGGGGTCAAGGAAACAGAGCCACATCATCCTCACCGTCACGCAAAATCCAGAGAGGCGGAAGTTCGTCATTTAACTAGCGACGAATATCGATCCTCCCATGAGGGGATGGTCCCATCTTGTTAGAACACGAAATTCTCGGCGTCTTCAGTTAGTTTTGGAAACAGCTTCAACAAGCGTAGGTAAAACATACCGGTGACACCTTTCTCAAAGAATAAAACGGTCACATACAGCTTCGTCTGTGACATGGCACAGAAAACATTAACCTTCGACCAATCTCGTTAGTGCGCCACAATTTCATGAGGATGTTCAGTATTAGACACTCTCAGATTATGACAATTAACTTTTCCAGATAAATGGAGGATTGTTTCGTCACTGCATATCAGCTTGGAGACGAAATGTTCATTCTCAAGTGCTTCCTGCATTTTGAAGCAATACTCAAGGTGCGGGCAGTAATATTAGGTTTTAACTGTTGCCCGAGCTGCAGACGATGTCGTTTGAAATTCGACCAACGTCGCAAAATTTTCCACCTATTTTCCTGCGGTATTCCTAGTTTTTGGATTGCGTGGAGGATTATTTTCTTCGACCGCGTACGACACTTTTCCTCGCCCTCTAGCTGGTTGCATCTGATAGTCTTCGTTGATCGGTACTTTCCTGTTTACAGACACAACCGGTGTCCCTAAATTGTTGATACAAACGCACCGTGCTGTGTTTACATGGCGGTTTTTCCGTAATTGATTCTGAATGTCCGCTGCACTGTTGTAACACACAAACAGCTCGCGTAGTCGAACACACAAAACCTCTTTTCTTGAATTGACGCCATCTTTTCAAGGCAATACAGCTGATGGGCACAGTGAAACTCTGAGAGTACGGCTCTACTCCTGCTTTAATCATATTTGTACAGTAAATACTTCGTAAAACATGATTTTCGGAACCAATGAATCACTTACAGTAGCGTTGCATTATTCTGACGATATCTGCGAAAGTATCACCCACCAGGATAGCCGAGAGCGCTAACGCACTGCTTCCTGGACTCGGGTGGGCGGGCCAGCCCCGGATCGAATCCGCCCGGCGGATTAACGAAGAGGGCCGGTGTGCCAGCAAGCCTGGATGTGGTTTTTAGCCGGTTTTCCACATCCCCCTAGGTGAATACCCGGCTGGTCCACACGTACCTTCTCAGTTACGCGATTCGCAGACATTTGAAAAACGTTCGCACTGTTTACCGATTTACACTAGACGCCGACAGTTGGGGTACACTGATTCCATCCCAGGGGGTTTGGGGGGTGGTGGCAGGAAGGGCATCAAGCCACCCTTAAAACTAACATTGACAAATCTGTTGTAACCATGCCGACCCTGCGATCACTACGGGACTTAAGCGTAAGCGAAAGAAGAAGAAGAAGAAGAAGAAGAAGAAGAAGAATCTGCGAAAGTTATCGTGGGACCTTCGTAACGTAATTTCCAAAGATTCCTACTCTTCCCTGAGCAATTTCCTTACACTTTAATATAGGGTACACAGGCCTGTCAGGATCACAACTGTGCATTTATCAATGCGTTCGCATTCTACTACAATTCTTAATTAATAGGAACTCAAAATTCTCTACAACTGGTTGCCCTAGTCATTTTTATGCGTTTTATAGATTCCCTGCACGTTTCCAAAGCTCTTCCACAAATACATGTACCACATAAACACTTGCCCAATCACTGATTATACGTTTTCGTCCCATTTTAAATTGCATTTCGCTAATATAGCTCATAAATGTTCATACGATATGATGAGCTGCAGTTATCCGTAATTAATCTCGTATTCTGGTTATGTCGGGTTCTTCCTCTTCGTTGGGCGCATTATCTTCCACTTACCAGTATTTACAGAACACTACAAATTTCAACGAAAGAAGAATTTGGTCAATTCTTTCTGCATTCTTCTATGATGGCCATACGACTAAATTTTCTCCTAATCAACAGCTTCGTTAGTAAACAGTTTTATGCGCTACAGACCTCATTTTCTAAATTGTTCATGTCTTTGCTATTACGCTTCGTTAGAGGAAATCAGATGTTTCTTCAGGCATTATCATTTTGTGCTCCACAATTGAATGGAGTGAATGTTAATGAAAAGACACAACAGCCGTATCTCAGATATAGTGATTTTCATTATTTTCTTAAAAATTTTCCAGTAAATATACTCACATGTCCAAATTTGCGTTGGTGGTGAAACACAGAATTTTTATGAAAAGTAGTACCTTTGCCTGTGCCCCGAACATTTTCATCACCAACAAAGCTACAATTAGACAACACATCTCCATAGATTCATCAAAATTTCAAGTGAAAAAAACTTATTCCTAGTTAGAATCTGAAATTATGAACAAAGCCTTGTGGTCGATTTGTGACATGGTATTTTCCACGATCACTTTCAGTCAGTGTACATTATTCGGACGACTAAGTCGACGGGCCTACTTGACCACCTCGAGCTACGCCATGTCTGGCTGTTACAAAATACCGTATCCCACCACTTATACGTGACATGTTGTTCACGAAATGTTCTGTACGTAAGCGATGACTGGCACCATGAACGCCACACACATAAGCCAAAACATTATGACCACTAGTTTCATAAAAGCGATGTAAATCACAAATTATTTTTTATTTTGGTAACCAATTGGTGGATACGTCACGTTGAGACACCCAAGGGAACTCGCAGCTCTTTGGCAAGTTCGTGCTTGGCTACCAAGGGGCCCCAGCATTTGCTGCATCTACTCCATTCCGTGCTGTATGTCTACAATCCTGCTATTCTTTTTCCACTCCCTTGGAGAACATGTCTGGGATGTTCTTAAGAATGTTCCACACAGTCTGTAGTTCACATTCGATGAGTCTCAACACTGATTTTTAGATCCTTTATTCTTCCTTCGTTCACCTTCTCCTATCCTCCCTCTGCTTCGGCCTTTGAGGCTCCTCTGTTTTCTTCTTTCTACTGTGCGCTCCTGGAGGCTGGCCCACAGGTCTAGCGCGTAACAGGTGACTGGGTAACTCGTAATTCGCAGACTCGGCCTCCCTGCGGATCCGGTGTTAGAATAGACCCGAGATATTCCTCCCTGACGTAAGAGGCTACTAAAAGGAGTCTCACACGTTTAGGCTTTTGTGATGGTCCACTGTGGGGTTTGACCTCCATTTTTCAAAATTTTCCCGAAGAGAGCCAATTGGTATATGGCGCCTTACTTGGTGCACAGTGTCCATCATGCACTGAGACCTCTCTCATCCTTCGTCGACGTGGATCTACACTTCCGCTCATTCTCTAGCTGCTAGGCGAGGTCAAATGCCTCTGAGGACTTAGAACTACTGCAACCTAACTAACCTAAGGACATCGCACACATCCATGCCCGAGGCAGGATTTGAACCTGCCACCGTAGCAGCAGCGCGGTTCCAGACTGAAGCACCTAGAACTGCTCCACCACAACGGCCGGCTGGGTGCGTTTACCTCCATCGTCTGTGCAGTATCGCTTTCCGCGCTATGGACGATAATGTACTTAGCACGTTTGCGCCTGATATCCAGCATGGTAGCCAGTCCATTGTGGTGGGGCCTCCATGTATCCTGTTGGTGGTAGCCCCCTGATCACACAGGTATCGCTCTACTCATGCCTGCCCTGTTAACTCCCTATGTATGCTAAGGAGTAGATGCCCGTCTTCCTGGGGCATCAAGACTCCTGGCAATGGCCGTCCTGCCAGTTGGCCTTCGCTGTGGCTGGGTGGCGCCCGTGGGGAGGGGCCCCTGGTTGGAGTGGGTGGCATCAGGGCAGATGACCCGCCATGAAGTGTAGTACATCATCTCTTGCTGGTGGTCAAACAGCAGCAGTCTCTAAGCGATCATGGTCTAGCTTCAATGCTAAGAAGTAAGACTCAAAATCGTAATCGTCGCCAACCCCCCCTCCCCCCCCCCCCGGCCCCCGCCTCACGGCCACATCATGGATGGAATGCCAGGCTAAGGATAGCAACGAAGCTTATTCACCTCGGTACCTAATATGCATATATGTATGAGAGCTGATGGGGAATACTTCTTGTCAATGAAACCTCAGTTTTGTGTGGAGCATTTAGAGGACAAGTTTGACGAGGTGGAGGACTTGTCCAAAATGCGGTCAGGGTCGGTTTTGATCTAAACAGCATCCTCCACCCAGTCACAGGCACTAGTCGCCTGGGACAAGGTGGGGTATGTATCTGTTTCCATCAAGCCACATAAAAGCTTAAATATGGTCCAGAGCATCGTATTTCACAGGAACTTTCTTTTGCAGTATGACGATGAGCTGCGGACCATTTTAGAGCGGCGAGGTGTTCATCTCGTCCAGCGCGTCCACTGGGGTCTGAGGCATAACCAGGTAGCCACTGGTGCTTTCATATTGCCCTTCGAGGGTGAGACATTAAGGAGATGGTCAAGGTGATAGTCTATCGCAGTAACATAAAGCCATGTGGTGCTTTAAGTGCTGGAAGTCCGGCCTTATATCCTTGCGCTGTACTTCCAGCGTTATCTGTCGGGACTGAGAAAGTCCTTCACATCCAAATACTCCCTACGGCCTGCCTCACATCTGTGTTAACTGCAGAGAGCACCATTCGCTTTGCTAGCCAGACTGCAGGATTCTCAAGAAAGAATAATAATAATAATAATAATAATAATAATAATAATAATAATAACCCCCGTGGAGGCCCGGGAAAAGAATAGGCCTCCGGTATGTTCTGCCAGTCGTAAAAGGCGACGAAAAGAACAAACCACTAATAGGGCTAGCCCCCCTTTTAGTGTGATTACTTGGTTCAGGACAGAACTAAAGAAGCCTCGGACAAGCGCCGTCATGGTCGGGGACGACGCTTGAACCCTATGCCCGCCCACAATGGTAACGACACTGCTAGCCAACTGGAAAATGATTCAAATCCAAATAGAGGTGTTTTGCAGGATATGCTTCCTGCAACCACCCTAGAAGGAAAACAAAGACAGAGGATGAGATGGTCAGATGAAGTTAATCGACACCTCATGTTCTGTTATTACCAAGCAACAAACCTAGGAACCAACACAACTGGATACAGATCACAAGTACACACAACATTTATTACCAGATACCCAGAATTAAAATTTTTAACAGAACAACGACTAGCTGATCAGATCCGTGTAATAATCAAAAATAACAGGATACCCCAGTCAGAATTAGAAAACATCAAACAACAAGTACAACAAATACTAGAACAAAATAATGTGCAATCAGAAGAAGAAGAAGAAGAAAATACAGTAATGGACTCAAACATCCCAGAGCAAACAAACAAAGAACAACACACATCAATTAAACAATCAGAGGAAAACGACATCTTAAGACAGCCACCAGAACAAGCACAAATAGAACACGAAGTGACACACATGTTAGATATAGAAGAGAAATTTCAGCTGACATATATAGAATACAAAGACACAAATACAGACATTAGACCATTCTTGCATAGACCACCAAATAACCCACAAGTCGAAACAACAATAAAAACTATCAACACAATCATACACAACAAAATAAATGAAAATACAACAATGGAAGAGTTACAACTACTGGTTTATGTAGGAGCACTCACTACACTAAATATACACACTAGGCAGAGATCAGAACCAACCAACACACAGAAGAAACCCACAAAACCAGCATGGCAACACAGGCTACAGATCAGAATAGAAAAACTGAGAAAAGACATCGGACAGCTAACACAATTTATAAGAAATGAAATATCAGACAAAAAACGAAAAAGGTTAGGTAAAATCTCACAACAAGAAGCAATGGAGCAATTAGATGAAAAGAAGCAGAAGTTACAAGCATTGGCCAAACGACTTAGAAGATACAAAAAAAGTGAAAATAGAAGGAAACAAAACCAAACATTCAACACAAACCAAAAGAAATTTTACCAGACAATAGATAACACACACATTAAAATAGACAATCCACCAAACATAACAGACATGGAACACTTCTGGAGCAACATATGGTCAAACCCGGTACAACATAACAGGCATGCACGGTGGATACAAGCAGAAACAGACACATACAAGATGATACCACAAATGCGAAGTGATAATTTTGCAACATGAAGTCACCCGAGCAATTAATTCTACGCACAATTGGAAAGCCCCCTGGAAATGATAAAATAGCAAATTTCTGGCTAAAGAAGTTCACCTCAACACATTCACATCTAACTAAATTATTTAACAGTTACATTGCAGACCCATACACATTCCCTGATACACCTACACATGGAATAACCTATCTGAAACCTAAAGATCAAGCAGACACAGCAAACCCAGCTAAATATCGCCCCATAGCATGCCTACCAACAATCTACAAAATATTAACTTCAGTCATTACACAGAAATTAATGACACATACAACACAGAACAAAATTATAAATGAAGAACAAAAAGGCTGTTGCAAAGGAGCACGAGGATGTAAAGAGCAACTGATAATAGATGCAGAGGTGACATATCAAGCTAAAACTAAACAAAGGTCACTACACTACGCATACATTGATTACCAAAAAGCTTTTGATAGTGTACCCCACTCATGGTTACTACAGATATTGGAAATATACAAAGTAGATCCTAAATTGATGCAGTTCCTAAACATAGTTATGAAAAACTGGAAAACCACACTTAATATCCAAACAAACTCTAATAATATCACATCACAGCCAATACAGATTAAGCGTGGAATATACCAAGGAGACTCATTAAGTCCTTTCTGGTTCTGCCTTGCTCTGAACCCACTATCCAACATGCTAAACAATACAAATTATGGATACAATATTACTGGAACATACCCACACAAAATCACACATTTGCTATACATGGATGATCTAAAACTACTGGCAGCAACCAATCAACAACTCAACCAATTACTAAAGATAACAGAAGGATTCAGCAATGATATAAATATGGCTTTTGGAACAGACAAATGTAAGAAAAATAGCATAGTCAAGGGAAAACACACTAAACAATAAGATTACATATTGGATAACAGCGACTGCATAGAAGCGATGGAAAAAACGGATGCCTATAAATATCTAGGATACAGGCAAAAAATAGGAATAGATAATACAAATATTAAAGAAGAACTAAAAGAAAAATATAGACAGACTAACAAAAATACTGAAAACAGAACTGACAGCAAGAAACAAGACAAAAGCTATAAATACTTATGCCATACCAATATTGACCTACTCATTTGGAGTAGTGAAATGGAGTAACACAGACCTTCTAGGTCTGTGTTACTCCATTTCACTCAATACACTTACACGATCACAATGCCACAAATATAGAATACATCACATACATTCAGCAACAGAAAGATTCACATTAAGCAGAAAGGAAGGAGGAAGGGGATTTATCGACATAAAAAACCTACATTATGGGCAGGTAGACAATTTAAGAAAATTCTTTCTAGAACGAGCAGAAACTAGCAAAATACACAAGGCAATCACTCATATAAATACATCGGCTACACCACTGCAATTTCATAACCACTTCTACAACCCTTTAGATCACATAACATCAACAGATACGAAGAAAGTAAATTGGAAAAAGAAAACACTTCATAGCAAGCACCCGTATCATCTAACACAGCCACACATCGATCAAGACGCATCCAACACATGGCTAAGAAAAGGCAATATATACAGTGAGACAGAAGGATTCATGATTGCAATACAGGATCAAACAATAAACACCAGGTATTTCAGCAAGCATATTATTAAAGATCCCAATACCACAACAGATAAATGCAGACTTTGTAAACAACAAATAGAAACAGTAGATCACATCACAAGCGGATGTACAATACTAGCAAATACAGAATACCCCAGAAGACATGACAATGTCGCGAAAATAATACATCAACAGCTTGCCTTACAACATAAACTTATAAAACAACACGTTCCTACATACATGTATGCACCACAAAATGTACTGGAGAAAGATGAATACAAATTATACTGGAACAGAACCATTATAACAGATAAAACAACGCCACATAACAAACCTGACATCATACTCACCAATAAAAAGAAGAAATTAACACAACTAATCGAAATATCCATACCCAATACAACAAATATACAAAAGAAAACAGGAGAAAAAATTGAAAAATACATCCAACTGGCTGAGGAAGTCAAAGACATGTGGCATCAGGATAAAGTTGACATCATACCAATTATACTATCAACTACAGGAGTCATACCACACAATATCCACCAATACATCAATGCAATACAGCTACATCCAAACATATATATACAATTACAGAAATCCGTAATTATTGATACATGTTCAATTACCCGAAAGTTCCTAAATGCAATATAACATATACCGTACAGCAAAAAGGAAGTGACGCTTGATAAAGGTCCGCGTCACTCCATTCCTCACCAGACTTAACGTCTGAGAAAGTAAAGATAGTAATAATAATAATAATAATAATAATAATAATAATGGAGTACAAGACCCTGGACTGACTGACCTACACTAAGCCTAAGAGAAGATATGAGAGGCTACATCCTCCGCATATGAAGTCAACCTACGCCGCCGCTACGACAACGGTTTTACCATCTTCCGTTTCGCCGCATACATTTGGCTCTCAGAGCCCTCAGACTCCACCCATCTGTCCCCATTTCTCAGCTGGAGAAATGTCTTTTTCGGCTCCTCTCCCCAAGAAAGGATCCCTTCCAGCCGGACAAACCCAAGGAGCAGTGAGAGAAACCCGAAAAGAAAAAGAACCCCAAGAACCGAGGCACTGCGGTGGCACCTACACCACCACTACCTACAAGCTCTGTGTCCAAGGATGAGGTAGAGATTATGGCGTCTGCTGAGGACCTAGATCTCGCTGGGCCGTCAGACAGAATGTATGTCGATCTCACAGGTACTTACCTCGCGACAGTAGTTGACCGTTAGGCATAGACTACCTCAGAGTTTTTCACGTCTTTCCAGTCTCAGAATGAAGTAATCCTCCAGTAAAATTACGGCGCTTTTTATACACCACTTGGCTGAGCTACGGCAACTGTTAAACTTTACACCTGCTTTCTGCATTGTCCTCCAGGAAACCTGGTTCCCAGAAATGTGGACACCTGCCCTCCATGGCTAATAGCGATATTACAAGAACTGTAGTGACTATAGTAGTGTCTCAGGTGGAGTTTGCGTCTATATCCGGAACTTAGTATGTAGTGGTCCTGTGCCGCCTTCAAACCACTCTTCAAATTGTGACTGTCAGGATAAACACGACGCAGCATATAACTGTCTGCATTGTATATCTTCCTCTAGATGGTGCAGTATCCCTGAATGTACTGGCTGAACTGATTGATCAACTCCTTAAACCTTACCTTTGGGAGATTTTAACACGCATAACCCTCTTGTAGGGGGCGCCATGCTTACTGGCCGAGGTAGAGAGGTCGAAAATAATTTACTATCACAATTCGACCTCTACCTCTTAAATACAAGTGCTCCCAGACATTTCAGTGTGGCACATGGCAGATATTCGGCCATAGATCTCTCGATTTGCAGTCCTGGCCTTCTCCCATCTGTCCACTGGAGAGCACATGACGACCAGTGTGGTAGTGACCACTTCCCCATCTACCTGCCACTCCCCCAGCCTCATGTCTATAGACGCCTACCCAGATGGGCAGACTGGGAAGCCTTCACCTCTGTTGTCACCGTTGAATCTCCCCCACATGGTGCCATCGTTCTCGTGATTGAGCAGGTTACTACAACAATAATTTCTGCGGCGGAAAACGTGGTTCTTCGTTCTTTAGGGTGCCCCCGGCGAAAGAAAGTCCCTTGGTGGTAGCAGCTAGAAGTCGCTGAGGCAGATAAAGAGCGTCGGTGATCTCTGCAGCGATATAAGTGGCACCTTTCTACGGAGTATATAATAGCCTTTAAGAGGCTCCATGTCCGTTGGGAGGGATACGTGTCGACTACTGGGTGCCTTACGTCACCTTCCCAGGTCTGGACGAAGATTAGACATCAGACGCCAACAGGTGTTCCCGGTGTTAACATAAATGGCGTGTTATCTACCGAGGCTAACGCGATTGCCGAGCACATTGCTGAGCACTATGTTTGAGCCTCTGGGTGTGTGTGTGTATTTTTAGTGCCTATTAACGTTCTAGCAGCAGCTCTAGGGTCATCGGTCTCACCTTCTCCATACACAGATGACTTCTTCATTTCGTACGACTCCACCAGTACTGGTTTTGCTGAGCTGCACCCATAGGGAGCCATCCACAAGGTGTAGTTGTGGGCTGTAGCCCATGGCTTCCAGTTTTCAGCCGCGAAGTCGTGTCGTCGTCGTCGTACCATTCGCCCAGAACCAGAACTTTAATGACGATCCACTCACTGTAGCGGACATTATCGATTCTTAGGACTAGTTTTCGACTCCCAGTTGACTTCACTATCTCACCTTCGTCAGCTTAAGCGAAAGTGCTGACAGCACCTCAATGCCCTCCGCTGCCTGAGCAACACCAACTGGGGTGCAGATCGCATTACACCGCTGCAGCTCTACAGAAACCTTGTTCAATCCCGCCTTGACTATGATAGTCTAGTTTACAGTATGGTGGCGCCATCAGCGTTGTGTTTAATCTACCCAGTGCACCTCTGTGACGTTCGCCTAGCGACGGGAGCTTTTAGAAAGAGTCCAGTGACTTGTGTCCTGGTGGAGGCCGGAGTATCTCCATTGAAGGTTAGGCCTGCACAACTGCACACCAGTTACGTTGCACAGGTTCGTAGTTCTCCTACGCATCCGAATTATCGTCTCCTTTTCCCCTACCACGGCGGTTTGACTCCTGCATCAGTGGCCCAGGTCAGGGCTTGTGATTGTGGTTTGCGTTCGGTCCCTTCTTTCTGAACTGGATTCCTTCCCGTTGCCACTTATCCTCAAGATCCATTCACGTACACCTCCATGGTTACACCTAGGTCACAGATTCTTCTGCAACTGTCACATGGACCTAAGGACTAAGTTATCCCTGCGGCTCTCTGCTATCGCTTCCTCTACATTCTCGACATGTACCGGGGCCCTGAAGTAATTTATTCCAACGGCTCGATGACTGATGGACCATGTAGGCTTCGCATATGTTCATGGAGGACGTACTGAGCAGCACTTCCTGCCAGATGGCTGCACTGTTCTCGCTGCAGATCTGGCGGTCATATCTCGGGCTCTTGAGCACATCCGCTCACGCCCTGGCGAGTCACTTCTCCTGTGTACTGACTCCTTGAGCAGCCTACAAGCTATCGTCCAGCGATACCCTCGCCATCCTTTGGTAGCGCCCATTCAGGAGTCCGGTCTCTTCCTACAGTAGTGTTTGTGTGGAACCCAGGTCACATCGGAATCAGAGGCAACGAGCTTGCCGACAGGCTGGCCCAACAGGCTACGCGGAAACCTCTTCTGGAGAAGGGCATTTACGAAACTGAGCAGCGTTCCGTCTTTTGCCTCTGGGTTTTTCGGCTTTGGGAGACGGAGTGGCATAACAGTAACCACAATGAACTGCGTCCCGTCAAGGAGACTGCGAATGTGTGGAAGTCTTCCCTGTGGGCTTCTCGCAGGGAATTAGTTCTCCTTTGTCGGCTCCGCATTGTCCATTTGTTGCTCACACATGGTTACCTCTTCCGTTGCGAGGACCCAACAGTGTCGCTGTGGCTCCCAGATGACAGTTGTCCACCTCTTGCTGGACTGCCCACTTCGAGCCGCTCTGCGGCGGACTTTTAACTTTCCCAGCAGCCTACCGTCGGTGTTGGGCGACAAGGCCTCAACAGCAGCTATAGTTTTACGTTTTATACGTGAGAGTTGGCCGGCCGCTGTGACCGAGTGGCTCTAGGCGCTTCAGTCCGGAACCGCGCGACTGCTACAGTCGCAGGTTCGAATCCTGCCTCGGGTATGGATATGTGTGATGTCCGTAGGTTAGTTAGGTTGAAGTAGTGCTAAGTTCTAGGGGATTGATGACCTTAGATATTAAGTCCTATAGCGCTCAGAGCCATTTGAACTTTAGGATGGATTTTATCATATGATCCGAATTTTTAGCGCATGTCGTGTGTCCCTCTGTGTCCTTCACCCTAGGGCTTTTAGGGTGGAGGTTACAATGTGTTGCAGAGTGGCTGGCTTCTGACGACCAGCCAGCCACGGTCACCTATTTTCTTGTTTTTAGTCTCTTCTGCCTGTTTCTTGCGTCAATCTGGGCTTTTCTTGTTCCGTTTTGTCCATTGTAGTGTTTTTTGTCCTCCTTCTGGTTCTTTCTCCTGTTATTGTGCCATATGTCTTTTAAGTTACCTTCTTTCTCTTGGGGAATTGTTCTACTGGGAACAAGGGACCGACGACCTCGCAATTTGGTACCTTTTCCCCATTTTAAACCCACCAACCAACCAACCAACCAACCAACCAACCAACCTACCTTCATTCGCCACCTAATAACACTACACCAGCCTCGCTCTATCGCCTTCAGTTTCATGAAGTTCCCCTTGAACTTTGCGATAGTGCCTTAGTGTACACTGATGGCTCTGACTGAATGTGGTGTCGGGTGTGCCTTCGTCATTCGCGCCGACGTTTTTCGGTACTGACGTCCATCACACTAGTCAGTATTTACATCAGAGCTCTTCGCCCTGTATGCCAGAGAGTACATCCGGCGGCATTGGCTTTCCAGTTGTCATCTGCTCAGTCTCTCTCAGCGCCCTTCAAAGCCTCTGTGCGCTCCACACCGTCCATCCCTTAGTGTAACGGGTCCAGGAAAACTGTCACGTGCTCACTCCTGCTGGAGCCACGGTGATGTTTATGTGGGTTCCTGGTCACGTCGGTCTGGCAGGAAACGAGGCTGCTGAATCTGCTGCAAAGGCTGCAATCCGCGTACCTAAGCCCACTAGTTCTATTATTCCCTCTGATGATCTCTGTGTTGCCGTCTGTCAGCAGGTAGTGTCACTTTGGCATCGCCACTGGTCCTCCATGCGTAGGAACAAGCGCCGGCTTATTAAGGCTCTCCCAGCTTGGACGACCTCGTCTCGGCCCCCCTGCCGCGATGACGCCATTTTAACTAGGTTTCGTATTGGCCTTTTTAACCGTCGCCATTTATGTGCTGCTCTCCCACCACTTTGTGCACGTTGCGCCCAGCTTTTAACAGTCAGCCATCACTCTGACGAAAAGCCGTTTTATTAGCCGTTTACGTTCCCGTTTGAGTTTGTTGTCTGAGTTATCGGACGTTTTAGCGAACGACGCACTGGCTGTCAACCGCGTTTTGCTTTTTATCAGAGCAATATGGCAAAGGCCATGTAATTTTTAGTTCTGAACTTGTTTCTCTATTGTGTATTTCATTGATCATTCTCCACGTCCCTGTTTTTCCCTTCGTCGACTGGATTTGACGCATAGTTATTTATAACTCCTCTCTTAGTGTTCGCGTTTCACAGTTTTGACACGGGTACGTATGACCCTAGTTGTTCTTGCGCCCTAAAACAAAACAAACAAAATATCACTTTAAGACCAGAGGCTTTTATATGTACACAAGGGTGTCAGATATTATGACCACTACCCACCGAGTGACTGAATGCTGCCTTATAGCGTTGTGGTCACGTGACACTGGGACGTTGTGGTCGCATCTTACTGTACGGAACGTCTATAACGGGAACAGCACCGAACAAGAAGTCTTTATACGGGCAACAAATCGTGAAATACTGACACTATCGACTTTCACAAAGAGCAGACGCTTTATGTCCTGGTGCACATCACGGACATGGCGAAGCTGATCGGCTGCTCCCGTACTACTTCGGTAATCATCTATGGTAAGTGTTGAAAGCCACTGATAGGTGACAAAATGTTCGACGTGAATTCGACGCGCACGTCAAATCACAGAACGTTGAAGTTGGGGGCTTGACTCTCACTAAAGATGGACAGGCCACAACTGTGGCAGACTTGATGAGAGGGTACTATGCTGGTGCATGAACAAGTGTTCGGAAACAAACAGTTCAGCGCACATTGTTGAACATGGACCTCCACAGCAGGCGAATCTTACATGTTCGACCCAACGATATAGTTTTTTATGATAGCTGTTGGCAGGGAAGGTTCGAAAATGGAACGTGGATCAAGGAAAAAAGGCGGCTCGGCTGGTAGGATGATCCACGTTCCTTTTCACAGGAGGTCAATAGTCATGTCCGCGAAAGTCGTCACCCTGGAGAAAGGCTGCTCGAAACATGCACCGCTCCAAGGGCGCAGGCTGGTATTTTATTATGGAGACATTCAAACGGGGCTCCTAAGGACCTGCGGTAGCAATCTGACACTACAACTGCTGTGGAGTACGTGAACATCATTGGTAATTTACAACAGTGTAGCTGTCTGTACCACAAGGCCAGAACCGTACTACAGAGGTTTCAGGAGCTTAGTAGGAAAACTACGTTGATGTCTTGGTCACAAAACTCGCCTGTCTTTAGCCCGATAGAACAATTCGTACTCTTGCTCCACGTCCACAAATTTCTCTGCCTCGTGATGGCTGGGTGTTGTGTGCTGTCCTTAGGTTAGTTAGGTTTATGTAGTTCTAAGTTCTAGGGGACTTACGACCACAGCAGTTGAGTCCCATAGTGCTCAGAGCCATTTTTTTCCACGTCCACAAACAACTAGTCCGTAATTTGTCGGAACTGCATGACGCATGCCTAGACATCGAAAACTTTTCAAGAATGTCACGAATCCAGAATTACTAGTGTATTTCGTTCTAAAGAAGGACCTACACCCGTCGGCAATAGGTCACAATGTATTGGCTCATCAACGTATTCATAAGCTGCTATGTTATGCTGTATTTATTCCTAATGTACTAGATGAAATCCAGTTGGGCTAAGAATAAATAGCATTGACCAGGACAGTAATAGCTTGCTGTTAATACAGTATACAGACTAAATACTAACTGCTTGCTTGTACATTGACCTTCACACATCCATGAATGTTCATTTTCTTGATGGGATCTACGGAAACGATGCTCGATGAATTGAACAACAGTGTTACTTATTATACCGGACGCGGATTCGCGAGGACGACTGTTCACATCCGCGTCCGGCCATCTAGATTTAGTTCTTTCGTGATTTCCCTAAATCGCTCGAGGAAGATACCGGGACGGTTCCTCTGAGAGCGCGTGGCCGATTTCCTTCCTCAGCCTTGATTTATTCCGAGCTTGAGGTTCGTATCTAATGACCTCGATGTCAGCATGTGGCTCTGAGCACTATGGGACTTAACATCTATGGTCATCAGTCCCATAGAACTTAGAAATACTTAAACCTAACTAACCTAAGGACATCACACAACACCCAGTCATGATGTCAGCATGTCATTAAACCCTAAACTTTCTTCCTTCCTTTTTCCAATGAACATGAGGTAATTGAAATAGCGTGCTCATAACCTTTATGTAGCACCCAGGTGAAGATGAATAGACTCTGCTGGTCAGTTACGGGGCTTTCTCTCGAACATACGCTAGGGATAATTACGAAATTCATGAAGGACCTTAAGAAATTCGATATCGATAAATAGTAAAGAGAAATGTAACAAATGATGCAGTGTATGAAATACAAACCCACAAAATTATTTTGCAGTCTCTATAAACGTTCTGTATGTTCACCCTTCGTCGAACGTCACACATTTAATCAATTGTCCAATTCTGCCGATAATCGGACGGCCAAACATATCGGAAATGACCGGCTATGCGATGAGGTTCTTCGGTAGAGGTAGAACGTAAGCAGTATTCTTCTATAATCACACAAGAAAGAACAGTGCGACATGATGTCCGGCCAACGTGATCACCACTGGAGTAGTGTGACAAAACGCGGCCACAACACGGTATATCTAGGGACGTTGCACACTATTGGATGTTCAATTGTGCACTAGTTTGATAGGTAGACTTTCTGAGACTTCACATTGCGTCCCTCACACAGCCCACTGTTTGACACGTCTGATCATCCATACCGTTTTGCATCACACAAACAACCGTCCTCTTCACTTCATTTCGCTCTTATAATGTGATACATTCTGAAACACGCCACTAAAATCTTTTTACACTAACTGCCGATTGGTAACGGTTGTATACTAGCATACACAATCTTGTACGCACCACCCTCGGCTGCATGCCAAAGTAACCTTCAGGAACCATATTCGAAAACTACTTAGAGAGATTTTTCACGTACTGTTTTTACTTGTTATGCTATGTTGAGTCTTTCGCTCATGACAGTTTCTTAAAAAGTTTCATGGACTTTACAATTATCCTGCATACATACACGACCGGGAAACAAATCATCGCCGCCAAAAAAAGTAATTTTTTTAAAAGTGAGGTTACACAAAGTTAATCATTCTAAGGCTATATGATAACAAATTCAGACCAAATGAAACCCACATCACTATATATAATGTGTGCGAGTGTGCGAGTGTGCGAGTGTGCGAGTGTGCGAGTGTGCGAGTGTGCGAGTGTGCGAGTGTGCGAGTGTGCGAGTGTGCGAGTGTGCGAGTGTGCGAGTGTGCGAGTGTGCGAGTGTGCGAGTGTGCGAGTGTGCGAGTGTGCGAGTGTGCGAGTGTGCGAGTGTGCGAGTGTGCGAGTGTGCGAGTGTGCGAGTGTGCGAGTGTGCGAGTGTGCGAGTGTGCGAGTGTGCGAGTGTGCGAGTGTGCGAGTGTGCGAGTGTGCGAGTGTGCGAGTGTGCGAGTGTGCGAGTGTGCGAGTGTGCGAGTGTGCGAGTGTGCGAGTGTGCGAGTGTGCGAGTGTGCGAGTGTGCGAGTGGTATCCGTTCTGTTGGACATCATCTCCGTAAACAAACTTTCAACACAAAATTAAGTTTTTTTAAAGGTCACATTTCTTTGTTCTATGAAAATTAGAAATAGACTTCTTTTCACTGTTATAAACGTCGTACCGTCTGAAATACATCGATTTTAAACGATGGCAACGGCGCACAGCAGCTGCTGTAATGCAGAGTGCGACGGTTGCTGCAGTGGACTTCAGGAGAATGCAGCAAATCGCATAACAGCATTTTGGCAGAAACAATATGAACGAATGGTGTCTGTTGTTTCGAAAGTACGTACACCATATAACTGATCTGCCTCGATCGACAATGAACCCACCACGTTCAGTGCGGTCGCACATTTACATACAACCTCCTGTGGGAATCTCATAGGAGGGAGAATGGAGGACACGGACACATAGGTGGCGCAATGTGGGACTGTGGATCGGCTGAGAGGCGTGCCGAGACATTCCAGGCAACTATGATGAATACTGTTACCTGGTGGCCCAGTTGTTGAGACACCTGCCTAGTAAGTGGGAGATCCAGGCTCGAAACCCGGTTCATCACCCATTATGACTCGCCGCATCTGACTACGCATGAAGTCCCGACGCAGCTGACATCAGACGTTCCCTTCCCTTCCTCTTCATTCCCTTCCTCTTCATTCCCTTCCTCTTCATTCCCTTCCTCTTCATTCCCTTCCTCTTCATTCCCTTCCTCTTCATTCCCTTCCTCTTCATTCCCTTCCTCTTCATTCCCTTCCTCTTCATTCCCTTCCTCTTCATTCCCTTCCTCTTCATTCCCTTCCTCTTCATTCCCTTCCTCTTCATTCCCTTCCTCTTCATTCCCTTCCTCCTCATTCCCTTCCTCCTCATTCCCTTCCTCTTCATTCCCTTCCTCTTCATTCCCTTCCTCTTCATTCCCTTCCTCTTCATTCCCTTCCTCTTCATTCCCTTCCTCTTCATTCCCTTCCTCTTCATTCCCTTCCTCTTCATTCCCTTCCTCTTCATTCCCTTCCTCTTCATTCCCTTCCTCTTCATTCCCTTCCTCTTCATTCCCTTCCTCTTCATTCCCTTCCTCTTCATTCCCTTCCTCTTCATTCCCTTCCTCTTCATTCCCTTCCTCTTCATTCCCTTCCTCTTCCTTCCCTTCCTCTTCCTTCCCTTCCTCTTCCTTCCCTTCCTCTCCCTTCTTTCCCCTCCTTCCTCTCCCTTCTTTCCCCTCCTTCCTCTCCCTTCTTTCCCCTCCTTCCTCTCCCTTCTTTCCCCTCCTTCCATTCCCTTCTTTCCCCTCCCTTTCCATTCCCTTCTTTCCCCTCCCTTTCCATTCCCTTCTTTCCCCTCCCTTTCCATTCCCTTCTTTCCCCTCCCTTTCCATTCCCTTCCTTCCTCCTCCCTCCATCTTCAATCCACATGAATAGGCAGAAACTGCTACGCCATTTCCATTACTTAGCAATAAAATTAAATTTGTGTTGATGTGATGTTTGTAAGTTTCGTGCATTCCGGCCCATTGTGTGAACACATCACATAGTTGCGTCCCTGGTCAATTGCAATTGTCACACTCCGTTTCATTTTGGATGAGGTGGCAAAATCGGGTGGACCATGGTATATATGTAAGGTTTCAATAGGCTTGGCAGCCAAACATGATTCTTTCAGCGAGAATGCACACCAGGTTTTGTTTCCTCTCCCGGGAACGCAGGTCGCGCTGGGAAGGAGGGTGCATGGACAGAGACACTGCATTGGCTTTTACGAGCTGGGAATTTGGGTCGGCTGCAGAGCGTGTGTGGATGGCCGTTGCGGTTAAGGTAACTGTTCTAGAGAAGCGAAGCATCCAGGTTTGAGTCCTGATGCAGTATAGATTTTAAAATCGCGTTCTGATGCAGCACAAATTTTACTCTTATCATTAGTTAATTTCAGTGCCATAATGCGGCCGCCGCCTTAAGGAAAAAAAAAAAAGGTTCACTGAATACGAACAATAGTGTGTCCAAACTGTCACATCAATACACAGCTCACCCCAGTGTGGCAGCAACATAGGCTGTGTTCTCACATGCAGACCATTAAAAACTTGTTAAATGGCATTCAGTCATAGATCGTCGCAAGGATATTGCCCATTTTGTTGCAATTTGGCAATAGTCTTGCAGACTCAGTATTCGGTAATAGTTCTTGCAGTCTCAGTAGAAAGAGTAGGTTTGTCCTCCATCATGCCTCATAAATCTTAAATTGGTAAGACCTCTGGTTAATTTCCTGACCGGGATAGTTGTTGTTGTAACACATAGCCTCATAGCAGTCGAAACTTGACACCCGTTGTCGTACTGAAAAAGCATATCGCTTTTCTGTCGATGAATTTGCAGTCACACGGGTTAATAGCCTGTGCAATGTTGCGGCATTGCTTGCTTTAACCTGCAGATAGACCAACTACGACCGTAAGTTGTAACTAATGGCCTTCCAAGTCATAAAGCCAGGCACATAGACACAGGCAACAGAGCATGCACAATGTCGGCACTAGTACAGTGTATATCCACCTTTCGCAGCAATGCAGGCTGCTATTCTCCCATGGAGACGATCGTAGAGATGCTGGATGTAGTCCTGTGGAACGGCTTGCCATGCCATTTCCACCTGGCGCCTCAGTTGGACCAGCGTTCGTGCTGGACGTGCAGACCGCGTGAGACGACGCTTCATCCAGTCCCAAACATGCTCAATGGGGGACAGATCCGGAGATCTTGCTGGCCAGGGTAGTTGACTTACACCTTCTAGAGCACGTTGGGTGGCACGGGATACATGCGGACGTGCATTGTCCTGTTGGAACAGCAAGTTCCCTTGCCGGTCTAGGAATGGTAGAACGATGGGTTCGATGACGGTTTGGATGTACCGTGCACTATTCAGTGTCCCCTCGACGATCACCAGTGGTGTACGGCCAGTGTAGGAGATCGCTCCCCACACCATGATGCCGGGTGTTGGCCCTGTGTGCCTCGGTCGTATGCAGTCCTGATTGTGGCGCTCACCTGCACGGCGCCAAACACGCATACGACCATCATTGGCACCAAGGCAGAAGCGACTCTCATCGCTGAAGACGACACGTCTCCATTCGTCCCTCCATTCACGCCTGTCGCGACACCACTGGAGGCGGGCTGCACGATGTTGGGGCGTGAGCGGAAGACGGCCTAACGGTGAGCGGGACCGTAGCCCAGCTTCATGGAGACGGTTGCGAATGGTCCTCGCCGATACCCCAGGAGCAACAGTGTCCCTAATTTGCTGGGAAGTGGCGGTGCGGTCCCCTACGGCACTGCGTAGGATCCTACGGTCTTGGCGTGCATCCGTGCGTCGCTGCGGTCCGGTCCCAGGTCGACGGGCACGTGCACCTTCCGCCGACCACTGGCGACAACATCGATGTACTGTGGAGACCTCACGCCCCACGTGTTGAGCAATTCGGCGGTACGTCCACCCGGCCTCCCGCATGCCCACTATACGCCCTCGCTCAAAGTCCGTCAACTACACATACGGTTCACGTCCACGCTGTCGCGGCATGCTACCAGTGTTAAAGACTGCGATGGAGCTCCGTATGCCACGGCAAACTGGCTGACACTGACGGCGGCGGTGCACAAATGCTGCGCAGCTAGCGCCATTCGACGGCCAACACCGCGGTTCCTGGTGTGTCCGCTGTGCCGTGCGTGTGATCATTGCTTGTACAGCCCTCTCGCAGTGTCCGGAGCAAGTATGGCGGTCTGACACACCGGTGTCAATGTGTTCTTTTTTCCATTTCCAGGAGTGTATATGTAACAAGTAGGCAGTAGGCATATGTAGGAACCAAGACGACTATTAGTCTCCTATAAGAGATGAATTGTCGGTTGGGAAAAACATTTGTCCATTTGCGAAGGAGTCCAGAAAACATATGGCCGGCCGAAGTGGCCGAGCGGTTCTAGGCGCTGCAGTCTGGAACCGCGCGACCGCTACGGTCGCAGGTTCGAATCCTGCCTCAGACATCGATGTGTGTGATGTCTTTATGTTAGTTAGGTTTAAGTAGTTCTAAGTTCTAGGGGACTGATGACCTCAGATGTTAAGTCCCATAGTGCTCAGAGCCATTTGAACCATTTTTGAAAACATATGATCGTGTTGAGAGGCTGAGAACCGTAAATGTTATCGTAAAACCTTAGTGTTTTCGCCGTTCTAGACGACTACCAGCGAAGACTATTAAGGTGAAGCTAATAGTTTTGCAAAGGTTGTTCAACTTAACATATTACGCACATTACCGAATTGGTTATCTGTATTTAAGTATCTGGCGTAACGATTTTAGAAAATCACGGGGATTATGGAGGTCGGTGAAGGAAATTTCATCACTACTTGCAACGCATTAACATAAGAGATTTATTCACACAATTATAATTATCAATTCTAAAATATCAAGTTTCTTTCATTAAAATTGGTAATTGCGTCACTGTGATACAGTTGTAAATGTCTGCGTTTTAACCGTTCAGGAAACGTTTAACTTACATGATTAACTCTCCTTACTCATGAAATGGTGCTACACCTGTCTCCCTCAACCACGGAAAGAGGAAGATGTCATTAGGCGCCCTATCAGCAAATTAGGAGTTGAGAGAAAATTTGATTGTCCAAAGGAGCAACACGTTTGAGTATGTCCTGAGCCAATGATTGGAAGCTTCGTCTTTACAGTTTCCCGTAAACTCGCCAGGTTTCCGTAACATACTCCAGCGACGGTTTACCCCTTAGCAGCAAATTCATTTTAGCAATACTCCATGACAGCCCCAAGAAGGGACTAGCATTACTTCTCCCGACGATGGTTTGGTTTTCCCCTTTTCCCGGTGGTGTTGAATGCACATTTTTCCACGGCATACTTTCTTTTGTCTGTATTTCATAGTGGTAAGCCCAGTAGTCATCCAGTGTGAATAGGGGCTGAAAGAGTCATCTGGGTTGGCCTGACACAGCTGCAGCATGCCTGCTCCTGCCTCAGCCTGATAAACGCGCTTCGTATCCACTCCCACCTTGAAACATTGTAATTTCAAAATAGGTGTAAGCAGCTACTGAACGCAATGGGTAGTAACTTCATGTTCAAAATTAGGTGCAGTATGCCAATAAAAGTTCCTTCTTCCACTGTCGCTTGGATTATGACAGGCCAGTCTTCGAGCATCAGTGCCTCCAGCTCACTTGTGATACTGGTTCTGTTGTTCACATTTTCATTTGTTTGACTTCACCTCAAAATTCAGCGCCACTGTGTCATATGATGGTAAAGCAGCGTTTTCCCTCTTCAGGCGCAGAAAACTGATTACCGTGGGGTAGTCCACTTTATCACAGTGATGCAGTATTTTATTACGACACCTGTAGGACTGTGCTGCTATTGTGTGGGAACTTCAGTGTGTACGATGACTGTAGATCAATATCTGCATAGGAACAAACGATTAATTACGTAATTTTAATTTTTAATTATGGAAATTAAAACTTTTACTGTCTGTACGTGCCATATACGGGATGTAATGGGTATAAGTGTAGATATCTTTACTCGATGGTTAGGATGGTGTACAGAACAACATTACATCAGTTTTTATGCCATTTGCAGACTATTCTAGCCTTACATGCTGTTTGTTTTTAGGGTGGGCAGTATCTTTTCTGGCATTTGTTTCATCTTGTCTTCTAATCCACTAAGGCATTCGGAAAAGTTATTGTAGGTATCACGGTGTAGGGCAGAGGTAACGGAAGGAATAAACCTATGGGGGGGGGGGGGGGGGGAGTGGGTCCTGAGCTATACATGGATAGTCCACTAGATGAAAGCACTGTACGTCGAACTTTCGGTTTTTACCTTTTACGGGATCTAAGTAAAACAAAACACTTAAATTACCCAATTCACGAAGTGATATATATCAGATTTTAAGCAGTAATGTTTGGAACCGATAAACTTCAGTCTTACAGTTCTTATTATACTGGACATTACAATCATCCAGTTTTAAGATAAACTTTCCTTCGGAGTGCATGATGGAAAACATCTTTGCACAAATTTGCCAGGAGCAGTTGTAAATCAAATACAAATAAACAGATAGACTTTTGAATGTATCAACGTTGTCCTGTTAGCGCGTATCGTCACTCATACAGTGTGACCAGAACTCGGCTTACTAACTTTCAGAGGCAGTAGTTGAGGAAAAAGAAAGATAAGTCCAGTAAGCGGGGGCTGTAAAATGCACACCTTAAGAGCTAGAAGCACGTGTTTGTCTTCGCTACTGTGAAATGCATCTCTTCTACTGAACACGTGCGTGTAACTATTAAGGTACGCATCTCAGACCCAAAGTTCAATAGATATCTTTTTTTCTTGTTTTAGTCCACACTGCCCCCTCTGAGAGTAGGGGGAGTTCTGCCTCACCCTGTATGAGTGACGATTGCGGTGTGTCGTCTTGATAAGATACAGAAATGCGGGATGGAAAATCAGTTGGCAACCAGCATGCAAAATAATCTATTGTTCACAGCTAAATGTGTTGCAGAATAAGACTGCCGTTGTTACATGAGAACCAAGTCTCGTTTTTACGGTACGGTAAATAGTTTTAATGTACCTGGTTGATAACTTCTTAGGATTGGCAAATCTGATCCGTATGCTGGCATACATCGCTATGGGTGAGAGTGAAGAAAGTACTAAAGCTTTGACTTCCAGTAATATAACAGGAAATAAATTTAAAATTTTTTCAAAAAATTGATCTTTATCATCAAAGCAAGCCCATCCAACACGGTGAAGTCGTACCACATCGGATGGGAAAAGTCGGTTTTTAATTGTTCTTAGGCAGAAAACCCCATAAAAAGCAAAAATGACATCGGTTTTTTTATCCTAGGCAAAAGGTTAAGTAGCAAGCAACCACTAAATCGTTTTTTAACTGTTGTGAGACAGTTCCAAGACATCTTTACTATACTGCCCGCTGTTTTCTGCCACAGGATGAAACCGAGGAACAGCATGTTCTATAGCAGGTCGGAGTTTCTCAGGGGGGTCACTTTCAGAAGACGTTGTGCAGTGCGTGCCTTCAGTTCATCTATTTTCGTAATCGGAAGACTGAACACATCTTTCAAACAGCCCAAAAGCCAGAACTGAGACAGATTAAGACCAGGTGAGCTGAACAGCCAGGCTTCAGGAAAATGATGACCGATAATACTAGCATTCCAAAACGCTTCTGCAGCAGCTGCTGCACTGGCTATGCTATGTGCAAAGGAGCGCCGTCTTGCATAAAAATGATCGTACCCACACATCTATGCTACAAAAGGATTGGTATGACATTGGTGTGCAAAATACTGTCATAACTTTTACCAGTGGCAGTACAGGGAACAAGACCGGCAGGACCCAGCCCTTCTAAAAAATACAGCCCTACACATTTACCTTTGCAGACTGAAGCGATAACGGTTAATGTACGAGCGGATTCTCCGTTGCTTGTATTTTGCGATCATGTGTACTAACATCTCCTCGAAGACATCGTTCAAATGGCTCTGAGCACTATAGGACTTAACATCTGAGGTCATCAGTCCCTTAGAACTACTTAAACCTAACTAACCTAGGGACATCACACACACTCATGCCCGAGGCAGGATTCGAACCTGCGCCGTAGCGGTCGCGCGGTTCCAGACTGAAGCGCCTAGAACCGCTCGGCCACGCCGGCCGTCTCGGACACAGAAATAGGCTTCATCTTTCATGTTTGCCCACCACATCTTGACCCCTCCTGCAGTGCAGTGGCTACGTCTTCTACTGACGTCCTCCATCGCAGCGGCAACATCTACTTGTCAGATAAACAGTTTTCCTCCCTCTGCCACAATTTACGTTAAGACGCAGTCTTTTCGAGTTACTTAATAATTTTCTCAAGACCCTTGACAGACATCGAACCAGCACATTTTTTCATACCGTTGAGTGTTTGGAAGTTCTGAAGAGTTAGCTTGTGCACTGTCATCGTTCTAGTAAAAGAAGTTCACCAGCAGCGCAGTGATCTTGCATTGAGAAGAGCATCTTTGACCCAAACTCAGTTACATCCGTGTACCCTATTTTCAATATTCTCCCGTTTACACCACCATCTATTGGTAAAATTGTCTTTAATTTTTGTTTTCTTTTTTTCCTTTTTCAGTATTTTGAAACTACAACTTTAATTATAATCACCATGTATTTTTCCCAGTTATCCTGAATTCACCGCTGGAAAATGTTCAGTGACACCTTTGTTCAACATCCACGCTAGAGTTTATGTAACGCTGTAGCTGTCTAGGTCACTTCAAAAGTGGGAGGAGGGCTACACTATATCGAAGTATTAGCTCTAGCAGAATAGAAATGCGGAAACACAAGTCCGAAAACAATTTATTAGACTCACCAAAACGAAACAATAATACAATCTTAAAAAGAACAACAGACTCAATCCAAACTGTGGATGGTCACCAATATACAATAAGAAATAATAATATAAAAGACCCGAATCTTTGTGGGGAGGGATCACATTCAAACAGTTCTAAAATGTCCATAAGTTCATCGATTATGAAACGTCCATCCTCAAGAGGTCGGCCAGCTAGAACAGGCGTCCGGCCATGGCTGCCAGGGTGGCAGCTCTCTAGACTTCCAAGCGGTGCGTCGAACTGCCCTTTCCCGGCAGTGCGCCGCCTTATAACGCCCGTTTGGAGGATGTATATGTCGGAACTATTTGCGAACGGGTAGCGGACTCTGGCGGCCGTTGGTGGAAACCTGGTGTTGTGGCCGCCGGTAAATATTTGTGTTTACAACACAGACGACGTAGGTTTCCCTGGTGAATGTACATCCTGTGATGCGAGCATCCCGTTTTAGTTGGATGCGAAGTGGGGTGCCGACACAGTAGGCGCTACGATGTTTGCAGTTTTCGACCACAGCAGCCTCCAATAGGTCGATGCCTACTAAAGCATACTGCTGTTCAAACCAACCTTTGGTTTGATGACAGCTATATCTTAGCACAGTGGATGATAACTCCATCAGATTTTCCTTTAGTTATTTAGGAAATACTGAGGATTGATGACTCAGTTCGCTATGTATTTCAGACTGGACTTTGACACTTATAATTTATTTTTCTTGCTCTATCTGCAATGTGTGACGTAAACTTTTATGTCTTATTTATGTCTGGATTGTAGCCGACAGTCCAGTGAGGTATATCATTGCTTAAAACTATCAGTAATTTCCTATTGTAAATATCGTATGATCTCAGGGTGTTTATTATTAGGTCTATATTTCTTTGTTAGTAGCAGATTCTTAAGTTGGTAGCACACCACAAATCATTAGTAATTACCCCTAAAAACGGTGAAGAGATGAAAGTCTTCGAATCATTATCTTAGACTGAAAAACAAAACGTTCACACAGCTTACGGAGATACATCTCGATGACGTCTTCGACAATCACTGATTTTTCGATGTGCCCCCGTCATTTCCAAGGCACAGATGCAACGAGTGAATCTGTACAAGGAAATTTAAAACCTCAATATGCGGGATATAAGGCAAAAGACTGCGCACAACACTGTAAACACTAGGCACCAGTACACAAACAAAGACGACTAACTTCAGGAGTAACTGATAGTGAAAATTACTTACAGGTGAGCAAATAGCTTTAAGTTTGTTTAAAGTGAGTACCGCCATTAGACTGTCTTTTATTTGCAGTGTTACATTTACATGATCATGATTTCGGCTTCAAAGTGCCACTATCAAGTGTTAATTGTTATACAGTGCCTAAGGTGGCATACTGTCGTATTTAAAATACACTATTAGACACATTGTCTAAGTGTCGATATTCTGGTAAACTCTACTGCTTTATCACTGAGTATATCGACCCTTAGACAATGTGTCTAATTTTAAATACGACAGTATGCCACCTTAGGCATTGTATAACAATGAAAACACTTGATAATGGCACTTTGAAGCCAAAATCAAGATCGTGTAAATGTAACACTGCAAATAAAGTCTAATGGCGGTACTGACTTAAATATATTATGACTGTGGCCCAACACTATGAAAAAAATTATTAGCTTTAAGTTACTCCCTCCCTTCTTTGACTAGGGAGAGAGAGGGATAGCAAGCTTAATTTAAACAATATCCTCCACCTCTATTTACAATGTCACTTGATAATTCCATCTCGACTGCTTCTGTAATTACGGCCCTAACAACCGGAACCTCCAATCAACAGAATGACGGGCGCCAAGCCAACGTTCTGCCACAGAAAATTTGCTAGGCTATTGTAAGCTTGTGCGACACTTCCGCTCAGTACACCGGCACTTCATTATCCTGATGGTGTCATTTTGTGAGATGCCACAACTGAAACGCATGCGGTAGACACCAGAAGGTAATTAATATTCATTATTCATATTACCAGACATTGATCACCTTTGGCTGTGTGGTGGCACTAGCACTGACGGAGTGTATTTTGTCTTTCTTATGTTCAGCCTTTCGGGGTTTTAAATTACCTTGTGCAACTTTCTCTAGTTACATTTTGCTTTCGGACTGGCATGGTGCACACCTCTAGACATATCGGTGTTTGCTGAGGACGTCACCCGGTTGGATTCCCATACGTTGTCAACATTCTGCACTTCAGGAGAAACTCTAGATCCACAAAAACAGAGGTGTTTCCCTTGTATAAGAAATACGATCTTTCACTAAGAGCATACGGTCACGTTAATTAAGACGATGTTTGAGTTGTATTTCAGAAGTCGCACAAGCAAAATCTCGAACATAGCAGCTGTGATCTTTTTGTAACGAAACTGATCACATAGACACCGAGTACTGGCAGCCCCAATTATAATCTCTATGGCCGGTCAGTCGTGGCGCCCTAGCTTACACTGGAAAGATCAGGTTTGCTCTGATCTCTCTCTCTCTCTCTCTCTCTCTCTCTCTCTCTCTCAGCTGCAGACGAAGCGCGGGAGCTGTCAGTCGGTGGGGCCGTTTAATTAAAACAGGTTTTGCGATCGCGGATTAGGGCAGCGGAAACAACGCTGGCTGAGGGAGTTGCAGCTGCGCACGAGATTAGCGCTCGTTAGTCGGTTGTCATTCTCAAACAGCGCTGGCTAATGACTACGGCTGAATCCTGTTCTCCGTGCACCTCCTGTATGCAGCACACAACCCTCGACGCAGAGAATATGGCGTTTTCGTTCCACCTCCATCCCCTCACTCCTGCACTCCCAACGAAACAATACCGCACAACGCGATAATCAACTGTAGGTTTCATTCCGTGTGTGTGTGTGTGTGTGTGTGTGTGTGTGTGTGTGTGTTTATTCTACGCATGGTCTGATAACTTGATCTGTCTGTAGAGGTGGCACCAAAACCTATAAGGTTCTACATATTCTATATTGTGTATACTCCTAAAACTTTGCTCCGGCACTGCGCATTCCAATGTTAAGTTTATTATTCTTGGATGTTTCAGAACTAGTGTCGTTACTCAACCCTCTCCTGTTGGTAAGGCTATTCTCGTCTAACCTTTTTAGTATTTCTCAATATCTGCACAACTTATTTTTTAACTATCTCTGTAGCTCGACGTCTATAATTCACGTGGTCTTTTCCTCATTCTAGGAGGCGGGGAGGGGGAGAGAGAGAGAGAGAGAGAGAGAGAGAGAGAGAGAGAGAGAGAGAGAGAGAGAGAGAGAGATATTCTACCAACAATTACAAGCTGCCCTTGAAACTCTCCATTTGTTCAGAGAAAGCGGCTCTAGGTGTTAAGACGCTCCTGGTTACATTTTACGTCTTCGTTCTGCTGTCGGCATGCAGTAAAAGTGAGTAAGAGAACTCTTACTTTAACCGCCTTAAGACACGTTAAAGTCTGGTTAGTTCCGTCGAAGTTCGCCGCCTGTCCTGTTTTACCGGTCAGCCAAACCTACGACGTCAGACATCCGTAATGAAGGGTGGCCGTACAGTCCCAAGACGTCTGGACGTGGTTTCATCTTGGCTTTGCCACGCCCTGAAGACACTCACCACAGCTCATTTAGAACATCCGACAAGTTGCGCAGTTTCCGAAATGTTCGAGCCGACCTCGGGGCCATCACAATCCTACCCTCCCCAAAACTCAGATACGTCGCGCCTATTCGCCATTCTGACATCACATGTACCTTGCGTGACTCTAACTAGCCGTTATTCCTCGCCGGGTGACGCTACTATTTCCTGGACAGGTTTTTATCGATAGTAAGCCGGTGGTATGATATTCTGGCCGATCAGTTTATATAGTCCTTAAAAAATGACGATTGTTCTTTTCTTCTGCAATTTCAAGTTTAAGATAAGCAATCTCGTTCGTTTGGCTGGTTTTCGACATTAGCATATTTCTTGCACTCGTCTTCATTTTGTACAATTCTGTTCAAGGATTCATATACAACGTGCATTAGTTGCCCCTCCCGTGTTGCTTTATGGAACTGGCTCTAAAATTTGTCGTAAAACAGGGTTCGTAGGAGAACTGCATATTTCGTAGTACCTTGCCTTGTGACAGCCAGAGCGAGAGCACCAGCAGCAGCGAGTACTGTTTGTATAAAGCGTTTATTTTGCATTTTGTTTACGACCTTCCACTAAGGAAGGGATTCTATTTGTGTTTATCTGCTCTGCATAGAAACTAACAGTTCTTGATCGTTAGGAGAGAAATTTATTTTGTACTTATTTGCTGCGCTTAGCTTTTAAATAGTTTTTCTGGGAAAACCTAGCGTAGTTTTCGCGTCTCGTATTTCAGTGAGTGTTTCTTGATTATCAGAGTAGCTCATAAGAAGATTATCTTGGGAATTTGTCACCGTATAGAGTAGGGTAAACATAGTCATGTGTAGGGACTGTGGTTGTTGTGAGCGGACGCAAGGAGAATTGGCCACTCTTCGGGGGCAGGTGGAGGCTTTGTCTGTTAGGCTCATCGAGCTCGAGGCGCAGGCGTCGGCTCGTAGTGGCGTTGGGGCAACTGGTGAGACCTATGCCTACTTCGGTGGCCTTGGAATCACATGGAACCCCTGATGTCGCTGCGTCTTCCGGCAGTGAGCATCTTACCCGTCAGCCATCACTCCAGGGTGAATGGCGGACAGTGGTGGGCTCGCGCGTGCCTGGCCGAAAGGCGAAGGTGGGATCTGGCCGCGTGGCAGCTGCCTTACCCCTTTCCAACAGGTACGGGGTGCTTCCTAGTGGTGATGACATCGTTTCCGAGCCACCACAGGATGCCTCGCCTGTTGGGCCAGTGGCCGATTCTCCGGCAAGGTCCCGACACTCACAGAGGGCGGGCCTATTAGTTATAGGGAGCTCCAACGTTAGGCGGGTTATGGAGCCCCTCAGGAAAATAGCGGGTAGGTCGGGGAAGAATGCCAGTGTGCACTCGGTGTGCTTGCCGGGGGGTCTCGTCCGTAATGTGGAGGAGGCCCTTCCGGCAGCTATTGAACGCACTGGGTGTGACCGGCTGCAGATAGTAGCACATGTCGGAACGAATGACGCCTGCCGCTTGGGTTCTGAGGCCATCCTTGGTTCCTTCCGGAGGCTGGCTGATTTGGTGAAGACAACCAGCATCGCACGCGGAGTGCAAGCTGAGCTTAATATCTGCAGCATAGTGCCCAGAGTCGATCGCGGTCCTCTGGTTTGGAGCCGTGTGGAGGGTCTAAACCAGAGGCTCAGACGACTCTGCGACTATAATGGTTGCAAATTCATCGACCTCCGTTATTGGGTGGAGAACTGTAGGGCCCCCCTAGACAGGTCAGGCGTGCACTACACACCGGAAGCAGCTACTAGGGTAGCAGAGTACGTGTGGCGTGCACACGGGGGTTTTTTAGGTTAGAGGGACCCCCCCTTGGGCGAAACGATAAAATACCTGACGGCTTACCAGAGAGAACATCAGCATCGTTGATAAAGAAAGTCCGTCCTCAGAGACCAAAAAGAGGAAAAGTTAACGTAATATTGGTAAACTGCAGGAGTATCCAGGGCAAGGTTCCTGAATTAGTATCGCTTATTGAAGGAAATAGTGCGCATATAGTATTAGGAACGGAAAGTTGGTTAAAACCGGAAGTGAACAGTAACGAAATCCTAGACACAGAATGGAATATATACCGCAAGGATAGGATAAACGCTAATGGTGGAGGAGTATTTATAGCAGTAAAGAATTCAATAATATCCAGTGAAGTTATTAGCGAATGCGAATGTGAAATAATCTGGGTTAAGTATCAAAGGTGGGTCAGATATGATAGTCGGATGCTTCTATAGACCACCTGCATCAGCAACCGTAGTAGTTGAGCGCCTCAGAGAGAACCTGCAGAACGTCGTGAAGAAGTTTCGTGATCATACTATTGTAATAGGGGGAGACTTCAATCTACCAGGTATAGAATGGGATAGTCACACAATCAGAACTGGAGCCAGGGACAGAGACTCTTGTGACATTATCCTGACTGCCTTGTCCCAGAATTACTTCGAGCAGATAGTTAGAGAACCAACTCGTGAAGCTAACGTTTTAGACCTCATAGCAACAAATAGACCGGAACTTTTCGACTCCGTGAATGTAGAAGAGGGTATCAGTGATCATAAGTCAGTGGTTGCATCAATGACTACAAGTGTAATAAGAAAGGCCAAGAAAGGAAGGAAAATATATTTGCTTAACAAGAGTGATAGGGCACAAATCGCAGAATATCTGAGTGACCACCATCAAACGTTCATTTCTGAGGAAGAGGATGTGGAACAAAAATGGAAAAAATTCAGAAACATCGTCCAGTACGCCTTAGATAAGTTCGTACCGACTAAGGTCCAAAGCGAGGGGAAAGATCCACCGTGGTATAACAATCATGTACGAAAGGTACTACGGAAACAAAGAAAGCTTCATCATAGGTTTAAGAGTAGTCGAATCATAGCTGATAAGGAAAAGCTGAACGAAGCGAAAAAGAGCGTAAAGAGAGCAATGAGAGAAGCATTCAACGAATTCGAACATAAAACATTGGCAAACAATCTAAACAAGAACCCTAAAAAGTTTTGGTCATATGTAAAATCGGTAAGCGGATCTAAATCCCCTATTCAGTCACTCGTTGACCACGATGGCACCGAAACAGAGGACGACCGAAGAAAGGCAGAAATACTGAATTCAGTGTTCCGAAACTGTTTCAATGCGGAAAATCGTAACACGGTCCCTGACTTCAGCCGTCGCACGGACGCCAAAATGGAAAATATTGAAATAAACGATATCGGAATTGAAAAACAACTGCTATCACTTAGTAGCGGAAAAGCATCCGGACCAGACGAGATACCCGTAAGATTCTACAGTGATTATGCTAAAGAACTTGCCCCCTTTCTATCAGCAATTTATCGTAGATCTCTGGAAGAACGTAAAGTACCTAGCGACTGGAAGAAAGCGCAGGTCGTTCCCATTTTCAAGAAGGGTCATAAATCAGATGCGAATAATTACAGGCCTATTTCGCTTACGTCAATCTGTTGTAGAATAATGGAACATGTTTTATGTTCTCGTATTATGACGTTCTTAGATAATACAAATCTCCTTCATCATAACCAACATGGATTCCGCAAACAGAGATCATGTGAAACTCAGCTCGCCCTATTTGTCCAAGAAATTCACAGTGCCGTAGACACTGGCGAGCAGATTGATGCCGTATTCCTGGACTTCAGGAAGGCATTTGATACGGTTCCGCACTTACGTTTAGTGAAAAAAATACGAGCTTACGGAATATCGGACCAGGTTTGTGATTGGATTCAAGATTTCCTAGAAGAAAGAACACAACATGTCATTCTTAACGGTTCAAAATCTGCAGATGTAGAGGTAATTTCGGGAGTACCGCAAGGAAGCGTGATAGGACCTTTATTGTTTACAATTTACATAAATGACTTAGTTGACAACATCGGTAGCTCCGTGAGGCTATTTGCAGATGACACGGTTGTCTACAAGAAAGTAGCAACATCAGAAGACTCGTACGTACTCCAGGAAGACCTGCAGAGGATTAATGAATGGTGCGACAGCTGGCAGCTTTCCCTAAATGTAGATAAATGTAATATAATGCGCATACATAGGGGCAGAAATCCATTCCAGTACGATTATGCCATAGGTGGTAAATCATTGGAAGCGGTAACGACCGTAAAATACTTAGGAGTTACTATCCGGAGCGATCTGAAGTGGAATGATCACATAAAGCAAATAGTGGGAAAAGCAGGCGCCAGGTTGAGATTCATAGGAAGAATTCTAAGAAAATGTGACTCATCGACGAAAGAAGTAGCTTACAAAACGCTTGTTCGTCCGATTCTTGAATATTGCTCATCAGTATGGGACCCTTACCAGGTTGGATTAATAGAAGAGATAGACATGATACAGCGAAAAGCAGCGCGATTCGTCATGGGGACATTTAGTCAGCGCGAGAGCGTTACGGAGATGCTGAACAAACTCCAGTGGCGGACACTTCAAGAAAGGCGTTACGCAATACGGAGAGGTTTATTATCGAAATTACGAGAGAGCACATTCCGGGAAGAGATGGGCAACATATTACTACCGCCCACATATATCTCGCGTAATGATCACAACGAAAAGATCCGAGAAATTAGAGCAAATACGGAGACTTACAAGCAGTCGTTCTTCCCACGCACAATTCGTGAATGGAACAGGGAAGGGGGGATCAGATAGTGGTACAATAAGTACCCTCCGCCACACACCGTAAGGTGGCTCGCGGAGTATAGATGTAGATGTAGACCTTTCCCTCTTTAACTTTGATGGAGTAATCAAAGAATAAAGACGATAAGATGTAAGCAAGTCTTGACCAAGTTAGTTTTTCTCTCTTGAAAGTAAGCTAAATTCAGGAGAAACCTTAATTTTGCAGTTGCTATAAACTCGATGGTCATTAATGCTTGCAGTCAAAGATCGTATGCCAATGTTAACTTTCCCTTCGATATGGCTAAAAAAAATTGACCATCGCTAATGTGGACTGCGTAATGTAGCGATCGAAAATAGTTATCACAGTTTCCGTTCTGGAATAATTTCTGTCCAGTGAAACTCGCTATCTCACTTCCCTGAATTCCCGTAAAAAAATTATTACTTCTTTCCAATAGTAAAATTTTGCCTCTCTGACAATTACTACCAGATAAAGTGGAAAGTACTTTTGAAATTAAAGTTTCGAATACATTCTCACTAAATATTTTCACAATAAGTGCTCACACGAACTAACACAATACAAACCACTTTAGACAAGATGAGCTGAGATACAATGAGAAAAAGAATTCGAGAAATTGTCTCGACTGTTTATAAACTTACGCAAAACAAAAGTTAACATAAATATAACTTCTTACGCTTAGACGTTCTTGGTACACTATTTATTGTTTTGAAATGAGTATCCTTAAGTACACACAGTTTTAATCCGCCAGGAAATTTCATAGCAGCGCACACTCCGCTGCAGAGTGAAAATATCATTCCCGAGTAACGAAATTATTTAAAATCATGGTTACGGCCATATAGGAGTGGATTCATTAGTCCCTCGGACAGTAGGCAGTTAATAATTCTTTTGCTGGCCTCTGTTCAGGAAGCAGCCACGATATCATACTCATTAAATTTTAGGCTAAACTCTAGATGTTATTTGTGAGCATAACAATTTGCTGTCTTAAATTTCATTCCTTAATCAATCTTAAATATTCCAACCTAAACAATCATTGAGCCTGACAATGTTTGCTCACTGTGAACTTCAATTATTTCACTTCTTAAGTATGGTAACTTAAAACTAGATGATCCTAACAGACGGCTCACTACACACTTTAATTATTTCAAATTCTACAGATCATTTTACATTTTTCTTTCATGTCTCTTGTTGTTCTGTCTTCTTTCTGTAGCCAGGCGGAAGATCTCACGAACTTCGAGTGCACAGATGTGACAACCCACTAGGTCTACAGCTGGCGGTTTAAGAACCGAGTCCAGTGGGATCATTTTGTCGATGGCATCTGTTCGGCCAGGCCGCAACCGGCTGCATAATCGGCAGCATGTGGTGAACAACTTTCAGTGCTCCAGCATGAGGACTTTTAACAATCGAACATAGCGTAAGACAGTTATCAACACTCAGAATATCTGTATATACATAAAGTCTTGGAGTAGTCTCTGTTATTCCACATGTGCGTTTTCCCAATTTCGTAACATTTATCATAACGAAATAACATCTATATGCATTATTTTTGCATACAATAGTGTCGTACATTTGTCGTGAACACTGTGATCACAGTTCCTTCATTTTGTCACAGAGTTTTGTTTTTGCATTTCTCGTGCGTTATCACGGACGAACGACACACTTATCGTTGCATTTTTGATGTCTGTTAGTAAAGTCCTTTTCACAGGTAATGCTGCGGAGTGTGTCAACAAGTCTTTCTGCAGCATTGTTTTCAAATGTCGTCACAATCACTTTACACTTTACATTAAAAGATTCTGACTATAAATGGTTAAGTACACATGAGTGAAGACAGTTTAAATGGTTATCGAGAGTTTAGCAGACGCTGGTATTTGCGGTTAGCCTTGCCAATACATACCACGAGCGTGACTACTAGCTTCTATCTGCATAGGAAAGAAAAATCTAATCTCAAAACATCTTAGTTCCAAGCGACCTCCCTTTATTTTACGTTCTTACTTTGATTGTAATGAGTAAACAGTCAGTTTATCAGTGACAATCCGATAAAACAGGACCTTTTTCAGTGCAACAAGCGCAGTTTATATAAAGTTCCTTATTATATATTTGACCCAAATGATCAATAATGTTACGGATACTTAATAACATCAAAAAAATAGGAGGCCCCTGTAAAACGAAATTATCCTGTTCAGTCAGAGATTATTGACTCATTACCACATAAACGTTTAATTAAGTGAAACAGATGAACATACTAACAGCGAGAGAACAGTTTACTATCATCAAAATTTTGTATACAAGAGGTAGGCTCAAACTTCATGAAAATTTCAATTAAGGCTAACACGTGGGACAAAATATTTTTTAGAAAACAAATGCCTGCATCTACATACAAAATTACAAATTTTACGTAAAAACTTACTTCATTGCTAATGGCTACATCTGTAACACAAGAAAACATCTTACTTGTAAGTACTTTTGATGCCGTTATGAAGATATAAATCTTTTTTCTTTTAATTTTCTGCAAAAGTAAGCAGCTCCCTTGATGAGGGATGTATAGAACCATGTATAGTCCAGAATAAAGCACCTACCACTTCTTGTTCCATTTTTCCAAAAAAAAAAAACACTTCATGATACTTTTTTCTCCATAGAAGATGAAAGCTGTATTCTTTGTGTAATTTGGTCTGCAAGTAGGATTGCCGGGTAGATGTGGCCGAGCGGTTCTAGGCGCTTCAGTCTGGAACCGCGCTGCCGCTACGGTCGCAGGTTCGAATCCTGCCTCGGGCATGGATGTGTGTGATGTCCTCAGGTTAGTTAGGTTTAAGTAGTTCTACGTTCTAGGGGACTGATGACCACAGATGTTAAGTCCCATAGCGCCCAGAGCCATTTGAACCATTTACATACTAGATATTCTTTACTTAATTTGTCCTGAATTTTCTCGCCGTCATTGCATCATAGCATTAGAACTCCGTTTCCACATTTGCCTTGCTCTTCTTCCGCGACTAGCCTCGGTTTGTCGTTGCTTACGGGATTCTTCCTTAACGTCGACTATTATCATACTGTCATTATTCTGTGGCTAATATTTTAACGTGCCTGGTATAAGTGTAAGATTATTTACATGACTATTCATCTGATGGTACATTTCTAAATGCCATTCAGTTGCAACAGCAGCAGTAGAAGGCTGCCAAAAAGCAGTATTGTTATTGTTGTTATTATTATGCCACAGACGATTCATATTTCGATTATCATTGTTTTATCTACCAGCATTTTTATTGTCAAATACCTTCTTTTTCTTGGATTATTGTTGTTGTGTGCATACTGACTTTGGTTTTGGTGGTAGTACGGATAGTAGTTAGAACTGAAATTTACAGTCGGACTTGAATTATCCGTAAAATTTCCATTCCCGCTTCCATTTCCATTACCCCGAAAATTTCTCTTGTAATTCTGATTATTCCTATCGGCATAGGAACCATTGTTACTGTTATTATGACTCTCATAGTTATTGTAGTCATCTTTACAATTTCCGTAATGGCTTTATTTATTTACGTATCTATTTGTTTGATATCCTCTTTAATCCCATCAAGGGAATCAACTTATGATGACAAATGTTCGATATCGTTATAAGAACATACACAAGTTTTTTCCTGATGTTGATCGGTAATTTAGCTTTCAAAATTCTGAGTAGTTCTCGGGGACATATAGGTTCATCCCAATATCGGTCTTACTTATGTAGCGCCCAAAATAGTTTCGTAATCTAGCTTTCTTCTTGTTCGTTAGAATCTGTCGATAAATCTACGTTAAATCTTCCATGACTCCAGTGGCCACAACCCGGAATTGCCGTCTATGTGAGAAACAAGAAACTGGTTTTTATGGTACCCATTCCAGGATCGTGGAGTAATATTCTTCAGCTTTTGATCAACACTACTGGGTGCATAACATCTTTCTCTGAAGAGTGCATCTGAAATTGCATGTTTTTTATTATATTTTGCTCAAGTTTCATTAATGGCGGAGACGGACAGATACTTTTTCGATCGTCAATGCTTTGAGTTCAGTCCGAACATTTTGTGTTCATTGCCTTACCTGTAACTAGGTGAACCATTTCAGATGATTGGTATCGATTTGGAATCTTGCTCAGTTCTTTGTTAGTTCCAACAGAAACATCATTTTCATTTGCGGTAAAATTACGACTAAAGCCACCCTGCCGTTTCTGGAGTTTAATTATGACCTTATCTTTTGTTTGAACTCCGCCTTTATTTCTTCGATCAGTTCCTGCGTACTGTGTATTTGAATCTCTACATTCTCGTTGAATTACTTCTCTTATTTCGGAAGAGACCTTAACATTAATTTCGGTAATGGAACATATCCCCTTCGCATTTTTTAGATTGTTTAACCAAATATTCATGTCTTTTTGCTTACCTACTTCCAAATTTCGACCTTTTGCATAACTGATTCTACAGTATTTTAGATCTTGGTTTGGTTTCCCTGAAAACTTTCTTAGTGTAACTTTAATTGAGCGACCAGCTCAGGCACTCTCATATTTACGGTTACGTCGGCCAATCTCATCTGTATTTGTTCCAAATCATCGAAAATCTTTGTCCCTCTCTGCTAATTTTGTCCCTCGTTCTTTTCTCCGTTCCTCAAGCTCAGCGATTAATCGCTTACCCCTTTCCGCCTCTCTCTCTCTCTCTCTCTCTCTCTCTCTCTCTCTCTCTCTCTCTCTCCTGCCTTATCTTATCTTGTTCATCTTATTTGATGAAAAGAATAGTAAATGTGTCGGAAGTCTTTATCAGACTGGGTACCTCCTCCTGTTTTACTATAGATTCTCATTATCGTATGTACCGGCACTGTTGGTGTCACTATAGTTTCTTTCTCTCGGATTGTTGGTATTTTGTACACGCTGATTTTGGTTTCGGTGACAGTGCGGACGGTAGTTAGAACTGAAACTTAGGGTCGAATTATATGTAAAATTCCTGTTCCCTTTTCCATTGCCATTACATCAATCATTACAGTTTCTCTTGTAATTCTGATTATTCCTACGTGTTTCCTCAACACGTATATGCAAAACAACTCCAGGAAATATTTCTCTGCGCTCAATATCTGATTCAGAGGCATCTAGGTGCGATGACAACACTATCAAATCTGCTGTTCACTGGCATTGGAATATTTTCTACTTCTACGTCGGTTAAATTTTAACGTCATACCAGATCCGCCAATCTATCTGATGCCATCTTTTCTTATGTGTCCTTACTACTGCCGATAAAGTATTACTTTAGTTACACTAATGGGATAGTCTTAAAGAGATCACGATATTTTGTACACTCCCTGCCAGTAAATGAAGCTCCCTACACAGTTGAATGCACCCTCACTGCCGGCCGGGGTGGTCGAGCAGTTCTAGGTGCTACAGTCTGGAACCGCGCGACCGCTACGGTCGCAGGATCGAATCCTGCCTCGAGCATGGATGAGTGTGATGTCCTTAGGTTAATTAGTTTTAAGTATTTCTAAGTTCTAGGGGACTGATGACCTCAGCACTTAAGTCCCATAGTGTTCAGAGCCATTTGAACCACCCTAACTGATGAAATCAACAAAACTACCTACTACTTCGAAATATCTTGACTTAGGTAACCAAACTAATTCAAATTACTGCAATATTACTCACGATTAAAGCGCTATCAGAAGGAAAGATCGCAAATATCAACGTGTTTACCTTTTGTTAGACTTTAGTAGTGAACATTAATGCTCAGATAAAGCCTGAGCTTTCTCTCAATGAGGCTCAATCAATAAAACGGGTACATGCAACAAAAATCACAGATCAGTCACAAACACAATAACACTACACAGTTCAGAAAGAGATTTTCACTCTGCACCGGAGTGTGCGCTGATATGAAACTTCGTGGCAGATTAAAACTAGGTGCTGGACCGAAACTCAAACTCGGGACCGTGGCCTTTCGCGGGCAAGTGCTCTACCGACTGAGCTACCCAAGCACGACTCACGCCCCGTCCTCACAGCTTTGGAAGGTATGAAACGAGATACTGGCAGAAGTAACGTTGTGAGGACGGGGCGTGAGTCGTGCTTGGGTAGCACAGTTGGTAGAGCACTTGCCCACGAAAGGCAAAGGTCCCGAGTTCGAGTCTCCGGCACACAGTTTCAATCTGCCAGGAAGTTTCACCACACAGTTCAGTTAAGCACACTTCCATAATTATTGTTCAATAATCGATAACACAATGAAGTCTTATTTGACGATAATTACCTAATTGTTCTCTTCTTCGTTTGAGTCCCAGGTCAATCTGCTAATTATAATCTCAAATTCCTGTCCTTCGTTCGGGCCCCACTTTGGTTTGCATCATACGTGACGGCTCTCGTAATCTTGATACCCCTTGACTAATTGGTAGTCGTTAGTAAGCGTTATAAGTTAATTTTCTTAGCGAGAAGAACCACAAATTACAGTCTATAAAATTTGTCGTAAGACAGGGTTCGTAATAAAACTGAATACTTCGTAGTGTATTTCTCTCTTTAACTTTGATGAATTAATCAATAAACAAAGACGATAATCCTTAAGGAAGTCCTGTACAAATCAATTTTGCACTCCTGCAAATAGTTAAATGCAGGTGAAAAGTTATTTGGCGAGTTACTATAAAGTCAGTGATCATTAATGCTGGCAGTCGAAGATACTGTGACTCCGTTAATTTTTTGTCCGATTTTAGTTTAAAAAAAAATTGCCTATCGCTGCCCTCGGCTGCTTAATATAGCGATCGAAAGTAATTGAGTTTCTCACGGTTTAAGCTTTAATTTAATTTCTCTCCGCTGAAACTCCCTATCTCACTTCCCTAAAATCATTTAAAGAAACTGATTATCATATCTTTCAATAATAACATTTTTCTTCTTATAAAGATCATTACTTTCAGGTAAAGTGGAACGTACTTCTGAAATTAAAGTTTCGAATACTTTGCCACTACATATTTTCACGATAAGTGCTCTCACGAGCTAACACAATACAATCAACGTTAGACAAGATCAGTCGAGATAAAATGACAAAAAGAGATAAAACCACCGTTGTCTCAACTATTTACAGAACTATACAAACCACGAGTTGACCTAACTGTAACTTCTCACGCCTATATTTTCTTAGCACACTACTTATTGTTTTGAAATTATTGTTCTTAACTAATCCACATTTAACAAAAAAGTAACGAAATTATTTAAGATAATGGCTTATAGCCGTATAAGAACGGCTGCAGTAACACCTGGTTGCTATAATATAAAGAATCGAACCACTGTACCTGTATCTGCTTTTAGTCGCATTTTAAGCAACAAGTACGCGATCTGTTAGAGATGTAACGACTACAGCGGGAGCTAAACGCTTGACTACAGTAACGATGTTAAAGTTGATACGGGCTACTGTAGTTGTACGGAGATGAAAGGGCTTGCGCTGCTAGAGGAGCGCACAGTTATTGCCCTTTAGATAAGAACTAGAACATTTGAGAGGATTACGTACCTAATTCAAGAAATGGCTCTGAGCACTACGGGACTCAACTGCTGAGGTCATTAGTCCCCTAGAACTTAGAACTACTTAAACCTAACTAACCTAAGGACATCACACACATCCATGCCCGAGGCAGGATTCGAACCTGCGACCGTAGCGGTCTCGCGGTTCCAGACTGCAGCGCCAGAACCGCGCGGCCACTTCGGCCGGCCCTAATTCAAGAAGCTGAGTTCGAAGACATGAATAAATGTGCCACAAGGAGAAGATAGTGTGGATTGAATGTTCATCTGAAAAACGTCAATAGCAATCGGGAATGGGGTATATTACCGAGTGCAATACCATGGGGGTGGCGGAGGATAATTTCTGCCCACCTATTGAATACGTTGTTATGTACTCAGTTACTTTATTTTTTGAAAGATGTATGTGACGAGTTCTTCTACCAGATACCATAAATACTTCAAACGTTTCAAACAAACTCAATATAGAACTCTGAGTCTTAATAGTGTGTATCACTTTTCCAACTGCCAATATTTTGAGGTTAGAGATCCATCCTAAGCATCAATATCTCTTTAAAATTATGTTTGGGTAGTAGTCAACATATATTAACGAGATTTGCTTTTTCCTTAGTGCAGACCCCTTGATAGTACATGTTATTCAGAAAGCAACTAACATAGCTATACATCTTTGAAAAATTTGCTGTTAATATTAGTCAACATCAGTCCCGAATATACTTTTTCCAGTTTATTTTAGAGTGGGCATTAACTCCCTTCCCAACTCCCCGTTGGTAATACGTGTTATGTAAAATGCGTTGGTATTGCTATGGTTAATGTCTGCTTCATCATTAAATGAGTGAGTTAATTTTCATCTTAGCTGTCGTTTATTAGTCCTAAGATCTAACAAAATTGCAAACTACTTGGTCTAATTTGTCCAACTTTCTGCTGAATCTATCCGGAGATAAAATGAACGAGTAGCCTGCCACAGCGTTTGAGGCGCGGCGCATTTGCCACGTAATCACACTGCTCTTTGCTCTACGCGTCCTCGCTGTGACGTCAGGGGGCTAACGCAAATAGCAAGCGCTTCTGTCAGAACGCCCCTACCCCTTCTCCGAGTCACAGGGTCTTGCTCCTCACACGCACCCCGTCAGGCAGGCGCTGTGTGACAGTAAAGTAGCGAACCTCAGCGGTGCAGAGCCGGGTGAAGTTTTCATTATTAAATCTGGCGCTGAGCTCGGATTAGCGGGCAGAAGCAGGCTGCGCTGTCAGGCCGCAGAGCCGTGCGTCACGCGCGGCCGCTGCTGCTGCTGCTGTTGCGGCCCGTGACGTGTGACGTCACGCGGCGGCGGCGCCTCGTGAGCGAGTGCCGGGACGGGCCCGGCGGTGTTTAAAGCTCGGGCGCTGGGGACCGCGTCTGCGCCGCCAACTTGATTGCCGACAGAGCAAACACCGGGATCAAAAGGCCGCTGTGGCTGCCGCTGCCGGCGAACATCCCCTCCGCTAACTCTAAGCAGGCCTCGACGGCGAAATTGTTGGCAGAAAAGTCTCAGTCTCAACTCTGTCTACATGTAATGCTTCCAGTGCCTGCTAAAATTGTTTGTCAACGGACGCTGACCACTAGATGATTTCAGCAAGATCACTCCCGAAACGATATTTTTAATTTTGCAAAATCCGGTTCCTCAAGCCATTCAGCTTTGCAAACAACAACAAAATTGGATATGCGGTACGTCTATGCAAGTAACTGAAAGGTTCAAAGGAATTAGACATAGGCTGCAACTGAGCCTTGATTGAAATCAATTAAACGGTTGAAAATTTCAGCCAGACCGGGATTCGAACCCGGGTCTCCTGCTTATTAGTCAGATGCGTTGACATCTGAGCCATCCGAACACAGTGGTCATCGTAGCTGGCCGGACGACCCTAGCATGGTAGCACGCCTCTCATCCACATACTGCTACTGCCATAGCCCATTATCCACATTGACTCGCTGCATTTCGCTTATTCCCGTAAGAGTTGGAGCATGGTGTGTATCTGCACTGAAGAGGTCACCGGCTGTCTTACTATAATTACCAACACTGATCAGCCAGAACATTATGACAACCTACCTAATACCCAGTTAGTCTATCTTTGGCACGGATAACGAGTCGCGGCATGGAGTAGTGAGGTCTAGGTAGGTCGTTGGAGGGAGTTCGCACATCATCTACACACCCAAGTCACTCAGTTCCCGTAAATTCCGGGGAGGGGACCACGTTCATGTGTGTTAAAAATGGCTCTGAGCACTATGGGACTTAACATCTGTGGTCATCAGTCCCCTAGAACTTAGAACTACTTAAACCTAACTAACGTAAGTACAACACACACATCCATGCCCGAGGCAGGATTCGAACCTGCGACTGTAGCAGTCGCGCGGCTCCGGGCTGAGCGACTAGAACCGCGAGACCACCGCGGCCGGCCATGTGTGTTCGATTAGGTTCAGATATGGGGAGTTGGTAGGCCAGCACATCAATTGGAACTCGCCACTGTGTTCCTCGAACCAATCACACTGCTGACCTTGTGGCATGGCGCATTACGTTCTTGCAAAATGCCACTGCCGTCGGGTGTACGTGATCACCAAATAGTGTGCGACAGTTCTTGGCGGTCAAGGTGCTTTGCACGATCTCTGCTAGACCCATGGATGCCTTGAATGTTCCACAGAACATAATGGAGTCGCCGCCAGCTTGTTTCCATTCCACAGTACAAAAATCAAATGTGTGTGAAATCATATGGGACTTAAATGCTAAGGTCATAAGTCCCTAAGCTTACACACTACTTAATCTAAATTATCCTAAGGACAAACACACACACACCCATGCCCGAGGGAGGACTCGAACCCCCGCCGGAATCAGCCGCACAGTCGATGAATGCAGCGCCCTAGACCGCTCGGCTCCACAGTACAGGTTCAAGGAGCTGTTCCCCTAGAAGACACCGGATTCGCGCCCTCCCGTCGGCTCAACGAAGATAGCATCGGGATTCAACAGACCATTCAACGGTCTGCCACTGAGCTAACGTCCAGTAGCGATGGTCACATGCTCACTTCAGTCGTAGTTGCCGTTGTCGTGGTGTTTGCGCATGCAAGGCTGCAGAAGCCCATTGTTAGGAGTGTTCGGTGCACTAGTGTTCAGGCGCACTTGTATTATGCCCAGCTTTAAGGTTTGATGGACGTTCTACCATATTTCGCCATCCAATCTGTTTTACCACTCAGCCTGGTCTAAGACGTCCGACACCTGTAATCGGGAGGGGCTACCCATCCTCACGTCGTGTGGACGTGCTTTCAGCTTGGTTTCACCACGTGTTGAAGATTATCACCACAGCACTCGTATATCACCCGACAAGGCGTGCAGTTTCTCAAATGCTCGTGCCGAGGCTCCGGAACATCTGCTAAACTCAGATGATCTCGCGTTTTCCCCATTCTACACACGGACAGCTCGCTTACTGATACTGTGTGTCTGACTAGCAGTGATTTCTCTGCAGGTGACACTGCTATCACCTGGACGGGATTGCATGGATGGTAGGTCAGTGGTCATAGTGTTCCGGCTGGTCAAATCAATAGGAACTCCAGTAGAGCAGGCTTTTGTCACAGTGGCTACAATTTTTTTAAAGAGAAAATCTTATAACGATTCTTTCCTTAAGTTACTGCGTCAATTGAAACTTTAAGTGTATAGTCATCACTTCTAGACGTCTTAATTTATCAATGAGTTATTGCAGCAGAGTTAGTGATTACAGTAATGAATGATTTTCTACCAAATGTAAGCACAAAATACGAGGACGTGCTAAAAGCAGTGCCTCCGAATTTGTTACCTGAATATCCTTAAGGCTAATTGAATAAAACAAACGTTACTACCATTCTACACCCTTAATCTTCCTGTCTACACACTTGTTTCTCTACATAATTACCCTGGCAATGAAAACATTTCTCCCAGCGAGAGACCAGTGTTCTAGCCGTAGTGGACACCAAAAGACCCTGAGGAAGATCCCAGCAGAGGGGTCGAAACGTCGAACATTTTAGAAGAAACAAGGCGCGACCTAATAACCCAGAAGATTTTAACTTCAGTGACAACGGGCACGAAAGCCTGCAGACTTACATAAGAGATCACTTTGTTGATACTGTCACTGTAAAAGCCGGCCGGGGTGGCCGAGCGGTTCTAGGAGCTGCAGTCTGGAACCGCGCGATCGCTATGGTCGCAGTTGAGAATCCTGCCTCGGGCATGGATGTATGTGATGTCCATAGGTTAGTTAGGTTTAAGTAGTTCTAAGTTCCAGGGGACTGATGACCTCAGAAGTGAAGTCCCATAGTGCTCAGAGCCATTTGAATCATTTTTGTCACTCTAAAATGTTCATCTTTGTTGGTAGAGTCACAACCACACCTCCGCCTTCACGGCCTCGAAGGTGTTTTTGAAGACATGAAAATCGGATGGGGCCAAGTTGGGACTATATGGAGGGTAATGGATTACATTGCTGCAGATGTCACAGCACTCGTTTGTGATTAAGTATTGTCATTCTGAAGGAGTGTGTGCTCCATGTGCAGACGAACTCTTCGAATTCGAAATACGATTACAGCGCGCTGTTTCTCACACACCGACATAGTTACGTTACCCACCGTCATGTTACACGCTACAAGTCGGAATCCTCTAGCGACAGAGAACTGCAAGTATGCACGCATAAAGAATAAAGACGTATAATGTTAATAACGTTTGTTTCACTTTAAAAGCTTTGAGTGTTGTCACATGATTATTTCGGAGACATTACTTTTCACCACGCCTTCGTTTTTTAAATTTCAGCCCGTTAAGTACTGAAATGTGTCTAACAAAGAAAAGTAGTTTTCAAACAATCCTCAGCATGTTGTTTTGTTACAATGGTATTTTTATACAGCGTTATATTGGTTAAGCACAGTTAAAACAATTAAAATTGATGTAGTTTTTACACACACATCTTACTGTAAAAGAATCTAGAGAGCTAGGTACAATGCGTGATTCTGAATAAACTTACACCGGTGCTTCGGTAAAAAGATTGACAGATAATTAATCTCAGATACTGATGATGTAGTGGACTGTTAAGGCAGCCAGTCCACAGTGAAGTAGCCGAAAGGGCACGCGTACACACACGCCGACTGGCGTTAAGTCTGGAACAGGATTCGTAATGAATGTGATAAAGAAAAGAACGTAGCTACTAGAACACTTAACTTTTATATTGTCCTTTGGTATACAGCATTCTGGATGATACAAGTGAGACTCTATCTTGAGGTACATGCAACGTTACAAATGGTTAATGGCGCCTTGCTAGGTCGTAGCCATTAACTTAGCTGAAGGCTATTCTAACTGTCTCTCGGCAAATGAGAGAAAGGCTTCGTCAGTGTAGTCGCTAGCAACGTCGTCGTACAACTGGGGCGAGTGCTAGTACGTCTCTCGAGACCTGCCGTGTGGTGGCGCTCGGTCTGCGATCACTGCCAGTGGCGACACGCGGGTCCGACATGTACTAATGGACCGCGGCCGATTTAAAGCTACCACCTAGCAAGTGTGGTGTCTGGCGGTGACACCACAGATGAAACCTCCGTTGATTTTATCCCAGTCAAGAAATCGCGGCCGTCGCCTGTCTGTTACACGCCTGACATCTAGCGTCAGAAAAAGATACTGATTGGTTCATGCACTGACGCCCGTATGATAATTTTCTGGACACGAAAGGGAGAAAAATACACCATCAGTATTTGTTCCTGTCAGCTTATCCCCGAATTTAAATGTCTGATGTTTTTGTCTTTGGCAATGGAGCAGCACAAGTATAAAATCAGTAGCTAACGGTAGAAAACAAAGAGAAAGAAAAAAGTGAGAACTCCTATACCGACTGAGTAATTTGTAACCTTAAGAAATAGGAAGAAAAAGTCTTATTAAAAGCTGTGCTTCAGAACGGTGCAGGAATCACTAGTTATTCAAATAGCTCAATACTGAATAGAAAGCATCTCTCAAAACTAAAACAGCAGCCTTCATTACTTCTAAAACATGCAGATTGTGAGGGGACGGACACACAATTTCCACATCACACTCGTTCATTAATTTGCATTGTCTACGTTGTGTGCCACACTACTATTAACTTTTTTAGTTTGTGTGACTTCTTTCCAGTAGCAGCTGATCAATCCTGTTTTGTTTCGGATGATTCTTTGTTTTGGCGACAACTTCTTTTTTTGGTACTCTAATAAGAAACAGCTCACTTCGAAAGTGTATATTTGTCGAATTACTGATTATACAGAAATACCTGTTAACAAGATCGTCTGCAGACTCGGTATACAATCTTAAAGGTTTTGTGAGACATACTGAGTGATTATTATTAAAGTGCAGCTACCCAACAAGGCCCAATGTGGGCTGAAATTATTAATTGGCAGCGACACTTGGTAGATACTCTGTTTTGTGAAACCGAATAACGCTGGAAAAAAAATGTTAGTTCCAGTTTAGGCCAACAGGTGCAAGTGTGATATAATGCAGCACCCGTCGATGTATTGAATAAATTGTGTAAGCGCCAAGTCAAGAATAAAATCAACATTATGACTTTCTTGTTTCAGCTTTTTCGACCACGTCCCGTTCCTAATCCATTACATACGGAAATATTTCTGCACGTCTTTCTTTCATTCACAGCTCCAGTTATGAGCCTGGTGGCCAAAACTTGAACTGTTTCTTTCCAGTGCACATCGGTTCCGCATTAACGATTTAGAATATCTACGGTGATTTACTGTCATACTATAACTGGGGTCACACTGGTCCTCTGTGAGTACCTGTACTTTAATTTTAACCACCCGGAGAGTTTGACAGTAAAGTTCAACTGTGAAATAGTACCTTGGGGATCTAACGGTGGTCGTTCGCAACTGCGTACCCACCATTTACTTCCCTACCGCTCTGTCTGCAAAAATACGAACTAGCTTAGCTTACTTCCTAAGCGGTCTAAAATAAAACTCACAGTTTCCAACGTGTGGTGTGCCTATGACGTTGGCATACATAACAGTGATGAGTGTATTAGCCTTCTATGGCAAAAGATGATTAGGCAACAGATCCTTCTATGATCCAGCATTGGTTCCCGAGAAAACTCCCTCTAAAGGGCGGCAGCCGTGGCCCATAGTTGTGGTTCTTGGACAATCTAGTTGCCTTTAGTCAGTCTTCCGACTGCTTTGATATGGCCTTCTAAGTTTTTCCTGTCTTATTGCTACCTCACCATCTCGTAGGTGCTTTTGCACACAACTACTTAAATTACTTGTTGTGTGTACTCTAACCTGTATATTCCACTACAATATTTGCCTTCATGGCTTCCTCTGGTTCCATGGGAGTTATTCTCTCACGTCTAAATCAAATGCTGTCATATCTTTAATCTCTAAATCCAACCAAGGGCTATTCTTTCTTTGCTCGTCCTTTTTTCTCTCTGCTCGTTGCTTTCTTATACAGCCTCTGTGCCAGCCTTTTTGAAATAGAACACAGGTCCATCAGATCGACGGAAAAGGCACAGTTACAGTCGCAGGTTATCATTCCTAAAAGTAGCAGTCGTTACATCGTAGCTGCGAAATACATGTAGTAGTGTTGTAGCTGCTGAAACGACTCAGTCATAAGTAACTCACTGTCATCTAAACAACCTCCACGAGAGACACCATATTCGCCAAGTAGTAGAGCCCTGGGGAGCTTTTGGTTCAAGGGCATGTATCTTATTGAGTTGCTGAAATGCAGAGAATCCTCTGGAAGTACAGAAATTTGCATACAAAGACTGAGATGCGGTTAATGGCTGTGGCAGATATTCTGACATTTGAATGTCTTCCGGGACATTAAAGGCAGGCCGTGACGGTGCACCTGTTACACCTCGCCCGTACTGCAATTTATTCTTCGCCTCTCACAGACCCACTCCCCCAAGGAATCTTACTAACAGTCGTTCAAACCCTCACCTCATAGTGACTGTGGCCAGCTGCTACTCAATGATTTGGCCACAATGTAGCCGAGCATAGGACCTACAGTTTGCGGCAGGAATTAACGAACCCAAAATGGAATGTTGAAAGCAGAAATATAAAGGACGTGCTGAAAGAAAATTAGGGTGAAACGTCCCTGCCACATTGAATTCATTAGGTTGTCGGTACAAGCCTGGCTGGGGAGGTATGGAGAAATGTCCAGTATAACTTTTCAAGGTTCTAAGAAGAATGGGAGAGCAAAGACAAGTATCAAGTATAATGAACAGAAGGGACAGAAATTGAATACCAAAGTAAACATAAGAGGTTTACAATAGTTCGATATCAGGAAGAGCAGAGGAAAAGATTGCAGATCATGGATAATGTGGTGGGCGATAGTACATATATCAGAACTCATAAGAAAGCGATCGACCACCGGAAATTGTGACGCGAAGCTCCTACCGACGTAGAGCAACAATAATCATTTCAAGGGAATTGTCGTTGTTTTAGGGGAGACAACGGAAAACTTGAAACTGTATGTCCGGAAGGGCACATGAGCGGCGTGAAAATCTTCCGCATCGTGCATGATATTTATTACTTCTGTGCTACTAGCTTCATTTGCAAAGCATTTTGCAAACAGTGTCGTCATTTGCAGCTGAATGAACCTACACAAATACGTCATTGAACGATAGTTAGATCAAGAGATATTACGTCATGGGTGAAAACAGTCGCATTTTTCATCAAGTTTTAAAACTTTATTCTTCACTACTGAGGTATTTCTACAGTTGAGTGAACTTACGAATGAATCTGACACCTGGCAGCGCTTTCGACAGCTGTCAACTGCGAAGCCAAACGGCTGTAGATGAAAACTATAGCTGTGTGTGTGGGGGGGGGGGGGGTGAGGAGGCTATGAAGAGGCCTTGACATACGTTTACAAAATCGGGTTGTAGACACCCGAAGGAGCTGCGACCAGCATACAAGTACAGTCCGGGATATTACACTATCAACACAGTCCATTTTGTGTTTTCGCTCTTATATGCAGTTCTCTCAAAGCCTCAGTCCGTTGCACTTATTGCCGGGAAGTTAGTTCTGTTGAATTTCCTGTACGGCTAAATTTGTACCCCGTAAGTCTTCGTCGAGTGTGAATTACATTATGTACCCGTAACTTAAACGCAACTCTCTTCTTCCTTCCTCTTCATTTTCAGATGGGAACAGAAGTTAAATTTGTTGTCCACAACGACGTAACCAAAAATAAAGTAGCAAGTAGAAATGGACGGGAGAAATGCGGAAAGATATTGAGATAAATAATGTAGGAAGAACTGACGCAGTGCTATTGAAGATTAAACGCAACTTTGAAGAAGTAAAATAAAATGACGTTAACCATCGAGTTGCAAATGGAAAACCTTCACCAACTTCAGAAGAAAGTGCGAAAGCTTGCAGGAGTGCCTCAGAGGCGTGTAAGATTGGGAGGAATTCTCCTGAAGCTCAACAGAGGAGGAAGAATACGACAGATGCTAGTAATACAGTAAGGGAGCTGGAGTCTGACAGCAGTGAATCATCTGATCTCAAAAAAGTCAGCAGAGAACTATGATACGCCTCTATAGAGACCGGTATCAGCCGAATCTGTCTAAATGAAAGGTTATTTGAGCTACTGTCGAAATTCTATGAAATTAAATGGATGACTTGCTTTCAGATTCACAGGAAAGCATTATCGTCACATTACCAAAAACTGGCATGCACTGATAAAGTTGTAGAAAACTTCACTGATTATTAGAATAATTAACATAATAGTAGAAATAATCGATTTATATTGGAGGAATATCAGTTCAGTTTCAGAAAAGGAAAAGCTGCTAGAGACAAAATTCTGGCATCGTGCCTGGTAATGGATATCAGGTGGCAGAAATATCAGGATACCTTCGTAACAGCTGTGCCAATCTAGAAGGCCTTAGACACTGGAAGGTGGAACGAGATGTTCACAATTTTGATGTAAGGGAATCAGGGGGATGAAATGGGTGAGTGGTTCTATGATGGAGATTGGTGCAGGCGCAGGCATTGAAGGGAGGAAAATGTTGTCAAAGTCCTTTGTTTAAACTAAAGCAGACATAGAGCAGCAAACCTGCGACAAGCAGGACTGGGGCGCCGAACTTGCACTTTAGTGTCCGTCGGCGTCCGATCCCAGTGACGCAGAGCTGGGAGAACCTCAGTCTGTAACCCCCAGCTGATGATCTCATAAAGACGGTGTCCCTTCAGACAGCGCTTGTTGATTCGTAGGCCGGTTGTGTCGATGACACCAGCGTCAGAACAGTGTTACAGATCCCACGGCATAGACTGGTATGCGGTGGACGTGAATGCATAGCCCAGCCGTTTTAATGGCCTGCTTGGCTGGCCCAGGGTATACACACGGTCAAAGGAGGTTTGTTTATGTGAAGGTACTGCCGCGTACTTCAGTGTCACCGGTGCTTCCTTTAGACTCGGTCTAAACTATAGAAACAAATGATTAAGGTTTCTAAAAAACACAAATGGTATTAAGAATGATGTAAGGCAGGGTTACAGATTATTATCTATGTTGAAGAAGAAGTAGTTAAGAAAATGAATGAAAATTTCGGAAGAGGAACCAAAGTGTGACGCGAACACATACCAATGCTAAGGTTTGCAGATAGCATACTTCTTCTGGCTGTATGCGAGACAGAAAGACTTGGTGAAAAGAAAAATAGCTTACGTAGTGTGCAATAAGGCGTGGTCTGGGGGTAGCGTCTTTGATTCATAATCAAAAACGTCTTCGGTCCCGGGTTCGATCCCCGCCACTGCCTAAATTTTGATAAATAATCAGCATTGGCGGCCGAAGACTTCCGGCATAAGAAGTCAGCCTCATCTTGCCAACGGCCTTGTCAAAGAGGGCGGAGAAGCGGATAGAGGTTCAGGGCACTCTCTAGTCCTAGGGGTGGGAAATTGCCCCTAAAGGCGGAAGAATCAGCAATGATCAAAGACATGAGGATGCAGAAGGCAATGGAAACCACTGCGTTAAAGACACGTAACGTGTATCCACAGGACATGTGGCCTGTAATTGAAGAAGTGTCATGATGATCTCTCCGTTGGCAAAAGATTCCGGAATACTCCCCCATTCGGATCTCTGGGAGGGGCCTGCCAAGGGGGAGGTTACCATGAGAAAAAGATTGAATAATCAACGAAAGGATAACGTTCTAAGAGCCTGGGCGTGGAATGTCAGAATCTTGAACGTGGTAGGGAAACTGTAAAATCTGAAAAGGGAAATGCAAAGGCTCAATCTAGATATAGTAGGGGTCAGTGAAGTGAAGTGGAAGGAAGACAAGGATTTCTGGTCAGATGAGTATCGGGTAATATTAACAGCAGCAGAAAATGGTATAACTGGTGTAGGATTCGTTATGAATAGGAAGGTAGGGCAGAGGGTGTGTTACTGTGAACAGTTCAGTGACCGGGTTGTTCTAATCAGAATCGACAGCAGACCAACACCGACAGCGATAATTCAGGTATACATGCCGATGTCGCAAGCTGAAGATGAACAGATAGAGACAGTGTATGAGGATATTGAAAGCCTAATGCAGTATGTAAAGGGGGACGAAAATCTAATAGTCATGGGCGACTGGAATGCAGTTGTAGGGGAAGGAGTAGAAGAAAAGGTTACAGGAGAATATGGGCTTGGGACAAGGAATGAAAGAGGAAAAAGACTAATTGAGTTCTGTAACAAGTTTCAGCTAGTAATAGCGAATACCCTTTTCAAGAATGACAAGAGGACGAGGTATACTTGGAAACGGCCGGGAGATTCGGGAAGATTTCAATTAGATTACATCATGGTCAGACAGAGATTCCGAAATCAGATACTGGACTGTAAGACGTACCCAGGAGCAGATATAGACTCAGATCACAATATAGTAGTGATAAAGAGTAGGCTGAAGTTCAAGACATTAGTCAGGAAGAATCAATACGCAAAGAAGTGGGATACGGAAGTACTAAGGAATGACGAGATACGTTTGAAGTTCTCTAACGCTATAGATACAGCAATAAGGAATAGCGCAGTAGGCAGTACACTTGAAGAGGAATGGACATCTCTAAAAAGGGCCATCACAGAAGTTGGGAAGGAAAACATAGGTACAAAGAAGGTAGCTGCGAAGAAACCATGAGTAACAGAAGAAATACTTCAGTTGATTGATGAAAGGAGGAAGTACAAACATGTTCCGGGAAAATCAGGAATGCAGAAATAAAAGTCGCTGAGGAATGAAAAAAATAGGAAGTGCAGGGAAGCTAAGACGAAATGGCTGCAGGAAAAATGTGAAGACATCGAAAAAGATATGATTGTCGGAAGGACAGACTCAGCATACAGGAAAGTCAAAACAACCTTTGATGACATTAAAAGCAACGGTGGTAACATTAAGAGTGCAACGGGACTTCCACTGTTAAATGCAGAGGAGAGAGCAGATAGGTGGAAAGAATACATTGAAAGCCTCTATGAGGGTGAAGATTTTTCTGATGTGATAGAAGAAGAAACAGGAGTCGATTTAGAAGAGATAGGGGATCCAGTATTAGAATCGGAATTTAAAAGAGCTTTGGAGGACTTACGGTCAAATAAGGCAGAAGGGATAGATAACATTCCATAAGAGTTTCTAAAATCATAGGGGGAAGTGGCAACAAAACGACTATTCATGTTGGTGTGTAGAATATGAGTCTTGCGACATACCATCTGACTTTCGGAGAAGCATCGTCCACACAATTCCGAAGACGGCAAGAGTTGACAAGTGCGAGAATTATCGCACAATCAGCTTAACAGCTCATGCATCGAAGCTCTTACAAGAATAATATACAGAAGAATGGAAAAGAAAATTGAGAATGCGCTAGGTGACGATCAGTTTGGCTTTAGGAAAAATAAAGGGACGAGAGAGGCAATTCTGACGTTATGGCTAATAACGGAACCAAGGCTAAAGAAAAATAAAGACACTTTCGTAGGATTTGTCGACCTGGAAAAAGCGTTCGACAATATAAAATGCTGCAAGCTGTTCGAGATTCTGAAAGAAGTGGAGGTAAGCTATAGGGAGAGACGGGTCATATACAATATGTACAACAACCAAGAGGGAATAATAAGAGTGGACACGATCAAGAACGAAGTGCTTGTATTAAGAAGGGTGTAAGACAATCCCACGCCCGGGTTCCCGGGTTCGATTACCGGCGGGGTCAGGGATTTTCTCTGCCTCGTGATGGCTGGGTGTTGTGTGCTGTCCTTAGGTTAGTTAGGTTTAAGTAGTTCTAAGTTCTAGGGGACTTACGACCACAGCAGTTGAGTCCCATAGTGCTCAGAGCCATTTTTGTGTAAGACAAGGCTGTAGCCTTTCGCCCCTACCCTTCAATCTGTACATCGAGGAAGCAATGATGGAAATAAAAGAAAGGTTCAGGAGTGTAATTAAAATACAAGGTGAAAGGATATCAATGACACGATTCGCTGATGACATTGCTATCCTGAGTGAAAGTGAAGAAGAATTAAATGATATGCTGAACGGAATGAACAGTCTTATGAGTACACAGTATGGTTTGAGAGCAAATCGATGAAAGACGAAGGTACTGAGAAGTAGTAGAAATGAGAACAGCGAGAAACTTAACATCAGGATTGATGGTCACGAAGTCAATGAAGTTAAGGAATTTTGCTACCTAGGCAGTAAAATAACCAATGACGGACGGATCAAGGAGGACATCAAAAGCAGACTCGCTATGGCAAAAAAGGCATTTCTGGCCAAGAGAAATATACTAATATCAGATACCGGCCTTAATTTGAGGAACAAATTTCTGAGGAAGTACGTCTGGAGTACAGCATTGTATGGTAGTGAAACATGGACTGTGGGAAAACCGGAACAGAAGAAAATCGAAGCATTTGAGATGTGGTGCTATAGACGAATGTTGAAAATTAGGTGGACTGATAAGGTAAGGAATGAGGAGGTTCTACGCAGAATCGGAGAGGAAAGGAATATGTGGAAAACACTGATAAGGAGAAGGGACAGGATGGTCGGACATCTGCTAAGACATGAGGGAATGACTTCCATGGTACTAGAGGGAGCTGTACAGGGCAAAAACTGTAGAGGAAGACAGAGATTGGAATACGTCAAGCAAATAATTGAGGACGTAGGTTGCAAGTGCTACTCTGAGATGAAGAGGTTAGCACAGGAGAGGAATTGGTGGCGGGCCGCATCAAACAAGTCAGTAGACTAATGACCAAAAAAAAAAAAGCTTAAGGATAAACAAAGGTGAGGGTAAGTAGTAGAAAGGAAAATAAGTACTTGCTTGAAATTCGACTTGGAGACTTCACAGTGGCGTCAAAAGGGAAAGAAGTAAAATTACACAGTACAGGCTGAGAAAGGGGGAAAAGTGAGAACATTCTTCAGTATTAGATTAGGGTGGTTGAAATTTTCAGTAAACATTATTGTACTGCATTTGAGCGTGACGTTTATGAATTAGATAAAAAAGAATCACTATGTTTTAAACTGTAGTTGTCTGTCTATTTCAAATTATGTAGGAGGACTGAGAATGGCAGCTGCTAGAATGGGAACACGGTTATTTAAATAAAAGTAAAAGATTGCGTTTACTCGCAAAAAGGACATACACTTAGTGATAAAAAGTATCCGGATACCTACCTGAAAATTACTTAAAAGTTCGTGGTGCCCTCCATCGGTAACAATGGAATTCAGTATGGTGTTGGCCCAACCTTAGCCTTGATGACAGCTTCCACTCTCACCGGCATACTTTAATTCAGGTGCTGGAAGGTTTCTTGGGGAGTGCTGCACACAGAAGAGGTATCGATGTCAGTCGGTGAGGCCTGGCACGAAGTCGGAATTCCAAAACATCCCAAAGGTGTTCTATAGCATTCAGGTAAGGACTCTGCGCAGGCAGTCCATTACAGGGATTTGAGTGTCGTGTAACCACTCCGCCACAGGCCGTGCATTATAAACAGATTCTCAATCATGTTGAAAGATTCAATCGCCATCCCCAAATTGCTCAACAAAAGGGGGAAGAAAGAAGGTGCTTAAAACGTCAATATAGGCATGAGCTGTGATAGTGTCACGCAAAACAAGGGGTGCAAGCACTCTCCATGAAAAACACGACCACACAGTAACACCACCACCTCCGAATTTTACTATTGGCACTACACACTCTGGCAGATGACGTCTACCGGGAATTCGCCACACCCATACCCTACCATCGGATCGCCACAAGGTATACTGTGATTCGTCACTCCACACAACGTTTTTCCACTGTTCAGTCGTCCAGTGTTTACGCTCCTTACACCTGCTTATGAGCAGCCGCTCGACCAAGTTCTCTCAACTCCCGCCTAACTGTCATAGTACTTGCAGTGGATCCTGATGCAGTTTGAAATTCGTGTTCGATGGTCTGGATAGACGTCTGCCTATTACACATTACGACCCACTTCAACTGTCTGTGGTCTCTGTCAGTCAACAGACGAGGTCGGCTTGTACACTTTTGTGTTGTACGTATCCATTCACATTTCCACTTCCCTGTGATATCGGAAACAGTGGACCTACGGATGTTTAGGAGTGTGGAAATCTCGCGTACAGACGTATTACAAGTGACACACAATCACCTGACCACCTCTGAAGTCCATGGGTTCCACAGAGCGCCCCATTCTGCTCTCTCACGATGTTTAATGACTACTGAGGTCAGTGATGTAGTGTACTTGGCAGTGGGTGGCAGCACAATGCACCTAATATGAAAAAAAGTATGTTTTTGTTGGTGTTCGGATACTTATGATCAGATAGTGTAATAATTTGCCCATTATCAATTACATGGTTCTCAGGGTCGTTACCGTGATATTTGAATTGTGGTTGCCATGAGGCAAACAGAACTGATAGGCAGACTTGGATGTAAGTTGAACTGCATTTACCTCGTGGTTATGAGACTGATGTTAACGGAAGACGCGCCACACGCGGTTGGCAACGTCTTGTGGCTCCGCAAAAGGACGGGCAATCGTGCTGCAGGCGGCTGTCCATACCTCGCGGCGGCGCCGATAAGGCAGGCAGTGACGTTTCGATCCCAAGTGTCTTGTTTTCCTTTTTCCAACAAGTGTTCCTCTTTAAAGCGTTGAGACCGCTCTCTCTGGACGTGACATACAGTCGACTGGCTGGATCATATTCATCTCCAGTCAATCAAATTATTGTTCACCTCGTTGTCAAACGTTCTGTGCCAACCGTATTTCCCTCGGCTAGACGGACACACGCAGGCTTCATTATGGGTAGGCTACCTTAACTGGCAAGAAAAATTGTCGCCAGGTAAGATCACATACATTGTGTCCTGTCCATTCGTAATCTCCTCCAACTCTCCTAAAATCTACTTCCACGTCAGTGCGATCTTCGCCACGTATCTCGGCAGCGGAACACGTGGAAATTCTAAATGGCACTCACAGGAAGCATTCTTTTCCTTTGCAAGCCTCACGTCGTCCACTTCACATCGTTATCCTTTATCCCACAGAGATATCAAATTGTCCTCTACTCCTTCATTCTATAAGAGATAGTTTTTATTCTTCTCTAGCTACACAAGAGGGGTTGGTGGTTCTGGTCGGCGCCCACATATGCTTACAGTGATCGAGATCAGGGGTGGCAAGGCCCCTAGCCTCTCGTCCATTTCAGGCTTTACAGATATTGATACAGAACGTCGGAAAAAGCTCCTGAAAGGCTACGTTTGAAGCGTAGTATAGTATGCAAGTTACATATGCACCTTCGGAAGCACGGAAGGAGGCAGAAACCGGAAGCATTTGAAGTGTGGTGCTATCGAAGGATGTTGAATATAGGACAGGAAAGGTGGCTGTGGAAGACCCCCAACGAGAAGGAGGGACTGGAAAGTTATGGATCTGGAAATGACATCCAGAAATAGTTCACTTTGCGATGAAAGAAGCAGAAGAGAGGAAAATAAGGTGAACGAAATGTAGAACACACACAACTCGTTATAGTCGACGTTGGGTGTAACAGCTATGTTTGAAGGTTTTTAATATTCCGGTTCTTTGTCTAAAGGGTGGGGCAAATAAGTGGTCCAAAGAAAGAGTTGTATAGTAGCAGGTAACACAGCAAAAAAATGCAGTACTAAACTGACTGTAGCACATGTTGAAAGTGACCACCATTAACGTGTTGGTACTTCTGGGTCCCGATCAGCAGAAGGCACATCAATGCTAGACCGCTGGAATTGTTGCAGTTTCATCCGAAATGTTCTGCTGCATTTCTTGAAGACTATGAGCGTTGTCGAGATAAACCTTAGACTTCAGGGCTCGCCACACAAAGCAATCGCACACTGACAGATCACGTGATCTGGGTGGCGAGAAAGGTTAGACCGGCTTTATGGCCAGTGCCTCCATCCTGTTAGAGGTAACTGAGGTCTTCCTCGCCTCCGTTAATGCTGCCACAAATTCACGTCCCATAGTATCCACACCTCCGGCCCACTTTCATTTGTCGCACCCTGCACTTTGTAGGCATAGCAAACCGACTCCATAACGTAATGGTAAGCTTTGCTGACTTCATTGCGCTAAGACCCCTGTTGGATTCCCCGTAAATCCTCAGATTCTCTCTGGGAAGAGAGATGTACATCAAATGAGGAGCTTCTTGAACAAAGAAGCAGTTACATCATCAGGACGTCCGGCCCGGTAGATGAATGGTCGGCGTGACGGATTGTCAATACTCTGGGCCCGAGTTCGATTCCCGGCTGGGTCGGGGAATTTTCTCTGCTCAGGGACTGGGTGTTGTGCTGTCCTGGTGCATCATCCTATCATCCTCGTCGACTACATTTCGCTGAAGTGGCGTCAAATTTAAAGACTGGCACCCGGTGAACGGTCTGCCCGACGGGAGCCGTAGCCATACGATAACATAACATCGTCAGGACTCTTCTGCTGGCTTAAGGCATCGACAACAGGGTGGTCATATGTCCCACTACCACAGATAGCCCCTCGTACTACCTTGTGGGCAGCAGTCGGTTACGTTTACTAGCTTTTTGGTCGAAGATTCGCACGCGTACGCACATGGCACGTATTTCACCCGTATGTTGAACTTATCTCTCACATAATTGTACGCACATTTCATTCGCATCTAGCGACGTTTGTCCTGCAGTTTCATCTGAAACCTGAGGAAACGTGTACCTCCGGCAGTAACTGATAGTCATTTAGATGAAAAGAACAGTCACTAGCACCCGTCTGTGTGTCCGCTGTCTTACAACATCATCATCATCATCATCAGCCAATTCAATCATTAAATGATGTGGCCTCTTCGAGTCCTGGATTCAGGTAGGCTTTCAGCAGTCTTCTCCAAGTTGGACGTCTTGGGCAGTTCTCTGCCAGGTGTTACCAGCGATCTTCTTGATGTCTTCGTCCCATCTCTCTGGTGGTCTTCCTCTAGGCCTCCGGTGCTCTCTCGGACTCCACTCCAGTACTAGCTTCATCCGTCTTACAACATAAGACGGTGTTATTAAACTATAGTTGCAATGTTCACCCTGAGAATGTAGTTGACTCACTGAATAACGTAAATAAGAGGCTCGTTTCCGTATGTTTCTACAAGTCAGTCCTTCTCATAGTCACTCCTACTGCTAACGGTTGTAGGGTATCTTACTCATAGAGTATTTTTATACAAATGAGTCATGTGGATGCAGAATTTGATTGAAATAGCTACAGGTTTTCTTGAGTTACGCTTTTATGTCACACCTTTTCATCCCAAGCCCTAAGCCGCAAGGGCGATAGTGGTCTCTTACTGTAAGAGAAAATTTCTCCAAATGTCAAGTGATAGCAATGCCAGTTTTCGTAACAATTCCTTCAGGCATTAGAGACAGATACTGTCACTCTTACTCCAGTGCCCTTATTTCAATATCCCCATGGACGAAATGTCATCATGATTGTTATCACCAATGAGTCTAGCAATCCATGAAACTTTAGATGTGATAGAACTATCGGTCGTCATCAAAAAATTTTACCTATCACATATCTTTACCGCAATTTTTATGGTTGGTTGAGGAATATTACCCCACCCACAATATTTTGTATAAGTTGTTACGCAGTTAATGAGTCAAGTATATGAAAAGATCCGTTGAAATACCTCTTCTCGTTCCAGAGTTAAGCTTCTAGGTCACGTCCTTTTATTCCCGACATCTCTACCTACGCGGCCACGTACACAAGTACTCGCTGAAGCTTCATAATAATCCGATGAATGATATATGAACGCATAGAACAACAAGCGGACAAAAAATATTCTTTTTTAAGTATTTGATTTAATTTCACCAATTATAGAAGTGCTTAAACTGTATTAAAAATGCTGAAACTAGTGTTCAATTTTATACAGTTTTCTGTAGCTACATGGAAGTACACCGCCCATTAGTGTTCAGGTAACGAGCGTCTAGATTGTATGCATAAATAAATAAATGGATAAGTAGAGAAAGAAAGATTGAGCACAAGTAGAATAAGACAGAAGGCACCGCCATCCCAGTAGAAAAACGGACGAAAGAAGTAAAAGGAAAGAAAGTGAAAAGGAGGACTACAGTTATTCCATTATCCCAGCCGACATTCAGGGCTGCTTCTCTAATGATATCGCTACCTGCGAAAAATGAGACAGTGAGATATAAGGAAATGACTGTACAGTATAACGATTCGATTAGTGCAGACGATTTCTTTGCTGTATTAATGATAGCCATGGGACTGTTTCATAAAGTTCCCAGTTATGAAGCTCGTTACTGGCGGACACCTTCTTCGTCCCTGAGGATTTTCTGTCGCAGCAGTTGGCTGACTTCCAGTTGGAAAGAGTTCGGTAGTCCGTTGGGCGCGTCCGGGATATAAGTACAAAATTTTAAACCACAAGAACGTCATGATAGCTAGAACTTAGATATCTCTAATAAAAAATCTGACAATCACCGTATTTTCTCAATTAGCTTATCTGCCTTCGTTAATGCAGGCGTTACGTCCATTTCAATAAGAACTAAATTGCCAAGTGAATTTTTTGTCGCATTCTAAAATTGTGGTTTTAATTTTCTAGCTCCTTATCATTCTGCTCTTAAGACACACTGTCTTCAGTATTCTACTCGTTGATTTGTTCACACCACTGAACTGTCTGAGTTGACAGTTACCTGTGCGTTATAAAGCAAGAAAATTAGGTGGACCTGGACCTCAAAATTTAATTTGATTTGACATGGAAAAAAGCAGTCATGAACAGAATTGCTTCCTCCTTCTCCTCCCAAAAGCTTTTTCACGTTGGCATTTAATGATATTGTTCGTGTGGTGGTATCTCGCCGCTAGGCACTGAAATTAGTCGAAATAGCAGTTACCAAGAACTACTGTCTCTTTGTAGCATACAGGGTTCAATATTTTTGACAGTAACTTTGTTGTTTAGAATTAAGGTTACTGATAATTCTTGACTTAATGGTTATGCGGACGTGCTACTTTGTTGAAGTACTAATCTCATATTCCTTTTTTATTGCATTTCTCGCATTCACATGATTTCCTGTAATTCTTCATTACTTTCATAAGACTGTTTACTTCCAGTGTGTTACCGGTAATCTTTCGAATTAGTATGCATCTCCATTGTACACATCGACGACTTTTACGCGATCAAGATTATTTGTAAACTGAAGCTCTCGGGAAAGCCTCATCTGTGAGCAATTCTTTTAGCACTCTAGTATGAACAGTTCCTAATATTGTTCTTGATACGGTGCCACTATTTTAGTAAAAGGATAACGAATATTAGAAAAGCAGCCTCTCACAGAATAAAAATCGCTTGCTACATTATTTTAGCTCTATTAATACAATGGAATTCGAAATACTGCGCTGCTCTTTGTCAAAATCATTCAACTTTTATCTGGACCTCAGTTGTGGAAATTATCCTGGTTAAAAAAAAATTTTTATTTGTTTATTAAAGATTTCGTTTTCAAACACATTTGTTGACCGTTGAGACCGCAAATGAAATTTAGGAAAAAGATGAAGACGTACGTAAATGAGCAATCCACTGTCGCCTTTATTCTACATGTCCGCCCCGGTAGCTGAATGGTCAGCGCGACGGAATGCCGTGCAAAGAAAGGGCCCCGGGTTTGATTCCCGGCTGGGTCGTAGATTTTCTCCACTCAGGGATTGGCTGTTGTATTATCATCTCATCCTCATCGACGAGCAAGTCTCCGAAGTGGTGTCAATTGAAAGTACTTGCAGCAGGCGACTGGTCGATCCGACGGGAGGCCCTAGCCACACGACATTTCATTATACAACATCTTTATTACCAAACGGATGAAACTACATCACAGTTGCATGTTGCCTACCTAACGGTTTCCAATAGGAACAAAAACTTGATTCTCAGTGGTTTTTACATTTATTGATCGAAAACAAAAATTTAAAATACTGTCAATCTACAAATTAAGAAGTATGGTTCAACAATTAAGTGAATGTTAAAATTAGAAACTGTTCACGTGCCTTCAAGCAGCATCTCCTGCGGCTCGCCAATTACACGGGAAAAATTGGTCCAATATTTGAGAACGACAGAAGTTAGCTACTTTCAACAAACTTAACAGGTAATTTTGAACCTCTTCGAAACTTTTGCTTGCTGGCGCCTTCCAGGAAATAATAAATGGAAAACATTATCGCTTACTATAGTTTCCCTATTCTCACAGTAAAATTTCAACATCAGACGTGATGTTTAATTTGATTACTTATGTACTACCAATTCTATTCGCGACACATTATAGATACAGTGTCCACACATATCACTGAATGTACTTGCATAATTGTATTATCGTACGACACGTAGGTCAGAAGATACGTAATAATCAGTGAGATGCATGACTAACTTTACTTCAAAACGAACTGCAATTACCCCGGCTACACTCACCTACCGTCTGTTTTTATAAAATTAAATTTGATTCTTTAAATAATCACAGGTGCGGGGACTACTGCTGTTGATGTATGTCGCTACTGTAATTTTGCAACTTTAAACCCAGGCAGTGGTAATGATAGATATTTTTCGGCAGCATAGCCCGAACAAGCGATATTGATAACGCACATTATTACAGTAGTGTCTTATTAAAGGTGTCCAAATCGAAACTGGTGCAATTATTTTACCTCTTTCGTATCAGGCCAACAAGATGAAGAGATGACAGCTTGTGGTTTCTTATCACTCATCGCAGAGTACGTGAAAATCACGACTCACGCTTTGGGATGTAAAATTCACGATGTTGGTGAGGAAAATAAACGGTTTCCGGTTCCAGCAACTCGAGGATTGACGTGCAGTAATTTCATACGAATTTTTGTCGGAACTGAGATAATTTCAATCATGGTTGGGACCGCAACGTCCATACCGGAAAATTAAGGCAGATAATTATTTTTATCACCGCTTTCCTCTTTCCTTCTCCCGGATATTTCTCGCCACACCTTTTATAAATCTTGTGATACGATTCACGGTCTAACGTATTACGTTGCCAGCAAAAGTTTTGTAATTATACTAAATGGTTACTAAAAAGTCAGCGAAATACAATACGTGCAGTAGCAGTAAACTGATTTTAAAGAGGAGAGAAATACTGGTGTATCACACGCCCAGTAATTATCATGGTTGCAGAAGATGGTTTTTTGTTTCACCAAGCAACAAGCAGATAAATTCGATTGCGCGCGCTAACGGTTCTCGTGTAAATCCAATACAGGCCAGCCACCTCATTACTGTTGTCTCACCAATAGCTGCTCGTGACGTATTGAAAAATGTACTCAACTGCACCGACGATGCTCTGCCTGGAATTGTTCCAAAACTAGCTGAGTAATAATTGCAGTATTTAGTAAAACACTTCCTTGCAGATAAGCAAACACGCGTTATTTATCCAGTGTCTAGTTAGTGCGTTTTATATGTTTAACAAAGATGCTTGATGTATCTAATGTTCTAGTTACAGTTGTTGCTGTGTGCTGGGTGGTGGTGGTGGTGGTGGTGGTGGTGGTGGTGGTGGTAGTAGTTTGGACAGAATATCGTTCTGACGAAGATCTGTACGCTAGCGTGCAAGACTCTAGGCTTTGCCTAACTACCTCAATTTGCATCCACTTAATCCTGTAGTTGTGCCTGGATTCCTTGTACAATTTTTATCCTCAGTACTTTACTTTATGGCAAAATTCTATATTCAGTGTTCTCTCAGGATGTGTCCTATGAACCCATAGCTTCTTCTATTAAAGTTGTGACGTAAATTTCTGCTTACCCCGATTTGATTCGCTACATTTTCACTAGTTACTGGATGTCACCATTTAATCTTCTGTATCCTTTTGTAATTCGCATTTCTAAATCATTGATTCTCTTTTGTCTATACTGTCTATCGTTTCCATTTTACATCCTTACAAGGTTGCAATCCAGACCAATATTTGCAGAACTGAGTTCCTAGCACTTAAATTTACGTTGTATGTTAAAATAATTATCTTTCTCTTGAAAGTTTCGTATTTTATTGACAGACAATACCTTATATCCTCTCCGTTTAGGTCGTCAAAATTCTTTTATACACGAAATAACAAAACTCATCTACGACTCCAGTACCTCGTTACATAATGTAATTCTCTCAGTATTGTGTGTTTCAATTCGATTTTACTGAACTATCCTTGTTGTACTGTAGTTAGTGCTCAACCCGCCTCTTCAAGACTCTCCGCAGGAGAATTCGGGGCAGAACAGGACAGCGAATCATAACGAGGTTTTCCCGTTCCCTAAACTGGAGAATGTTGCAGTCTATTGTAATCACATGTAACTATGTGTCTGAATGGAAGGGAAGGTGCAACTGATATTTTGGCTTGATTTTGACTGCGACTTCTAAGTGAACGGTTGTCTTGGCGTTTCTAATTGTGTTTTTACAACCTTTTGTGAATTTGAACGCAAGGTAACCCGTAATTCTTAACTGTACGCCCTTGAATGATACGTTATCTTAAAGTGCAAGGCGTTCGCTAAAATTAAGTTACATAATACAGTTAAATCCGTCCGTTAATATGCTCCACAAAAGTTGTTAACCTGAAATGTGCTCTTGATGTAGAATGGGACCGGGCAAAATGGGATAGTGTTCCATTCTGCCCCTTCATTTTTTGATTCACTTTGATTTCAGACTACATATTTCATTAGGAAGTGTGTTAGACAGCAGTAAGATAATAAATCAATGTAAACAGCAATATCTTGCAAATTAGGAGTTTTAGAAGCATGTAAGTAGTTTAACGTACCAAAATCAGTGTTAAAAAGATACGTCGTTAGAGTTGATGATAATGCCAACTATAGAATTAACAAATCAGATGCAAAATTTAAAAATGTGTTCACGGCAAAACAAAAAAGATGAGGTGGTAACATACCTGAAGTCAATGGAGGACAAACGTTTTAGTCCAAAGGTGAAACAGAGAGACATGGCATGCTACACAGATTTGACAAAGAAGTCGCCAGAGAGATAATGATCCTGTATCCAGTGTGTGGTCCCACAGTCGTGCTGTTGACGCACCAAAATAAGTAGATAACTTCACCTCCAACAAGTGGAAATCCTGGTAGGAGCCGACCTTGGGGAAGATCAGTTTGGATTCCGTAGAAATATTGGAACATGTGAGGCAATACTGACCCTATGACTTATCTTAGAAGATAGATTAAGGAAAGGCAAAACCTATGTTTCTAGCATTTGTAGACTTAGAGAAAGCTTTTGACAATGTTGATTGGAATACTCTCATTCAAATTCTGAAGGTGGCAGGGGTAAAATACAGGGAGCGAAAGACTATTTACAAATTGTACAGAAACCAGATGGCAGTTATAAGAGTCGAGGGGCATGAAAGGGAGGCAGTGGTTGGGAAAGGAGTGAGACAGGGTTGTAGCCTCTCCCCGATGTTATTCAATCTGTATATTGAGCAAGCAGTAGAGGAAACAAAAGAAAAATTCGGAGTAGGTATTAAAATTCATGGAGAAGAAGTAAAAACTTTGAGGTTCGCCGATGACATTGTAATTCTGTCAGAAACAGCAAAGGACTTGGAAGAGCAGTTGAACGGAATGGATAGTGTCTTGAAGGGAGGGTATAAGATGAACATCAACAAAAGCAAAATGGGGATAATGGAATGTAGTCAAATTAAGTCGGGTGATGCTGAGGGAATTAGATTAGGAAATGAGACACTTAAAGTAGTAAAGGAGTTTTGCTATTTGGGGAGCAAAATAACTGATGATGGTCGAAGTAGAGAGGATATAAACTGTAGACTGGCAATGGCAAGGAAAGTGTTTTTGAAGAAGAGAAATTTGTTAACATCGAGTATAGATTTAAGTGTCAGGAAGTCGTTTCTGAAAGTATTTGTATGGAGTGTAGCCATGTATGGAAGTGAAACATGGACGATAAATAGTTTCGACAAGAAGAGAATAGAAGCTTTCGAAATGTGGTGCTACAGAAGAATGCTGAAGATTAGATGGGTAGATCACATAACTAATGAGGATGTATTGAATAGAGTGTGGGAGAAGAGAAATTTGTGGCACAACTTGACTAGAAGAAGGGATTGGTTAGTAGGACATGTTCTGAGGCATCAAGGGATCACCAATTTAGTGTTGGAGGGCAGTGTGGAGGGTAAAAATCATAGAGGGAGACCAAGAGATGAATACACTAAACAGATCCAAAAGGATGTAGGTTGCAGTAGGTACTGGGAGATGAAGAAGCTTGCACAGGATAGAGTAGAGTGGAGAGCTGCATCAAACCAGTCTTAGGACTGAAGACGACGACAACAACAACAACAACAACTTCACCTCGATTGTATTGGTCTACTTTGGTGTTACGCTACCCGACACATGTTTTGGATATCATGCACATTTTTTAATCACACTTCCGGAAAAGGGCAGAGTATATGGAACAGTGGTCAAGTATCCGACAACCATGGTGACAGATGATTTATGTAAAACTGTTACGTATTCACGGACTGAGCCGGCCGTTGTGGATGAGCGGTTCTAGGCGCTTCAGTCTGGAGCTGCGCCACCTCTACGGTCGCAGGTTCGAATCCTGCCTCGGGCATGGATGTGTGTGATATCCTTAGGGTAGTCAGGTTTATGTAGTTCTAAATCTAATGGACTCAGATGTTGCGTCCCATTGTGCTCAGAGCCATTTGAACCATTCACGTCCTGATCGGACTCCAGTGAGCAAGAAATTTATGTATTGTTGAGTTTCAAATAATGAAGAAGTGAGTAGTGCTTCATAGTGTAACCAACTGATAGTAAGGTTAGCTGATGCCCAAGTCTCGTTTGGAAACGACACGAGTCGGCTATTGCTGTACGTTAGAATATTAATTTCTGAAAAAATTAAAAAGTTGTCAATATGTTTTCCTACCTGATTCAAGTGGAATTTTAGTAAGGGTGACGAGCGTTTATTTACGAAACACTCAAATATTGTCTGACGGTGTTTACCGTAAGTAATGGGTCGCCGGACAAACTCTAATTAGTAATGCAAAAGTAGTGAAATGTAACCTTCTGTTATACAGGCAATAACAAAAAAATGATTCAAATGGCTCTGAGCACTATGGGACTTAACATCTATGGTCATCAGTCCCCTAGAACTTAGAACTACTTAAACCTAACTAACCTAAGGACATCACACAACACCCAGTCATCACGAGGCAGAGAAAATCCCTGACCCCGCCGGGAATCGAACCCGGGAACCCGGGCGTGGGAAGCGAGAACGCTACCGCACGACCACGAACTGCGGACAGGCAATAACAAACAAAGCATGCTGAAAACTATTCGGAAAATAGACTGCGACTGTGGCATTTGTTGATTTGTCATCAGCTTAAAAATAAGACCCAAAAATGTTTAAAAAATCAAACACAACGCAGACAAGTTCCTAATCATTCATATGCCTCTTAACAGAATGCTCAGGCAGTGTATTTGATAGTTCACTATCGAGGAAACTACATAGTCAGATACAAATCTCCTCGTGCTTTCAGCTGTGTATAGTGGTTATAAAGCCACGAGCCTTGGACACATTGCTCCCCTGCCATTGTCAAGCGGTAGCTGACTACCTGTAAATTGGCTGTGTCGTCACTGGAGCTGAGGACATAGCTGTAGAAGACAGAACTTCCGATTCGATACAATTTGTGAATGGCAGTTTCCAGACTGTACTCAGCTGCAAGCGCGGCGTATATTCATGGTGGTATTAAACATACGGAGACCTCCATATTCTACGTGCGAAGGCAGGTCGGGTTTCCAATGTCACTATTACTACCATGAAGGCACTTATGACCACCAGTTCCTTTTCTTAAAACTTCCGGGTTGAGAGACCGTAATCAATATATGATTATTCGAATATGCTGAGGTTACGTGCCCTTCCGCAGGAGACATACACAAATCTGCCAACATCATCAAAAGTTTAGGGGGCTCGGAAGGTATAGATTCATTGAGATTTGTAGAGGGCACCATGATTCATCACTGATGCCGAATGCATGAATATCTCTGACTGATGGCATTCTGTATTGTAATCGATCGTTACTCCATGGGTGCAATATCAGCATCCATGTTTGGTCAAATGTTTGAACGGACCGAAAACAACTCGTCCTTGGTAAAAAAAAAAAAAAAAAAGTTCAATTGTGTGTGAAATATTTTGGGACATAACTGCTAAGGTCATCAGTCCCTAAGCTTGCACACTACTTAACTTAAATTATCCTAAGGACAAACACACACACCCATGCCCGAGGGAGGACTCGAACCTCCGCCGTCTGAGACTACCACCACTTACAAAGTTGGTTAGAAATCAGATCAATAATGTTGCTCACGCAGCATATGTTCGCTTTATCGGGCAACAACAAAGTTATTGACTGTGGATGGTATCATCAGAATGGAAATAATGAAGTTTACTGGCTCATCTTGTTGATTCTAGGATGATTCCACTTTGACTGCTAGAATGTCCAGATCTGTATTTTAGCAATATTTGAAGCCTTAAAAAATAAGTTTATCAGGAAATTCGTAATGATGAAACAATCCCAGATCAGAACAATGGAATGGTAGAAATAATTTTTGCCTTGGTGTTCACGATCCACATTTTTATTGAACTTCTTGTAAATTCACATATACTTCTTCTTAATTGTCACATCATCAAGGAAACAGTTTTGTATCAATCTTCTTATATTTAATTTCCACTTTAACCAAACGCAAGTCTGACTGTTCTTTTACAAAGCGAAATAACAACGTAACTTGTACAAAGTGAAACGAAGACTGCTCTGTGCGCATTCGCTCCAAAACGTTTACAAGTAAGTCAAAGACAGTCTCACAGAAATGAATACACACAAGAACCATATCAGTTTAATATATCGATACATCGGAGTACCTATACATTAATAAAACCAAATGTGAATATTGTCACAAAAATATGTCTGTAACTTCGCAGACAAGTAGTTCGATATTACTAGTATCGAGAACTGGGGTTCGAGTGCCGTAATGGCCACGTAAATAAAGAACCATTACAGCCGGGACCCGCCGCACAGTCCATGACAGCAACGCCTTAGACAGCTCAGCTACTCCCGCGCGGCTCCTTTTTGTTGCCGCTATTCTTTTTCTGTATATTTTCCAGAATGGCTTAAAATCGTTTGTTCGCGTTGATTAGTCAGAACTACTCCAATATGGTGAGTTGCCTTGTCCATAAAAGGAACACTTACTTCGTAGGCGGTTGTTTTTAGTCACTACCCCTGGAATTACATCTTGGACGTCGTTCCACTACTGTCTGTGACAATGCAGTACGTTCTTTCGCCATGCCACAGCTCCTAACACAATCTGTTCTCAGAGACGTTTTGCCTTCCTTGCAGCATCATGCAGCTTGAAAAGGTTTTTTCTTGCTTGTAAGGGAAGTCTGCTGGAGGCAGTCTGTCAGAGGAGTGACTACATATAGGAAGAAACTATAAAGTGCTCTCACCACTTTCAGTGACTCCTGGATGCCCGTTGAAGCGGACGCAAGCAAATATCGCTGGAAAGGCCAAAGGTAGAGGAAAAATCAAACAGTAGAAAAAAAGCTGTGAGGCCGTGGAACACGAGCTGACGCGGGAAGACTTGCAAGTTGGATTTCACTGTGGTCGTTAGGAGGCAATGTGAGGTAGAAGGGGCAGGGCGATGGGCGGATTCGTTGATGGGTTCTCCCGCGGCTCATTCGATCACTGCCCTCAATCCCGAACAGCCAGAGCGCAATCTGTGTGATTGAGGCGCAGGCAGGGCAGGGCACAAGGGCAGGTCGAGCCCCCAGCCGGCCCTACTCGCCAGCCGTGCAGCCCACCTGCACGCGCTGATGCCGCTATTTATCCGGGCCGGCGCTCGCGCCCGCTTCTCGTTACCGCGTCGATGGACCGAAATAGCTGTGCGGCTGGCTGCGGTAACGAGACGCTGACGGCCGACTTGTTACGTCGTTGCGAGCGCTGCGCGTGAGCGTAATAGCGACGTCCGAGGATTTCTCTTTGTTGAGTCAAAAACTTTTGCCTGATGCCTATCTCACGAAGCAGTACAATAAAAAATGCAATACTTTTTTTCTGAAAGCAGGCTGCTTTTATGGAGGGTTGCCATACACTGTATTATACGGCACTATTTTGGCGATAAAACGATAGTTTTTAACTTAATCACCGATCAGTTACGATAGCCTTTCGACACCTTGCTGGGAGAACATGTACTCCCGCATGGTATCACCCAACTAGTTGACGTCGGAGACAACGTCAGTACCTCCCTATCATCCATGTACAGCTTGCCTGAGTGCGTCCCTCATTGGGCCAAACAGATGGAAATCGGAAAGTGTGAGATCCGGGCAGTAGAATGGATAAAAATGGTTCAAATGGCTCTAAGTACTATGGGACTTAATATCTGAGGTCATCAGTCCCCTAGATTTAGAACCACTTAAACCTAACTAAGCACCGCACACACATCCATGCCCGAGGCAGGATTCGAACCTGCGACCGTAGCAGCAGAGCCGTTCCAGAGTGAAGTGCTTAGAACCGCTCGGCCACAGCGGCCGGCGTAGAGTGGATAAGGAGTGACAGACCAACGATAGGTTTGCCACCACATCTCGTGTGCGCAGACTTGGGCGAGGTACTGCGTTGTGTTGGAGAAGTTCGTTTGAAGTTTTGCGAAGTCATTTCTTCGATTTCCGATAGCTGAGTGGCCGGACTGCGCGCGGGGTAAGACATTGTTTACATACTTCGATATTCTCTTTTGTCTCGTATGTGGCTGAGTCCATATCATTTTGATAAATTTCCTGAGATAGACCACTATTGGTTATTGAATTTTAGACCATAAAAATTACTTTGTAACTCACTTATCGATCACTTGTAGCTGCACAATTCTTTTATCTGTTACCATAGGCGCCATTCTGTGTCTAAATCACTTGAGGAAAGAATTACACCAATTCAAACAGAAACGTCTGTCATATCTGTAGAGAAAATAGTTCCATAGACGTATGGAACACTGTGTTACCTACATTATTTGTCGTATTCTCTCTTCACTCTCAGACCTTAACTGCGTTATGCTCAGTCGTAACACAGTGCTTCCGCCAGTGTCAGTTTGACTTAAGATGTCTACGTTATGGTTGGGTTAACAAACCTGCTGGTGTTTCGCTTTTCATTGGCCTCTGGATACAAAGCCAGTCCTAATACACAAAGCTGCCTATATTTCGAATGATTTTCTTCTGTTTTCTCTAAAATTTCTGAGAAATTTAAAATATAATTTTCATTGACAAGGTTAACAGCATCTAATTAAGTACAATGACCTTAATACTCAGTTTTCTTCCTTTTGAGGCATCAGATGTCTTGTTCGATGTGTCACGGCAAGAATTCCCCTGTAGCATTTGCACCCTATGTCGTTAGTTATTTGCTGGATGTTTTCCAATCTCTGTCTTCCTCTACAGGTTTTGACCTCTACATTTCCCTCTAGTAACATGGTAGTTATTTCCTGATGTCCTAAAACATATCCTATTGTCCTGTCCACTCTTCTTATCAGTTTCTTCCATATAATCCTTTGTTTCTTTCCTCGCAGGTTCTGCGGAGAAACGCCTTACTCCATTTTAACAAACTACCTAATTTTCAACATTCTTCTGTACCACCACAGCTGAAACGCTTCCATTATCTTCTGTTCCGGTTTCCCCAATGTTCATAATTCCGTACTGTACAATGCTGTGCTCCAAACAGCCATTGTCCAAACATTCTTCCTTAAACTAAGGTATATGATATGTAACAATAGACTTCTCTTGGCCAGGAATGCCCTCTTTGTACGTTGTAATCTGTCTTCTGTTCTTCCTTTGTTCTTTACGGGTTCATAGGTCTACTTCGTGACCACTAATTTGATGTTACTCGCTATTCTCATTGCTGCTCCTCCTACTCATAACTTTTGACTTTTCCTGGTTTACTGTAAATCCATATTCTGTACTCATTAGGCTATTCATTGCATTTAAAAGTTTCCGTAATTGTTCTTTACTTTAACTGAGGACAACGTCATCAGCGAGTCGTATCGATTGCGTCATTTCACCCGGAATTTCGTTATCACTCTTGATCGTTTCTTTTCTCTCTTACAATGCTTGTTCGATGCATAGACTGAGCAGTAGGAGTGGAAGACTGCCTCAGTGTCTTCAGCTGTTTTTAATGCGAGCACTTTGTTCTTGGTCTTTCCACTCTTAACGCTCCCTCATGATACTTGTACATGTTGTGTATCACCCGTCTTTCCCTGTGCTTTACTCCTATTCTTCTCAGAATTTCGAATGTATTGCACTGTTTCACTTCAACACTTTTTTCTAGATTGACGACTCTGATGAGTTTATTTAGATTTTACTTCAAGTGTTGCTTCCATTACTAACCGCAACATCAGAACTGCCTCCGTGGTTCCTTAACCCTTTCAAAAGTCAAACTGATTGTCATCTAACTGATCCTCAATTTTTTCCATTCTTCTGTATATTATCTTTGTTTGCATCTTGGATGTAGGAGATTTTAAGCTGATTTTGCCATAGTAGTGATAACTATCTGCCCTTCAAAGTTGTCAATAATATTAACACAGTGGAGGGAACTTCTTGAGTCATTTGAAACAGATCCGCAAGTAGCCAGACTAAATGTGGTTTGTACCTGGGGGCAACCAGCCAAAGTAGATGTAGTTGAGTTCTGGATCTCCCAAGTTGCAGCACAGTGACTCTATGACATGGATTCTTTGTAGCGCGGTTAGAGGCGCCATGTCACTGACTGCGCGACCTCTCCCGTCGGAGGTTTGAGTCCTACCTCGGACGTGTGTGTGTGTGTGTGTGTGTGTGTGTGTGTGTGTGTGTGTGTGTGTGTGTGTGTGTGTGTGTGTGTTTTGTTCTTAGCATAAGTTAAAGTTAGTTTAACTAGTGTGTAAGTCTAGGGACCGATGACCTCAGCAGTTTCCTCCCTTAGAAATTCACACACATTTGAACATCTGGATTCTTTACAGGAATTATAGATAGCAGCCAGGGTTGAATTTCAAGCTGACAACGCTTCTTACAAACGGCCATGTGTCCCATATGCCAGTTAAGTTAAATTTCATATCCCACTTTTCAGCGTGAATCTCATGAAATTTTGTAACAGTCTGGATATTTAAATAGCGACCTATAATGCCCGAAGTATGGTTGCAAAGACTGCCTTTTGCTTCAGGTTGGAACAATACTGTAACCATCGGAATTCGTATTAGTTACAGAATTGAATGACACTCAATACTTCAATATACACAGGGTCAAAGCAAAAGTTACTTACGGTACAAAAGGACCTTCTATGCAGCGAGCCGGCAAAATCTGTTAAAGCTACGCCCGGGTCGTAAAAGCTGTATAGAAAAATATTGCCCCTGGCAACAGGCCGGAACGCAACCGGCTCCACTTTCACTCTCTTTTTTCAGCCTCCTTCAACCTTCGTCACATTTGGACCTAGCAATTGTGACTGACTCGTCGAAAAGTTTAGCTTGCTTTGTTACTATTCCGTACTTCCCCACTGTCATCGTCTCCTACCTCACAATAAAAAGGTGCGAATATGTTAAGATGACAAAATTTTTCGGAAAATTTTTAAAGGTTCTGAGGAACGTGGAGTGAGGCAGCTGGTACTCTTGTTTTGTTTATTTAAACAGGAACATATTCACCTTTTCTGTACTCCGAGCATTTCTCCACTGTTTCCGTTCTGTTCTCTGACACAACAACGAAAGTAGCTCATATGGAACGAACTTCATCGCTCAGTTAAATTTTGATGCTTTACTGGTGAGAAATTAAAATAACGAGAATGTAATTTTACACCTCCGACCGGTTTTTATGTGCACAAAATTTTCGCATGTACTTTGTTATTATAACATGGATTTCCCCGAACGCTTCGGATGATAATCGAGACACTTTACAGCACATTCCTCTGTGTTACGTTTCTTTATACACTACATTTTTGCTTCACGCCTCATTTTATGTGCGTGTAAAAATAGGGCAAGTTTGATTCTTTGTGTGTCGGAAACTTATAGGAGTCTAGACAATTTTCAATGTTGTTAGAGATAGGGACCTTAGTAATACTCGTATATCGTAAAAAAAACGTCCATTTACGTTCTTACCCGCCTTGAAACACGACTACGTTTTGGTTTCAAAAACCTCGTGTTTGGGGAGTTTCTCGATAACCGAAAAAGGTATTTCAGAACGGGAAGACGGTGCTTCTCGAGAAATGTCTCGAGAATGTACAACTAAAAGAGGAGCGATATGCTGCTATTAATTATTTAGATACCCTCTACTGACGGCGAAAAAATGGTGAAATACGCATTCTCTGGTTGCCTTAGGAACGATCCATGAACTTAAACTTGTTGGTATCTCTACAAACCCCTCAAGGCGCCCCGTAGACCACGTTTGAGGAATAAAAAATACTTAGAGATTCGCTCCATTTCCCTAAGCTCCAGGAAGTGTGTAATATTCAAACTATTAACCAGTGTCGTAGGATAATTACTGTAAGACAATCGTTCTGTTAGGTGTATAATGCACCCCTAGCCTAAGGGCTATCCGAAGTACTTCATCCTACCTTTGTATCACTAATATAACCCGAGGTACAAACTACAGAAAAATCTCCCTTTTGTGCGCCGCGTTTTGAGACGTATTTGTAGAGCATAAATCGCTTGCGTACTAAGTCATCAGAAATTCACAAACCTCTCTTAGCTGCTTCTGTAATCATTATTATCGCACATGACAGTTGTTTGATTCTAGTTTTTGTGATTGAGCTAATTACCAATAAATGTATAAACACTAATTTAGTGTAACACAAGCAGGCCTTCTTTTCACTGTCCAGTGTGTCAAGAATTCCGGCAGGCATGGAAAGCGCATTAGCCACCGATGTATACTCGAATAATTTTAAACAATGTTCATCTACGTGAGTCTCAAAGTCTTTCGCTGAATCCGGCCGTGGTGGCCGAGCGGTTCTAGGCGCTTCAGTCTGGAACCGCGCGATTCCTACAGTCGCAGGTTCGAATCCTGCCTCGGGCATGGATGTGTGTGATGTCCTTAGGTTAGTTAGGTTCAAGTAGTTCTATGTTGTAGGGGACTGATGACCTCAGATGTTAAGTCCCATAGTGTTCAGAGCCATTTTTAGCCTTTCGCTGAACATCGTAGTGCTTAAACATCTCTGACCAAACAAATCGTTCCGAAATGTGCGACACTTCTTTAACCTTATTTTTAAATTCCTTCCATCAATCACAGTTCCACAAACTTGCGCTTAGTACTCAAGGATCAGTTCACTGAGAGGTTTCGACAAGACTTCCATCACAGATGAATTACAACAACTCGTTATGTCAACTACGTCCCAAGAAATTGTCTTTAAGGTCTCATTTATTGTTAAATCGCTTCTCCGTAGGTCACTATTTCCTTCAGTAGCTCTTAGATGACCAAACAATACGCAGATATTCCGTCAGTTTATCGGAATTGGATTTTACTTGTTCTTCTTAGGGAGTTGATATTAAATTTCATAGCAAGCGTTGAGTATCTTCAAGGCTTCCTGGATTTAACAACAATTTAATGCCACGATACGTCATTGATTACAATGTCATAATATGTCTACAGCCTCTGAGGTCTATCGGCGTTACTGACCATTTGGTCCCGGCGGAGGTTCGAGTCCTCCCTCGGGCATGGGTGTGTGTGTTTGTCCTTAGGATAATTTAGGTTCAGTAGTGTGTAAGCTTAGGGACTGATGACCTTAACAGTTAAGTCCCATTAGATTTCACACAATTCTTTTTTTTTACTGACAATTTCATATGTAATCAGTGCTTAACAAGAGAACATACCGACAAGCTTCAAAGAGTATTGAAAGCCATTTTGAACAAATTAAGAACTGAATTACATCGTGAAGACTACGTCACACTCTTTTTCTCCACGAGATGGTGCCACCTAAGCGGTAGTGTCTACACGCTACAGCTACCGGCACCTGTCCGGCCTCTGCTCAGGGACTGGCTGTAGTGTTGTCCTAATCATCATCACTTCATCCCCATCGACGCGCAAGTCGCCGAAGTGGCGTCATATCGAAAGACTTGCACCAGGGGAACGGTCTACCCGACGGTAGGCCGTCGTCACACGACATTATTATACCTGTCCGGCATTGTGAAGCGCGGCCGAGGTGTGTGTGAGAGCAACGGCTACACACCGCTACTGCTACCCGCGGAGCCGTGGTGTTAGCATGGTAGCGTTACATCAGGGGACACGCGGCAGCACGGTGGCCCGCTACGTCTGCTGGCTTATCGGAAATGAAAGTCAGAATTACGTAAATATTTGAACAGTAACAAGCAAAATTTTGCCTATCTGCACTGTTTTACTGATAAAGAAAACGGTCGCCAACCTAACTAGGCAAGAGAATGATTAACATTCTCGTTCAAGAAAATAGTTATTGGTAACTTTAATGGATAAACACAACCTATACTTTGTCACACGCGAGTGCAGTGAACTCTGACACATACGTTTACGGTAAGATTGAAACTAACAGCAGCACAAACTATATGCAAAATTATAACAGGTACCGAAAAACACTATTACTTTCAGGGCTTATACAAACTGAATGGTCTTTATAACGTTATTATTACTATTCACTGCAGAATCATTAATTGGATATAGGTTAAGTCTCTCTCAGTTAAATACTTTACTATTTAAAATGAAAGTTAATTGGAATCCACTAACAGGTTGCTTCTCACTATCATTTCAATAAAGAAATTATGGTTTTCATAATTAGTTTTCTCCCCATTACTTGTTACCCAGCATTATCACAACAGACAAACTGTGGATCCTGTTATGTTATTAATATGCACTTCCAATACACAAGAGAGACAAACACTTAGCAAACATGAGTATATAACTTTTCAAAACTGCAGTTTTCCACTTTTACTACATTGAGAGACAAAATTAACATATGTAAGATACTGACTCACCTTCTGCGATTTACAACAGGCAGTAATGTGATCATTTACTAAGCAAAACTTCGTAAGCCTCAGTCTTAAGAACTTTTAATTTGAAGTTGGCAACAACACATTAATAAGCAGTTTTACTAGGAAAATTATTTTCATCATCATTAACTTTAACTCACTCTCTTGCCACATTGACTTTAACTTTCTTTTTACTATGTTCAAGAGGCATCAATTAGCAAAACACTGGCCTTTAATGTTCTTTCACTAAGGACACTCGGATATCACTTTAGTTCAAACGGAGAGGAACCTGAGAGGTGTTATGATGAGGAGAAAAATCAAGGTAGGTACATAAATTCAGATATAAATTACCTCATATTTGAGCGCACCAACACATCCATTAAGCTGAACCTTCACGGTACATCATTGTAGCATTCCGATGCAATGAATTGCGCAATGTGGTGGCAACTGCATGTTGGTAGGTGGAATTGCAGGTAGAATTGCTGGACTCTCAGTTCTCGGTGCCGATGATAGATACAAATTCCAGAATAGTTCCAGCTATTTATCCATCCCTCCCAGGCATTGGAAAGTAGCAGAAAAAGCCACTCTCGGAACCAGCACAATATGCATATTTTACATGGCAGTGCACAGTTTGGTAGCTCGTCCCGACTGGTAGCTCGTCCCCGACTGACTCTTGTTTACACCTTTTCTACCTAGGCCAACCAAAATTTGCGCGCGCTACACAGTTCCGTTCCCGTGGGGAACCACTACGCCTTTTACATACAAACCCACTAAGAACCCTAAGTGAAGGTCAGCAGTTTACATAACAGCAAACAAACACATTAAATAAAACAGAACATTTTCACATATTGACATTTCTGCAAAAAATTATTCACACAGAAATTACGATTATATATAGTAAGTTTTGTTCCCTCCAAATGGGACAAAGAATTTAAATGGCAGATACACTACTTTGCATAGAACCAAACCATGACATCAAAGTTTGTACAAAGAAAGGAGTATACAATTTTGTGTTATCGATTCAATCAAACACATTTACAGAAGCTTAACGATGTAATATTAAATAAAACAAAAGGCAAAGTAAATCAGTAGAGCATTAGAGCTGTTGTGTTACAAGGTGTGTGACATTAGATGTCTACGGATGTCACGTAATTCGCGTATATAACGGGCCGCTGATCTTCATAGGCTGTGATGGCGCCCGATAGCGACCTAGATGGGTTCCGTATGATTTGTATCAGGCGAATTTGATCACCAAGACATGAACATGAGTTCACTATAATTCTCCTCAAACCACTGTACCACTGTTATGGCTGCGAGAGGAGGACTATACTGCCGAAAGATAACATCGCTGTCGGAGAAAACATCAAGCTAGAAGGGATGCAGAAGGTTCGCAGCTGTCAGTGCGTTCGATTATTACCACAGGCAGGAGATCACCTCCCATAGCATAATACTGCACCCAACAGCCTGCGTCAGTAGAACGCTGCACGTTTAGAGCCGTCCTTCACCTCTATAACGGCTTTTATGAAGACGACTATCGACCCATTAGAGGAAAACAATGTTTCTCGCGAAGAGCCGATATGTTTCTGCTAATCTACGGTGGAACCCGATGGTCTCATGTCAACTGCAATCGTAACTGACGATGTCTCTGGGTCAACTTGTGAACATTTACGGGTGGTCTGCTGCAGAGCTCTATGCTCAACAATGTACCAAGAAAGGTGTGCTCCAAAACACTTGTTCGTGCACTATCATTGTGATTTTTCGGCAGAGATGCCACAGATCACAATCTATCCTACTTCACAGAGCAGACAAGCCTCCGAACCCCCCATTCTGTGAAGAGTCGTGGAGGTCCAGTCATATAGCGCCTGTCGTACTCCCTCCATACATGCTCACGACACTAGCACCTGAACTTGCGACCAGCTTCGCCGTTTTCGAAATATTCGTTCACAGGCTGTGCGTACCCCCCAGGGGGTCCACAACTCTTTTGTGGATACGTGCGTAGCGAGAACGGGACCCCGAGCTAATGTGGCCCTCCTTCCTTTCTGGGCTGCATACCTTCCTTTTCCGCATCCTTCCCTATCCCCCATCTTCGGCCCCCCCCCCCCTCCTCTCACCTCCGGCTCTTTCCTTCCCTTTCTCCCCCTCTGGGAGTGTGTTTTGTGCCTACGTCCGGAGACGGACGCTCGAAAATGTAACACATTCTTCATTTCTCTGCTTGCACGTCTTCATCCTTCCTCTGTCCTCTTTTCCTTACCTCTTCTCTATACCCTTTTCTCTGCCACAGCGTTTGAGACCTCTCTTCTTTCCTTTTCCTTTCTTTGCTTTTCCCTTTCTCTTTTTTCCTCCCTGTGCGTGTGTGAAGGCCGATCCACGCATTTTCATGCGTAGCCGTTGACGGGGTAACGCGTAATTCCCCTCCCCGGGTAGACAGGTATGACGCGTACATACCCCCTGGTAACGGCCAGGCCCAGGGAGGGGTGATTACCCGAGCTGATACCTTCCGAAAGTGCCGATTGGTCCCTCCGTCCGTTTGTCGGGTGGTGTGGCCTGAGGTGTGAACAATCACCTAAGGTGGGAGTGCCCTCAGAGAGGGCCCCCACAAGGGAGGAGCGCGCCATCGGAGACGCCGGTAATCATTGGGGATTCTTCCGCAATGGTTTCCTCACCTTACACTATGTTTGCTCACAAGTGTATGTTCACTAAGTCTCAGCCACAGACAGTTCTTCCATCGTTGCCACAGTTCCTTGTTGTTTCTCGGTCTGACGAATGTCACGACATCTCCACGGTCAACCCTTTCTTTATTCAGAAAGGTGTCGACGCAATTACAGGTCCTGTAAAGTCTTGTTCGAGATTACGGAATGGCACCTTGTTGTTAGAAACAGTCAGTGCCCTCAAGGCACAAACATTGCTGTGTACTTCACTGCTCCACACCTTCCCTGTCCGGGTGGAAGCGCACTGCACTTTAAATTCTTCACGAGGGGTCGTCTACACACGCTCCCTGTCTGACCAGGGCGTAACGGCTGTTCATAGTCATGAAAATGGTTGACACGAACATCGTTCCAACCCGTACTGCCTTCTTGACATTTGACAGAGTTCAACTCCCATCGAACATAAAAGCGGGCTATGAGATAATTTCCGTTCGCCCCTGCGTCCCAAACCCTACACGTTGCTATTTGTGTCAGCGGTTCAATCATACCAGCCAGTCCTGTTCCAACCCGGCCAAATGTGTTACGTGTGGCAAGGATGCCCATGAGGGTGCTTGTCCACCTCCATCCCCTCGTTGCATTAACTGTATGGGTGACCACGCTGCTTCCTCTCGAGATTGCCCCATTTTTAAAGACGAAAAGCTCATTCAGGAAATCAAAGTGAAGGAAAAGGTGTCGACCTTTGCTGCTCGAAAATTATTCGCCAGACGAAAGCCCACTGTGCCTCAGACAGGAAAATACAGCACTGTCCTTACCTCTCCTCGGCCAACAAAGGAGGCGGCCACGCAGACTTGTGATCTCACCTTCAGTGACACGGTCGTCAGATCGGCTAGCGCAAAGATCGCCTGTTCAACCTCCCCACTTTCGCCTGCTCACTCTATGGCTCACCCTTCATCGGGTTCTGCTAAATCTCGATCCCAAAAGTCAGACACCTGGACTTCCATGTTTCCAAGACGGCTAATAAGAAACCCAGTTCCTGTCCGTCTCTACCACGGCGTGTCTCATCTACAGCACCACCTGGCGGTAACAGCCCTCGGCCGTCTTCTGTGTCGCCGAAGCGAACTGCTGGCGGCCGATAAACCGGCCGATCGCTGGTGGCAGGAGCTGCTCCTGAACAACCTATGGATCAGGATCTCCTGCCTTCGGCTGAGTGCTGTTCCACGCTGTCAGTCGCAAGCTCTGAGCAGTCGTTGAGTTGACGGCAACCTCGGTCACATTTTTCAATTTTCTGTCCATCCTATATCCATTATCCATTGGAATATCCGCGGCATTCGAGCCAATCGGGATGAATTGACGATCCTCTTACGATCCTACTCGCCGGTCATCTTCTGTCTTCAGGAAACAAAGCTGCGTCCCCACGACCACTTTGTTTTCCCCCATTGTCAGTGTCCGATTTGATCTCCCCTCTGTTGAAGGCACTCCAGCACATGGAGGACTCACGATTCTTCTCCATCATACTCTCCATTATCACCCAATGCCCTTAAACACTTCCTTCCAAGCAGTCGCTGTCCGTCTTTCCCTTTCTGGATACATCTTCTCTCTTTGTACTGTATACATTCCATCGTCCACACCGATGGCACGAGCTGATCTTCATCTTCTTGGTCAGCTTCCACCCTCCTATTTGCTGGTTGGGGACTTCAATGCCCACCACCCGCTTTGGGGATCTCCACATCCTTGTCCGTGATGCTCACTATTGCTAGACGTCTTCCACCAAGCGGATCTTGTTTGCCTCAACACTGGGGACCCTACATTTTTGTCTGAGTCCACGACAAATTTCTCTCATTTGGACCTTTCGGTCGGTACTGTTCCGCTAGCTCCGCGCTTCGAATGGTTCGCGCTTGCTGATACACACTCGAGTGACCACATTTCATGTGTCCTTCGATTGCAGCCACAACTGCCATATTTGCGCCCGACACGCTGGAAGTTTGCCCAAGCCGATTGGACACTTCTTTCGTCTCTAGCGACATTCGATGACCGTCACTTTCCTAGCGTCGACGACAAGGTCACTCATATTACAGACGTTATTCTTAGAGCTGCGGAACGTTCAATACCTCGCACATCCGAATTGCCCCGGCGCCCCCCAGTTCCTTGGTGGAACGAGGCATGCCGTGACGCAATACGTGAGCGGCGACGTGCTCTTCGCGTTTTCAGACACCATCCTACTTTGGCCAACTGTATCCGCTATAAGCAGTTCCGTGCGCGATGCCGTCGCGTCATCCGCGATAGCAAGAAGGCAAGCTGGAAATTCTTTACTAGCTCATTTAACAACTTCACTCCCTCCTCGGAAGTTTGGAGTCGGATTCGACGGTTCTCAGGCGCGCCTAGTTTCTCCCCGGTCTCTGGGTTCACTGTCAGGCATGATACATTAGTGGACCCAGTCGCAATTTCTAACTCATTGGGTCAACACTTTGCTGAGATTTCGAGCTCTTCAAATTACCCGCCAGCCTTTCTCCATTAGAAACGTGCAGCGGAAGTGCGACCTCTTGCTTTCTCCTCTCAAAATCGCGAAAGCTACAGTACTGTTTTCTCCATGCAGGAACTCCAACATGCACTCTCTCTTCTTCTCGCTCCTCCGCCCCAGGACCGGATGGTATCCACATTCCAAATGTTGCTGCATTTATCAAACCATAGTCTGCGTTACCTCCTTCGCCTTTATAATCGAATTTGGACCGACAGTACTTTTCCCAGACGATGGCGGGAAGCTATCGTCGTTCCTGTTCCGAAACCTGGAAAGGACAAACATCTCCCCTCTAGCTATCGCCCCATTTCTCAGTGTATGTAAGCCTTTGGAGCGTATGATGAATTGCCGTTTAGCTTGGTGGCTGGAAACCCGCAGTCTTTTAACACCTGCCCAATGTGGTTTCCGAAAGCATCGTTCTGCAGTTGACCATCTTGTTGCTCTCTCCACTTATATCATGAACAATTTTCTCCAGAAACGCCAAACAGTAGCAGTATTTTTTGATCTGGAGAGAGCATACGATACCTGTTGGAGGACAGGCATCCTCCGCACACTGTTCTATTGGGGCTTTCGCGGTCGGTTGCCCCTTTTTCTTCGCAAATTTATGGCAGAGCGCACATTTAAAGTGCGGGTGAACACTACTCTCTCCCGTACTTTCTCCCAAGAAAACGGGGTACCCCAGGGCGCCGTGTTAAGTGTTGTACTGTTTGCCATTGCCATAAATCGAATTATGGATTGTCTCCTTCCTGACGTCTCGGGCTCCCTCTTTGTGGACGATTTTGCGATCTACTACAGCTCTCAACGGGCCAGCCTTCTTGAACGACGTCTTCAAGCATGTTTCGACCGCCTCCACTCTTGGAGCATCGAAACGGGCTTCCGTTTTTCTCCCAGTAAGACCGTTTGTGTTAATTTTTGGCGTCGTACGGAGTTCCTTCCGCCTTTCTTACATCTAGGCCCTGTCAACCTTCCGTTCGCGGACGTCGCTAAATTCTTGGATATTATGTTTGACAGAAAACTGTGCTGGTCCTTCCACGTTTCCTATCTTTCGGCTCGCTGTCTGCGATCCTTCAACACCCTCCGTGTCCTGAATGGCACCTCCTTGGGAGCGAACAGAGTGGTCCTTCTCCGCCTCTATCGCGCCTTAGTGCGCTCGAAGTTGGACTGTGGCAGCGTAGTTTACTCCTCTGCTCGACCGTCTATTCTTCGGCGTCTCGACTCTGTCCACCACCGTGGATTACGTTTAATGTCGGAAGCTTTTTACACCAGCCCTGTGGAAAGCTTTTATGCCGAGACTGCTGAACCTCCGCTGTCCAATCGGCGAGCTGTTCTTCTGAGTCGTTAAGCTAGCCATCTGTCTTCCATGCCTGCAAATCCGGCCCATGACATGTTTTTCGACGCCTCCTTGGATTTAGGGTATGCTGACCGCCCTTCCTCCCTACTACCACCGGGAGTCCGCTTCCGTCAACTGCTCCATTCTCTTTCCTTCCACTTGCCAAAAACTTTCTTGACAACTTGGAGTACAGCACCGCCTTGGCTGCGGCCCCGGACCTGCCTGCTCCGTGACCTTTGTCAGTTTCCCAAGGATTGAACCCCTTCTCTTGTTTATCGTCGGGCATTTGCTGCTCTCTGCGCGCAAATGAAGGATGCCACATTTATTTACACTGATGGCTCAAAAACATCGTTTGGTGTTGGGAGTGCCTATATTGTTGGCGACACCCCAAATCGATTTCGGTTTCCCGACCAGTGTTCAGTTTATACTGCGGAGCTTTACGCTGTTCTCCAGGCTGTCCACTAAATCCGCCGCCATCAGCGGATACAGTATGTTCTCTGTTCAGATTCTCTCAGCTCTCTCCTCAGTCTCCAAGCTCTCTACCCTGTCCACCTTCTGGTCCGCCGGATTCAGGACTGCCTACGCTTGCTCCACTTGGGGGGCGTCTCGGTGGCGTTCCTCTGGATACCAGGACACGGTGGTATCTGTGGAAATGAGGCGGCCGATATAGCGGCCAAGGCTGCAGTCTCTCTTCTTCGATCAGCTATTTGCACGATTCCCTTCGCCGATCTACGGAGTGTTTTATGTCGTCGTGTTGTTCTTTTATGGCACGCACATTGATCGACACTTCCCCATAATAAATTGCGGGATGTGAAAGTTCTTGCCTGTGCTTGGACCTCATCCTCCCGAATGGGCCGTCGGGAGGAGGTAATTTTAACTAGACTCCGGATAGGGCACTGTCTTTTTAGCCATCGACATCTTTTAAGCGGCGATCCTCCCCCACTCTGTCCCCACTGCTCTCAGCTGTGGACGGTAAGACACCTTTTACTTGACTGCCCCTATTTTACTCCGTTACGCGCCCGTCTACAGCTGTTGCCTGAAATATCGTCCATTTTAGCAGATGACACGCGCTCAGCCGATCACGTTCTCGAGTTTATTAGTGCCAGTGAGATGACGTCAGTCATTTGAAGCTCTTTTTGGGAACAACCAACCCCTTTCTGTAGTGGTTTTTTAAGCTTTCCTTGTGCTTTTAGTTTCCCCAATTTTTTTGAGATTCGTTCCCATTGATGCTGGTTTCCATTTTCGTTTTTTACCTTTTCCTAATTCACAGACCAGGCGCTAATGACCATAGCAGTTTTGCGCCCTAAAACCAAAACAAAAAAAAGGCTCTGCGTAATAATAATCGGCCCTTAGTCACTTACACCTGAATGGATTTCCCCATTTGTAGCGCATATCTTCGTTAGGGTGATCCTCCCGTACGTGTCTGCTCCACTTACATATTTCCTGTTACCGCGTCACGTGCCCGCAACGCCACGAGGAAGCATCGAACTTCGCGGTGGGCAGAAAAGCACCATGAAACATAATGCTAGAAATTTCAGTCTTTGGATGAAGTCGTCCTTCAGAAGTAGAAAACTTACCAGTCTATAAGGTGGCCTACGATAAACGGGTGAGAAAGCACCGAAGTGTAGCCGAATCGCTAAAGCACACTTATGCGTTGGCGCTCGTCTCGGAGGTAAGTCGGTTCGATTCCTGGTGGTGGCTGAAATTTTCACTACAAATGTTTGGATGGCCAGGGAGGGAAAGGAGCTTGAACAAAGCCCCTGATCAATATTATTGCGCCAATGTCTTTGATGAAACTCCAAATCCTTCCGAGGTGTTTCGTGATGTGATATGTCCCTCGGATCGATAGGTTAAGCTCTGCTGCCCCTTTTGTACTACTCGAGATGAGTAAGTTATGAGCCGGCACTGGATTCTATCATAAAATACAAATATAACACTACGTCAGGGCTTAACAACTGGCCGGTTTTGAGCGCGAGTACTCGCGTCTGCTCAGGCATGTGCTCGCGAGCAGGTGCAAGGTCGCGGAGTAGGGAGAGAGGGGAGGGAGGGGAAATGCGCGCGCACGTTTGAATAGGGCCGCTGCGTGCCTATTGAATTCGCGCCGACTGTGTAACGTTTAAAGTACTACGATCAGCTCTTAACAGTCACTTCGCTGGTTAAGAATCATGTCAAGTCGCCGTTGTGTAACTCCAACCATACTTTCGCAGTTTAACCCCCATTGGGAGGAATTGTATCTGTTTACAGAAAAAGATGGTGTTGCAAAATGTTTAGTATGTCACAAAACGCTGAATTCTTTTACGAAATTTAATTTGCAGCGACATTAAATGTCGTACCACGCGGAAGACTACGGACGTGGAAAATGTGATTGACCAGATCGTGCACAGGAAGTTATTAAATTTAAAAGGAAGCTATCTGAAGAAGATCGGGACGACGAAGAAAAATCAACTGAGGCAGCTCTGAGTGGGTTACAAAATTGCTTTGCTTTTAGCAAAATCCCTGCACCCCTTAACTGATCGCTATTTAATAAAAGAATGTTTGGTAGATGCAGCCGAACATTTGTGTCCATCTCAAGTTGAACAGTATCGGATTGTGCCATTATCTAACATGACCATTATGCGTCGCATACAAGACATGGCAGACGACGTCCAGAGCCAGCTTGTAAATATCTGTAAGGATTTTATGGCGTATTCTCTAACTCTGGACGAAACTGTTGATATCACTGGAACAGCGCAGCTTGCCTTATTTATTAGAGGTGTTAATATAGATCTTCAGGTGAGGGAGGAGCTCCTCGATGTAGTAGCCATCAAGAACACTACAACCGGAGGTGTTATTTTAAGTAGTGTTGAAGAAAGTGTTGAAAATATAGGATTGTCGTGGAATTCTTTAGTTTGTGTCTACAGATGGTAGAGGCATACACTAAGCTAGTAAAATTATGTGGCACATGTACATTCTCCTGTATTTGTTTCATTTGTCGCAGTAATAATTGGTGAGTGATATCCCTGCAGGTGGCGGCGGATTTACATTGACTGGCGGCAGCTGTTGTGTGCCCCACGTGACTCTCCCCACTCTCCGCTCTGGTCCGGTAATGGGGGTAGCGTGCTCGCGCTGCTCTGTGCTCGCACCTTGCTGCTCACAGCTTGCTCCGCGAGCACGTATGTTGTGAAGCCCTGCACTACGTTATACACGCATCCTTTACACAAATCTACACTCTACAAATACACATAATAGACAACTCCCATATATTTTCAAGGGAAGGTGTCATTGTACATCTAGTAAGAACTCTCCCCCAACAGGCTGCTAAAACAAAAGCGTGGGTATTCCAGCCAACAATATAATACGAGACTTAAGGTTTTTAGTGCTTAAAAGGAAAACACTTCCTAATGGCTTCTCAGGCCGTCTCCGGGTAGCAACTGAATGTCGCAAACATAGGCAAACGCGATGTGCGATTTACACATACATTATTTGCACAGAGGATACAAAAATGACACGGTTTACCGCAGGAAAAAAATTACATATTTTGTCACATAAAAATACTTACATTAACCTAAAAGAGGGGATAGAAAAGTTTGATACATTCTACAGTTGATGAGACTTCAGATGAATTTACAGTTTGAGTATAGTAATTGTAGCGAAAACTTAGTTTAACGAAGGTGACATGGTAAATAAAGTCCGATCATTTGTTACGAGGCTGGCGTTCTATGCCATATGTCCGTTGGTTTCCAGTAGTTCTAATAGTCATCTTTCTGCTTTAATATTCCAAATCACATGAATGGTTTCCTGCTGAAAGATGATGAGCAAACAGTTTAATTTGTCTTCCTTAACCTCCAGCTTCTCTGAACTTGACGGAGCCTAACGGCCACAGCTCTGCCTGAGTGACCGGTACACACTTTCTCACACTGTTTTCAAGTGGTTTTATTTACACCACTCTGCCAAGGTTTGCAATTTGGCTTCACTATGAAGTGAAACCTCTGTTTACCCCCATTTTTAGTTAATGTGACAAAACATTTGATGTTTTACTACGTAAACACACAGTTACGTGTGTTGGATAAATATCTCTGTAAGAAGCACACCACGTTCCTGTGTATATTTGGTGTTCAGTTGTCACTTTCAGTTGTCACTTTAAGGTGGCCTGAGAGGCCGAAAGTCGGCTTGTGACCAAATAAATATAATTTCCAAGAATATTAAGAAGAGTTTTTTCCATGTTATCACGCTCTTCCAAGCACCGACAAATATGTAACTTACAGTTTTACCGTAGTATAACATCGCAAAAGACGACTACGCCCTGGAATCTCTAACATGAACCTGTATGCATATTGTCTCCTGTTAGTGGGTGCGCTGGTTGTTAGTTCCGCCTCTGCTGAGACTGGATACTGGAGAAGATATCGACTGAACTTATTACTGATACATCACTGTTCCAAACTAAAGAGGCTTTATACTATAATTTTGAATTTACTTCTTTAATTACTTAACTTCTTTATGATGTATTAATTAGTCTGCAATCTAACTGGTTGCTGCTCAGTTAGATAAAAGTAAAAGAAAGTATTTTCCTTAAATTATAAAGACTGGTTTCAATTCCTTCAATTCAAAAGTGAGAACTGTGGTTCATAGAATGATTCACCATAATTTCTGTACTGTTGAAGTAGTGCCCATTTTTAATAAATGCAACTTCCTTTCCTTTATTAAAAGCATACTCCAGGCATTTGACTCCATTGTGAGACTAAAGTCCTGCCACTACAGTGTACCCTTTATTGAAACATCGCATGTTCAGGCTGGAGGAACCAACGAGTGGCCGAGTGGTTCTAGGCGCTTCAGTCCCGAACCGCGTTGCTGCTGCGGTCGCAGGTTCGAATCCTGCCTATGACATGGATGTGTGTGATGTCCTTAGGTTAGTTAGGTTTCGAGTAGTTGTCAGTCTAGGGGACTGATGACCTCAGATGTTAAGTCCCATAGTGCTTAGCAACATTTGAACCATTTTTGAACCAACGTGTAGCACTGCGCAAGCCCTTTTGCGGCCAGCTCTAGACAGTACACACCTAAGGTCTTGAATGCTGTCAGGCTACAGTGTCCGCGTATAGCATTTTCCGGAGCCGCAGGTTCAGCTCCGTTTCAATCTCAGATCGGGACTAGTTGCTGTTCGAGAGGAGACGTTGGAGGTTCAACTAGCTTGATCGAGCTGACTGCCTTTGGTGCACGTTAGATGCGTGACACATTTGGACAAAAATCTTACGAAATTGGGGTGTCTGTGTGCAGTTTAGGTGAATAAGTAATGCAGAAAAGAAAACTGTCTAGATCTTCAGCCATCTGTTGAATGTCTGGGAATAAACAGTCCTAATTCATAATAGCGACTCATGTATAAGGCTATCCTTATGTTTAGTAGCACATAAGCACATTTTGTTGTGTAAAAAGATGAAATGTTAGAATGGTACGGAAAGGTTTTAAGTTAAGGCTGGAATTTCATTTTAAGTAAAGGGAATATCGCCAGTTTTAGCGTGAAAAGCAGGGAAAGCAAATTACAAACAAATCCGTACTATTCTGTGTAGGAAGAAACTATTATCATCTCTGGCCAATTAAACGAAAACATTTTAGTGATTCTAATCTCGCAGCGATTCGAATAATAGTCCTATCGCTTTTCCTCTTTTTAAAAGTACTATTACACGTCTTCTGTATGACGTTAACTACACTCGCTCTTTGATTTTTTTTTCTTCAAATGGGGGCAATTACTTTTCTCTTTCTTCATTGATATTCATTCGGAGTCCAGTACGCATCTGTTAGTGTGCTATGCTTTGGACTGCCTGCTCCGTTTGTTCCGGCCATCCTCCATCTTCCTCGTCGGTTCCTGCCGCAGAAAACCTCACGATACGCACTAGTTGCATCTCCGATTGACTCGCCGCTCAGCCGGGTCTATGAGGAAACCTAACTGCATTTTAGACATTAGCAGAGAAAGCTAAAAGACCACAGTGGACAGAGGGACGCAAGAAACGGCAAATTCGTGAAGAAGGGATGAGAGCAAGGAACGAAAGCGGTCAGACCACTCTAACAAGTTATAATGGGCTCTTCAACTGGACATAAAGAAGACAGCGTTGTGATGAGACCAACGGACTGCCTATACTGTCAGTATGAAAGAACAGCTCTGTAACTCATGACAGGTTTGCTCTTGGACTTAGCGAAAAGAAAGGTGTACTGTAACACATAAGGCCGGCCGGGGTGGGCGAGCGCTTCTAGGCGCTACAGTCTGGAAACGCGCGAACGCTACGGTCGCAGATTCGAATCCTGCCTCGGGCATGGATGTGTGTGATGTCCTTAGGTTAGTTAGGTTTAAGTAGTTCTAAGTTCTAGGAGACTGATGACCTCAGCAGTTAAGTCCCATAGCGCTCAGAGCCATCTGAACCTGTAACACATAGGTGTTAACTGAAAAGCTTTTTTCCAGAAGTTTTTACAAAAGTGTAAGTAGCCCATGTCCCGGGTCCTATATCTACAAAGCATCCGATTTTCATGTTGCGTTAAGGACACACCGATGAAATCCGTAATATCTGGCTTTCTGTGTTTTATATGTGAAAAGAAAATATTTTATTAGACAATAACACTTTGATCAATCCTTTTTGACTGTCAATGGAAAGAGTTGTATGGACTGTCATAATTTGGATTAAATTTGCCTATGTTGGAACACCACGTCATATTCAATACTTTTTTCGCACATAATTTTTGCTCTTTTGCAGGAATCTTCCCTCGGGATACCCTTCACTTCCATATACTTGCCAGACTGTAGTTAGACTACGCCATGATTTCGTAAAATAAAAATACCTCACTTCACTCTAGCCTCTAAGATCAGCAGGTAATTGTTGGAGAGGTAAACAAAACTGTGGATCAGTAAAGAAACCAAGTAGGTTAGGTGCTGTAAAATTACTGAAACTTTGAAGAAAGCATTAATGAGCAGAACTTCTGTACAAAATTAATAATGGAAGAGCTTGGCAGATCAGTATAGCAAACATATCTCGACAGGAAGAATCCAACAGATATGAACATATTATTTGATTATTTGATACAGATGTGCATGGATGGCTCCCTGGCAGCAGTGAAGTTCAGATGATCCATATCTCCCACCTTCCCCATTAAAACAGGCTTACGACATGGATACACTCTTTCATATGTCCTCTTCAACTTTGCATTAGAGAAAGTGGTTCGGGAGAGTAATTTACATCTATACAATGGTTTCCGATTCGAACACAGTGAAGTAAAACTCCTGGCTTATGCAGATGATAAAGTGTTGCTGAGTGAAGTTGAAAGACATATACAGATCTCTCAGGTACAGTGCCAGCAAAATGGGGCTATTGATTAACCAAGATAAAACCGAATATGTGTAAATAGTTAGTCATAAACGCAAATCCTTACTTTGAAATTGATCAGCATTCTAAATTCAGAATAGTTCTCCAGTTTAAGTACCTTGGACCACGCTTCAACAGTAAAAATATCGTAACAATGGATATAAATGAAAGAATAGCCTCACGGTCAAGATGTCTGTATTCACTAAGCAACCCACTGAAAAGTAAAGCTTCGTCAATCACCACAAAGATAAAGATATTTAACACTATCATCTGCCCTATAATACTGTAGGGTTCAGAAAGCTGGACGCTTACAAAGAATGAAAGAGAAAAACTGAATGTTTTCGAAAGAAAAGTAATGAAAAAAATCTGGGGACCTGTATTGGAGAATGAGGTATGGAGAAGTCGACAGAAAAACGAAATTTATCAGTTAATGAAGCAACCCACTATCATCCTGAAATTAAAATGCAGGAGACTGCAATGGGCTGGGCATGTGGCTAGAATGGAAAACAGAATCACCAAGAAAGCATTTGAAGGAACTCTCCAGCCAACAAGACCATTGGGCCGACCCCGTACAAGGTGGAAAGATGACATAGAGGAGGACATTGCAGCACTAGGAATTTCCACAGGGTGGAGAGAGGCTGCGAGAGATAGGTGGTGGAAGCAGATCGTTGATGCAGCGAGTGGTGGTCGGTGAGAGAGAGAGAGAGAGAGAGAGAGAGAGAGTGCGTCCTGCGCAGAGCAGCGATAGTTTTATAACTAATGCCATTTACTCACAATGTACAGCCACGTTATTGGTGATTATCGATGTTTCATAAAACTATACGGGGATCTAGTTGAAAAAATAAATTATGATTACAATCAGGGTTAAAATTCAGGGTCACACAGTAGAAACATTAAAGAATTGAAACGTACCAGATAGCTTCTCCACCTAAGGCGGTAGTGAATCTATTCATTGCATGTTCCGGCAATACAAATGTGATATTGGCAGTGGAGCCTACTTATATCGTGCAAAGGCGCAGTCTCCTACATTATGACTGTATCGGAGGCCCCAGAGCAATGAATGATATCATTTTATAGTTTTAATACTTTTACTCTATTTATCTCAATTTGATTGTAAATGCTAATTTTTTTTGCTCGAGAAAACCAAAATGAGTGGTAGCTAACGTCTTGCGCTATAAATCTGACGAGTCATAAATGCTGCGTCAAAACTATAATCAGTTAATACCGCTTGACCACAACGACTAACGAAAGGCTAGTATAATGCTTCCTTCAGCACTGTGTATACTTCCTTCGGGCTTTCGAAATTAATAATCTGATGAGGTGGCATTCAACTACGTACCCTCTGACTCAGCGAATCCAGCCAAAACGTAATATTTCAACTCTGTCTAGTGACTAGGATACGTAGTCGCCGCATTACAAGCCAAATACTGCTGATTCTACAGTATACAATATGAATATACACATGAATCGAATGATCGAAGGTTCCTATCACTCGGAAATTGCGAATGTAACGTAGAAATTTATAAATGAAAGATTGCAATTTAATAAAATTTGCAGGTGCTATCTTAACGACTTTAAATGATGAGTACGGCAGTAGAAGAACTTTTGAGAATGTGGTATATTTCTGAAAAACACTTACTGGTGTCAATGGTCCAGTAATTAAATAAAATATAAGTTTAATAACAGGGAAACAATAGATTCCTACTTCACGTAATGAGTTACGAACAGCCGGCCGGAGTGGCCGTGCGGTTCTAGGCGCTACAGTCTGGATCCGAGCGACCGCTACGGTCGCAGGTTCGAATCCTGCCTCGGGCATGGATGTGTTTGATGTCCTTAGGTTAGTTAGGTTTAATTAGTTGTAAGTTCTAGGTGACTGATGACCTCAGAAATTAAGCCGCATAGTGCTCAGAGCCATTTTGTGTTACGAACAACAACAACATAGCTCGCGAGATAGTCACTTCCAAACGCGTACCACGTATTCACTGCAGAAGTCACGGAAATCTCACAAGTACACAATTCGGCACTCCAAAATATTTCTATCTCTCGCGGTAATACGCAAACTGCTCCACTCAGTGTTTCCGCGACTGTCCGTCCGTCGCGCCGTCACTTCCAGCACTCTCCAATGTCCTGTGCGACTGTCCCTCGCTCTGCACTGCTCGTTTCCTGTGCCGTACTGCCCAGAACTGTTGTCCCGCTTCTATCCAGTCTCCCTATTCACGAGCGCTGTGATTGGCTAGAGCGCTCGTGCCATGTCTTCAAGCCAACGCACCCACACAAACATAATGAAACACATTCGAAACAATGGATTTACATTTAAATAATTTGAAATTAAATATTCCTACGGATGGACCATAAACACGCTCTAACACGCATTTTTAAATACATAAACTAAATAAGCATATATCAAAGGAATAGCAACAAAAGGTAGGCCAGTAGCCTAATGTCTCTGTGCTTTCTAAAACACAGTAAATATTTAACCAATTTCTTCATGAATAGTATATATAGGATATAAACAAAGACATAGATGAATAAATATATTTACAAGCATGCTGCTACCGTTTTTCTTGTAACTGTGTAGTACTTGTGGCCTGATATGATCGATAGTAAGCGGCAACTTTGACCTTCAATAAACCATGTACTATTCACGTCACATGCCTGTAATTTATACCAATTTAGGTTTTCACTAATAACTTTCTGAATACACAGCGATCGACGAAATCGGACGAAGCGTTCAGATTTTGTAAATTCGTTGCTGTGTGTTACTTGTATAATTCACCATCAAATACTAAACTTTGAACTAATAAAGATACTGAAAATCTGACTACACCGTCAGAATTGTGGCGCAAATAGTAATGTACATACTTCTTTGAGGTATCATGAATCAAAAAATGGTTCAAATGGCTCTGAGCACTATGGGACTTAACGTCTATGGTCATCAGTCCCCTAGAACTACTTACACCTAACTAACCTAAGGACATCACACAACACCCAGTCATCACGAGGCAGAGAAAATCCCTGACCCCGCCGGGAATCTAACCCGGGAACCCGGGCGCGGGAAGCGAGAACGCTACCGCACAACCACGAGCTGCGGACTATCATGAATCATCTGGCTATTTAATTTCTATTGCAAAATGTCTGCCATTAAGATTTCACAAAGTCCGCCATCTTTGGCACTCTTGGCATACAAGTATCTTTCAATGACACAGCGTCGGGCTACCCCTCATGCTCAGCTAACGTTTCGCACCACGTGGTTGCAGCCGGACCGCGACCCGCAGAGGCCCCAGCTCTGCCACGCCAACTAAGAACTTAGAATATTTTCAGGGCGTCACGACTCGCCTATTACCTCACAGTCTCAACCAAATATTTTACAAGACGAAGGGTAGTCTAAGTAAATGGAAGCTGTGGCTTGGAAGGCATCAAATGAAGGTACCAAATTCTACAATGGGCATTATAATGTAAATTGATAAAGTCACATATTTCGTAAGTGAAACGTTCGAGGACTATTGTTCGATTCATTAGTTGCTCTTGTTCGTCCGGTACACTCTTCTTACAGAAAACGATTTTTTCACTATTGTAGTGAATTAAGCTTGCCATTTCGAAAGTCTCACTTTGTCGTAAATAATTTTTTTCTAAACGAAAAGCTCACGAGGACACAACTATTATGTTTAACTCTCTCAGAAAGAACAAAAGTAACGTTATGTTTTGGATTTATATGTGCAACACAAATAAAATATTGACACATAAGCTGCTGTTCTTTGCCAACTTGTTTCTGCAGGCGACTCCTTGCTTTTTCGAAAGTTTCCGTGTGCAGAGAAAGTTTGCAGGCTGAGTAAATGTCAGAATCGACCCGGTGGTGGGTAGCGCAGCAACTGGGAATTCGGCCGCTTTCTATTTTCCTATTTGCTTCCTTGTGAAGAATAAACAAAACTAAAGTGAAACTAAGCTAGTAGGTTCAGAACGCAGTACGTCGTTTCCAAAGCAAGGAACGTAATTCCGAATTCATGTTTTGTTTTACCCCTTTGTGTGCTGAAAACGAACAAGATAGCTATATAGGTGATGTAAAGTTATAATTATGCAGCATAGAATTTTGTTAAAACATCATTTGTAACTGAGCTGCATGGCGAGATATAAAATGTTCCCTTCCGTTTTCGCTGTTTATAAAAGAACAGTCACAACTGAACCGGGTATTTGTAATATCACCATAATTATGGAGGATGTTCCTCATTCATACAAGAGATCGTACGGGTCGAAATTAAGCAAATAATCCTATAAACCTATGTACCGAACAAATACTTCTTGACATGTGGGCCACTCTGTCCTGTCATAGTCATCTAACCGGAAAAATGTGTTCTTAATCTTTCTACTTCCTATCCCGTTGCCGGCCGGTGTGGTCTAGCGGTTCTAGGCGTCTAAGTCTGGAACAGCGTGACCGCTACGGTCGCAGGTTCGAATCCTGCCTCGGGCATGGATGTGTGTGATGTCCTTAGGTTAGTTCTAGGGGACTGATGACCTCAGATGTTAAGCCCCATAGTTCTCAAAGCCATTTGAACCATTTTTCCTATCTCGTTATGGATTTTAAAGGAAACCTCATGACTGGCTTACCTGATCATCACTCGAAGATTTAAATCCGTCCACACGTGACAGTTATCGTAATTTATTATCACACTCTGTATGAATAACAACGCATGCAAAAATGATGAGCGATTCTTCATACGATATTTACGGAATGGATTATCTACGAGACAATTAAGCCACATCTTTAAACCTTAAATGATATTAACTAAATATGAATGTCCTGGAATACTAATTGACAGACTGGACGTTTGCTATGAAAACAAAATAAGCTTGTAGCCAGCCGCTAAATACCTTCTATGAAGCCAGGTTTGTAGGAAGGACAGAGAATGGAGGCTTCTGGTATATGCTACAAGAGAATTCTGATAATTAGGCGGGTATATCGGATAGGAACTATCTAGAATTGGGGATGAAATAAATTCACTGTAACATCTTGATTAAAAGTAAGGCATGATTGACAGGACACATCGTGAGACATAAAGGAATCATCAGTTTGTTAATGGAGAGAAGGTAGGATGGCAAAATTTTTGATGGGAGACCACGGCCTGATTAAAGTAAACAGGCTTAAATGGATGCAGTCATTATAGATAAATGAAGAGTACAGTGGAGAGCTGCATCGATACAGTCTTGGAACCCACGGCAACAACAGCAGAAACGATAACCTCCAACTCATTTTTTCCCTGGAATGATAATGGCATTTCTTGACATGTTTAGGTAACAAATTATTGTACTGAAATTATCAGTCGGTTTTTCTATAGTGACTGACAGTTATGACTGATCTGGCATGTAGAGAGGATATGGTTTGTTGCTTAAAGTCAACGATTGTACGGAATTTATGTGACTGGTCACCCTGAGTCAGGAGTTAGTTAATTGAAACATCAGTGGATCATAATTACAGCCTATCGCTATGACGGAAACGCAAAATTAAATGCAATAATTTTCAAGTTGACGTATGAGGTGTTATACACAGCCCTTGGTGAGTTGGAACATTTTGCTATCTGTTTATGAATTGTTCAATCTTTAAGATATTTTTTAATTGTAATCTAATACATTTAGTATGGTTAGTGGTGCATCATGGTCGGAGGGGCCATTCGCTACCAGTTGAAAATTTGCGTCATTAATTAAGCACTCACCTACAAAAATGTTGTGTATTAACGTAATGCCTTCCTGTGTAATTTTCGTGGGGAAAATTAAGAAGAGAACGCATGTAAGTGTAAACAGGAAGCGAAAATATCTTTTTAAATCTTTACTTTTATCTGAATATTTCAGTAATGAAAATTGTAATTTGCATATTATATCTGTGAGAATATTTCAAAGTTTCCCATTTCGTGTCCATTTACTGTCAGAAATGCAGACGACTTTCCCAGTGGAAGTAATTGACAAGTAACGGCTTCACAATTGTTTCTCTGAGCAGACATTTTGTTAGTCATCAGTTTTTCGACTGGTTTGATGTGGCCTGCCACGAAGTACTCTCATATGCCTACTTATTCATCTTAGAGCAGCACTTGCAACCTACGTCCTCAATTATTTGCTCGATTTCTTCCAATCTCTAGCTCTGCAGTTTCTACACTACATACCTTCTTCTAGTACCATGGAAATTATTCCCTCCTGTCTTACGTCCTACCATTGTGTCCCGTCTTCTTGTTAATATCATCCATACATTTATATCCCCGGCGATTCTGTGGAGAAGCTCTTCATTCTATTCCTTATCAGTCCATCTCATTTTCGTCTGTAATACCAAATTCAAATGCTTCGATTCTCTTCTTTTCTGGTTTTTCCACAGCCCACGTTTCACCACCATAGAATGCTCTGCTCCAAACGTACTTTCTTAGAACTTCTTCCGCAAGGCCTATGTTTCATACAAGTATAATTCTCTTGGCTGTAATGCCCTTTTTCCTTTATATGTTCTCGTTGCTGCGACCGTGGTGGCTTATGTTTCTGCCTAGGTGACAGAATTCCTTACCTTAATCTACTTCGTGCTCACCAATCCTGATTTTAAGTTTCTCGCTGTCCTCGTTTCTGCTACTTTTCATTACTTTAGACTTCCTTCGAATTACTCTCAATCCGCATTCTGTACTCATTCCATTCAGCAGATCCAGTAGTCATTCATATCCATTCACCTTGAATGTTGATTCCAATCTATAACCTTTACTTTATTTCCGTCATTGCTTCTTCCATGTGTGGATTGAACAATAGGGGCGAAAAACTACATCCCTGTCTTACACTCTTTTTAATCCGAGCACTTCGTTCTTCGTCTGCCACTCTTACTGCCCTCTTGATTCTTCTACATATTGTTTATTACTCGAGTTTATCCCTATTTTTTCTCAGAATTTCGAAAATCTTGGATTCTTTAACATGCCGGAAGACTTTTCCAGGTCGACAGATGCTTCCAACGTGCCGTGAATTATGTTCAGTATTGATTCTATTATCAACCGCAACATCGGAATTGCCTCTGTGATGCCTTTACTTTCCTATTGCCAAACCGATGGTCATGTAACAGATGTTAGCAGATATGACTAGTATCAGGAGATCTTAACTACATATTTTTTCCCCACATACAACTCCCCTTTTCTCCACACAGCCCTACAGAAATTGATTGCTAATTTGTCTTCTGTATTTAACATGTGTGTTCCTGAATTTACGTGGTATGTAGACAGACGTAATACATTAACTTGCTCGATGTTCTAGATCGTGCAAACAGACAAGCAGATTGTGAACACCGCTTTAAGCCTTGTCACATTCTGATGCATAACAGTAAGGATATTTCAATAAGTTCTTTTCTGGGTCACTTCATTTATAAGGACGTCTTCCTAAGCAGTCCCTCGGAATGAGGCGTTCATCTCGTTTGGAAAAAGGACTTCTAGACATGACAACGGTACCCCCAATTTGTCTTCAGCTTTCTTTCTCTTTTCCGTTAGGAAGTAGGCCATGTCCTGTATCTCCATCTCCCAATAACAGGTACTGGCACAGTATCAATCTAATCTCCACTTAGAGTGTGTAGGAAGCCGAGAACTCTAGCTTCGTGGTTGACACACTTGGCTCTTTCATTCATCCAGGACCGATCATGTGACTTCAACCGTGTGTGTGTGTGTGTGTGTGTGTGTGTGTGTGTGTGTGTGTGTGTGTGTGTGTGTGTGTGTGTGTTTTGCTCCAAGCTTTTGCCACTTTTGTTGTTCTCCGTTATTGTCCAGGCTATTGCAGGTCCTCCAACTGTAAATACCTACCCGTTCTTCATTCAGATCACTTGTCAGTACCTCATTATCATCTTTTACTTGGCCAAGGGTAGATTTTGCAATCCGTATCACGTGGCACCCTGACCCAGATTTTCTGGGTGACGCCACAAGAGCGTTAGGGAGGGTGACGTGCACCACTTTTTATTCGTATTAAAACGTCAACGCTTGTCCATTTGCTGTATTTTCGTTGTTAGTGTGATCTATAGCCTCGGAATGGTGGGATTAAATCAGTATATCACGTCACCTAGAGTATACGACAACGTATTGGAAGATTAAAACGTGTCACGATCCAACTTAATGGTGATAAATTCATGACGTGCTTATATTAAATTCATCGTCGGCTCTATGCATAATGCTATTGGGTAACGTTTGATGAAATACACTGTGACAAATGTCTGTATTAGCTACATTCCAGCACGTCGTTCTACACATCATATATCCTACGCAATTAAAGCGAGTCAAATTAAATTGTGGACTGTCAGAGAGCGCAATTTGTATTATTTTTTAGTTAACGCAGCTAAAATTCTGTTAATACAAACGCAAAAATGAATCGGCGAAGTTCTTAGAATATCATATAGTCACAGAAAGTACCACAGTCACACGTCCACCAATTACAGGGATATTCCAGAGTAAATTGTACACTATGCAGCGGAACGTGCACTGATATGAAATTTTCCGTTATAATGAAACTGTAAGCTAGAAATGGACTCGAACGTGGAACCTTTACACTCACAGGCAAATGGTCTAAATTTAGGTATCCAATCATGACGCACCAGGCACCTCAGACACCTACTTCCACCTCTACTCATCTCCCACCTTCTAAATACGCGCATACACAGAGGCACAAAAAGCCACTTCAGTAGAACAGTACATTAGAATGGCACATAGTACTCTTCTCGTGTGCGCTGTTTCACACTGAAGTATGATTTTCAGTGAGAGGCAATAAACCAGACTAAAGTCTCCTATTTTGATTGAAATCGGCCAATCATGGTATGCAGAAACATGACACTCGTAAATAACATTTTTCTCAAGAGAATGAAATTTATTGAGGAATAATATTCTCATCATCTCTGAGGGGAAAAAAACTTAATTGGAAGGTATTTAACTGAATTTCGTTATCTTAGAATACTGCCAAAGTTGATTGATACGTAAACAACTCCGCAGTCCGTAAATACTACAGGAAAAGAGTGGGGAAGTTAAGATATCACTGACTTTACAACAACATGGCCTATGGAGATGCAGTTGTTAAAAAATGTGGACGCAAATTAGTCGTAATATACTGATGTTGAAAGTTGCCATTCCCGCATCCTTAAAAGACGTCATTTAACTGCATAGGCTAGTTTCGTTAATTTGAAATATTTTTTTATTAGCGGTTCGTTAACTTCTCTAGATTGAGCACTAGCGAGACAGAGAACACCAAAAACTATGTTACGCTTACAGCATGAGATGGTCCACCAGCATTGTGAGAAAAAAGCATTTGACGGCGTTACTAAAAGCATTCAACACAACTATGATGGGTACGAGTTAGATTATCACGTTTGGAAATTAATACGTCTATGGACCCATGTATACAAAAAGATTCCATGGTTTTTGCCGTAACTGAATTAAGGAAATTTAATCATGATAGACGAACAGTCGTCTTCATGTCACTGCGTATCCCACATATACTAGCTTATGTCCTTACTACCGTCCGGGCACCGGTCCCACTATCAACAGAAACAACTCTTTCGCGTTGAGATAATCACATATGGAATATGTGTAGCATCAATTAAAATCCTGTGTAATGTAAATGGATATAATTCGTGAACACCCTGGGATTCTGCTAAGCTCCAGGAATGTATCAAGTAGACAACATTACCACCAGACAAATGCTTATAAACAGAATGCTGGCCAGAAAAATTCACCTCGGTGTGGTTCAAGGTACAGATAATTATGTAATTCCCATGCAGCACTTGCTGGTACTCAGAGCAGACAAAAATTAAAATTCTAGGTATGGATTAAAATTCTTGAAACCAGAGACATCATATGACGGACAAACGAGGATATTCTGGTACCGCGCGCCGCGGAATTTGAATCTGCGCCAGACGTCATGGACATTCATGGACCTCGAAGACCCCTAGAGGGTAAGCTGTAAGCTGTGGTGGGGTGCGCCTCCTCGCCCACTTCTAGTGTGTTGTTCGCGGGTCTCTCCGCGGGTCCCGACGCACTTTCCGTCATTTCAACACCCTGACCGTCCCTGTCGCAGTTACAACAGATATGTCCTATCTACGAGATCATTTAAACTCTGCTCTCACTTGGGGGATCCGTCACATGGCAGACTACTGAAATCCTGACGACAGTGAGAAGCGGATTACTTGAAGGACAACAAAGCATTGATTTTCAGCTGGCCTCAACAAATGATGGACCTGTAAAACCACGCTGTCACTGTAGGACTCTTCATGGACACCAGTAAAAGTGAGTGTTAACTATTACGAAAATGTGCCCTGACTACAGGGTCCTTCACGTGATGAATTGATGTAGTGTCCTAACTGCGAGATGCTCCCTAACAGGCAGAGAAATGGACATGAGCCCTCATATGGCGGACCTATAGGGCTCATTATATGAAAGACCAATGGAAGTATACCCACATTACAAGGCTCATCATATATTAATGCAAGTGTGCCCTCACTACCAGTTCCATGTATGATAAATCAATGACGGCATTCTCTACATATGAGGCCCTTCCTACAACGGAGCAACAAGAAGGGGCTCTCACTAAGAGGTCCATGACAAGTCGCACCACTAAAAGCAAGCTCAAAGGCCCGTCTTACAGTGGATCAGTTGAACCTTGCATATCTAATTCCAGCTATTCCCACCAAATTAAAACGTAACCAGGATTTAGGGCTACGAAGCTGTTTATTTAACTTCTTGATTTCCGATGATGTTGAAGTGAGTTCAGCATCTCCTCACAACACTATCAGTTACAGAATTTTGTTCTGCTGTTTGTTGCAATACTTATAAATCCGTTAACATGCCAAAAATCACAATTACTATCGCCAAATTACATGAAACACCTTTCCACAACAGTGTTTGAATTATACAGTATATCTTAATAACTTTAGAAATAAAAGTTTCATTTTGATCCTGACGTGAATCCTGCCTCTTTATGATTAGCTGAATAAAAATTATTATGAGTTTTCTATGTGCGAATTTTTTAAGCACTTCTTTCAGCATTTTGTTTACAGTATTTTAGTTACTTGCTCTTCTATTTTTCCAGTTAACACAATGAAAGTGTGCCCTCACTATGGGGCTCTTCATGAAATGGACCAATAAAAGATTTGTTTCAGAATTATCGGCGTATTGTTACGAAATGTAACTCATCTAAACAAAGTTTGTAATTTTCTATTTTATTTCTTCATTTCAGACAATTATTTTATCTTCTGGTCATTTTTCTGTTAATTTTTCTTCTGTTCCTAGAATGACTATTGATTTCGAATATCTAAAGAAAAAGGAACCGGAATGACAAATGAACGGATAGAATAGTCACTGAACCAACCATCATAAAATTTGCTGGTGCATATTTGTTGTAAAGCGTAGCTGGATGGTCCATTTTGAAGCGAAGACATAGAAACATCTACTTGACTCAGTTGCATAAAGGTAAAGCTATTTTTCATGTGAAAAATAGTAATAGGAAATAACTTATGGTTAAAATTTGATAGTAACACACAGACAGTAGAATAAAGGCTCAAGAAATGAGATTTCCGAGAAGAGTTGAAGGATATGCAATGGAAGATAGTAAAAGAAATGAGGATACAAGAAAACGTTAAGGAATATTTAACCTAATCGAAAAAAATGAAGGAAAATGGGTGAAAATGGAAAGGACATGTAAGCAGAATGGGTGGACAAAGTTCTCCGGGAACGGCTCTCAATTACAAATGCACTGGAAGGCTGTACAAGAGATGAAGTACCGCAATAAACAGTTTGCCAAAGTTTGGGCAATAGATGAATTAAATAATAATAATAGTAATAGTAGTAATAGTAGTAATAGTAGTAATAGTAGTAATAGTAGTAGTAATAATAAACCCCGTCGAGGCCCGGGAAAAGAATAGGCCTCCGGTATGTTCTGCCATTCGTAAAAGGCGACGAAAAGAACAAACCACTAATAGGGCTAACCCCCGTTTTAGTGTGATTACTTGGTTCAGGGCAAAACAAAAGAAGCCTCGGACAAGCGCCGTCATGGTCGGGGACGACGCTTGATCCCTATGCCCGCCCACAATGGTAACGACACTGCTAGCCAACTGGAAAATGATTTAAATCCAAATAGAGGTGTTTTGCAGGATATGCTTCCTGCAACCACCCTGGAAGGAAAACAAAGACAGAGGATGAGATGGTCAGATGAAGTTAATCGACACCTCATGTTCTGTTATTACCAAGCAATAAACCTAGGAACCAACACAACTGGATACAGATCACAAGTATACACAACATTTATTACCAGATACCCAGAATTAAAATTTTTAACAGGAAAACGACTAGCTGATCAGATCCGTGTAGTAATCAAAAATAACAGGATACCCCAGTCAGAATTAGAAAACATCAAACAACAAGTACAACAAATACTGGAACAAAATAAGGTGCAATCAGAAGAAGAAGAAAATACAGTAATGGACTCAAACATCCCAGAGCAAACAAACCGAGAACAACACGCATCAATTAAACAATCAGAGGAAAACGAAAACTTAAGACAGCCACCAGCACAAGCACAAATAGAACACGAAGTGACACATATGTTAGATACAGAAGAAAAATTTCAGCTGACATATATAGAATACAAAGACACAAATACAGACATTAGACCATTCTTGCATAGACCGCCAATTAACCCACAAGTCGAAACAACAATAAAAACTATCGACACAGTCATACACAACAAAATAAATGAAAACACAACTATGGAAGAGTTACAACTACTGGTTTATATAGGAGCAGTCACTACACTAAATATACACACTAGGCAGAGATCAGAACCAATCCACACACAGAAGAAACCCACAAAACCAGAATGTAAACACAGGCTACAGATCAGAATAGCAAAACTGAGAAAAGACATCGGACAGCTAACACAATTTATAAGAAATGAAATGTCAGGAAAAAAAACGAAAAAGGTTAGGTAAAATCTTACAACAAGAAGCGATAGAGCAATTAGATGAAATGAAGCAGAAATTACAAGCATTGGCCAAACGACTTAGAAGATACAAAAAAAAGTGAAAATAGAAGGAAACAAAAGCAAACATTCAACACAAATCAAAAGAAATTTTACCAGACAATAGATAACACACACATTAAAATGCACAATCCACCAAACATAACAGACATGGAACACTTCTGGAGCAACATATGGTCAAACCCAGTACAACATAACAGGCATGCACGGTGGATACAAGCAGAAACACACACATACAAGATGATACCACAAATGCCTGAAGTGATAATTTTGCAACATGAAGTCACCCAAGCAATTAATTCTACTCGCAATTGGAAAGCCCCTGGAAAAGATAAAATAGCAAATATCTGGCTAAAGAAGTTCACCTCAACACATTCACATCTAACTAAATTATTTAACAGTTACATTGCAGACCCATACACATTCCCTGATACACTTACACACGGAATAACTTATCTGAAACCTAAAGATCAAGCACATACAGCAAACCCAGCTAAATATCGCCCCATAACATGCCTACCAACAATATACAAAATATTAACTTCAGTCATTACAGAGAAATTAATGACACATACAACACAGAACAAAATTATAAATGAAGAACAAAAAGCCTGTTGCAAAGGAGGAGAGGTGACATATCAAGCTAAAACTAAACAAAGGTCGCTACACTACGCATACATTCATTACCAAAAAGCTTTTGATAGTGTACCCCACTCATGGTTACTACAAATATTGGAAATATACAAAGGAGATCGTAAATTGATACAGTTCCTACACATAGCAATGAAGAATTGGAATACCGCACTTAATATCCAAACAAATTCAAATAATATCACATCACAGCCAATACAGATTAAGCGTGGAATATACCAAGGAGACTCATTAAGTCCTTTCTGGTTGTGCGTTGCTGTGAACCCACTATCTAACATGCTAAATAATACAAATTACAGATACAATATTACAGGAACATACCCACACAAAATCACACATTTGCTATACATGGATGATCTAAAACTACTGGCAGCAACAAATCAACAACTCAACCAATTACTAAAGATAACAAAAGTATTCAGCAGTGATACAAATATGGCTTTTGGAACAGACAAATGTAAGAAAAATAGCATAGTCAAGGTAAAACACACTAAACAAGAAGATTACATATTGGATAACCACAGCGACTGCATATAATCGATGGGAAAAAGAGATGCCCATAAATATCTGGGATACAGACAAAAAATAGGAATAGATAATACAAATATTAAAGAAGAACTAAAAGAAAAATACAAAGAGTAACAAAAATATTGAAAACAGAATTGACAGCAAGAAAGAAGACAATGCTATACCAATATTGACCTAATCATTTCGAGTAGTGAAATGGAGTAACACAGACCTAGAAGCACTCAATACACTTACACGATCACAATGCCACAAATATAGAATACATCACATACATTCAGCAACAGGAAGATTTACATTAAGCAAAAAGGAAGGAGGAAGGGGATTTATCGACATAAAAACCTACGTTATGGACAGGTAGGCAATTTAAGAAACTTTTGCTGTGGATTCAATAGGACACCTTCACAATATTCACCATTAAATGCTAAGAACATTAAACTAAATAAATTTCTGTAAATTTACTCTGAATTCCGAGGCTCCGGAATATGATCGCAACAATAGTTTATTAATATCAGTGTTCATTTAAAACCTAGATACCTGCAGCAACCAATCGTCAGAGGTCTGTATTATTAGTCATTCTTTCAGTAGCCCATGTCGATGTATTTCTGTTGACAGCTGTGGAGTTGGATATATACACGTGGTTAGTGCATTCACATGGTTTTGCGGACAACGTGTTTTCCTCTTCAGCTTGCAAAATAATAAGAGACTATTTATTTAGGTAAGTAAGGGTAAGAAAAGTCACTTCTTCTGAGAATTATGAACGGAGTTTGTTTAGTAATTCATGGAGGTTTACAGAACTGAATTACAATCTCTTAAATGGATCATTATTTGTTTTTGGACTATGTCGCTGACGTATTTAAACCGACTGTGTAAAAATGAGTTTAAATCAAAATTATATCAATTTAAATTATGGAGCAGGAAGTTTGAAAAGTTTTAAGGGTGGATCCAATGCGCTGTACGATACTGAGTGTGTCTAGATGGATGATCCAGTTGAGGGATGTTAGGTGAGGTGCTCGGTCGGGTACTTATATTGCGCAGACGGCATCCCAAACTAATTTCATTTAACTTATTTGACTGAGGGACTAAATGGAGAGGCTATCACAAACACAGAATGCAAAAAAAGCGAAGGCGGAATCTAAAATCTGGAAGAACAGAGACAGAAAAGTTCGGTCTTAGCACGGGAGAGTGGTCATGTGTCCCAAACTTGGAAAACACGGAGAGGCCCCAACCAAAATCATCCTGTACCTGCGCCAGGAGTAAAGCAAAACTTTGTAAGTGAAACTAAAAACTACTTTCACGTAGGAAACTCGGGACCAGCTCAATCATCCGTGAATCGTCTGCTGATATCAAAGATAAGGAATCTGGAAGGCTATACTTAGTACGAATGGCCAAAAGAATGGGACAGTCCACCGCTGTATGGGATACCATCAGTGTGGATCCACAGCCACATTGTGAGGGTGGTTCGTTACGCAAAATGGAAATAATGGGTGAAGCTAATATGACCGATGCGTAGACTGCATGAAACAGCGGAAGGAAGACCACCAAACTGCAGTAGTCTCTATGATTGGGCAGAGTTTATTACTGTGAGCAGCAGCACACCGGGTGTCATTCCATTGGTGGGTAAAGAGAGAGAGAGAGAGAGAGAGAGAGAGAGAGAGAGAGAGAGAGAGAGAGAGAGAGAGAGATCTGTTTTCTATCCGCATATTTGCACCTTAAATCAGGAAAGGGAATTGGAGGTAATTGTATGCCAAACGGTCAGCCAGTTCATTCCCTGGGATGCCAACATGACTTGGGACTCAGAGGAAGACACGGAGGCGGCAGCATGGCCAAGAGAAGTGAGGTCATGGATAGCAGTGAACACACTACATGACCCCGTCAGTTAAGTGGGAGACGTAAGAGTATCCAGCCTTATTGTCGTTTTAGATACATCATTGTAGAAGGCGGTGGCACCTTAGAACTCTCGAAGAATGGAAAGTGCAAATAGATCAGTGATAATTCGTAGTTTGGGTATCATCCAGGAAGGGCAGGGGGGCAAGTGCGAGGCGACTCGTGACGGGGTGCTTTGAAATTTTCAAGTGAGTGGAGACGGACATTCTGACGGGGAAAGTGAGGCATATTCCAACCGAAAATCCCACCCGAGGGCGGGCATCAGGAGGAGACATTCCTCGTTTTCAAGGATGACGGGGTACATGGTATGGTCAGGGAATCGTCGAATGGCGGTTGCGTAAGGAACGGGGAGTTGGCTGTAGACAGAACTCGTATGACAGTCACCGATAACCCAACGCACCCCTGAATGATGGACAGAGTGGAAGGAGCCGTCGAGCTATAAACTTGACAACCGTAACCTAGTCGCGACAAAACTAGAGTAGAGTAAAGGAGAGTAAGATGTGTGGCCAGGAAGCAGACAGCATTAAGCATTCGCAGGCAGTTCATGTGGCGAATATGGGGCAGCCACGTCATCTTTTTATAAAAAGTAAGTCCAGGAAACGAGACTATGCTACAACTACGCGCTGGTCACCTTAATGAAGTTCTGGATCGGAGTGTACGGTAGGTAGACAGCAAAAATATATAACCTGCGTTTAGAGGGAGAAACTGGAATCCCACACAGAGGCCCGTCGAATGGTGCTTGGAGCTGGCTTTCAGCAGATACTACAGAGTGGGAGCTGCACCAGATGCAAAATTGTCGACATACAACGCCGGGGTAATCAGAGGCACAACAGAGGTGACAAGTCTATTGCTGGCGATGACGACACAGAACTCTGTGGGATGTCATTCTTCTGTATCCGACGAGTGCTGAGTGAAGTGCCAATTCAAACCTGGAAGTGCTGGTGAGATAAGAACTGTCGTATAAAAATCGGAAGGGAGCCGCGAAGCCCCTGTCGCGGACGGCAGTAACTAAAATTTGACGGCGCCAAGCCATGGCGTATGACTTACGTAGGTCAAAGAAGAAGGTGCTGCCGGTTAGTAAAGGCCTGTCGCATTGCTGTTTCCAATTGGAGTAAATGGTCAGTTGTAGACCGTCCTTCCTCGAAGCTGCACTGATAGACAAAAGGCCATGATGTTCGAATATCCAACATAATCTGAAGCTAACCACCTTCTCGAGCAGTATACGAAGTACGTTTGTCAGGCTAATCAGGCAGTAGCTGTCGAGAGAAGTTGGGCTCTTGTAGGTCTAAGGACAAGGGTAATTACGCTGTCTCGCCATTGCGAGGATAAGACACCCATAAGTCAAATGCTGTTGATGAGATGTTGCCTGTGGGTAACGTCCATGTGTTGGATCATCTGATTGTCGATGGAATTATGGCCCAGGTCCGTTTCTAATATGGGGTAAGTGTCTGTAGGAATTCCCATTCAGTGAAGGGTTCGTTATAGGCTTCAGCTCGGTGCGGCTGAAACTGAGCATTTCAGTGTCTCGCCAGAGAGAAGTAGCATCATGGGAAGAGGACGCCGAGGCTGTCGCAAAGTGTGTCGTGAGGTGTTCTGCAAGGACTGATGGATCAGTAAACAGAGCCATGTAGGTTAAGATCCTCGACGCTGGCTGCCCAGAGGGTTACAGAGCTTGGACAAGACATGCGATGGAGAGGCTTCCAGCATTCTTTTCTACTCCACTTAATAAGGTAGTGAGTCTTAACGCAGAGATGCTTTAAAGCGATAAGGCTGATCTGTGAAGGGGTCGTATAAATTGTTGCAGCACCCTTCGGCGATCCTGGATAAAGACTGGCCCGTCCTTGGTCTACAGATATACCAGTCGACGACCAGGGGGACCGATGTATAAGGAGATTGCACCAGCAGCATGAAGAATAGTATCAGAGACACCTTGCACGACTGCATCAATGCAATTCGAAATAGAGTCGTCAAAGTGCTTCGCGGACTTACATAAATGCCGATTGGCTCTGCAGGATGTCCAGCGTGGCGGCCTGTCTGCCTGGCGGTGGAAGCAGAACGATAAAATCACCGGAAAGTGATCCCTGTCTTAAAGATCATCTTGGGGTCACCAATTCAGGGAAGCCATGAGACAGGTCGGGGGGGGGGGGGGGGGGGAGGAGAGTGAGCTCGATAGCTGGGGAAGTGCCTTTCAGGTGTCAAGTTTCCAAACATATTTTATTTATTTATTTCATTTAGTATGCCATCTTCAGGCCACTTACCAAAGTGCAGAAAAATCCCGCATCAGTTCTGGACAAACAGTAAACTGAAATGGGAGTTTCCTATACGTCAATCGGGGGCCTGAATATGGCGTACTAACCCTATCCATTGAAGTAGCACTTCCCATACTGTGATACTGTGTTGTGCACTGAAATACCAGAGGAGAAGTACGGGGGTGAGAGTAGCTGTATTAAGGTAGACGGGTCGTCTAAAGGAAGTGGCCTACCTGGAGGGAGCTATATATAGCAGATGGTGATAGCTGGGATCGTTCGCACTCGTACTGCTATTACTTCTAGGTTGGTTAAGAGGGGGATCCAGTCACTAATGGTATCGGTGCAAACCAAAGTGCAGACCCTTCCAGACGCTATCCTGGACCTGGCACGGTTCCGACAGAACGCCAGATAACCACGAAACATTGGAGATGGGAATCATTTGGAAGTGCATTTCTTAAAGAGCAGAACAGAATGCAGAGTAAGAGAAAACAAGTTGTTGCATTTCCGGTAGGTGAAGGTGATATCCACTGCATTTCCACTGGATTATCATGTAGCGAGTGTCCAGGTTAGACATAAAGAATACCAGGGAAGGTCATGTCACTGGGTCAGTGGTTATCATCGACGAGGATGCTATGATATCCATAAATAACGTGTCAAGCTCAGGTTTCAAAGGGGGAGACAGCGTCTCTGGGAGGCCTGTCCTGGGACTTAGCTCTCTTCTTCTCTTTGGGAGGTTTACGAGGGCAGGAAACAGAGGGAGAGCAGTCTTTCACAAGATAAAGAACCGAAAGGCAGCAGGAGACTACGAGGCGCACAGGCAGTGCACCCTGCAGCCGAGATGTGACAGCACTGGGGAGGGGGAGCGGTACCCGGAGGGGAGGGAGTGGGAACCACTGGGGAGGCGGAGATCAGAGGGGTGTGGGGCTGGGGTAGGGAAGAGATAGGAGGGGGGAGGAATGTAACACAGGCAAAAGTGGAAGGAATGGACGATGGGTGGAGTTGGTCATATTTTTGGCGAACCTCGGCATAAAATAGATGATCCAGGAACTTGTACACTTGGATCTTCTTTTCTTTCTTGTAAACTGGGTTACCTGGCGAGCGTGGAGGGTGGTGGTGAATACAGTTGACACACACAGGAGGCGGAACACAACGGTTCCCTCATGGAGTACGTATACAGTCACCACACTGACTATCCGCCGCACAACAGGTAAACAGTGCCCAAAACGCAAACACCGAAAGCACCTCATGTATGACGGGATGTACGGCTTCACATCACATTGGTAACACACAAGTTCTCTAGTAGATGAGTATTCCCTCGAAAGCCAGAATAGAGCGCCAATATCAGTGTGGTTGCGTTTACGATACTTCTGCACACGTCGAACAAAATGAACTTTGTGTCACTGCAGATAAGTCTGGAGCTGATCATCAGTTTGCAGGAATATGTCGCATAAGAAGAATCACTCCCTGGACCATATTAAGAGATTGGTGAGGGGCGACACACACTGTGACGTCTCCAAGGCGATTACAAACCCTGAGGTATGAAGATACAGCGGCAGAAGTAGTTTTGATCAACACTGACCCCGACGGCATCTTACTGAAAGATTCCCCTTCGCCAAACTGTCCTCGATTTCTCCCTAAAAACAAACGACTTCGTTGTAGTGAATATGTCCCTGCCCTAGTACGAACGAGGTAGCAGGGAACGTGTTTCATTCAAAGACAGTAAGCCTGGCACTTCTCCAAGTGTGTAGCCAGACAATGGAAGGCTTCAGTGTTATACAAAGCAGCATTGAATGATCCTTCACCATTCAAAGATACGGCCGTTTGAGAACGGTGAGATTTTCGCAGCTTGATATGCTTCAGACGCCAAGCATGTGCCCTGATACCACCAACTCTCATCAGGAGCTTTCTGCATGGGCACCAGAAAGGCACAGTAACTGCCGTCTGGCATGGTGGCCTTTGCCACAAGTTCTGAAGCTCCAGAATGACAAGCAACCACTTTTGACATACATGGGGAGGGAAAATCTTCGATATCAGTAGGTGATCCTTGTGTTGTCATGGGATCAGCCAAATGGGTACGTAATAGTCTAACCACACATACTGTTGACCTAGCGGGGCAGAGGGGGGGGGGGGCGGGAGAAAAGAAGGGGGAATGGAAGGGTGGGGGGTAGAAGAGTCCACTCCATAAACGCTAGAGAGGGAGTTCTTCGCGAGATGGCTCACAGGAAGGCAGAAAATTAGGGAGGTAAAACCCTAAAGTGGAGACCAAAACGCCAAAAAGGAAGAAGTAGAACAGGCAAAAGGAACAAAACCGCAAGGAATACATGGAACCAGATAGACAGGTCGATATGAATCACAACAACGACAGAAAGGGAGGAGGGGGCCGTGGGTAAGGAGATAGGACGGGGAAGGAGGGGCACTTTGAAGAAAATGAAGTCCAAGAAGAAGATGGTTTGCAATAGCTCGAAGACGTGTGTACACTGCACGAAACAAAGCTCATAAATGAACCGCAAGCACGCTGAGGGGATCATTTAAATTGATTTGTAAACGGTTTAACTACGTTAGCTACATGATACAGAAAAATAATGGTCTATTGAAGAAATATAATTCGTTTCTGTAAGTCTCTGAAATATAAATAAATGAATTACATTTAGAGCTTCACATAAAGAGAAAAGTTTCTAACCTCTGCCCATAAAAATAAACATTGTTTTACTTACTATTTTGTCAGGAACAATATATATTGATGCAAACGTTTCTCACAATTCATCGTGTGGAACACGTTTTACACTCTATTTGTGACGAATTTCTTGAGGAATACATAGAATAATTCCTATATTCCCATCATTAAACAGCATTATAGCAATGGTACCACTATTAGTAAAGCAGTTAACACATCTCTGTATATGGCATGTTACTACCCTCTGAAGATAGGCAGTTACATACTGTAAACGAGTCATATTCGTAAACGAACCGGAACTTAAAAAAATTATTCCCTGCGGTTAGTATCTACACATTTTTTATAAGAGAAACTGCACAAGACTATGACATATCTTCTTTATGAAACTTGATGTTAATAATAATTCTATTATTTAATTTGTAGTAGCGTGTTAACAAGCTTTTAGAAAACTAGACTGTGATGTTTCAGTTCAAGCAGTAATTAACTCATCACAGATAAAACTTCGTTTCATGCAACCTAATGTAATGGGACTAGACCGTTTTGAACCTCACGCAAAGCCTTTGCTACTCTGTACATGTTAATCCGATCTGCTAGCAACTACAAAGTGAATGCATAATCAAGGACTTGCGTTCCATCAGTGGAATAAACTGTACGGCAAATCATATTTCAATGAAGGGATGTTAGTAAAGGCACCGAATTTCGTGATTCCAGACATTGTGCGTCAATAATTTAGCTGTCGGTTACATGTTTTTGATTTTATTTATCAGGTTCTGTGGAATCGTGATACTTCATCAAACCAGGCAAAACTTATTGCGTAGAATGCTGATTAGAAAATGTATTAACAAAAGTATTAAACTATTAACAAATCACTAAAAATAATGGGAATGTATGTGAGTAAATAGCAGACTTCAGAATGAGTTTTCATCCTATAGAGAAGCGTGCGCTGAATGAAACTTCCTGGCAGATTAAAATAACACTATTGTCCATTAAAATTGCTACACCACGAAGATGACTCACTACAGACGCAAAATTTAACCAACAGGAAGAAGATGCTGTGATATGCAAATGATTAGCTTTTCAGAGCATTCTCACAAGGTTCAAGCCGGTGGCGACACCTACAACGTGCTGACATTAGGAAAGTTTCCAACCAATTTCTCATACGCAAACAGCAGTTGACCGGCGTTGCCTGGTGAAACGTTGTTGTGATGCCTCGTGTACGGAGGAGAAAAACGTACCATCAGTTTCAAACATTGTTAAAGGTCGGATTGTAGCCTACCGCGGTTGCGGTTTATCGTATCACGACACTGCTGCTCGCGTTGGTCGAGATCCAATGACTGTTAGCAGAATATGAAATCGGTGGGTTCAGGAGGGTAATACGGAACGCCGTGCTGGATCCCAACGGCCTCGTATCACTAGCAGTCGAGATGACAGGGCATCTTATCCGCATGGCTGTAACGGATCGTGCAGCCACGTCTCGATCCCTGAGTCAACAGATGGGGACGTTTGCAAGAGAACAACCATCTTCGCGAACAGTTATATGCCAGACGGGAACTCGATCTTAGTACCTTCACATTTCTCGGGCAGAAGGCGAGCTGTGATAGAGATTTGTGAATAGCGCTTGGATAGCTCACCTAATAGAGAAGTTGCGTCGCCGGAAAAATTTCGAATGCATGTCTGGCCCATAGTTTTACTGAGACAGACGTTTCAGACAGCACCAGGCATAAAAAGTTTTCATCTACTGGAAGAGACCCCTGTACAGAATATGGGTGTGCACAAGGATATCTTTCAACTTGGATTTGAACGATTGGGATTTTTTTTTTTTCCGCTGGAAGTCTATTGACAGTGAAACCTGCTGAGTACTATGATACACCGTTCTGTAGCAAAGTATTAGCAAAATCTGTATGGTTCTTCCGGCTAGTGTTCACTAAATCAGTGTTGCAGTTTCTTCTGAATGAGTCATTATTGTCAACAAAAATCCCATAACGGATTATACACCGTCCAGTCACATCAACGCGACCACCTGTCAAAAGCCTGAATAATTGTATTTTGCTAAGCGAACTGCTGCGGTACTGCAGGAAGAGTGTTATGTTCTGGATAGTATCGAAAGGAATGAGGAACATTCAGACTCCAGCTGCGCTAGGCTTCTCGGTATAGGATCCTTTATCGGTACAGCTCAAACAAGATAGTCGCACAGACTCACGATCTGGTTCAAATATGGGGAGTCCGGTGGCCAGGGGAGTAGCGTAATCTCATCCTAGCGCTTTTCGAACTAGGCATGTACACTGCAAACTGTGTGGCAGTTTTCATTGTTCTGTTGGTAGATACCATCTAGTCTGGTGGAAATGGTCTCCAAGGATAGATGCATACTTACGTTTATCCATTGTGCATTCCAGAATAATGACATAACCCAGGGAAATCCGTGAAAACATTCCCCAGACCATAACGCTCCCTCCACTGGCCTGGACACTTCTCACATTCCACCAGTGTGATGGAGCATAAAAGCGATATATCTTTCGCCACTCAGTGGACGTCCAGTTAGAACATGTAGCTGGTCCGTGTGGTTGGGCTCTTATGTACTTATATGGCTGAGCCCCATGACAACACATGGATCACACGACTGATATCTGAGCAGTTCTCTCCCCATGGATGCCTAGGAGTGGTTGCTTTTCTTCTTGGAGCATCGAAACTCCCACCAACAGCCACTGTAACCGACCGCCCTTTCTATGGCTGGGTGGCGCCTCAATGGAGCGAGCCCCTGGATGGAGTGGGCGGTACCAGGGAGGATGCTTGGCCCATGATAAAACATGCTACATGCACCGTGCGTATGTCTGACTGGCAGTCATTTCTCTCCTGGACGAGTAAATATCGACAGTAGGTAAATGACCATAATGTTTTTACTGATCAGTGTATACCATTTAATTAAATTTATGGGAAGTGCGCATTTGAAGCAAGGATATGGGATTTGCATAAAATTATTATTGTTTCAAAATTATAAATGGCTTACGTAGCTTAGATCGATTAACGTTACTCAAACACCTACTACTGTAACCGCTCTCACACTGAGGCCAGTTCATTAACATACTTTTGAGAAGGCGTCGAAAATATAAAAACTATTTGATAAATGAGGTATCGCCTTGATAAACCCGATCAAAAATCAGAAAAATCGCATAAACAAAACGGGATCTTCCTCACGTTGATCTTAACTGCGAGGGCCACTCCGCTACCCATTAGATAACATTGCTTACCGACTACACTATTCCAATATAGCTCGACAGATTATAAAGCAAAGAAATATGTTGCAAGAAAAGTGCCTAGATAGGAGATTTATTTGCTTGTCATAATCACTTTGTTAATACAAGCTCATTTACGGTTACAGGTATGGCCGCCTCTCTTTCTCACACTATACGACTATATTACTTCACCCACATTCGTCACCACACCAAACCACATTACTCACAAGCAACTCACACTTCCCCTCCACAACAGCCAAAAAAATGTTCAAATGTGTGTGAAATCTTACGGGACTTAACTGCTAAGGTCATCATTCCCTAAGCTCACACACTACTTAACCTAAATTATCCTAAGGACAAATACACACACCCATACCCGAGGGAGGACTCGAACCTCCGCCGGGACCAGCTGCACAGTCCATGACTGCAGCGTCCACAACAGCCAAAACGGAATAGACGGAAGCAGAACTACTTCTTTCCTTCAAACAAGCAAGTCACGTGTGGCGACCAGACTATCGCTAGACATCAGCCGAAGCCACGTACACCTCAGTCCTGAAACAGATAGTTACAGGGAGTAGATGAAGCAGCCGTGAATATACAGAAATCGACCAATGTGCTACAGACAAAATAACAAAAATCGCTCGCGGTACGAAACTGCATAAAAGCCGAATACTACACGTAAGGTGGCCGTTAGGAAAGGGCACCTTTTAACCGCTTCTAAGAGACTTTCATTGAGCTTCGTTGTCAAAAGAAGTTCTCGTTGTTTTTAAGCAGACGTAATAACATTTACATTTATTCACATGTAGGATAGCGCCACCTGTTACTACTCTTACGGATTTGCTGCCTCAGTTTTCAGTTACTGAGGCAGCTTTGCTTTACGTACACTGGCAGTGGTATCAAGGTGAAGACCGTGTCGTCGTAGAACAGAGGCAAAAAGTTTTCAGTACTATGTAGTTTCTGATGCATAAAACGAGATTCGTTTACTAAACGAAGTGATGCTATAAGGTGCTAAAGAAGAGTGCATTCTTATAGTTCTTAACAGGCATATGAACGTTGAAATCATCAGTAACTTGCGAACAGACCATCAGAACATGTACAGATTTTGTACAACTTCAGTGTTATGTGGTTTGTCTGTAGATCAGTAAATCTCACATGCATTGATCCCAATTAATTCTTAAAATTCCCCCCTCCTAAGACCTTCCCTACGGTATATACGTCTCGTTGCAGTTTTCTGATCACTGGCTCAGCTATGAGGACATTACCTACGTCCTCCTTCCCAGATGTGGTGGATCTTATTTCTAATTAATATTTGAAACGAAATTGATTTCATAAAGAAATTCTTTGAGCAATATGCTACGAACGAAATTTCTGTAATTCGTTTTCTTTTACCAAATTAATATCTAAAAAATTAAAGCATTTGCGTAGTGAGCACCTTCGCTTCTTACCCTTCTTCTTGTCAGTGTTTTCCATACATCCCTTTCCTTCTCGATTCTGCGGAGAATCTCTTCATTTCCTACTTTGTCAGACCACCAAATTTCCAACATTCTTCTATACCATACATCTGAAAAGCTTCGATTCTCTTCTGTTCAGGTTTTTCCACAGTCCATGTTGCACTGCCATATGATGCTGTACCTCCAAACATACATTTTCAGAAATTTATTCCTCAAATTGAGTCCTATATTTAATATTAGTATACTTGTCTTGCCTTAGAAAACTCCTAATTTTCTTTTAATGCACCTAATTTGTACTTAAACTATGAAGTAAAAAATTAGTCTAAGTTACAATAAACATATTTTTACTTGCGCTGGGAAATGTAGTGGAGCAAAGAGAAGCATACACAAACGATTTTCCGAGCATTACATTAAAATGCACACTTTTCATCTACGACCTGTATGGCGCACATCGCTATATCATAAAGGACGACAAAGCCACAAAGCACAGCCCCAAATATTTTGGGAAACATTTTCCTCCGGACTGAATTAAAGTTCACCGAGTAATGGCATAGCGGTGTTATCAGTCTGTTAGAGTAATGAAAAGAGTTTCTAAACAAATACGGTTTATATCGTTACAATATGTAGTGTAACGGTAACGGTGCTCTGTCTACATTTGAGAACACAAATATTATTCCACGTGAATAGCTACTCAGGAAGCAAAACAAATGGCAGATAAAATCACCAGGGCTATTGACGTGGCCGTGCTTTAACGAAAACATTGTAAATTAGTCCCGTCCGACTAACAGGGGGACATTCAGCTCTGAGTTACTGTTTTTCACTTCTCGGTTCAGTGAAACAGGTACACACAAATCTTTAAAAAGAAGATGATGTACAGTGTACTACACTCAAATCTGTTCGGTAAGAAATACATCAATTTTATTGTGAACCATTTCAAAATAAGTGATGCTTACTAAAACTTTTTAAAGTTTTTCAGTTATTAACACTACTGCTAGTTATCCTACGATTTCTCATGATATTACAATAAAGCCTTTCTTTTAGCTTCTTCAACAAGTTTAGTCCACTTCCTCTGGTAAAAAGTACTCCGTCGCATAACAGCGTAAGCCTCAGTAGAGAATGTTAATCTGAACGAAATCCTTTACTACACTGCATTGAGTCATGCTACAAAAACAGATACGAACTACAAAGCGAAATTCTGTGTTTGTCTTCCGGTTATATGTTCCCATCTGAAAGAAAAATTATTAATTTGTCTCCATTCCATGAGTGCGTTCCATTGATAGACTTTTTGGCTCTGACTGAGAGGTGAGTTTGGAAAATTCCTTCCCAGATCCCATCTGGGGCTTTTGATTTGAGACTCAGTGGTTTAGTAAAAATCGCTTTAGTCGAAACCCAGCTTATTTTTTTTCTGATGAAGCTTCTCCTGCCCCTCTTCGATGACCCATCTTGCTACCCCCTTCCCACTCCTAACATTACAATGGGAATAACCTGCCTATTGTGAAAGCCGCGTAGGCGAACGCTAGTGTTTAAAATTTCAACATGTGGTGTCCAACAGAAACGTGTAATAACAAATGAAGATAAGGCTTCAAAATAAGAAATTGTTTCCAACAATCTCGTAAAGCTTCTGCCCATTTTACTTCAACGTTTGACACGATTGTTTTAAACTAAAATGTAAAAGTTTTCGCATAAAACCGACTAAGACAAAGAAATTACTGTGTGTTCTGTGAAAATGTGCGGTTCAGTTATCTTTCTCACAGTCAGTATTAACTTCGATAGCACGGCTCTTAAACCGTTAGGAAAACTATTTTTCCTTCTAGCAGCTGTTTTTAACAGAAAAAAAGAAATTTTATTTATGACTTACCGGTTTATGATTGGAATACTACTACTACTACTACTACTACTACTATAATTACTACGAAATTTGAATCATCTAAAGCGTTGTAGTCCTAAAAAAAACTATGTAAAGTACCGTATATGGAACCTCCTATCGTCATAGATTCACCAGCTGGAGAGGTCTGACTCTCTCATAACCCGTATTCCAACGATCCCAACCAATTTACCCAATCATTTAAATCAGCTTCAGTTTACAACCAAGATTTCGGTTTCAGTAGCAATAAACATATGCAAAATTTTCTCGGCATTCTTGCTGCGTCAAATTTTGATGATAACCTCCGTCATCGTCCTCAGGAACGGTTGTGTGTTCTGTAACAGCTGCTGACGTAGACATATAACCGACGCAACTGTTTGAGCTACGAAACCGTAACAGTAAACGGCCAGAGGCCGTGTCGATGTCTGTGGTGGTTTGGGGACCGCTGGACTTACAGGATTCGGCGAACTTGTCTATATCAACCGTCCATGCACCATTATCCTGGTTATGGTTCATGTTGCACATACTGACCTCTGCAACCCCTTTTATGGAAGTGTCGTCATACGTTACCGCACTGGACGTGACTCTAATTTCATCAAACATAGATTTACGTTTATTCTTCATGATATTCTCAGAAACCGCAATTTTCTCTAACTTTCGGTTTTAATGTACCACTGGCGCTCTGCTGTACGTCCAGTAACTATGGATGGACGTTTCGGAGTAGATGCTTCTACATTGACAGTCGATGTTCCAACCTATAATAATAGTTGTAATAATAATAATAATAATAATAATAATAATAATAATAATCCCCGTGGAGGCCCGGGAAAAGAATAGGCCTCCGGTATGTTCTGCCAGTCGTAAAAGGCGACGAAAAGAACAAACCACTAATAGGGCTAACCCCCCTTTTAGTGTGATTAGTTGGTTCAGGACAGAACTAAAGAAGCCTCGGACAAGCGCCGTCATGGTCGGGGACGACGCTTGAACCCTATGCCCGCCCACAATGGTAACGACACTGCTAGCCAACTGGAAAATGATTTAAATCCAAATAGAGGTGTTTTGCAGGATATGCTTCCTGCAACCACCCTAGAAGGAAAACAAAGACAGAGGAGGAGATGGTCAGATGAAGTTAATCGACACCTCATGTTCTGTTATTACCAAGCAACAAACCTAGGAACCAACACAACTGGATACAGATCACAAGTATACACAACATTTATTACCAGATACCCAGAATTAAAATTTTTAACAGAACAACGACTAGCTGATCAGATCCGTGTAATAATCAAAAATAACAGGATACCCCAGTCAGAATTAGAAAACATCAAACAACAAGTTCAACAAATACTGGAACAAAATAATGTGCAATCAGAAGAAGAAGAAAATACAGTAATGGACTCAAACATCCCAGAGCAAACAAACAAAGAACAACACACATCAAATTAAACAATCAGAGGAAAACGAAATCTTAAGACAGCCACCAGAACAAGCACAAATAGAACACGAAGTGACACATATGTTAGATCTAGAAGAAAAATTTCAGCTGACATATATAGAATACAAAGACACAAATACAGACATTAGACCATTCTTGCATAGACCGCCAAATAACCCACAAGTCGAAACAACAATAAAAACTATCAACACAATCATACACAACAAAATAAATGAAAACACAACTATGGAAGAGTTACAACTACTGGTTTATGTAGGAGCACTCACTATACTAAATATACACACTAGGCAGAGATCAGAACCAACCAACACACAGAAGAAACCCACAAAACCAGCATGGAAACACAGGCTACAGATCAGAATAGAAAAACTGAGAAAAGACATCGGACAGCTAACACAATTTATAAGAAATGAAATGTCAGAAAAAAAACGAAAAAGTTTAGGTAAAATCTCACAACAAGAAGTGATAGAGCAATTAGATGAAAAGAAGCAGAAATTACAAGCATTGGCCAAACGACTTAGAAGATACAAAAAAACTGAAAATAGAAGGAAACAAAACCAAACATTCAACACAAACCAAAAGAAATTTTACCAGACAACAGATAACACACACATTAAAATAGACAATCCACCAAACATAACAGACATGGAACACTTCTGGAACAACATATGGTCAAACCCGGTACAACATAACAGGCATGCACGGTGGATACAAGCGGAAACAGATACGTACAAGATGATACCACAAATGCCTGAAGTGATAATTTTGCAACATGAAGTCACCCAAGCAATTAATTCTACTCACAATTGGAAAGCCCCTGGAAAAGATAAAATAGCAAATTTCTGGCTAAAGAAATTCACCTCAACACATTCACATCTAACTAAATTATTTAAGTTACATTGCAGACCCATACACATTCCCTAATACACTTACACAAGGAATAACTTATCTGAAACCTAAAGATCAAGCAGACACAGCAAACCCAGCTAAATATCGCCCCATAACATGCCTACCAACAATATACAAAATATTAACTTCAGTCATTACAGAGAAATTAATGACACATACAACACAGAACAAAATTATAAATGAAGAACAAAAAGGCTGTTGCAAAGGAGCACGAGGATGTAAAGAGCAACTGATAATAGATGCAGAGGTGACATATCAAGCTAAAACTAAACAAAGGTCGCTACACTACGCATACATTGATTACCAAAAAGCTTTTGATAGTGTACCCCACTCATGGTTACTACAAATATTGGAAATATACAAAGTAGATCCTAAATTGATACAGTTCCTAAACATAGTAATGAAAAATTGGAAAACCACACTTAATATCCAAACAAATTCAAATAATATCACATCACAGCCAATGCAGATTAAGCGTGGAATATACCAAGGGGTCTTATTAAGTCCTTTCTGGTTCTGCCTTGCTCTGAACCCACTATCCAACATGCTAAATAATACAAATTATGGATACAATATTACTGGAACATACCCACACAAAATCACACATCTGCTATACATGGATGATCTAAAACTACTGGCAGCAACAAATCAACAACTCAACCAATTACTAAAGATAACAGAAGTATTCAGCAATGATATAAATATGGCTTTTGGAACAGAGAAATGTAAGAAAAATAGCATAGTCAAGGGAAAACACACTAAACACGAAGATTACATATTGGGTAACCACAGCGACTGCATAGAAGCGATGGAAAAAACAGATGCCTATAAATATCTAGGATACAGACAAAAAATAGGAATAGATAATACAAATATTGAAGAAGAACTAAAAGAAAAATATAGACAAAGACTAACAAAAATACTGAAAACAGAATTGACAGCAAGAAACAAGACAAAAGCTATAAATACTTATGCTATACCAATATTGACCTACTCATTTGGTGTAGTGAAATGGAGTAACACAGACCTAGAAGCACTCAATACGCTTATACGATCACAATGCCACAAATATAGAATACATCACATACATTCAGCAACTGAAAGATTCACATTAAGCAGAAAGGAAGGAGGAAGGGGATTTATCGATATAAAAAACCTACATTATGGACAGGTAGACAATTTAAGAAAATTCTTTATAGAACGAGCAGAAACTAGCAAAATACACAAAGCAATCACTCATATAAATACATCGGCTACACCACTGCAATTTCATAACCACTTCTACAACCCTTTAGATCACATAACATCAACAGATACGAAGAAAGTAAATTGGAAAAAGAAAACACTACTTTTCAAGCACCCGTATGATCTAACACAGCCACACATCGATCAAGACGCATCCAACACATGGCTAAGAAAAGGCAATATATACAGTGAGACGGAAGGATTCATGATTGCAATACAGGATCAAACAATAAACACCAGATATTACAGCAAGCATATTATTAAAGATCCCAATACCACAACAGATAAATGCAGACTTTGCAAACAACAAATAGAAACAGTAGATCACATCACAAGTGGATGTACAATACTAGCAAATACAGAATACCCCAGAAGACATTACAATGTAGCAAAAATAATACATCAACAGCTTGCCTTACAACATAAACTTATAAAACATGTTCCCACATACAAGTATGCACCACAAAATGTACTGGAGAACGATGAATACAAATTATAAGAACCATTATAACAGATAAAACAACGCCACATAACAAACCTGACATACTCACCAATAAAAAGAAGAAATTAACACAACTAATCGAAATATCCATACCCAATACAACAAATATACAAAAGAAAACAGGAGAAAAAATTGAAAAATACATCCAACTGGCTGAGGAAGTCAAGGACATGTGGCATCAGGATAAAGTTGACATTATACCAATTACACTATCAACTACAGGAGTCATACCACACAATATCCACCAGTACACCAACACAATACAGCTACATCCAAACTTACATATACAACTACAGAAATCAGTAATTATTGACACTTGTTCAATTACCCGAAAGTTCCTAAATGCAATGTAACATATACCGTACAGTTAAAAGGAAGTCACGCTTGATCAAGGTCCGCGTCACCTTCCATTTTGAACCAGACATAACGTCTGAGACAAGAAAGAAATAATAATAATAATAATAATAATAATCTAAAAGGTTGTAATGGTACTTGAATTACGTAACCATTTCGGCACCTCTCCTCAACCTCTCGATACCAACAATATTTTACTGTGTTTCTGTAAAGTAGTTAACATATTTCTGAGACAACATTCTGATTTGATTTCATTAATGTAGAGGTACTTTGATATATCTATATGTTTATATTGCAATGATATTATTCTTATGTGAATTCTTTCTTTTGTCACTATGATCTTTGACGTACTTGCAACTCTGGTTTTTGGGCACGTAAGCGGTTATTAGAGGGTCAAGTCTTGGTCGTCATGTTGAAAAGACGCAAATGTAGTCAGTTTATAAAATGTGAACTTTAATAGTGAAGAAGATAATTTCAAGTATGTTTTCTATTTTGAAGTGATGTTTCGTGAGTTACGTGATATTGCAACAAAAGTAATAAAAGAAGTGTAACTTAAATTCGTAATGCTGATTAATTTTTTACATCACAATTGTGCTAACTTGCAAAAGTTTAATCTTCAAGAATGGTTTATGAAACGCATCTTTAAAACTTTTGAATATCGCCGAATAACATCTAGGCCTTTTTGCATCCGAGCTTGGAATCATCACCACCTAGATTTTCGACGACTGAGCCATGAGTTCACAACGAGATCAGCGTGGGTAAAACGAAAAGATGAGTGCCTAGTTTATCCATTATTTCATGAAATGACTTTATTAATTGTGCTCTAATGACACTTGCCACATAATATAACGTTGTTGTTGCCCGAAAATGCAATATTTAGTAGCGTGAGCAACACTACAATCATAATTAATTTTTGACCTTTGTTGTGGTAGGGTTGTTAGAAGGTAAACCAGAAACGTTGAGACAAACTTTCGGGAGTTATGTAGGTTGTCTCGAACAAATTGAGTACAGGAACGCTTGTCAGGAAACATCATCTACCGCAGTTTATTTTTCTCTTGAAGGCCTCTCAAATTTACAACGTTTTTCAGTACACAGAAGAAAACTAAACTGCTGATTGGTTCAAATGGCTCTGAGCACTATGGAACTCAACTGCTGAGGTCATTAGTCCCCTAGAACTTGGAACTAGTTAAACCTAACTAACCTAAGGACATCACAAACATCCATGCCCGAGGCAGGATTCGAACCTGCGACCGTAGCGGTCTTGCGGTTCCAGACTGCAGCGCCTTTAACCGCACGGCCACTTCGGCCGGCCTGCTGATTGAAACCCGTGTCAGTAACTGTCATCCACCAAGACAACAGAGCATCACATTCACAGGTGAAAAGATCTATCTACGCAGCAGCTACCACCATGTTCTCCACTGGTTTTCGTGGCAGTCAGTAGCGATCTCTGAGTAACAAATAACATTGCGAGACGTTCCGCCTACGGTCCGTCAGCGTGCAGAGTCACTTCTGCTGCTGTAAGGGTGGCCTCGTAGCAGGCGCCACAGCGTTGTTGGATGATACTTCCGGAAACACTCTAACTACAGCTTCTTGATGTTTGTCGCAACATTTCTGGAACACCCTGTAAATAACTGGATTATCCGAAGAACAATTCCTCCACATCGTCTACAACTGCTCCTAAATCCGGCGTCCGCAATTTATGGTGTGTGGAGGACTTTACTTTGCGGATCACTGTCACCCCCTCCCCCCTTTTCCCTTTTATTCGAATGTAGTCCACCGTAAGAACGATCTTTGACAAGCTTCCGTGTTAACTTGAATCTCTCATTGTCTTTCGGTAAGATGTACTTTCGAGGAAGAAATGTATCGGTCGACTGTTCTAGGAACGTTTGTTCTAGAAATTTTAACAGAAAACCACGCGGTGATTCGGAAAGCTTCCCTTCGACTTCTACCACAATCTGAGAATTTCAACGATGCTTTAGCCCTCATTAAATAAACATTTAACGACACGCACTGTTGTTCTCTACTTACTTTATCAGTTATACCTCGTATGCTAACTAATGGTCGAATGAAGGTTCTGACGGTGCTCTATTCCTTTCAGGGATTCTTCCAATGAATTTTAGTTCGGAAATTGTCGTACCCTTATAAATTCATGGATGGGCATAAACTTAGTCTGTTAATGGATATAACTGGTTACAAAGATTGTTCTGTAATGGTGCATAATGCAATGATGGGACTTTCTGCATATTTATACGGAATCCGTTACATTTGTTTATAATGAGGGTTCCGCCGGCCGCGGTGGTCTAGCGGTTCTAGGCGCTCAGTCCGGAACTGCGCGACTGCTACGGTCGCAGGTTCGAATCCTGCCTCGGGCATGGATGTGTGTGATGTCCTTAGGTTAGTTAGGTTTAAGTAGTTCTAAGTTCTAGGGTACTGATGACCATAGATGTTAAAATTCCATAGTGCTCAGAGCCATTATAATGAGGCTCCACTGCGAATTACTACAGGGAGCGTCGGCCCTCTGTAGGTCTTCGTGCATTTCGCTCTAACTTTCCGACTTCCCTATATACAAATTTATCACACACGTAAAGTCTCATGTAACATCCAACGTCATCGGTCTGCCAATTCGCTCACACATTTGCTATTCCGACTCCAGTACTCTTTTTTCTCATTAGAAGGCAGTGCAGAACTGTCTCGAATTCCTTCTGGAAGTCAAGGAACACATCATTAACGTGGGTGACAGTATATACTACTTCCAGCGGCTCGCTAACGAACAGTGCGAGCTGGAGTTCACGCAGTCATTGTCGTCAGAATCCACGTAGATTCATACAGCGATTTTTTGTCTCCAAAACTGTCATAATACGAGAGAACAGAATTCTACAACAGACAGACGTCAGCGACACGAGTGTACTGTTTTCCGTGTTCGACGACCCTTCTTGGAAACGAAAATGTTCTGCATTTTTTCCTATCACTAGGAACGCCTCGCTAGTTCAGCAACCATCCGTACACTGTCGCTAGAAGGGGAGAAACATCTTTCGCATGATCCACGTATCATCGTAACTTTGTTGCCAGGGCTAGACCACAGAAAGTAAGAGCGCAGTAGACGCATTGTTTTGCGATAAACCAACATCTTCCCGTTTCCATGTCTTGGAGACCGGGAAGTAATGTCCCGAGCTACATAGCTAATCTTCCGAAACACATGCTTCATTTGTTTTAATTTGTAATTCCGATGGTCCCTGTCAAATACAGATGTAGCTGTGTGTAAGAAAAAAGTATTTAACGCCACTGTCTTTAGGCTTGAGTGGTGGAAATTCAGCGCGCTGGGACATTAATGTGCGTCAACTTGGCATATTCAGAGTTTGCGTTCTACTGAAGTATCTGCAAACGGAGACTTTCATCATTCTTCCACAACGACAGTGAACTGGATGTTTGGCGAAATGGTACAGAAAATACTATTTCATAGAAAATGTTACTTAAAATTTCCGAACGAGTTCTTGGCAGAGATGTCACACCAAGTGTTACCCTTTTGCTTTTCTTACGACACTCTGGAGGACAAATGAGTGGGAACGTTTATTTATTTATAATGTAATTATACCGATTTAATGGTCATCCTCTCCCGTTTACACTTCCGAGCGACTGCGCGAATGAAGTCTAGTCTGAAAGTTCATCAGGGAGCACCTCTCAGATTTGCCGACCTGACGCTAATTCAGGGCCGGCCGGAGATTAGTCGTTTCCGTTTAAGTACCTCTTAACCAGCCTTGGGAGTAGGTAGCATTTTCATTGCTCCTTCACTTTCAAGAGGACGCGACCGACGAAAATCACCAGCGTTCCGGAAAACTGTGTTCCTAGGCTGATAACAGTTAGGTGGTGGCTCCTCGGACCCACTGCAGTTTGCGTAAAAATGCTGCTATACAACGCGGCCATCTGGATGCACGTATGTCTGGATCACACTTCTATTTTTCAACAACATTACGTGTTTCGACATTCCGAATTTTTTTTTCCGAAGGCATAGCTATGTCAGTGATACAAAAACATTATATACATTGTATCACTTCAAGGTTCTCGAGCACGAGACAAGTGCACTGCCTTTGAAAGTCGAAAAGCATAATCTTGAAGCAAAGTAAGTGTGGTCAAGACATAAGTAACGTTATTAAGTTCTCGGAGCCAGATGGTATACTTGCGAATTGGATAACGATTTGTTTCGTTTCACATGAAGGTTTTCTTTTTTAATTTGCTTCAACAGAAGTGTCGATCGATAGTGTACTTCGGGACTATATTTTCTGGTTTGTATTGTATTGTATGGAACTGAGGACCTAGAAACGACGGAGAGGCTACATCCCCGCCGTAGCCCTCAGTGAATCACAACTCGACAATAGGCTACAGCTGTCGACTCATCCCACCGCCGCCCCACACCGAACCCAGGGTTATTGGTTATTGTGCGGTTCGTCCCCAGTTTGGGCAACGTGTGTTCGGGTTATAAACATGTCGACGACATTACGTGTGGAGAGGTGCGACGTTTTGAGGAGCATTGCTCGAAATGCTCCATAAAGAAATTTGCCTATAGTGAAGAGCCATGGCAATTCCATCAGTCTTTTCATAACATTTTCCTCCACACAAAAATTAAGTGGTCGGCAATGTGCGACTAGTCAGGAACACCGAGAATGTGTTACACGGGGAAGTCGTCGTGAAAAGCTGCATTCCCAGAAATACGTGTCGTAAACCCTGCGAAGAGGTACTCGGGGATTTGAGAGAGAGAGAGAGAGAGAGAGAGAGAGAGAGAGAGAGTGGGGTGGGGGGGGGGGAGGCAGGGAGGGAGAGAGAAACAGATGTCGAAAGTATGCGTTGTAGGCTTAAGCATTATTTATCTTTCATCTGGAGGAACGTACTGAATTAAAGTTGAACGATTTGAACTATAAATGTCCATTATTATCCAGCCAGTTCTTTACAATCCCTCCTGTGGAATAGGGATGATTTCTAAATTATGTATGCCGTAGCAGAAGGTAGTTAATGAACAGAATTGAGGTCATTTAATTCTCATGATTTAATTGAGACAGCATTGCAACATATAAGATGTAGTCTGCACAGAAATAAAAAACAAGCCATTACTGAACCACAAAATAATATCTAATAAGAACGATATATGCATGGGATTTGTAGAGGAAGACTATATGTATAAGTTTTAGCACTCCTTAAGAGGACAGGTACAGTCGAAACAATCTCTCTCCTGCAGAAACAGACGGATATGTGCACATATAGTTTTGGGAGGTATATTCACGACGGAAACAAGGGAACGCAGAAGAGACTCGTCGATAATGTGTCGTGCTGATCGCTAACACGTTGACTTTTCTAATGACTCAAGGTAAACTCTGAACGTCCATCATGGCGTGAGCGCTTACGGAGGCGAACCACGTTTCACAGGGCTCACTTTCCAGCGTCATAATAGCGCCTGAGACTTTCTCAGAAGATTTAGTTTTGTTAAGAACACAGGGTGCTTTGAACAGCGATCACATTACCGATTTGAGTTGCTCTTCTCTCAACGTAGTATCCTAGCTGCCATAAAACACTACAGTACTGCTTCATTAGTATTTTGTTCATGTCCTTCTCTCCACATAGCAGATGCTATTACTCCTTTATATGGCCACTCACATTAAATGTTAATGTATAGAAAAGATCTGAAATTTTGGCACTCAACAGTTTGATCTTGACTTTTCGCCCAACAGTCATAAGTTTCAGGATAGCACTTTCACAGATACTATCTGAAATGGTATAGATCAGGGACAAAATATTTTAATTAGAATCCCATTCTCGGAATGAACTCCCTTTATAGGTGTAATACTTGTTTACTAGCGAATATATTAATTTCTTTCATCACTATGGAACCTAAGTATTTCTCAAAAATAGTTACTTTCAAACTTGTATTGTGAATTGCAAAATGCGATGTGAAGTATCGATCTTACAGTATACTTAAAATAAGTACTTTTACTGTTCCGTTCGCGACTGTGTAATGTTCAACAAGACGGAAACGAAGGACGGAAGACTGGGGATTTACGTCCGATCGAGGAAAACCTCAACAGAGACGAAGTTCAAAGTCTGATTACGGAATGTAAACTAAGGAAATCGAACGTGTTCTTCTCAAAGTGACAATCTCTGTATTTGCCTTTACCCTTTGAGGTGCAGGGGCTTATGCCTGAAACCAGCATTACTTTTTTTTTTAAATACCAGTGCCTTCATCCTTGCTGTTGTAAGACCGACGCATCTAGAGGTATAGATATGTACTTCTGTAAATGTAATGAAATGTTACAGTCGCAGCTTTCAAAACAACAATCACCGCCGAGGTTATGTTAACTGATTGTAGGACACAAGGAGACATCGGAATGCAGTCCTCTTTATAGTGCTATATTGAGATCACTGACAATGAACGTAGGTATGTCCAAAGCCATTGTAACATAAATTTGAATCTGCACGCAAGCTTTTATGAGTGGTTTCGAAATGAAACCACTGGGACAATATGTAGTGTTGATACAAAATTTATTAAATTTTAGCCTGGTTTTTGTTTCTTCTTGAAGACTATAACTTCTTTTATGCATGTTGAGTTCATGGAAGTTTCTAAATGTGGGAATTAATTCAGGAAAAATAAGAATTGGCTTTCAAAAATGTTATATGATGTAATAGTTGGTTGAAGACTATATGTTCTAGTGCTTCCAAAGTGAACCAACCTCCTCAAAAAGACTTCAATGTTTACTTTTGCCATGCCACGTTTTCTTGTTTTCGTTGCTTTCTATGATAATAAAGGCTAAATTTTGAAAATTATGTTCCAATGTTAAATCACCTCCTTCAAATCACTGGATAAATACTGTTCGCCAGTTTCTTGGAGTTTTCCTTGCTTACGACGGGTTTTCAACCATTCACTAACGGTGCGTCAGGAGAAAGATAGTAAAGCTCCGAACTACATCGAATTTGTCTTGTTTTCTGTTCGCGATCATTTCGTGTAATGGATATGGGAGGAAGTAATGCGGTCTAGAGAAAGTTCAAAATGGACCTGTTCATGATGAACAATGCCTCTCCTCCAGCGTCTGAGACTGGAGTTAACAGTGCATCTCTTCAACACTTTCGCGCTGTGCATACGATCCCTTGACGAAATCCATCATCTTTCGTCGGATCGTATCTTTGCTATTAAATCGGTCTATGAATGAACTAAATTTACTTAATATTCTTCCAATGAATATCGGTCTAAAATGTTTCCCTGACGCTAGCCTTTTCCGATCATTGCACTTTACATCTGTCAGTTGCCGTTACATATGCAGAGAGAACACACTGTTCGAAAGACTTCTATGGAACCGTGTTACTACAGTGGTTCTTGTATTATGTGCATATACTTATGGAATAGTTCAGACGTTCGATGTATGGCATGAACAGACGCTGCTGAGGCGTTGAAACTGTTAATTTAAGTAGTATTTTAAAAAAATAGCGTCTGAAGATATATTCACAGACAGAAAAAGTCGTAATACCAAAAAACATTAATGTAGAGTAATGAGATTATAGGAATACATGCTTCTAGTTAACTTATTTAAGTTCAAAAATGGTTCAAATGGCTATGAGCACTATGGGACTTAACATCTGAAGTCATCAGTCCCTTTGAACTTACAAGGGAACCTCCCCATATCACCCCCCTCAGATTTAGTTATAAGTTGGCACAGTGGATAGGCCTTGAAAAACTGAACACAGATCAATTGAGAAAACAGGAAGAAGTTGTGTGGAACTGTGAAAAAATAAGCAAAATATACAAACTGAGTAGTTCATGGGAAGATAGGTGACATAAAGGACTCTAAGAACACAGGAGCGCCGTGGTCTCGTGGTAACGTGAGCAGCTGCGGAACGAGAGGTCCTTGGTTAAAATCCTCCATCGAGTGAAAACTTTAATTTTTTATTTTCAGTTTATGTGACAAACTATTGTGTTTTCATCAATTTTTTGGGAGTGATTATCACATCCACAAGAAAACCTAAATCGGGCAAGGTAGAAGAATCTTTTTACCCATTCGCCAAGTGTGCAAGTTAGGTGAGTCGACAACATATTCCTGTCATGTGACGCACATGCCGTTACCAGTGTCGTATAGAATATATCAGATGTGTTTTCCTGTGGAGGAATCGGTTGACCTATGACCTTGCGATCAAATGTTTTCGGTTCCCATTGGAGACGCACGTCCTTTCGTCTACTAATCGCACGGTTTTGCGATGTGGTCGCAAGACACAGACACTAAACTTATTATAGTGAACAGAGACGTCAATGAACGAACGGACAGATAATAACGATGTCAAAATAAAGAAAGTAAAACTCTCACTGGAGGGAAAACTTGAACCAAGGACCTTTCGTTCTGCAGCTGCTCACGCTACCACGAGACCACGACGCTCCTGAGCTCACATTGTCCATGATGTTGCCTATGTGGCCCATGGACTACTGAGTTTGCTTATTTTTTCACAGTTCCACGCAACTTCTTCCTGTTTTCTCAATTGATCTGTGTTCAGTTTATCAAGGCCTATCCACTGTGCCAACTTATAACTAAATCTGAGGGGGGTGCAATGGGGAGGTTCCCTTGTTAGAACTACTTAATCCTAACTAACCTAAGGACATCACACATCCATGCCCGAGGCAGGATTCGAACCTGCGACAGTAGCGGTCGCGCGGCTCCAGACTGTAGCGCCTAGAACCGCTCGGCTACTCCAGCCGGCCATATTTAAGTGATTAACATTGTGAGATAAAAGGATCATATCAGTGCGAGATAACCCATTGCAAATGCGAAATGTTGGTACATCAGTAACCGGTATAACAGCCAGACTGTTGAATTTCAACGTGCATTCAGCATCCACTGTGTTGTACAGGTGTCGACTTCCAGTTTGGCGGATGGAGTGCCATGCCTGGGCCGCTTGGTCTGTGAATACATAGACGGGTAATGCTGTTTCTTGGTGACGCTGGAGTTGTCGTCCGATGATGTCTCAGATGTGTTCGATTAGAGACAGATCTGGTTATCTAACAGGCCAAGAAAACATTTCGACACTCTGTAGAGAATGTTGCAACACCGTTATGTTGGCGAGCGTTATCCTGTTCCGAAACAACCCGTGGAATGCTAATCATAAATGGCAGCACAAGAAGTCGCATCACTAGATTGACGTACAATCTTGCAGTCGGGATTCGTTGAATAACAAGAAGAGTGCTCGTGCTGTCGTACGAAATCGCACCCGATTCTCCAGTTGTAGGTCCATGTGTCTAGCGCACGACAGGTTGGGTGGAGGTCCTCAACTGGCCTCCATCTAACGAACACACGGCCATCACTGGCACCGACGCCGAATTAGCTTCCATTGGCAAAGCTACCTCCACGCTGGCCTCCAATGAGCTCTCTGCCGACACAACTGCAGTCGGGGATGCCGATGGTTTGGGGACAGCGGAACGCACGCTGCAGGGCGTCTGGCTCGAGGTGTCCTTGAAGTAACAGGTTTGTAACAGTTTGTTGTGTCATTGTCGTGTCAACTGCTGCTAAAATTGCTGCTGCAGATGCAGTAAGAAGGGACAGAGCCGTACCCCGAACGAGATGGCCTTTCCTTTCGTTAGTGCCACCCGACCGTCCGTAGCTTGTTCTTCTTCCGATACTACACTCTCGTGACCACCGCCGCCAGAAGTCATGTAAAGCGGCTACATTGCTAACAAGTCCTTATTCAGTACAGCAGAAGAAACATTCAGATTCTCGTAGCTCTGTTACACGACTGCATTTAAACTCACTGAGATGTTGATAATGGCGTATTGGTCGCCTTAAATGCTTTCTTGACTAACATCAACTCACCATGTCCAATCTCAAAGGTACCTTACGCTCACGACCGTTACAGTGTGTAATTAAAGCAAACCTGATTTGCATCCTCATAGTGGCGCTACAACCGCCACTCTCATGCGATTGACACAGAATTTCAAAGTCAATCTTTCAGATGAAGGGATACGACCACTAACTTCCATTATGTCTCACAACTCCTTTTTGCAATTGCGACTTTTTTCCGTCACTGCGGTTCCACAATAGATCGACCGGCCGCTGTATCTCGCTCCACATTTTCGAGATGGAATTACAACGAATAGAATGCTTTTCGAAATTCAGGTAATACAATCTGGACGCAATCTTCGGCGCCCTGCATCTCATGGACGACCGAAGTGAAATGGCTTTGGTGAGATATATGTTTACCTTTGTTGCATTCATACAGGAGGTTTTCGTTTTCAAAAATGGTCATCATGTCTTAGTGTTACAGATTTATTACAGTTCTAAAACAAATTGACATCAGTTACGCAATTCAGTTACTTCTGCACCACGTCGCTTGGTGCAACAAATATTGCAGCAGAAATATATTGGTCCGAGCGACTCATAAGCCAATGTCCGCTGATAATTTACGATGTGAGTCGTGATCCTACGGCTCAACGGAAAGGATTTTCTGATGAATTCCAAGGTAAAATTTTATGCACTGACTTCGGAGAAAATACTAAGAAATTTTGGTCTTATGTCAAAACGGTAGATGGATCAAAACAAAATGTCCAGACACTCTGACAAAAATGGTACTGAAACAGAGGATGACAGACTAAAGGCCGAATTACTAAATTTTTTCCAAAGTTGTTTCACAGAGGAAGACTGCACTGTAGTTCCTTCTCTAGGTTATCGCACAGATGACAAAATGGTAGATATCGAAATAGATGACAGAGGGATAGAAAAACAATTGAAATTGCTCAAAAGAGGAAAGGCCGCTGGACCTGATGGGATACCACTCCGATTTTACACAGAGTACGCAAAGGAACTTGCTCCCCTTCTTGCAGCGGTGTACCGTAGGTCTCTAGAAGAGCGTAGCGTTCCAAAGGATTGGAAAACGGGACAGGTCATCCCCCTTTTCAAGAAGGGACGTCGAACAGATGTGCAGAACTATAGTCCTATATCTCTAACGTCGATCAGTTGTAGAATTTTGGAACACGTATTATGTTCGAGTATAATGACTTTTCTGGAGACTAGAAATCTACTCCGCAGGAATCAGCATGGGTTTCGAAAAAGACGGTCGTGCGAAACCTAGCTCGCGCTATTCGTCCACGAGACTCAGAGGGCCATAGACACGGGTTCCCAGGCAGATACCGTGTTTCTTGACTTCCGCAAGGCGTTCGCTACAGTTCCCCACAGTCGTTTAATGAACAAAGTAAGAGCATATGGACTATCAGACCAATTGTGTGATTGGATTGAAGAGTTCCTAGATAACAGATCGCAGAATGTCATTCTCAATGGAGAGAAGTCTTCCGAAGTAAGAGTGATTTCAGGTGTGCCGCAGGGGAGTGTCGTAGGACCGTTGCTATTCACAATATACATAAATGACATTGTTGATAACATCGGAAGTTCACTTAGGCTTTTTGCGGATTATGCTGCAGTACATCAAGGGCTTGTAACAATGGAAAAATCGAAAATTGTCCTGAAATGCAGGAGGATCAGCAACGAATTGACGTATGGTGCAGGGAATGGCATTTGAATCTCAATATAGACAAGCGTAATGTGCTGAAAGATCCTTTATCATTTAGCTATAATGTAGCAGGTCAGCAACTGGAAGCAGTTAATTCCATAAATTATCTGGTAGTAGGCATTAGGAGTGATTTAAAATGGAATGATCATGCAAAGTTGATCGTCGATAAAGCATATGCCAGACTGAGATTCATTGGAAGAATCCTAAGGAAATGCAATCCGAAAACAAAGGAAGTAGGTTACAGTACACTTGTTCGCCCACTGCTTGTATATTGCTCACCAGTGTGGGACCCGTACCATATAGGGTTGATAGAAGAGACAGAGAAGATCCAACGGAGAGCAGCGCGCTTCGCTACAGGATCATTTAGTAATCGCGAAAGCGTTACGGAGATGATAGATAAACTCCAGTGGAAGACTCTGCAGGAGAGACGCTCAGTAGCTCGGTACGGGCTTTTGTCGAAGTTTCGAGAACATACCTTCACCGAAAAGTCAAGCAGTATATTGCTCCCTCCTACGTATATATCGCGAAGAGACCATGAGGATAAAATCAGAGAGACTAGAGCCCACAAAGAGGCATACCGACAATCTTTCTTTCCGCGGACAATACGAGACTGGAATAGAAGGGAGAACCGACAGAGGTACTCAAAGTACCCTCCGCCACACACCGTCAGGTGGCTTGCGGAGTATGGATGTAGATGCTTTATATGTAATGACAACCAATGACGAAAGTAAATAGTGATGAAAGTAACGAGTAGCAAATACTTTCTAATAAGTAACAGGATATACATCACCGAAAACACTCTATTAATTGTTACTCTGTATTCGTCTATAAAATTATGAATAGAATGTCTTTAATGTTTCCTCTGTGATTCACAGAAACAAAGAGGCCTACACTCCATTTGTGAAGCTCAGATGGAGAGCTACATAAAACGAATCCTCAAAAGGCACACAGGTCTTTCACTGGCAGTGATACCAATCACATTCGCTTCGAGAACGATGCCGAACAGCGCCCATTTGGTCGTTATTATTACCTGCTAGTATGCATAATCAAAGAGTTTCCGCATGAATAATGTAATGACCCTTGCGGTCGGATGACACAATAACCACAAATTACCACTGATTGAAGCCACGATGAAGCCTGCGGTGCCCGTTTCAACTTCCGCACTCACAGAGGTCGCTTTGGAACTCAAAGTGCTGCGTATGTTTTCCTTTCTGATAGAAACAACCTCTTTGTACGTTTTTAGGTTTCCACATAACTGAGTCGGGTACTAATTTTTAAAATGTCACATAGGTTTTCTAGTAGCAATAATAACATCGAACTAATGTGTCACCTCGATGTCAGTCATCTAGACTGAAGTACACACACACACACACACACACACACACACACACTAAATGTCATTTTGATGTAGATGATTAACATATTTTCCAATGCTGTTAACAAATATTTTAACTTTTGACAGCGGAAATCAGCTAAAGTATCATAAAGGCGTTGTAAGTCAAACTTGATTAACTAAATAAAATGACCCTGCAGAACATACGCAGTATCTTGTTATGTCAAGAAGCGACGGAATAATCAGTTAACCTAATGTGTGAAAGATACGCATTCTTTTTCCACCATATATAGCTTCTCAAATCGTAATATAGACTCCAGCGTGTATAATAAGACACTAAAATAACTGCAATGGTGCAAGAAATAAATCTTGTAACATAACAGCAAATACCCTCGGAAACTTTTGTAACGCGGAGTAATACAACGAATTTTTCACGCAGCGATTTATCCACTTGGAGCTGCTCTGACTATTACCTTTGCCTGTCCTACGGGTACTATAAATAATTTTTGGTCAGTACTCAGAGAGTCATTCGTTTTTGTCCAAAATACATTTTTAATCTCGTGCAATATTCAAAATATTTATGCGGTTTACTTCTTACATGCTGTCTCAGTGGACGATATCCAGTCAATCAACAATCACGTATAGAACAAAGTGCAATTATACACACAATTCAAAAATAGCCATAGTAATCGAAACAGAACAAAGGAAAGTATACATCTGGATGTGTAAAGCGCTGGCTGATGGTTGTGTGGTGGCGGTGTTAGTGGTGGTCACAACTTTCTGAACTCAGTTATGGACACTACTCTGAAAGTCCTAGTATCTGACTACTAGAATGACCGCCTGTTTCGCTATACAGTTGTTTGAGAGTTCCACACACAGACAATCTTACTGCTGTAAAAGTTCTTTTTGCTTTCCAACAAGTTAGTCTTATCAGTGTATTTCAGATGTGCTCCTCAAGGTATATGGAACACCGGCAACGCTTGTCATCCGACGTGAAACATTCGTAATTTTTCGAGGTAAAACCCTTATCCGTTGATATACTGCTTGTGCTCTGCGGGGCATCATGTTTCAAGAATGATGACACTACAGAGACAATGGCTTGCGTATGGCACCCACACTATTTACGCTACCTTTGTGAAGTGAGTGGTTTCCTCAGAATGTGTTCGTCTTATACTTACATACGCTTCATACAAGCCTTACGTTCAATGACGCTGTCACTTCTAAAACCATTGCAGTTGCAGGAAGACGCCAGATCTCTTGGAGCGAGGAGTCAAATATCTTTCAAGGTTTAAGGGAGCTCTGACATCGTAATCAGTCCTGGCGGTTTTTTGTCTGAGTGCCAAGACTAAAATACCCACAGAACCTGCAAATCTGTGAAGGAGTTGGAAAAGTGATGCGTATACTTCGAAGGTAATTTAGGAGATTATTAGACGACAGAGGAAGATTTCCTTGCAGTTGAGTGGGAAAATAGTTATAACAGTCTAACTACTGTTTCAATTGACCTTTATTCCTTACATTATCTGACAAGCTTGAAGCACCTATTAGGACAATTGTAAAAACGCACACTAAATCGTCAGTATTATGTCTCATGTAGCGGAGTCCATTAGAAGAATATTACACGGCTTGTGGTATTCCAGTCCTTGCTGCGCTGACGAACATAACCAAGTAAAGAGAAATTCGAGTAATACTGAAGTCAACAGTGACCAGAGAAGGAAAAAGTGACAATGGAGAATGGAAATTGCTATACGAAACACTGGAATTATGACACAATGGGCTGGAAGTGGGTATTTATCATTAACGGGTGCCACGCAGAATTTACATGATGCTCTAAAATCACGTTACCTGGGACTTCCACAGATCCTTGACAGAATCAAAATCTGACATTGTGGAAAAGATTGTTGCGAATGCACGGGAGAGAAGCATTATATCATTTACCGCCAAACGTCTTACACTTTCATATAGCCCTACAATTTCATTTGACTGAAATAGACCGCCGGCTGGTGTGGCCGAGCCGTTCTAGGTGCCTCAGTTTGGAACCGCGCGACCGCTACGGCCGCAGGTTGAATCCTGCCTCGGGCATGTATGTGTGTGATGTCCTTAAGTTCGTCAGGTTTAAATAGTTCTAAGTTCTAGGGGACTGATGACCTCAGATGTTAAGTCCCATAGTGGTCAGAGCCATTTGAACGATTTGAAATTGACCTCTTTGGTATAAACAGGTAACAACTACGTAACTAACACAGTTATTGTCATTGTATCATGTATTATTGTTATGCAACCCCAATAGCCATCATTGTAAGAGTCTAAAGTTGGCACACCAATATCCAGTCTCATCACTTAACAAAACACACTGCATTGGGAGAATAATTCCAACACTGATGAAGTTCAGCTCGCCCTGTTAGCCATGCGGTCTAAGGCACTGCTTTCCGGGCGGGAGGGTGTGCCGGATGCCGGAGGATTAGTGTCAAGGTCCGATGTGCCAGCCAGTCTGTGGATGGGTTTTAAGGCGTTTTTCCATCTGCCTCGGCGAATGCGGTCTGGTTCCCCTTATTACGCCTCAGTTAACTATGTCAGCGATTGCTATAAAAACACTTCCTCCATGTACTCGTACACCATAATTACTCTACCACGCAAACACTGGGTTTCCACTCGTCCGGTGTGAGACGTTCCCGGGGGGTCCACTGGGGGCCGAACCGCACAATAACCCTGGGTTCGCTGTGGGGCGGCGGTGGGGTGAGTGGACTGCTGTAGCCTGTTCTGGGGTTGTGAACCACTGCGGGCTACGACGGAGACCAAGCCTCTCCGTCGTTTCTAGGTCCCCAGGTCCGTACAGTACAATACAATACAATACAATACAATAAAGTTGAGGAATCACAGGTCTGTTTACGAAAACAACGTAATTTATCAACATATGTAATACAGTCTCGCTGTGGGCGCTTCTTTGTCCACAGGGAAATTATTGGTATGATGCATAAATGTAGGGAGAGGTTCTCGCTTGCAATACCAACTGCAAGATCTTTACTGTATCTACCTCTGGTAGACTCTCCACAATCATACTGTCCTCAGACAGAGATATGTGAAGTGGACTCGGGTATTTAATAAGGCAATGAGCCAACATTCGTTAAGTTCCGTTCACGGTTAACTCTGTGTATCTAACTTTCACATCCAGTGTTTCACCGGACCTAAGCATTGCTTCTTGACCAACTCAGAGTTACAAATTTCTGTTTGTTTTTGTCTGTTCCTTCAAACACCCCCCCCCCACCCCCCACCCCCCCCCACCACACACACACATGTATACACGTCTAGGGGAACAACTTTCGTTAGAGAGAAAAAAAGTTTGTTTACACTTCCCAGGAATATCATGCGTCCTTCAGTATTGTCTGAGCCTGGGATGACAAGATTTCACCGAACTAGCGGGCTTTATAACCAGGTGTGCAGCATACTACCTTGATAATTAGGACAAAGTTATTTTAGAAGTTAATCAAGAAGTTCACTTCAGTGCTGCCTACTGCATTTCACACGGGACAGAAGACTGGATGGGAAGCAACATATATTGCATGCAAATGCTGCCATTTTTACTATTCGAACTGGATCTGAATTAAGTGATCGCTCGAGGCAGAAAATTATTCTGCTTTCCTTATTTTCATTTGCTTGTGTCGTACGGTATTATATTTTCGGGTAACTCTTCCTATTCTAAAACAATATCAGCTTATTCCCAAGAATTAGCAGCTTTCACTCCGTTAATACTAGGCAGAAATCCAGTCTGCTTTGTATCGCATTTCCTTAACTCTTGTGCAGAAATCTGTGCAGTATACTGCTGCATCCATTTTCAATAATGCTACCACAAGAATTCAAAAATCTCAGCAGTAACCCACGGTCTGTCAAATCGAAAATGAAGAGTGTCCTCATGGCTCATTCTTCCATTTCTGTCCAGGAGTTCCTGGAAAAATTAAGCTGATTCTTACTTAAACTTATGGCTTCACTTCTTTTGGGTTCATAAACATTTTATTTTATCTGTTGTTACTTTTGCGTTGTAATTTCATGTACTGACTCATTCCATGACCCAGGAAATTTGTTCCTCAATTTGATCCTACAGAACTAGACGGGTAAAAAAGATTAATAAAAGTGGTACCTCCATTGTGCTGTCTCTCAGGGCCATAACCAGGCTTCAGCGGCGCCTAGCGGCGCCAAGAATCTCAGCGAACATTTATAATTCTAACACAAGTTGTTCCGCAAGACGTCATCTACAACTCCTATTCGTTCGTTGAAGTACTTTGAAATACTTTGTACATGTACGGAGGCTTCTTGTGAAATACAAACGACATATTTCTACAATGGACGACTTCCTTCTATGCTGCTCCTGTGTGTTTGCGTGGAATAACAGAACTGAAATAGTACACTATGTAGCAAATGCATGGTCTCTTCACTAAAAATAATTTTACACTGGAATTTCGGACGTATTTCATGACGAACAATAATCGTAGCGTTTACTGCGCACATGTTAATATTGAGGCTTGTGCTTTGTTAGCGAATCTAGGGGAGTTTGTCAGCATTTCGTTGCACTGAAGTACTAGCAAGACCATGTCTTTCTCTTCCCAACGAATTTTATTTTCAGGTGTGAGAGCTCATGAAATCTCGTTTCAATCCGCAAGCCATTTTTCTTTGCGGACGTCTTTTTCTTCTCTCACAAAAGCTCGTCTTACCTCAGGGCCGCTAGCCGGCAGAGTGTGTCCGCCTGCCAGGTCTCCTTTCCCATAGTCGATCTCGAGGCAGCGGCTGAGCCGTAACGAGTTAAAGGGGAGGGGGACGTAGGGGAGGGGGCAGAGGGGGAGGAACCTCCTCGAGTCAACCGCGGCGCAATATCGCGTCCACGGACAGCGCACACAATAAATGCGCCCGCTAGATAGCTCCTTATCACAGCGGCAGAGACCGCGGCGGCGGCCATCGAGCGAGGAAGGCTGCAAGATATTGCGGAAGAGGGTGGCCACCGACGGCCTCACAGATGCGCCATTCACAAAGGGCCGCCGCCATTGCGCACGGCTCTGGGAAGCCTACCTCATTCGTCTGTCCTGCGTTCTACACAACTCTTCTGATATTGTGGCGAGGATCCCTTACTTTGCAGCCTACTCAAGTGTCGTTATCATACGATGAACAAGTTTTCCACCCAGTAAATTGGAAGAAAAGAAGGCTTTCTAGTACGACGAAACATCACCAGAGAATGGTATACACCACCAGGAAGCGGTAGAATTGTAGTAGGATTCGTTATGAACAGAACAGCAGGACAGAGAGTGAGTACTGTGGACAGTTCAGTAACTGTTCTTATCAGATCCGTCAGCAAATCAACGTCGACAACAATAGTTCATGTATACGTGCCGACATCTCAAACAGAAGTTGAAGAAGTAAAGAAAGAATATGTGGACACTGAACCTTCTACGAGGGCGTGATCAGAAGTAATGCCCCAGCGTCTATTATGTGAAAGCTCTTAAAGTTTTTAAATAAAACGTGCGTAATCATCATTTTACGTCTTTGTTCTTTCATATCTACACATTTAATTCGCAACATAGTCACGCTGGCGACGAACACATTTTCTGCCAACGAGAGACCAGTTCTCCAGTGTGTTGTTATCGTCACTGTAGGAAGTTTAACATTCTTCACGGAGCCAGAATCTCACCACTACTTGCACCGCTTCATCACTATCAAAGCGAGGTCCTGGAAGGTATTCTTTAATTTCTGAACACAGAGGAAAATCGTTTGGGGCCACGTCGGGACTGCACAGGGGACGATCGATGACAGTGAAGCCAAGACGTTGCATTGTTACATACGTCGCAGCCCTCGTGTGTGGTCTGGAAATGTGATGCTGAAGGAGAGAGTGCTCCATGTTTGGACGAACTCTTCGAATTTGAAGCTCGCAGCACATTTTCTCATACACCGGCATAGTTAGGTTACACGTCGCCATATTACACGTTACAGTTCGGCGAGCTCTAGCGGCAGAGGGCTCGAAATACTTACAGACGAAGAATATTAAGTTGTAGAATGATAATAACATATGTTTTATTTAAAACGCCTTTTGTTTTCACGTTAAAAATTCTGTGGCATTACTTCTGAGCACGCCCTCGTAGGATGTAGCACGTTACCTTCAGAGGCACCCACATGCCTTGCTCATACTGTGGCATCAAGCAGTCAGGCCTGCAAGATGAGTGGTCTGCCAAGCGAGTGGATTCATTCTTATTTATCGAGTAACATAAACTCTCGTACTCACAATTCAGTTACAAATTGTCCTCCTGTATGAATAATACGCAACGGAAACGTACATCTGACTATCAGTAATTTACAGAACTCTGACTGTTCACTACGCACTGGCAGTACCACATTTTCTTTCATATTTAACGGCTTTGAACAACGCGTGGCCATCGCACTGAATATGAATGGCGCACACATTACAAATTCTGGGTATCATGACAACATACTATTCGAAGGAAGAGGCCACCAATCTTTTTCTTTTCACTATCTTAGTTATTCCGATAAATTCTGTAACCTAAACGCACAAATTCTATAACCTATAACAATAACACATGAGAAATTCCGCCAAGTGGAGGCTTTACATAGGTGATTCTCTATCTTATGGTCTCGTAATTATTTAACGCTACCGTGCACTTTCTGGATAGGATGGTGGATCTTTTGCTATATCTCACACTTCGACTCTCACAACCATCATCACGAAACTTTCCTCCAGACCGAGCGGTACAAAAGGAACATGCATACCCACTACCTCTGAAACTACCTTGCTACTCTCCCATGCAAACCACACATACTTAAATTACATGACATACACCACACTGCAACATGTAATACAACACAAGGAATAGTCACAACATTATCACTTTCAGCTTTCCCACTTCAATTAGTATTTATCCCAGTTTCACACGACACTGCCCCACTTCGTAATTCTTCTTTCCTACTATGAAATCTGGAGGATATATGCACGTCTTCCTGTGCAATGCAAGCCAAGTGGCGTTGCTGGATAGACGGCTGACTCACCTTGCTTCTCTCTCAGAGTATTATAGTTTGAATCAAGCGTCACACGAAAACATATCGCCAAAGTAATATTAAGAACTTATTCAACACACATGCCAGTCCTCAACTGATACCATAGACGAGTACTTCTCTTTATCCTTTGTCTCATACACAGATTGAGACTCACACAGTATTCACCACGTGGAAGTACTCGTCTCTAATTTCAAGTCCTGCACAGGCCATATCTTAAATATTTCAACTTATAGTACACACGCTAGTAATTCAGCTTAACTTAAGCACACGGAAGTATTTCAACTTATTGCTACACGTGGTTTCATTGTGACCGTTGGTCACTTCCGAAGATTACTATGATCCCATTAATATTACCTGCCTGACATTTAATTCTCCCCACAAAAGTTCCTGAAATAGAGAAATTACACTCCTGGAAATGGAAAAAAGAACACATTGACACCGGTGTGTCAGACCCACCATACTTGCTCCGGACACTGCGAGAGGGCTGTACAAGCAATGATCACACGCACGGCACAGCGGACACACCAGGAACCGCGGTGTTGGCCGTCGAATGGCGCTAGCTGCGCAGCATTTGTGCACCGCCGCCGTCAGTGTCAGGCAGTTTGCCGTGGCATACGGAGCTCCATCGCAGTCTTTAACACTGGTAGCATGCCGCGACAGCGTGGACGTGAACCGTATGTGCAGTTGACGGACTTTGAGCGAGGGCGTATAGTGGGCATGCGGGAGGCCGGGTGGACTTACCGCCGAATTGCTCAACACGTGGGGCGTGAGGTCTCCACAGTACATCGATGTTGTCGTCAGTGGTCGGCGGAAGGTGCACGTGCCCGTCGACCTGGGACCGGACCGCAGCGACGCACGGATGCACGCCAAGACCGTAGGATCCTACGCAGTGCCGTAGGGGACCGCACCGCCACTTGCCAGCAAATTAGGGACACTGTTGCTCCTGGGGTATCGGCGAGGACCATTCGCAACCGTCTCCATGAAGCTGGGCTACGGTCCCGCACACCGTTAGGCCGTCTTCCGCTCACGCCCCAACACCGTGCAGCCCGCCTCCAGTGGTGTCGCGACGGGCGTGAATGGAGGGACGAATGGAGACGTGTCGTCTTCAGCGATGAGAGTCGCTTCTGCCTTGGTGCCAATGATGGTCGTATGCGTGTTTGGCGCCGTGCAGGTGAGCGCCACAATCAGGACTGCATACGACCGAGGCACACAGGGCCAACACCCGGCATCATGGTGTGGGGAGCGATCTCCTACACTGGCCGTACACCACTGGTGATCGTCGAGGGGACACTGAATAGTGCACGCTACATCCAAACCGTCATCGAACCCATCGTTCTACCATTCCTAGACCGGCAAGGGAACTTGCTGTTCCAGCAGGACAATGCACGTCCGCATGTATCCCGTGCCACCCAACGTGCTCTAGAAGGTGTAAGTCCACTACCGTGGCCAGCAAGATCTCCGGATCTGTCCCCCATCGAGCATGTTTGGGACTGGATGAAGCGTCGTCTCACGCGGTCTGCACGTCCAGCACGAACGCTGGTCCAACTGAGGCGCCAGGTGGAAATGGCATGGCAAGCCGTTCCACAGGACTACATCCAGCATCTCTACGATCGTCTCCATGGGAGAATAGCAGCCTGCATTGCTGCGAAAGGTGGATATACACTGTACTAGTGCCGACATTGTGCATGCTCTGTTGCCTGTGTCTCTGTGCCTGTGGTTCTGTCAGTGTGATCATGTGATGTATCTGACCCCAGGAATGTGTCAATAAAGTTTCCCCTTCCTGGAACAATGAATTCACGGTGTTTTTATTTCAATTTCCAGGAGTGTATTATTTCAAACTACTCTTAAGTATTTCACATGCATACCATGTCTCCACTCTTTTGTCCTTACAGAGCACACCTAAGACAGGTCTTACCAACACAAGATCCAGCAGCAGAGTGCTGAAACGTGGCCGTTCTTTAGGTCCTCTCACACCTCTGCCGAAGTGGGGGAGCACCTTGCTACCGTATTGGTCAGCCACATTTCAGGCGCTCAAAGCTCAGGTAAATTTCATCTCTTTGGTCCCACCAAAGGTGACCCAGGTACCGTCTCAAAGATGATCATATATTCACATTCACTATCTGCGGTTAGCAGACGACCATACATTCATTCATTTCACAGATCTCACCAAACTGGATGTAGGGATTTATTTTGTGGGAGTGCACATGTGATCAATTAAATAAATAAATTGTCATTCTTTCCCACACTGGTATCCGGCTTCGCTGTATTAATTGAAACTGAGTTGTTATTAGAAAAAATGTGTTGTTCTGACAAGAATAACGAAGAATGTTGTACCTATTTTCAATGTCGGGCGGTACTGTACCCTTTCAACCTTTGTAAGCAAAATCCTTTGTAGATTGCATTTCCGGAGCACCCTACCAACGAATCGAAGTCTGTCACCTGCATCACTTACGAGTGAGTGTATACGGTTATTTCATTTCAGGTACATAGAAATTTTATTATCACAAATAGGTATTCGTATGAGTTGAGTTTCTAAATGTGACTCTTTGTCGTCATGAGATATATTTCTTTGATTTGTCAAGTATTCAAGTTCAAACTTCTAAACACCGCATCACTATAAATCTTAACACCAAACAGCGTATCTGTGCATTTTTCAGATTTCATTATAGATTGGTAAATAACCTACAAAAGGTCTAAGGTTGGTGTCATATGCAAGGTTATTAACGTACAACATGAAAATCATGAGTCCCAATACACTTCCCTGCGAAAGGCGTAAAGTTATTTCTAAATCTCTCGATTACTCTCCATCCACGAAGGAGCAAAGGAAAATCAGGGTTTAACATCCAGTCGACGCGGAGATCATTAGGGACAGAGCAGAAGCTCGTATAGTTTCAACAATGGGGAAGGAAATCGGCCATACTTTTTCAGAGGAACCTTCCCAGCATTCCTCTTAAGAGATTTAGGAAAATCGCCTTAAAACTAGATCTGGATGGTCTTGAGCCATCATCCTCCCGAATGCGAGTCCATTGCGCTAATCATTGCGCCAAATCCCATGCGTTCCATCCTCGATAATATTCTGCGTCCAAACTACAACATATCCTTAATCCAGTAACAAATATCGCTTCATATTCCATTTGATCCTGCTTTCGATAACAAACGTTGATGCGGTACTGAGAAAAATGCACTTCCTTAGCCATGGCTTTCAGGCTGTTATGTATGAAAAGTGTTCTTTGTATTTGGCATGAACATTGTTTTCGGAATCTGGAATGATATGCAGAAATCTACGGCTTAAGCCCTGCTAGAAGAAAGAGGCAGATTAAGTATTGAAATTCCATCAACAACGAATTAATTAGACATATATGTGGAGTGAATTCGTCAGCTCTTTTTAAATTCCTTAATCAGTATATAAAGGGTACCCATGATTCGCTAGTAATAAAAACTTCCTCGGTCGTGGGTTCTAAACGGGCGACGGCTTAAATTTTGAATAAAAATCATCCGTAAGGGCGTCCGAAGATTTTCCGCATCAGAGGTCACTCTCTTTCTGCCAACGGCCTTGCCAAACAGGGTGGAGGAATGGACCGTCGTTCAGGGCACCCGTTTGTCTTTTTGGTGGAAAACTGCCTCAAAAGACGCCAAAGGTGGAACTATCAGCAATGATCAACGCCATGAGGATGCTAAAGGCAATGGAAACCGCTGCCTTAAAGACACATAATGTGTATCCACAGGGCATGGGGCCCGTAACTGAGAGAGTCACGATGATATTTTTGTTGCCAAAGGTTTCGGACTAGTCTCACTTTAGGATCTCCGAGAGGGGACTGCGAAGGGAGTGGTGACCATGATAAAAAGATTGAATAACCAACGAAACAATGACGTCCGACGAGTCGGGGCGTGGATTGTCAAAAATTCGAACATGGTAGGAGAGCCAGAAATCTGAAAAGGGAAATACAATGTTCGGTCAAGATAGAGCGGGGATCACTTTTCTGGTCAGATGAGTGTTGGGTAATATCAAAAATAGTAGAAAACAATATAACGGGAGTTATATTCGTTATGAACAGGAAGGTAGGGCAGAGGGAGCTACTGTAGTAGTTCAGAAATAGTTGTTCTGATCAGAATAGATAATAAACCAACACTGACAACTACAGTTCAGGTATACATACTGACGTTTCAAGCTGAAGACAAAGAGACAGAGGAAGTATATGGAAAAAATGGAAATGAGCGTTTGGCGTCATTGGCCGGAAGGCCTCTGACGGGGCAGGTCCGGCCGCCTTGTTGCGGGTCATATTATATTCGACGCCGCATTGGACAACCTGCGCGCCGGATGGGGATGAAATGATGATGAAGACAACACAACACCTAGTCCCTGAGCGGAGAAAATCCTCGACCCACCCGGGAATCGAACCCGAGCCCGTAGGACGGCACTCCGTCACGCTGACCACTCAGCTATCGAGGCGGACAGAGAAAGTACATGAGGATATTGAATGGCATGTAAGGGGAATGAAAACCTAGTAGTCACATGGGACTGGAATGCGGTAGGCGAAGGATTAGGAGAAAGGGTTACTGGAATGAGAGACGGAAGGCTAATTGTGGTCTGCTATAAATTTCAGCCAGTAATAGCAAATCTGCTCAAGATTCACTAGAGGATGTGAGATACTTGGATAAGGCCGGGAGATACGGGAGGGTTTCATTCAGGTTACATCATGGTCAGAAAGTGATTCCAATACCAAATACTAGATTGTGAGTCTTACCCAGGAGCAGATAGTGTAGTTGGGCAGGAGTAGACACTTCTAAAAGGGGCAGTCACAGATGCTGGAAAGCAAACTGCAGGTACAAAGAAGGTAACAGCGAAAAAACCATGTGAACAGAATAAATACTTCAATTGATCATTGAAAGAAGGAATTATAAAAATGTTAAGTGAAGTTCATGATTACAGAAATAAAAGACCGTTATGAAAGGAACAAACAGAAAATGCAGGAAGCTAAGGGGAAATTGCTGCAAGAAATACGAAAAAAAAATCGAAAAACAAATGGTGGAAAGTCTGGCGAAGCATACTGAAAAGTCAAAACAACCTTCGGTGAAATTAAAAGTTTGGAAATTTCGAAAGTTGCAAGAGTTGACCGTTGCGTGAACTATCATACAAGCATCCGAGTTACTGGCGAAAATAGCATTCAGATGAATGCAAAAAAGAATCGAGGATGTGTCTGATGACTGCCAGTTCTTCATTAGGAAAGTAAAGTCACCAGAGCAGCGGTTGTGACGTTACCGTTGATAATGGAAGTAAGACTAGAAAACCAAGACACATTCGTAATACTTTTCGGCCTGAAACAAAGCGTTCGACAATGTAAAAACATCCAAGAAGTTTGAAATTCTAAGAAAAATATTGGTGAGCTATAGGGAAATACGGGTGTTACGCAACATATACAAGAGCCAAGTGGAACAATAAGAGCGGCAGGTCAAGAACTAAGTGCTAGGATTAAAACATGTACGAGGCAGGAATGTTGTCTTTCACCGGTACTGTTCAATCTATACACCGAAGAAGCAATGACGGGGATAGAAGAAAGGTTCAAGAGTGAAATTCAAATTCAACGTGAATTGATTTAAATGATAAGATTCGCTGATGACATTGCTACCCACACCGAAAATGAAGAATTACAGGATCTGTTGAACGGAATGAACAGTATTCTGGTAATGACTACAGAATATGAACTGAAGTTACAGCGAAGAAAGAAGGAAGTAACGAGAAGTAGCAGAAATAAGACCAGCGAGAAACTTCACAACAGAACTGGTAATCCCAGAGTAGATGAAGTTAAAGAATTGTTAGCTAGGTAGCAAACTACCTCATGACGGACGGAGCAAGGAGAACATGAAAATCAGACTGGCTAATAGGACATTTATGGCAAAAAGAAATCTGCTAGTATCAAACATCGGCCTTAATCTGAGGAAGAAGTTTCTGAGAATATGCGTCTGGAGCATAGAATTTTATAGTAGTGAAACATGGACCGTGAGAAAACAGAACACAAGAGAATCGAAGTATTTGAGATTTTTTGCTACAGATAAAAGTGGAAAATTAGGTGGACTGATAACCTAAGGATTGAGATGGATCTTCGCTAAACCGGCGAGGAAAGGAATGTATGGTAAGCACTGACGAGGGGAAGGAACAGGGTGGTAGAACATCAGTTAAGAAACCAGGGAATAACTTCCGTCGTACTAGATAAAGTCGTAGAAGGTGAAAACGGTGGAGGAAGACACAGATTGGAATACAACCAACAAATAATTGAGGATGTAGGTTGCAAGTGCTACTGTGAGATGAAGAGGTAGGAACAGGAGAGGAATTTGTCACTGACCATATCAAGCGAGTCGCAAGAATGATGACTCAAAAAAAAAAAAAAAAAAAAAAAAAAAAACTGTATATGAGACCAAAATTGAAGTATCTTACATCGAAGTCACATTATTTGCGGTGTTCTCATTGAACTTGGGTCCGAACCTGTGACATACTGTTCAGGTGGTTTCATCCCGACTGCAAGTGTCAGCTGTACATTATTTGTTGTGCTATTCCTTAATTTCGGTCTTAAGTCATTTCAAGTAGCTAGACATTTGTAGATAATAAATGTGTCAAAAATATGCAATGGCACGTAGTGCCATACCAGTCTTTTGCACGTAATGTAGAGAGTGATTCAAAAGAAAGAATAGCTTCGGTACTTTATTAACCAAAAACTAAGAAAGATAAAAGCACATTGCGTATATCTCTCGATACAGGCAGGTTCAAAGTTTTGACACAGAGGCTCTGTTGTTCGTTTGTATCGACATGGCGACTACATCACCAGAGAAATCATTTTGTTTGATGGAATTTACTGGAAGTCAATCCATTGTGCAAATGCAGCGTGCATTCCGCCGTCGATTCAGTAAGAAGCTGCCTCTGCAAAAACATAAAAAATGGTTCAAATGGCTCTGAGCACTATGGGACTTAACTTCTGAGGTCATCAGCCCCCTAGAACTCAGAAATACTTAAACCTAACTAACCTAAGGACATCACAAACATCCATGCCCGAGGCAGGATTCGAACCTGCGACCGGAGCGGGCACGCGGCTTCAGACTGTAGCGCCTAGAACCGCGCGGCCACCAGCCGCCGGCCGCACAAGCATATTTATGACTTGTCATAAAAGTCTTGGTAGTTGGTAGCATGTGCAAAGGGAAGAGCAGTGGTCGTCCCCACACGTTTGATGAAAATGTCGAACGTATCCAAGAGGAGTCCACACGGAGTTCTCGGCAATCTACAGGACGGGCAAGCCAGGAACTTTAACTTCTTCAAACAACGGTGTGGCGTGTTCTGAAACGACGGCTGCATATTAAGCTTACAAGTTGGAGTTACTGCAATAACTTCGTCCGGGCGACCGTAACAGAAGGTACAAATTTTACATTTCAGTTCTCCAGGACATAGCAGAGAACACTTTTCGTGAACGACTCGTATTTTTGGACGAATCGACGTTTTATCTATAGGGTTACGTACATCGCCATTATCTAACAACCTGGGGGTCACAAAATCCTGGCGTTGTCGTCGAACATGAAAGAGACTCACGGAAACTTTATGTATTGCGTGTCTTTCCCGTTCACAAAGTGTATGGAGCTTTTTTTTTCATAGGAAACAGTCACAGGAATGTCGTACCTTGACTTGCTTCAAAATTGGTTGTTCCCTCAACTTCACGGAAATCCCGATGATTTTAGTTTTATGCATGACGGAGCCTCGGATCACTTTCAAATTGAGATACGGCGTTATCATGACAATAGCACCCCACACCTTTGGATTGAAAGAGGTGGACAACAAGATCTTATTCATTGTGTTTGGCTTTCCAGGTTACCATACTTCACACTTCGCGATTTTTTTCTCCAGAGTCTTTGTCCCAACTATGGCATCTACTCTCCAAGAACTGACAAACAGAGTTGTTGAAGTTGTCGGTTCAATAAACAGGGGAATGTTGATTCGTATACGGAATGAAATGGACTATCCCTTCCATGTTTTTCGAGCGACACGTAGTGCTCATGTTGAGTGTATGTTATAGTCTCTGTGTAAACATCTAACTTCGAGCTTTCTTCTGTCCAGTGACATGTGCAATGTATTTCTATCTTTCACAGTTTGTCTGTAATAAAAAAAAACTAATACCTCTTCTCCCTTTTTGAGTCAGCCCTATTTGAATAGTGCCCATAACCAATGCAGTTGTGAGGTAAATGTCACCGAGCGAGGTGGAGCAGTGGTTAGCACTCTGGACTAGCATTTGGGTGGACAACGGTTCAAACCCGCGTCCCGCCATCGTGATAGAGGTTTTCCGTGATTTCCCTAAATCGCTTCAGGCAAATGGTTCCTTTGAAAGGGCACGGCCCACTTCCTTTCCAATCTGGGGGGACCGATGACCTCACAGGTTGGTCCCCTCCTCGAATCAACCAACCTAAATGCCGTAGTTGTGATACAAGCTTTGTCACTAGTACCTTAAATATGAGGGAAAATAACGTTTATGTTGAGTGGGATGTTGTTTCGTAATGAAGTAATTTTGCATTTGTGTCATGTCCACATATTAATGGTTCTAGTGGTATGGACTTTTATTACAACTATGAGATTTGCATTCGCAAATATAATTACTATAGACACTCTCAAATAAAACATCTGCAAGAGACTCGTGTCACAGTGTCGTCGCCGAGATTTTGACAAATGTAGTGTCTCCAAATTCTCATATAATTGAAAATGGCCTAACGCCGAAGTTGTGCAATAGCAAAAGGAACGAACTATAACTGACAATTGCAGGCGGGGTACATTCATTAAAATATTTTTAATAACGTACTACCAACTGGAAGTATGCGACTTTTGTAAATGTTTGTACGGCAGTTTATTTATTAGCTATGTTATATGACTGCTGAGAAAACACTTTTTTTCATATATCAGTAGAAACGGTCCGTATAGAGGTGTAAATTCAAAATTTATAATATCTAATACCATAGCTAATTAACTAATCAGACGAAGTATGTAAATCTGAGGGCAGTTTTGAGCCACTATGCTTTTTTTAGGACATGCTAATAACCTCTCCCCCAGCCCCCGTAATATCTAAAGAAGCTCAACCGTTTCTGTCGTACGAGCAATTTATAGTACATCTGGAACACGTAATCAGATTGTTAAAAAAAGTTAAATAAGACAGCAATGATGTGCTTTACTGTCTAATGATTTAGACTGTTTATGTACTGAATCAAGGCAGGCCCGAAACGAAGAAAACAAAACATGCTACAGCTAACATGACATTCATTTCAGCTGTAATGTCTTTCAGCCTCACCTTCGGCAATTTATTTATTTATAGACTTAATTTACAATAAATATTCGAAGAATGTAAAGTTTATTCGTTGAACGATAAGATAAGTGTTTAATTTTCCATTAAATTAGTGTCAGTATTACAAAAGAGTCCTTAGAGTAATGGGACACGAATGCAAAGGGAAATCTCAAGCCGGGGGAACCACTTTAACTGACCGGTTGTTATGTAGGGAAGTCGTGGGAAAACTCAACAAGGATGACTTGAAGGGACACTGAAACTTATGCCTCCTAAACTAAGCCCAGCTGTATCCCGCTTCTCGAGACAGCTAAATGCTCAAACAATAAAAGCAGTTACGTGATATAAAAACAGCGAAATGTCGTACAGATCACTTGATGAACATACGGATAACAGATAACCACGTAGCAGTATTTTTCAACTGACGCTGGCATTGTCTATTAAAGATTTGTGTGGTCTATTGGTGTGCTGTTACAAAGTATTAATTCTGGAACGCCAGTGCATTTCTCACAAATGGTTAAAGAAAGTCATCCAGAGCCGAGACCTCAAGTTTCCTGTTCGATGCAAACGGGGGTATGTGAAAATGGACCAATGAGTATGTTTCCAGTCTTCCCGCAGTTGCTATTTATAAATAAGAAAAACGAAGATATTTGACTTATAGCTGAGCACTCAGTTTTGTATCAACTATCGGTAGCTTCGTATAAGCAGTAACTAACTCGTAAAATTCTTCCTGATTTTCTATTGTGTTCTGCTGCTAAATATACAATTAAAATCAACCAAAACCACTAAAATGTACATCATATTCAGAAGATAATATTTCTGTAAACAAATACTAATAGCACTAGTTCTTAGGAATTAGATGCTCGACCAGTCGACCATTTTGGTTACACTGTTCAAGTATAATTTTGAAGTACAGTATGATTATTGTCGTCTAGAAATTTTATGGAACTTCCAGTTTACGTTTCAATGATTCTTTTTGCTGGAAGTTAGTTTTTGATGGTACCTGAGCGACTGCACAGCATGGACGTTCTGTAGACAAATGCCAATAATGACTTAATTGGAAACATAAAGTTTGAAACTACTGAAGAGACGCTCCGGGAGAGATCCGTTACCTCCTACTCCAGTATCGATAAGTGTTCGTCTACCTCCTTTCACCATTCTTTTATAAAAAAGAAAAAAAACTTTTCTCTTTAATGTTCCACGAAGTATGTTATTCGAGAACACTGTGCGCTTTTTAACAGTAATGGTCACACGATAGGTCGTGTCTTCCTTTACCTTCCATTACACGAAATTTATCATTTGCTTTCCGGTGGTAGCTCCGGTTCCAGTAGTATCATTTCAAGCTTGTTTTTAGGATAATTGTTGGCTTCATACGATTCTTAAGCTTTGTAATACTATTTACGAATCTCTAGAAGCACGTACGCACGCATGAGCGAGCGCGCGTGCTATCGCGCACACACTTCCAGTATCAAAGACTACAATCTTGATATTAGTTTACTACACAAAGAGCACTCAAAAAACCCACAGAAAAGTCAAGTAAACTTTCTGTAGCAGAAAGAAAAGATGGAAACAAAAAGACGACTGCACCCTCAAGCAATTACCCTTGCTTACAACTACCATTATACAGTATTGCAAAGGCGTGATGCCAGTGTAAACAACATTTACTTTTTAAACATTTCCAATTTTAAAATAATTCTTAGTCTCAAAAAATGCAAGACAAAAAAATGCAACCTTGGCATAAAACATTGAGTCACATCCATAGCCAAAAGACAATTGCGCACATGAATCGCAATGAATTCTTGATTTGTAATCTCTGATCGGCTATTGACATACCGTGATTATGTTATCCTAATGGGGTCAAAAAATTAAGGCAATCGTCTCCGAAATAGTGATTGGCGGAAAACGGGTACAAAGAATTTACTTTACAAATAATTGGCTCCACCTTCTTCTTACATAAATGTTAACTTACCATTACACAATACCGCAAATCGAACACAACAAAAACAACTGAAAGTATAGCAGAAGTTGTGGTAAGGTTTGTACACGGAGACAGAGATGTCGTGGTATCGAATTTTCTGTCTTAAATTTTCGGATTTTGGAAATTTGTGGTAAAGTCTTATGGGGCCAAACTGCTGAGGTCATTGGTCCTAAGCTTACACACTATTTACTCTGATTTAAACTAACTTACGCTAAGGACGATACACACATCCATGCCCGAGGGAGGACTCGAACCTTCGACGGGGGGAGCCGCGCGGACCGTGACAAGAAGCCCCTGAGCACGCGGCTACTCCGCGCGGTGGATTTTGCAGTATTGGTGGTAAGGGGTAGCGCGCGCGCGTTTGTGTGTGTGTGTGTGTGTGTGTGTGTGTGTGTGTGTGTGTGTGTGTGTGTGTAAACTAATGCCATTACTATCTCTTCACATACATCCCACACATTATCAAGATCTATCCGGATACGGAATTATTACAGATATTTTTCCTTTTCGTGGCCTTACGCAGTGACGTCACGAGGTCGGCAGGTAATTTCTGGATTTGGCAATGTTAGTGGTACACCAGAGCCGCATGTCCTTTCTGGGCCGCCAATCCTCCCTCGAGGGACGAATCTCTATACTCCAACTGTCTGCGTTTAGTGGTTCGGATGGGAAACTGCTTAAAACCGCATCCATTCTGACCGCACATCGGCCTTCGTCGTCAACCCTCTGGGAGGGCTCAGTCCCCAAAACCAGCGTGGCTACTCGGGCGATTCTGTGCAAGATAAACTTATGAAAAAATATAAAATACATATCAAATTTGTGTTGCAGTATTATATGTTCGTAGATGATTATTTATAACTCGTTTCATCTGCATGCGAGTAAAGATGTGATTTACAGTCATTATTGAGTGAAAAAATGTGTGTAGAGTTTCTGCTTAATGCTTCGTAGTAGCTCGCCACCCTAGATACGGAATCTAGCAATGTGGTAGATTACCCCCCTGCTAAGGAATATCTAATATTTCTATGTTTGGTGACCTAACAGAAGCCATGGGCCTATAATCAGCTTTTTATCACGAAGGGGTGAACCGAATGATGTGTGTCACATGAGGAGAAGGGACAGCTCAGTTGCCAATAAAGAACTATTACTTTCCTTTATTAAACTGTTAGAGAAACCATGCTTTCTGGAGCCTAAGACGAGACAACCAGTTGGTATAGAATCAAATATCAGTTTCAGAATTCATGCCGTTACTTCGAAACTTAACGGCATAGAATAGCCAAACTGATTTTTCAGTTGAGTACGTAAGACCATGCCTTTTCAACGATTCTTTCAAATACTTTATTGCCAGTTACACCTTACCGGTTATTGTTGCGTGCCTGGAGCATTAATGGCAGACGGAGCTTTCATCAGAATACTGAACGGTACATCGTTAATAGTGGTACGAAACACTGTCACGTTAAGAGTGCTAATTTGTGTGACATCCTACTCATGGTCAAGGCCGTCAGAGGGGACGTCACTGTCTTGATATCTGTAATAGCTAGAAACGTGGAGCACCAGCATGAGAGTAAAGAGCATTGGTCGAGCAATTTTTTGATCAGATTACGCTTGCAAGTAGGAACATGGAAGTTCCTACTGTGAAAGAAAGAGTAGTAGGTCATTCCTAACACACAGCTAACCCCGACCGTGTAGCGCTAAGTCTTACGTACGCGAAACGACATTTGTTTCCTATTTGACTTCTCTTCGAAACTTCCCCAACCATTTTGGATGAGACGACTCAGCGGAGTGATGTATCTATCGAGTTTAAACACTGTCACAATATTGGAACACACGGATTTCGCTATGCATCCTTCAGGTTGTACTGTTGAGCAACTACGACGTGTCAACCCTTTCGCATACATATAGTTAGGTGACTCTACTAAAATTTAGGCATATTTTGATAGCCCCGGCTGAAGGACAATTAAGGAGAATAATATCAACTATAAAACACAGTGGTTAGCGCGTCTGACTGCCGTGTGGAGGACACTGATTCGATTCCCTGTAATGTCAGGGAACGTGGAAGGACTGGTAAGCGGTGCACTCAGTCCCCTGGGGTCGCCGGCCGGTGTGGCCGTGCGGTTCTAGGTGCTTCAGTCTGCAACCGCGTGACCGCTGCGGTCGCAGGTTCGAATCCTACCTCGGGCATGGATGTGTGTGCTGTCCTTAGGTTAGTTAGGTTTAAGTAGTTCCAAGTTCTAGGGGGCTGATGACCATAGATGTTAAGTCCCATCGTGCTCAGAGCTATTTTGAGTCCCCTGGGGTCAACAGAAGAGCCACTCTACCGAACTCCATAACGCATCCAGAGCCGTCATAGGCACAGGGTGACACAGTGGATGACGTGCCCGACTAGCCCGTCTAGGGCGAATACGAGAAACTTTATCTATTTTATAATCCGACACACATGTACAAACACTTCCATAAATATACGAGTTCGCAATACACACACTGATGAACAGTTTCGGATCACTTGGCACGGTAATTATAGCGCTATATTTTGCAGAGCACGACGTTCACAGACACAGCCTTACTGCCTGCGATAGTAATTATCAGAAATTTTACTTTTCCTCCCTGTAACGGCCATACCACTAGTGTTCGAAAAGCGCCAGTTACGGTCCATGATGGCCTCCTGCAACAATTCCCTCATGTTCGTCTGTTTATAATACTGTACTTTTGCTGTGGAACGTAAATTTATTTCTTGGAAACCACCACACAAAGAGCTTCAGTTAAAAATTAAAGTCCTGTTGAAAGATCTTGTTGTGGGAACCATGCAAAGTGTCTCCTCAACTCCGAAGAGTAAAAATCGTGAATAAAAATTTCCTGGTGTCAACTAACCGCAAAGAAAGTGGATGAGCGACTAGCGGTCTGTGAGGCCAGGTTTCCAGCCGTGGGGAATTCCTGTCCTGGCGCTGATTGCCGGCTTCTGTCGCCACTAAATCATGCACGCCAATCCGCAATTAGCGGCCCGTCCGACAGCGACTGTGCTGACAGCTGCGCAGAGATCAGCGGAGTCCGCAGGAATTACCCAGCGAGGAGTCGGCAGCAGTGTAAGTAATAGACGAGGCTCCACATCATCGAAATACACTGACGGAAAGAAACGTTGCAATACCAAAACATATTTCATGTAGAGTCATGAAATTTTGGGAATAAATTTGCCTAGGTAACATATTAAAGTGATTAACACAGCGAGATCACAGGTTAATATGAGGCGCGAGACAAGCCACTGGAAATGTGAAATGTTAGTCCATTAATAACCGGTGTAAGGGCCAGAGTGTTGAATGCAAGCACGCCAACCCATATGCATCGTGTTGTACAAGTGTCGCATATCAATTTGTGTGGTAGATTTACATGCTTGTTGCACTTGATTGGTAGAAAAACGGACGTTCAATGTTGCTTGAGGGTGACGCATGAGTTGGCATCCGATGATGTCTCATGTGTGTTCGACTGAAGACAGATCTGTTGATCGACCAGGACAAGGCAACGTGTCGACACTCCGTAGAGGTTGTTGGGTTACAACACTAGTGTGTGGGAAAAACCCCCTGACGGGCTATTCATGGGTGGTAGCACAATAGGTCGAATCACCAGATCGACGTACTCATTTGCTGAATGTAACTTCTGGTGGAGTATGGGACTACGGCTGTTCAATGTTCTACATCTACAGCCACACTTAGCAAGCCAACTGACGGTGTGTGGCGGAGGGTACTTTCAGTACCTCTATCGGTTCTCCCTTCTATTCCAGTCTCGTATTGTTCGTGGAAAGAAAGATTGTCAGTATGCCTCTGTGTGGGCTCTAATCTTTCTGATTTTATCCTCATGGTCTCGTCGCGAGATATACGTAGTAGGGAGCAATATACTGCTTGATTCCTCGGTGAAGGCATGTTCTCGAAACTTCAACAAAAGACCGTACGGAGCTACCGAGAGTCTCTCCTTCAGAGTGTTACACTGGAGTTTATCTATCATCTCCGTAACGCTTTCGTGATTACTAAATGATCCTGTACCGAAGCGCGCTGCTCTCCGTTGGATCTTCTCTACTCCTCTATAAACCCTATCTGGTAGGGATCACACACTGGTGAGCAATATTCAAGCAGTGGGCGAACAAGTGTACTGTAACCTACTTCCTCTGTTTTCGTACTGAATTTCCTTAGGATTCTTCCAATGAATCTGTCTGGCATCTGCTTTACGTACGATTAGTTTTATATGGTCATTCCATTTTAAATAACTCCTAATGCCTACTACCAGATAATTTATGGAATTAACTGCCTCCAGTTGCTGACATGCCATATTGTAGCTAAATGATAAAGGATCTATCTTTCTGTGTATTCGCAGCACATTAAATTTGTCTACATTGAGATTCAATTACCATTCCCTGCACCATGCGTAAATTCGTTGCAGACCCTCCTGCATTTCAGTACAATTTTCCATTGTTACAACCTCTCGATATACTACAGCATCATCCGCAAAAAGCCTCAGTGAACTTCCGCTCTTATCCACAAGGTCATTTATGTATATTGTGAATACCAACGGTCCTACGACACTCCCCTGCGGCACACCTGAAATGACTCTTACTTCGGAAGACTTCTCTCCATTGAGAATGACATGTTGCGTTCTGTTACCTAGGAACTCTTCAATATAATCACACAATTGGTCTGATAGCCCATATGCTCTGACTTTGGTCATTAAACGACTGTGGGGAACTGTATCGAACCCCTTGCGGCAGTCAAGAAACACGGCATCTACCTAGGAACCCGTGTCTATGGCCCTCAGAGTCTCGTGGACGAATAGCGCGAGCTGGGTTTCACACGATCGTCTGATTCCTACAGAGTAGTCATTAATCATTATACTCTAACACAATACGTGCTCCAAACTTCTACAACTGATCGACGTTAGAGATACAGGTCTATAGTTCTGCACATCTGTTCGACGTCCCTTCTGGAAAACGGGGATGACCTGTGCCCTTTTCCAATCCTTTGGAACGCTACGCTCTTCTAGAGACCTACGGTACACCGCTGCAAGAACGGCGGCAAGTTCCTTCGCGTACTCTGTGTAAAATCGAACTGGTATCCCATCAGGTGCAGTGGCCTTTCCTCTTTCGAGTGATTTTAATTGTTTTTCTATCCCTCTGTCATCTATTTCGATATCTACCATTTTGTCATTTGTGCGACAATCTAGAGAAGGAACTACAGTGCAGTCTTCCTCTGTGAAACAGCTTTGGAAAAAGACATTTAGTATTTCGGCCTTTAGTCTGTCATCCTCTGTTTCAGTACCATTTTGGTCACAGAGTGTCTGGACATTTTGTTTTGATCCACCTACCGCTTTGATATAAGACCAAAATTTCTTAGGATTTTCTGCCAGGTCAGTACATAGAACATTACTTTCAAATTCATTGAAGGCCTCTCGCATAGCGCTCCTCACACTACATTTCGTTTCGCGTAATTTTTGTTTGTCTACAAGGCTTTCGCCCTTTGCTGTGAAGTTCCCTTTGCTTCCGTGGCAGTTTTCTAACTTGGTTGTTGTACCACGGCGGCTCTTTTCCAACTTTTTACGATCTTGCTTGGCACATACTCATCTCATGCATATTGTACGATGGTTAATGTTCAATAAAAACAGTACCAATCGCCGTTATATAGGTTTTTTTCTGGGCAACCAGTTTCGACGTTACACTACGTCACCTTCAGGCCAAAACTGCTCGAATCCAGTAACCTTCGAGTTACAAAGTTGCTGACTTTTGTTCAACGAACTCATATGCCCGTAATAGCTATTACGAAACCAGTTAAAGGCACTGGTATATTTGTAACACGAATGTTACTGGATTGGAGCAGTTCTGGCCTGAAGATCACGTAGTGTAACGTCAAAACTGGGTACCTAGAAATAAACCTATATAACGGCGATTGGTATTGTTTTTTTTGTACTCATTTGGAGTCAGGCTGCATGGGGTAACCACGAGAGTGCCCCTGCTGCCATATGAAGTTTCACCCCAGACCCAAACAACAGCTGTAGGTCCAGTGTGTTTAGCATGCAGATTGGTTGCAGGCCGTCAACTAGCCTCCATATAACCAACACACAGCAATCACTGGCACCGAGACAGAAATAGCTTTCATCAGAAAAACTCAACAGGCCGTCACCCTGCCCTCTAGTGAGCTCTCGGTTGCCACCACCGAAGTAGCAAAAGGACGAGGTTTGGGTTCACTGGAATGAACGCTACAGGGCTTCTTGCTCTGGGCTTCGCTTGAAGTAACCGATTGGTAAAAGCTTGTTGCGCCACTGTTGTGCCTACTACTGCTTAAATTGCTGCTGCAGATGAAGTACGATGCGGCAGAGCTATACGCCTTATACGATGGCCTTCCCTCTCGGTAGTGCCACGTCGCCATAGGGAACCCGTTCGTGGGACCTTACATTCTCGTGACCACCGCTGTCAACAATAACTGCATTCCTGCCAAGTCTCTCTGCAGTGTTGCAGGACCACTCAGTGCTGTTTTGATAATGGCGTCTTTGTCACGTTGAAGGCATTCTAAACAAACATCATCTTACCACTCCAATCTCGAAAGTAGCTAACACTCATGTTAGAGCGTGTATTTAAATCAAACCTGATTTGCATTTTCATAGTGGCGCTACTAGCGCCACTGTTATGCGGATTGCGAGAAACTGTAACAGACAACATGTTTCAGATGTAGAAACACACCTACCGACTTCCGTCTTTCGCACAACTCCTTCTTGTGTTTTTTTTCCGTCAGTGTGTGAGAGCACAGTTTAAGAGTTCTCTCTTTATCACTACAAATTCATCCACAACGGAGTCCTTGGATAAAAAGTACTGAGTTATCTTGTCTCCAGGACAAAACCCCAAGCTTTCGATGACGGCCTCCGTCTCCGTCGAATGGGTTATAACTTTGTCATGAGACTGGTCAAGCTCTCACTCTAATGCTCAGTGGGTCGAATCTGGGTAGATGACGTCCGGGAGATAGGGCTTGCTGAGGGGATGACCTCCCGGTTCAAATGTGCAGTTGTGTGTGAAATTTTATGGGACTTAATTTCTAAGGTCATCACTCCCTAATATTACACACTACTTAACCTGAATTATCCTAAGGACAACCACACATACCCATGCCCGAGGGAGGAATCGAACCTCCGCCGGGACCAGCCGCACAGTCCATGACTGCAGCGCCTTAGACCGCTCGGCGACTTCTCCCTGTCCAAAGATTAAGTTTCCGACGTGGCACGTTGACCCAGAACATTGACAAGAGTCCTTTATGCTGTACTCTACAAATTTACTACGACTTTTTTATGTGTAGCATAAATGTCATGGGGGACTGGAAGGCGGTTGTAGGAGAAGGAGTAGAAGAGAGAGTTTCGCGATAATGAGCTTTGCGGTAGGAATGAGAAGGTCAAAAGACTGAGTTCTGCAATAAATTTCATCTAAAAACAGTGAATACTTCGGTGAAGAAACAGAAGGGGAGGTATATTTGTAAAAGGCCTGGAGGAAATGGAAAATTGCAGCTCGATTACGTCGTAGTCAGATTCCGATATCAGATGTTGCATTGTAAGGCATAGCCAGTAGCAGACACTCAAATCACAATTCAGTAATGATGAAGAGTAAACTGAACTTTAAGAGAGCCGACCCGAGAATTCATTGTGGAAGGAAGTGGGATACTGAAGTACTGAGGAGTAATGAGACTCGTCTGAAGTTCGCAAAAAGATGAGAATACTGTGACAAGGATATCTCAGTTGGCAGTTCAGTTGAAGAGTAATGGACATCTCTAGAAAGCACTCGCAGATGTTGGCCAGAGACGCAATGGTACTAGGAAGGTAACTACGAGAAAACATTGGGTAACAGGAGATACACTTCAACTGAGCGACGACACATGAAAGTACAAAAGTGTTCAAGGAAAGGTAAGAATACAGTAAGACATGTCACACAGGAATGAACTAAGTAGAAAATGCAAGGAAGGTAAGGCAAATTGGCTCCACGAATCTGAAATGGAAATGATAGTCGGAAGGCTGATACAGCATATAGATGAAATGAAAAACAAGGGTGGAAATATTAAGGCTGAGATGGGAATCACACAATTAAAAACAGATCAGATCAGTGGAAAGAATACACTGAAGGTCTCTATAAGTAGAAGGGCTTGTCGGATGACGTGAAAGAGGAAGAAATTGAAGTTGAAGTAGAATAGATAGGCCATCCTGTATTACAAAGAATTTAAGAGTTCTAGAACAGTCGAGATCTAATAAGGAAAATAGGCAGCTACATTCCAATAGAATTTCCAAAACTACTGGGGAAGTGGCACCCAAACGACTATTCAAGATGGTGTGTATAATCAGTGATAGATGAGACATACCATGCAATTTTGGGAAAATTGTGATCTTTTTAGTTCCGAGCATAACAAGAGCGGACAAGTGCAGGAACTATCGCATAACCAGCTCATGTATTTAAATTAGTGACTTGTATTGGGTGTAGAAGAACGCAAAAGAAAATTGTAGAACTGCTAAATGACGGTCGGTTTGGTACAGGAAAGGTGAAAGTAACCAAGAGGCACTCATGAAGTTGCGCATGATAATGGAAGCAAAACTGAAGAAAAATGACACGTTCATGGAATTTGGTGAACTGAAAAAACCGTTCGTCAGTGTGACATGGTGCAACATGTTCGAAATTCTTAGAAAATAACCGAAGCTATACGGAGCGACGAGTTATCCACAATATGTACAAGAACCAACAGGACAATAAGATTGGAAGATCAAGAGGGAAGTGTTTGAATTACAACGGGTGTAAGACAGAGATACAGTCTGTCGCGCATACTGTTCAGTCTAAATATGGAAGAAAGTTAAAAGAGCAGGATTAAAATTCAACGTGAATTGAAGGCAAAGATGAATTACATCCACTGAGCGGAATGAAGAGTTTAATGAGAACAGAATATGTAGTGAGAGTAAAACTAAGAGAAAGTTATGAGAAGAGGTGACCGCGAAGAAGACGAAGTTTAGCCATTCTTTTACCACGGAATAGCCTCTTACGGAGGAAGCAAGCTGAGTGGTACACGCAGAAAGTGTATTATCAGACAAAGGAAATCTATATTTCAAGCATACGCAATAATTGCAGGAAAAAATTTTGAGAGTGTACATTTGGTGTTCAGTATTTATGGTAAGAAGTTATGGGCTGTAGGAAAACTGAAGAGAATCGAAGGGTTTGAGATGTGGTGCTAGAGCAGAAGGTTGAAAATTCAGTTCTCTGATAAGGACTGAGGCAGTTTTCTGCACAAACGGCAAAAAAAAGGAAAGTACTGGAAACACCCACAAGAAGTAAGGACAAGAAGATAAGACATTAGGGAGTAACTTCCGTGGTATGAGACGGAGCCTTACAGGGTAAAAATTATTCCCTTTTCCGAAGAACGGAAATCTCTAATTTGAGCATAGCACATTGCGCATGTCGCCAACATGAAACCAAACAGTCACGTGGCATTAGTATGACACTGAAATTCACGTTTCGTGCTAAGAACGAAGTTTAATGTTCCAGGTGTTTTTCCCTGTTTTCACACATTTAGTGCAATCAGTAATGGCATTGAGTTATTGCTGCTAAAGATTCAAATCAAATTCATTAAAGGACGAAAAGTTACTACTCATAGGCGAGTGCTAAGTACGAGGTCAGTTTAGATTTATCACACTAATAAGAGATGGTTTATTTATGGTTTAGTACTGAGACATAATGATCGAGGCATAAAATCATAGGGCTCATTATGCAACTTTACTGCAATGCATTTACAACTCAAATGCCGGATAAACTCCGTGCTTCCAGCAATCTTACGTGTAAACTATGTCCTCAATTATTTGCTGGACGTTATCCAGTCTCTGTCTTCCTCTACAGTTTTCACATTCTAAACTTCCTCTGGTACCATGGAAGTTATTCCCTGATTTCTTAACAGATATCCTGTCATGCTGCCTCTTCTTCTTCTTCTCAGTGTTTCCCTTATATTCCTTTCTTTACAGATTCTGTGGAGAACCTCCTCATTTCTTATCAATTCGCCTTATTTTGAACATCTTTCTTCAGCATCACATCTCAGATGCTTCGATTCTCTTCTGTTTCGATTTTCCCACCGTCCATGTTTCACTACCGTACAATGGTGTACTCCAAACGCATATTCTCAGAAATTACCACCTCAAATTAAGGCCTTTGTGTGATGCAAGTAGTCTTGGCCAGGAATATCCAATTTTCCAGCGCCAGTCTGCTTCTTATGTCGTCCTTGCTCCGTCAGCCATGAGTTATTTTGCTGACTACCTAGCAAAATTCCTTAATTTAGTCTACTTCGTGATCACCAATTCTGATAAGTTTCTTTCTGGTTTCATTTCTTCTACTTCGCATTATTTTATTCGTATTATTTTACTCTGTCCATATCCTGAACTACGACTGCTCATTCCTTTCAACGCACCCTGTAATAATTCTTAACTATTACTGAGGATAGTAATGTCATCAGCGAATGTTGTCATTGATATCCTTTCACCTTGAATTTCAAGCCACCCGGGAATTTTCCTTTTATTTCCGTCATTGCGTCTTCTAGCTTTAGATTGAATGACAGGGGCGAAGTACTACATCCCTGTTTTACGCCCTTCTTAACCGGCGAACTTCGTTCTTCATCTTCCACTCTTATTGTTAGCTCTTGGTTCTAGTACATATTGTGTATTACCAGTCTTTACCTCATGTGTATCCCTAAATTTCTCCGAATATCGAATATCTATCCACGTGTCTCGATTATTCTTGAGCATTGCTCCTAGTATCGACTTCAATGTCAGAACTGTATATCTGGTGCCTTTACCTTTCCTGAACGTAAATTTATCGTCATATAACAGATCCTCAGTTTGTTTTCCATTCTTCTATATATCATTCTTGTTAGCAACTTGGATGCGTGATCTGTTAAACTGATTGCGCGATAATTCTCTCACTTGTCGGCTCTTGCTGTCTTAGGAATTGTGTGAATTACGTTTTTCCAAAAATCTTATGGTATATCGCCAGTCTCAACATTCTACACATCAACTTGAATAACCGTTTTGTTGCTACGTCACACAATGTTTTAAGAAATTCGAATGGGATGTTACCCAGTATGTTGTGCTCGACAGTGAGTGTTCATCAGGCCCAAGGGCATCGTCAGGATTGCCCCAGGGAATATTAGATTACGGCATTAGTAATGTGATTTTTTACACAGTCATGTCGATTAAATACCTGAGCGTTAGGTTGCAAAGTAATATGAAAAGGAATCAGCAAGTAAGGATTGTAGAAGGGAAGGCGAATTTGAGAGATTTCGAGGGAAATGTGGTTATTCTGCGAAGGAGACCACTTATGGGACTCCAGTGCGACCCATTGTTGAATACTATTCGTGTGTTTGGTCTCCGCACCAGATCAAACTAAAGGATGACATCGAAGCAAATCGTGGTTGGGCTGCTCGATTTTTTACCAATAGGTAACACCCAAATAATATGGAAATTCTTCAGGAACTCAGATAGGAATCACTGGAGGAAGCGATGTTCTTTTGAGGGAGCACTATTGCAAAAAATTAGAGAAACGACGTTTGAGGCTGACCTGACTGCAGAAAGGTTCTGCTGCTTTCAGCATACATTTCCCATAAGGACCATGAAAAGATTAGAGAGATTAGGGGTCGTACGGTGGCATATAGACAATAGTTTTTTACCAGCTCTCTGTGGGAATGGGACAGGAAAGAAAATGACTGGTGGTGGTACGGGACACCCTCCGCAAGTCACCATACGGTGGCTTTCGAAGTATGTGGATGCAGGTCTATCCGTTCTGCCTCATTTTAGCTTAATTTTTCCAAAGGTGTTTGAAATTCTCATTTTAAAACTGGAAACCTTATCTCGTCGCTATCGACTCCTCCGTCTCGTACAGGCCTTCAGTGCACTCTATTTGTCCATTCTCTCTTCTGCAATTGACAGTGGAATTCCAATTGCACTCTTTGTTACCACCTTTCTTTTGATTATATTCGGTGTTGTCCTGACTTTTCTATAACCTAACACAGTGCCTCCGACAATCTTCTTGACACTTTCCTTGGAGTCATTTTGCCTTAGCTTCCCTACACTCCATATTTATTTTAATCTTAAGTGAATTGTATTTCTCTGCTCCTAAATTCCCCTGCAAATGTTGTACTACATTTTTTCGTCGAAGAACTGAAGTTATTTTTTTCCTTCTCATTGCCTGTGTTTTACTTCTCAACCGTAAACTCATTTTATGTGTGGATAAGGTTTATATATTAATCATCACGTTAGGATTATCTAGGTCTCCAAACCATTATCTTATTGTCTATTACTACCGCTTATGAGGTGAAGAGTGAGTGTGTGCGATTAATACACTACTGGCCATTAAAATTGCTACACCAAGAAGAAATGCAGATGATAAACGGGTATTCATTGGATAAATATATTATACTAGAACTGACATGTGAATACATTTTCACGCAGTTTGGGTGCATAGATTATGAGAAATCAGTACCCAGAACAACAACCTCTGCCTGTAATAACGGCCTTGATACGCCTGAGCATTGACTCAAACAGAGCTTGGATGGCTTGTACAGGTACAGCTGCCCATGCAGCTTCAACACGATACCACAGTTCATCAAGAGTAGTTGCTGGCGTATTGTGACGAGCCAGTTCCTTGGCCACCATTGACCAGACGTTTTCAATTGGTGAGAGATTTGGAGAATGTGCTGGCCAGTGCAGCAGTCGAACATTTTCTGTATCCAGAAAGGCCCGTACAGGACCTGCAACATTCGGTCGTCCATTATCCTGCTGAAATGTAGGGTTTCGCAGGGATCGAATGAAGGGTGGAGCCACGGGTCGTAACACATCTGAAATGTAACGTCCACTGTTCAAAGTGCCGTCAATGCGAACAAGAGGTGACCGAGACGTGTAACCAATGGCACCCCATACCATCACACTGGGTGATACGCCAGAATGGCGATGACGAATACATGGTTCCAATGTGCGTTCACCGCGATGTCGTCAAACACGCATGCGACCATCATGATGCTGTAAACAGAACCTGGATTCATCCAAAAAGAAAGACGTTTTGCCATTCGTGCACCCAGGTTCGTCGTTGAGTACACAATCGCAGGCGCTCCTGTCTGTGATGCAGCGTCAAGGGTAACCGCAACCATGGTCTCCGAGCTGATAGTCCATGCTGCTGCAAACGTCGTCGAACTGTTGGTACAGATGGTTGTTGTCTTGCAAACGTCCCAATTCATTGACTCAGGGATCGAGATGTGACTGTACGATCCGTTACAGCCATGCGGATAAGATGCCTGTCATCTCGACTGCTACTGATACGAGGCCGTTGGGATCCAGCGCGGCGTTGCGTATTACCCTCCTGAACCAAACGATTCCATATTCTGCTAACAGTCATTGGATCTCGACCAACGCGAGCAGCAATGTCGCGATACGATAAACCGCAATCGCGATAGGCTACAATCTGACCTTTATCAAAGTCGGAAACGTGATGGTATGCATTTCCCCTCGTTACACGAGGCATCACAACAACATTTCATCAGGCAATGCTGGCAACTGCTGTTAGTGTATGAGAAATCGGTTGGAAACTTTCCTTATGTCAGCACGTTGTACGTGTCGCCACCGGCGCCAACCTTGTGTGAATGCTCTAAAAAGCAAATCATTTGCATATCACAGCATCTTCTTCCTGTCGGCTAAATTTCGCGTCTGTAGCGCGGCATCTTCGTGGTGTAACAATTTTAATGGCCATTAGTGTGTTTCCCTAATAATGAACTTCATGCACATGGTGCTAAAAAAGCGGTCGTCAAACTGTAAACCGTTGGCCATATGCGGCCCATTTTAACTATTCGTGCTGCCCGTGGTTCTCGGCAATGTTTTATAGTAAATTTGTCTGTCAATTAACAGCCGAATTCCTAAACGTCAACAACTTTAAGGGTGTGTTAGGAGTGTATTTTCTCACGTTGTGTAGGAAACACCCTAATAGATACAGTTTTCAGATGTGTTCACTTAGCTCACGGCGAAAATCACCGAAGTCTATTGAAATTAATGACGCGACTGTGAGGTAACGGGCGAGTTGTGGCGCCCTGGAAATATTCTATGTTCGGTTGCTAGCCGACTGCGTGGCTGGAAATTCCTTAGTGATGCTGTGTCGATGAAAGAGACTTATATGCCGTGAGTGCCAAAGAGGGTGGACTGTGTGAAACCTTAATGGCAGACATTTCACACTTCATATAGAATTTAATAGTAGTCAAATTAATCATGATCCCTCGAAAAGAAACATGTCCATTACCATTATTTGCACGACGATTCTGATGGTGCACTGAGATCTTTAATACTTGTGTTAGTTTAAGGTTTAGTATCTGACGATAAATTATACAAGTAACACCCAGCAATGAATCTCCAAAATCTAAGAATTGCATCCGATTCTGTCGATCGACGTGTCTTTTGTAAACTTTGTAAACCTAAATTGGTGTAAATTACAAGCATGACTGTCCATTCATTTTCTGCAGCAAGTAAATAGCGACACACCAGGCGTAACACTTGTAGTAAAAACTGAGATGCTCTCTACTTTATCTGCTCATACCCTCATACCAAGTTCACTGCAGATATCGAATGAAAATTATTTACATATCTATGAAACGTGTGTACAAAATCCACGGGACTCTTACACAACGTATCTTTCTACTAACGATGAAGTAAAATTTAAAATTAGCCCTGCAGTTACGGACATACCGAACGGCACTAACCACGTGAGTTTCGGAGTAAGTGTATTCTGGCGGTAAATATTTTGTTCTGGGCATGTAACTGCTTACTCTATAAGGCGGTGAGAACGTCAGAGGACTAAACAGAATTGCAGAAAGACCTGCAGAGTATTGATAGTTGGTGTAGTGACGGGCAGTTGACCCTGACTGTAAGTACATGTAACGTACTGCAGATAAATAGGTGAAGAAACCCATTACTGTACATTTATTATATCGGTGAAACATATCACTGGAAACAGTAACTACCGTAAAATACTATTCGGAACGGCCTAAAGTGAAATGACCTCTGTACTCTCCACTTCTTTATTTTCGTGAACTGGACTAACTGTACTGCTCTTCTTTCTACTAGTGTGTATGTGTCGTAATGCTGAACAGTGCAAGTGATGTAATTATAGAAACACTGTCTGATTAAAGACGAGTCGCCAAAACTAAAACTGTATAACTGTATTTTTAACTAACAAAGTAATAAGAAAACAAAGACTGTAAACTAAATAAGCTATTCTGTGAAACTGCATTGTGCAATACAGTGAAGAGCTACAGTGCGTGACGTCACAGTACGTGAGCTGAAATTCCAATACAGGAATCTGACAGAACGAAAAAGCTGCATAAAATAAATAATTGACTTTTGGAGAGATGAATCGCCGAAATATTTCTCTAAAAATTCACTCTAAATATACGTACGCCATTCGACTCACAAACTTCTAAACATAGAGTAATGCACACGCAGTTGTAATATTGCAGTGTGGAAATGAAACTGTCTGCGTATGCTGAAACCGGCCTGATAATGTGTTTTTAAAACAGGGCTACCTGAATGACGTAACTGAAACCCAACTATACTGACGATACAAAGGAACAAAGAATTGTATGTGCATCGGTTTCTGCAAAGACTTACAAGTATTCGAAACAGATTATGCTATGTTCTTTGTGCAGCTGTGTTCCGCTACGTGCAATGCGGCGACATACATAATTACTTCGTGAGCTGACAGACGGCTGTGGAATTTGAACTTGCTGAATGACTCAAGGAAAACTGACCTTTAAAGACTGCATTTAAAAAACTGAATGTCATTGTCTGGCTATTACAGTCGACGTTACGAAATATTCTTTATGATAAATATTTCTCTACCGAGTAATACTTCGTGAAAATGGTAGATGATTGGTAAAAATCCTTAACTTCTTAGTGTAAGCTGTTGTGAATACAATAGTTTACTTACTCTCGTCCGAGCAATAAACCAACTAATCAAAAATAATAAAGAGAGATTCCACTAAAATCATCCGTTATTCATACACACCATCAAAACGGGCAAGGAAACAGTGCAGTAACACTTTACTTCACTGTTGAATTAATATTTACAGAATCATAATGCACAGTTCATTGTTCTCCGTATCTTCGTGCTCTATAAGCTATTTCCATTCGCTCAGCAGCATAGCCAACACACATTTGACTAGCTGAATTAGAATGTCTCTAGTCCAACATATCGACTTTCGAAAAATGTCCAGTATGCAAGTGTGGAATATGATTCATTGAATGAAAATAAAAGTTACTTTACTTTTCTTGAATCTCTAAAATAAACTAAGAAGCTTAAACACATAAAACAAATTGTAGGGAGAGCAGACGCCAGAGTGGGATTCCCTGAAACAATTTTGACAAAATGCAATTCATTCGTGTAAGAAGTGGCTTGGAAAACGCTTGTTCGACTGGTTTTTGGGTATTTCTCAACAAACTGGGACTCTTACCGCGTTGGATTAATAAAAGATCTAAAGGAGATCCTAGAAGATCTGGTGATTCGTCACTGAATCGTTTCGTATTCACGAGCACGTTACGGAGATACTCAGTGAAAGCCAGCGACAGACGCTACGAGGGGGCGTTGTGCATCATCGGCAGCCATGTTTCCAGTGTGAAATTCGCCTACTGAGCGAGCACAAAGTGGAGGGGGGCGGCAGTGGTGGAAGTACCCACACCCACACACCGTGAGGTAGCTTACTGCATATGTATGGGGTGTAAAAAGTAAAAATAGCAGCTATTGTATTGATAGGCGCATAAAATAGACTAAATGTCAAGAGTGTCATGATATAACGTCAGTACGAAACATTTCAAGACTGATTTAATAAAAATATAGGAAAGATTTTAAAAAGCGTTCAACAGTCAAGGTCGCATAAAATATTTATTTATTTAAAACAACCGGTTTCAAGAGGCTATGCTGTCATCTTCAGGTGTTACCGTGTTAGTATGATGCAACAAGCTACTGTGAGCAATACGTTTATTTAGATAGCCTGTTGCACAAGATGCTTTACGTTTTTCAATATTTTAGCGATGACGACCCTTTTATAATGTGCTGTTCTCATCCACTTGACATATTGTGTGTGCGGTCATCGTAAAAAGATCATTTTTACAACAGAAGATTTTGAGATCTGAAGATGACACCATAGTCTGTTGAAACCGGTTGTCTTAAGTAAAAAAATATTTTACGCGACCTTAGCTGTTGAAACGTCTTTAACACTTTAGTTTTCTCACAATGAAAAAAATCAATAGGAAAGGTGTTCTTCATTCTCTTGCACATAACGCACACAACATTCGCACAGCCATGTCAAACCGTCAGAAAAGTCCTTCTCTGCCATGTTATCCAACGCGCTCGTCACATTGCTTCACTGTCGGTTATGTCGTCAGAGCTTTCATCCTTCATTGATTTGTGTTAATAACACAATTTCTTGTCAGCAGTGATAATTTTTGTCCAGAAAAGAAGTTTCCGCGTTTCAATCAAGGAGCGGCGGGCGTCCAAAAGTCCTTTATTTTTGTTCGGGAGTGAAGGTGTACACGATAGACTTTGCACACAAACTTTCCTGTTCTTCAAAACATTCTGCAGATTGTTTTTGAACACTTAGAGACGATCCTCCGTTTGATTTGTGACCCAACCACAACGCTGACACATTATAACCCCACATCCACTACTAAACACCGACTATTCACAACTGACAGTAGAATGCACGTCTATTGTTTACAGTTGATAGTTCAAGCTGCCACCACTGGTACCGTGCCGATGTCACTTACACTCCAGGAGTAAAATCAGTCTCAGAACTTTCTGGATGCGTGGTGTATAAACTAAGTCTTAGGCATACCGATATTAAAACAATATTTTAAAAGTAATAGATGTAGTGAAGCTAAGAAAAAACTACCTTCATATCTCATGAGCAAGGATTTCAGTATGAAACCATCAAAATAATTCGCTATTTGCGTAATAACAGAGAACTGCTCAGTGGTAGAAAAGAAAATACTTGAACTGGTAAATCCAATCTACATTCCCACATTAGGCTATATGATGGTGTAGGCCGTTATGTTTACTTCGTTGCCATATTTGCTGTTTTCTTTAGATGAGAAATGGTAATGAATATACGGTTTAATACTTTTGAGGCATTACGGGCGTAGCCAATATTAGTCAGTAAATTATCACCATTCGATAACAAACACAAATAATTTAAAATGATTTGTTTCTATTCTCGAGAGGAATACTGTATATAATTTGTCAAACCAGAGATAAACTGAAACTTCCTGGCAGATTAAAACTGTGTGCCCGACCGAAACTCGAACTCGGGACCTTTGCCTTTCGCGGGCAAGTGCTCTACAAACTGAGCTACCGAAGCACGACTCACGCCCGGTACTCACAGCTTTACTTCTGCCAGTACCTCGTCTCCTACCTTCCAAACTTTACAGAAGCTCTCATTCAGAGATAAACTAATTAAATGGATAAGCAAAATTTCTGCATGAGAGTATAACGGTAATACCGCGGACTCTCCCTGTGTGTAAACCTCTGAGTGTTGACATAGTTGGTGGGTTAGCACAGTACTGCGTATTTGCTTTCCTAACAGCGAGAATATCAGTTGACCAATGGCCAAGCTGAGAGAAGGTCAACTCTGAGCTGTTTACTCCTATTATGGCTGTCGAAAGCTGGGTCACTGCGTACAGGTCAGAACTGCTGTGAACGCTTTTGTGACCGTCTGTGTTAGTAGCCAAAGCTGATGGTGTTGCCAATAGCCTACCACTGCCAATCCATCACACATCTGTATCTCCTACACCTTTTCGACGGCCATTTGTCTCCAACAAAATACACGTAACTTGTTGGTGATTGACGCGTAAACAAGAATTACAGGTAATAATGCGAAAATGAAATAAATTTACAGTACAATAGAGTTAGTTTACTAATACATGTGTTTCTTGCAGTTTTCTCGAAGGGCAGAACACAATCATCTTTCGGACCTACATTCAGCTGACAACACTAGTGAGTCGATGACAATATGAAAATCACGTGACCTAAGCAGTTCAAATTCAGTCACCGATTCACCTTGAACATCGAAACAGGAACAATCACCAACAGTCAAATGTTCTCACAGTATGCTATAATTATTTACGCTTGTCAAAATATTACATACCACCTTATTTATCAGCTGATAAAGTCACTAACTGAAGATGTGCTACATGACGATCAGTTTGGCTGTAGAAAACGTAAAGACACGAGGCGGGCAATACTGACGATGCGGTTGTTAATGGAAGCAAGACTAAAGAAACAGAAAGACACGCTCATAGGATCTGTGGACCTGGAGAAAGCCTTCGACAATGCATAAGGGTTCAAGATGTTCGAAATTCTGAAGAAAATTGAGTAAGCTGTAGGGAGAGATGGGTAATATACAATATATATAAGAGCCAATTGGAGAAAATAAGAGCGGACGACCAAGAACGAAGTGCTCGGATGAAAAAGGGTGTAAGACAGGAATGTATTCCTCTACCCGATCTGTTCAGTCTGTGCATCGCAGAAGCAATGATTGAAATAAAAGAAAGGTTTAGGACTGCAATTTAAATTCAAGTTGAAAGGATATCAATGATGCGATTCGTTGATGATGTTGCTATCATCAGTGAAAGTGAAGAAGAATGACATGATATGCCGATTGGAATGAACAATCTAGTGAGTACAGGATATGGACTGAGAGTAAATCGAAGAAAGACGAAATTAACGAGAAGTAGCAGAACTGAGAATGCGAGAAACTTAACATCAGAGTTGATGGTCAGGAAGTAGATGAAGTTAAGGAGCTCTGGTACCTAGGCAGGAAAATAAAAAAAGATGAACCGAGCAAGGAGAACATCAGAAGCAGACTAGCACTGGCAAAAAGGGCATTCCTGGCCGAGAGGAGTGTACTAGTATCAAACACACGCCTTAATTTGAGGAAGGAATTTCCGAGAATGTACGTCTTGAACACAGCATTGTATGATATAGAAAAACTGGAAACAAAACAGAATCGAAGAGTTTGAGATAAGTGCTACAAGCGAATGTTGAAAATTAGGTGAACTGATGACGTAAGGAATGAGGAGGTTCCGTGCAGAATCGGAGAGGAAAGGAATATGTGGAAAACACTGATAAGGAAAAGGGACAGGATGATAGGACATATGTTAAGACACGAGGGAATGACTTCCAGAGGGAGTTATAGAGGGCAAAAACTGTAGAGGAACAGAGATTGGAATACAGCAGCAAATAAATGAGGTCGTAGGTTGCAAGTGCTACTCTGAGATGAAGAGGCTGGCTGGCACATGGGAGGTATTCGTGGGGGGCCTCCTCAAAGCAGTTAGAAGACTGATGACCCAAAAGAAAGGAAAAGAACTCACTATGCAGAGTCTGTGCAACATGGCTTGCAATGTTACGAACTATGCTAATAAACACCTTTTTCACATTAACGAACAAAAATCTCAGAAAAAGTCACCGTATACAGCTGGTAGATGCATAGCGCGGGAAACAAGTCACTTAGGAAAGTTCCCATACAGCATCTACAGAAGCTCCCAAACCGCATCTTAAACAATAATTATATATCGCTAGGCAGTGGAGGACACTCGTTGAGAATGTTTTAGCACCTTCTAAACACTTGATCCAGACGCTGTCTTGCTTGTGACTAATTTTCAGACATTCCTGTTTCATTTGCGAACAATACATCGAAAGAAGTCAATAAGCCTTCGCATGAAATTCGATATCATACAGATGGTTACTGACTTCTTGGCCGTTTCGCAAAACCCTACTTGAAGCTAACTGTCCCAAACGTGAATAAGCGTTTCACTAACGCCTTCGTGCTCACCGTATCAGCCCATGTCTTAAAGAATCTCTCTGCTTTGGATATTCCTTATTTCCTCTCTAGATCGTACCCAAAAACAGTAATGATACCCGATCTGAATAGCCACATGGTAAATAGCCACATGGTACAGTTGGGCGACGGCTTTTAGGGATGTGTACATACATTCCCATACCGCTATTCCAGTGTGTTTAGCTTCCATCTGTCTTTCCTACAAGCAGTTTTATAAAGCTGTTCGCTCTAGATGCATATTCCTATACACTTAACGGTTCTCACTGTTTCATGTCACTGATCATCATTTGTGGAAGCAATAACTAATGCTCCTTTCAGCATATTTCCGCGGCGAATTGGTCGTAGTTTATAACTGGAATTCATTTCCAGATTACAATTCATAAAATATTATTGTGGTTTGAGTAATTCTTGCCATTTCCCAAGAAACCTTCCAGCAGCTGACTGAACGTATGCCTGCGAGAGTGGAAGCTGTCATCAAGGCTATGGGTGGACCAACACCATATGAATTCCATCATTACCAATGGAGGATGCCATGAACTTATAAGTTATTTTCAGCCAGGTGTCCGAATACTTTTGATCACATAGTGTAGTACGCTACTTCCCTCGGCATCCAATGATATTCCCCCTTCCTCTACTAAGACTGCAATTGATTGATCTTGCAGGAGAATTACACTGCCTGACAAGAAACTGATGCACTTGTAAGGGTAGGAAGAAATGTAATCGAACTTCGCTGGTTGATAGGATATGAGATTTTATTGCAGTGGTTGCGAAATAGTGAAACAAACAACTTGGCAGTATGAGTCCACTTAGCAGTATTAGAGCTAAACCCCTATCATACCGCCCAGAGTAGCACATCTGTGCATTTCCAAAACACGGGAAGAATAAAACCTCTGCCCATGTTGCCGCCATACTTGCCAACGATGATCTGCAGTTTCTTTTCTGCGTATCGGAGACGATTGGCAATCCCATCATTAACATACCTACATATCGTGTGTACGAGTACCAAGTGACATTAACATCCGACCGTGTCTTCTCGGTGCTTCCACTTTTTTGTCATGCAGTTTATTTTAAACATTCTTTGCTGCTGCAAGGAAAGCCACCAGTTCCTGTTACCAGGTAAACAACAATACTTCTTAGCTTGTCACTGTAATTTAGAAGTATACTGTTCTAACCTGTTCCACAACATCAAAATATTACAAAAACATTATATTGTACATAAAAATTACTTCATCGGGAATTACGTGGCTAGATAACCAAAACAAATCTCCGTAAATTAGCTTTGAAGTAGACATTCCTTGATTAATAGTATAAATTTATCTATAATACAACAGGATTAATGGGTAATGGGTTCATATTTCGTACTACGAACTTCAAACAATTTTCTTCCAACTGTTGTTTCGTTTTAAGCACGCGCAAGACAAAGTACCAGATATTAACACTGTCATAGTTGCTAAAGTCAGTCAATGCAAAGACTCCGACACATGCATCAACTTGATCAGTTACTAAGTAGGCTCCGTAATCTATATGCCTGTAAAATCTAACAGTTCACATATTATCAGAAATTGTTAGATTGATTACATACAATGGCTTTTGCTATTTTGCGCTAATGTTATAATATTTACTTTATCTTACCACAGTCACATAGTGGTTTTTTTGCTCAATAGTCAACGATTCTTCACGACAAAACGATGTGTTGTTACTGAATTTTAAATTTATAACGTTAACTTTCTCTACAATTATAAATTGTTCCGTTAATATCGCACACATGAATTCAGTTATTAAACATCTAATGTGGTGCAAATTAATTTTGCTTATGAAATTTCTGTTCTGATATGATTTTAAAAATTAGATGTTCGCTTGGTGTTAAGGGTGGACTGCCCCACAAATACGCATTTTCATCAAACATTACTTCGTTCAGTTATCATATTCAAGATAACTTCTCTTAAGACTAATCAAGACTGAGAAATATCAATGAAGAATTAAAACATTAATAATGTAATTCCTGAAGAAATAAATTAAGAAACAGAAATACTCGATGTTTGTGTCGCGCTGTGTATCAGTTTTGTGTATCACATTCTAAACTACTACTTGACATTGTCAGTTGAACTACACTGTACGCATTTGTTAAATTGTCAGCAAAATTTCAACGTCTAATTTTTGAAGTTATTTGATTGTTTATGTTTAAAAAATAGTGGCTCAGTAGCACCTGCTCAGTCAGGAAATATTTTAAGTGATTAGGCAGGTCACGACACTTATTTGGAACAGGCCTATAGAAACAAAGATCTGATGTACGTACGTAACAGTGTACAGTGGATTATATATAGTAAACTATAATATAATAAATTATTTATATACAGCAAACGAGTTTTCTAAATGAAACTTACAACACTAAGTGCACCTACGTAATAGTGTGGGGAATAATTGTCATACATAAGCTGCTACCAGACAAACTTTCTACTGGGAGTTACCAGATCTGGAACGAATAGGATGAGAACAGTAGTCATGCAATCATATACTGAAATGAAATAGTGAGCTCTAGGCATCAGGTGTGTCTTCTATCTGAAAGAGATATAGGTGGTAACAGCTGCAAAGTGAAACACAAAACTGGATTAACTTATATTCAATTCAAAAGCAGTTACTCTGGAGGAATATAAGCCCGCATCTCGTGGTCGTGCGGTAGCGTTCTCGCTTCCCACGCCCGGGTTCCCGGGTTCGATTCTCGGCGGGGTCAGAGATTTTCTCTGCCTCGTGATGGCTGGGTGTTGTGTGCTGTCCTTAGGTTAGTTAGGTTTAAGTAGTTCTAAGTTCTAGGGGACTTATGACCACAGCAGTTGAGTCCCATAGTGCTCAGAGCCATTTGAACCATTTTTGAGGAATATAAATTTATTACATATCGACTGTACCGGCTCATAAATGCACTACTCCAAAAGTCTGTCTGTACTGCTGAAACTTGAGTTACTATGTAATTACATCTGGTTGGAATCTGACCATCGAAATGCGTGATGCCTACCCATTGTTGTATTGTCTGTGGACAATACATCCAAAAGGCATCACAAACAGGATTGGTAGCTCCAGATAGTAATTACCGGAAGTACATCACACCGTCCCGTGTGTTGTTGTTTTTCTGGTTTCAAATCCAGCGAAAGGTGTGAAACAACTAAGCTGTTCTATGTCACTCTCCTCAATTCTGCAGAAAACTCGATTTGTGTAGCTGGCACCACAGTGACTCAACGAACTATCACAAATCAGTTACTTCAAGGACAGCTCCGAACCAGACGCCCTGTACCTTGCTCTCCATGACTCCCAAATCAGCACCATTTGCGACTTCAGCTGTGTCAAGCGAGAGCTCAGTGGAGGGCAAAGTGGCGGCCTGTTGGGTTTTCTCATGAAAGCTGGTTCTGCCTCAGTATCAGTGACAGCCATGTGTTCGTTAGGTGGTCAGCTAAGGCCCTCAAACCAACCTGTCTGCGTGCTAAATACACTGGACTTACATCTAGAGTTATGACTGCGGTACAATTTCGTACAACAGGAGCAGCATTCTCGTGGCTATCCCAAATACCCTGACTGCAAATTTGTAATTCAATCTGGTGGTTCGACCTGTTGTGCCCCTATTCATGAACAGCAATATATGTGGATTTTCCAACAGGATAGCGCTCGTCCACCTGTCGCTGTTGTAAGCCAACGTTTTCTACAGAGTGTCGACATGTTGTCTTGAACTGCTCTATCAGTAGATACGTCTCCAATGCTGCACATACGCGACATCATAGCATGTCAACTCCGACTCCATCCACAAACAGCGTTACCCATCCCTGTATTCACCGATTAAGTGCCACAGCCATGGAACTCCATCCCACAAGCAGACATCCGATACGTGTACAACACAACGCATGTACATTTGCATGCTTGCATTCAACTTCATGGCAGTTAAACTGGTTGCTATTGTACCAGCATTTCACATTCGCAGTTGCTTTGGTGTTGCGTCTGGTGTTGCAATAATTGGGCGAATAAAAACTGGCGCAATCGCACTTCGCAGCGCGATTTCTCACATACTAGTAATACAAAAATGTCCGTCTCAAGATTTCGTCGTGCACATATTTCTGGCAGTAAATGGACGTTAAAATTGGCAATCTGGCAACACTAATCAGGCGTACGATAACTACATCTGTCAGCATATAGGAGTAGTGTAGTGAAGACAGTGCAGTGGATAGCGTTTCGGGTTAGCATGCAGGTGGTCGAGGGTTCGATTCTGGGTCGAGGTGTAAATGTTTTTATTCTCCAATTTCATTCTGCCATGTATTATCTTAGTATACACCGTTTCATATTCCACACGTATTCAACATTTGCATAATACAGCGTTTTTTAGCGATGAACATAACAAAAACGAGGTCAGACGAGTAAGAAATTAAGAGCTGGAACAAAAGAGCTGTCATAGGACAGAATTACTACAAACAAAATATCATTTGGGAGATGATAAGGATGATTGCACAGTTAAATAACTCAGTATCTAATAATCAGTTATCTACATCTGCGTCATTACTCTGCTGTTCACAATAAAGTGAATGGCAGAGTGTTCAGTGAACCACCTTCATGCTGTCTCTCTTCCGTTCCACTCTCGAACGGCCCGCGGGAAAAACGAGCACGGAAATTTTTCTGTGCGATCCCTGATTTCTCTTATTTTATCATGATGATCATTTCTATGTAGGTGGGGATGTTTTTCCAATCGTAGGACCAAATGGGTGATTGAAATTTCATAAGAAGATCCCGTAGCAACGAAAATCGCCTTTGTTTTAATGATTGCCACTCCAGTTCACGTATCATGTCTATGGCAGTATCTCCCCTACTTCGCGATAGTACAAAACGAGCTGCCCTTCTTTGCACTTTTTCGGTGTCATCAGTCAGTCCCATCTGATTCGGATCCCACACCTCACAGCAATACTACAGAATAGGGCGGACAAGCGTGGTGTAAGCAGTCTCTTTAGTAGACCTGTTGCACCTTCTAAGTGTTCTGCCAATGAATCGCAGCCTTTTGTTGGCTCTACCCACAACATTATCTATGTGTGCCGGCCGGAGTGGCCGAGCGGTTCTAGGCGCTACAGTCTGGAACCGTGCGACCGCTACGGTCGCAGGTTCGAATCCTGCCTCGGGCATGGATGTGTGTGATGTTCTTAGGTTAGTTAGGTTTAAGTAGTTCTAAGTTCTAGGAGACTGATGACCTCAGAGGTTAGTGCTCAGAGCCAGCCATTATCTATGTGATCGTTCAAATTTAGGGTATTTTTTAATTGTAACCCCTAAGTATTTAGTCGAATTTACAGCCTTGAGATATGTGTGACCTATCGCGTAATTGAAATTTAGTGGATTTCTTTTAGTACTCATTTGAATAAATTCACACTCTTTCTTATTCAGGATCAATTACCACTTTTCGCACATACAGATATCTTACCTAAATCTTCTTGCAAATCGTTTTGGTCATCTTCTGACTTTACAAGATGGTAAATGATAGCATCGTCTGCAAACAATCTAATAGTACTATTTAAATTGTCTCCTCTGTCGTTAATATAGATCATGAACAATAGAGGGCCTATAAAACTTCCTTGGAGGACGCCGGATATTAGTTCTGTTTTACTCGATGACTTTCCGTCTATTACTACGAACTGAGCCATTTCTGACAGGAAATCACGAATCCAGTCACACAAGTAAGGCGATATTCCATAGGCACGCAGTTCGGTTAGAAGACGCTTGTGAGGAACAGTGTCGAAAGCCTTCTGGAAATTTAAAAATGTGGAATCAATTTGACACCTCTTGTCGATAGCACTCACTACTTCATGAGTATAAAGAGCTAGTTGTGTTTCGCAAGAACGGTATTTGCTGAATCCGTGCTGACTGCGTGTCAATAAATAGTTTTCTTCGAGGTACTTCATAATGTTCGAATACAGTATATGTTTCAAAACCCTACTGCAAATCGACGTTAGTGATATAGGCCTGTAATTCAACTGATTACTTCTACGTCCCTTTTTGGGTATTGGTGTGACTTGAGCAATTTTCCAGTCTTTAGGTACGGATCTTACTTTGACCGAGCGGATGTATATAATTGCTAAATATGGAGCTATTTGAGACGTGTGACTTGGGGTAAGTAGGAAAGGTGTGGAAGGGGCCTAACCAACGGTTGGTTGCACAGAAAACACATAGACTTTATTTTTAAAAAACAAAATTCTCATGAATCATTTTTAATGATTTTACTACATTGGTGGCTGAAAGCCTTATTAGAAGAATTGCAAGTTATTGTCGGCTGAAGTCCACAGGCAATGTTACACACAATCAACGGCTGAAGGCCTAGTTAAGAAGGTTGAAAATTATTCGTGGGCTGAAGACCAGAAGCAGTTTCAGAATACACAAGAGCTGAAGGCCTGAATTAAAAATAAAGTGGACAATTACACTTTAAAAGTGCTAAAACCCTTTATAATGATCTTAATAACTTGTAACAAGCTATAGTGACGGCCTCACTAAAACAGGACTGTAAATTATTTGTCGGCTGAAGGCGTCAAGTAATGTTACAAGCAATTAACGGCTGAAGGATTCAAAATTGTTGGGGGCTGAAGGCCGCAAGCAATTTTCAGAATACTCAACGGCTGAAGGCCTGAATTACAAGTAAGGAAGGCAGTCGTCTTTTTTGGTGAAGGAGTTTCGGAAAATCGTGTTTGTTAACTCTGCTTTAGTAGCACTGTCATCAGTGACGTCACCATTGTTATAGCGCAGTGAAGGTATTGATAGCGTCTTGCCACTCGTGCGCTTTATGTATGACGAGAATCTCTATGGGTTTCCCGCCAGATTTCGAGAAAGAGTATCGTTGTGCAAATTATTGAAAGCATCTCGCATTCAAGTACGCGCTATATTTCGAACTTCTGAAAACTTTGCCAGTCTTGGGGATTATACATTCTTTTGAATTTGGCATGCTTTTTTCGTTGATTCTGCAACAGCGATCTCACTCGTTTTGTATACCATGGGGGATCAGTACCATGACGTATTAACTTATGCGCTATTGCCGTCGATACTATCTCTTTGAAATTATTCCACAACTTTTCTTCGCTTACATGATCAAATCGGAAGGAGTGCAGACTGTCTCTTAAAAAGACGTTAAGAGAATTTTTAACAGCCTTTTTAGATATACTTCGCGTTTCTTTTTGATGGTTGTAGGAGATACGGTATTCAGCCTAGCAGCTAGGGCCTTATGGTCGCTAATCCCTGTATTCATTGTGATACTCACTATTTCTTCAGGATTATTTGTTGCTAAGACGTGAAGTATGCTTTCGCAACCATTTACGCTTCGAGTGGTCTCATGAACGAATTGTTCAAAATAATATTATGACAAAGCATTTTGCACAGTTTCGGATGACGTTTTATGTGTGCCGCCGGCTTTAAACGTACAAATTTTCCATCATATCGAGGGTAGATTGAAGTTACCACCGACTGTAATTGTATGAGTGGGGTACCTATTTGAAATGAGACTCAAGTTTTCTTTGAACTGTTCATCAACTATATCTTCTGAGTCGGGGGGTCGGTAAACCGATCCAATTAATAGTTTAGTCCGACTGTCAAGAATAACCTTTACCTATATCATTTCGCAATTCACTACAAGGCAAACTACTTCTGACCGCAATAAATACTCCACCATCAATTGTATTTAATCCATCCCTTATGAACACTGTTACATATTGTTTGGAAAAAATTAAGCTGAACTTATCTCCGGCTATAGCCAGCTTCCGTACAAATAACTATTTGAGCTTCAGTGCTTTCTGTTAGGGCTTGGATCTCTGGTTCTTTCACAACACAGCTACAACAATTTACAACTACAATACCGATCGTTTCTACAACTAACTTGCTGTGTTTTACCTGCCCCCTTTTAGACGGATGCACTTTCTGTGGTTCGCTGACGCCCTCTAACCTAGAAAACCACCCACTCCTTTCCACACAGCCCCCGTTACCCGAGTAGCTGCTTCCACTGTGTACTGGACTCTTGACCTAATAAACGGAATCCGGAAACCTACCACCATCTGGTGATGTAAGGTTTTAACGAAACGTATTGGACTGAAAGTGGCAAGAATAATAGTTAGTAATGATCAATTGGACCATTGGGGGAGGATACACAGAAAACAGGTTTTTTATCTAATAGACGCAGGCATGAGAAGCAATTTGCGCCCTAAACGTGCAAAAGGCCTCTTTACAAGCTGACCAATGAAACCGATTGTACTTTCCTATTTCCTTGTTCGTAGTGCATAAGTGCAAATGTTTTGCAGAAGACCCACTGTATGACGATAAAGACTCCAGATACCGTACCACGCAGACTACATTTAGCAAATAAAAACAAATACCCTTCGACCCAGAACCAAACCCTTGAACACCGGCATGCCAACAAAAAACGCTATCCACTGCATTAACTGCACAGCACTGCTACGCGCTGACAGAGGTAGTTACTGTACATGTTACAGTGTTAACAGACTGCCAGTCTTTAACATCCATTTACCGTCGGAAATATGCGCAGGACGAAATTGTAATATATATATATATATATATATATATATATATATATATATATATATATATATATTCTCGCAATAGACGGCTCAAACGTGTTTCCAGTGTATCTAGCTCAAGAGATGTTGAGAGGTGTAGGGGAACTCGAGACAAGGAATCTGGCGTAGGACTTTCGTGGTCTGAAAAGCCTGTAAACAACTTGAAATTGGGATACAAAATCCTCGCAGAGTACCGAGCATATGCCCCGTACGATTTTTGGAATATTCTCTCTCGCCCTTTTACGCCGCCAGTTAACTCATTCACTTACAAATTTTAAAATACATATGTATAAATTGTACTTCGCAATTTTGTGAATTATAACAGCGTCAAATTAGCAATAGAATCGTTTTGTTTTTCTGACCATCTTACTACGAGACTACTGTGTTTGTAACGGTTTATATCGAATTAGACACATGTTTAGTTTTTGCATAAAGTGTTCAAATGTCGTTTCCTTTATTACTCTCACAGAAAACAATTAGGCTACTAATGTTAACGAAAGCGGGTGACATAATAGAGCTAGAGGATATTATAAATCTCGCGCAGCTTGCTCTAAAGTAAATAGGTTACTGGTTATCACTGTTAGCATTCAACCGCGATTCTTATACATATTTTAACAACGCGTTTCGAGAGACAATGCTCTCATCATCAGGTTGTAAAATCTATGTCATGAAATTAAACGGACTAAAAAGACAAAATACCATAGATTTTACAACCTGATGATGAGAGCATTGTCTCTAGAAACGCGTTGTTAAAATATGTATAAGAATCGCGGTTGAATGCTAACAGTGATAACCAGTATAACGACAACTGCTACCTCGACTCCATAATGGATTATATCAAATTAAAAGTAAATTAATACACATCAATAGGATAAACAACCATGTGATGCTGCATTAGACAAGCCCACCCATTAACTATCGAGGAGTAACGTTTCTAAGCGATATGAAATGGAACGAGCACGTAAGAAAACTAGTAGGGAAGGCAGATGGTTGACTGCGGTTTACTGCGAGAGCCCTAGGAAAGTGTTGTCGGCGTATAGAACACTTTGGTGACCCGTTCTACTGTTCGAATGTTTTGTATCCTGAATATAGCGGATTAATTGAAGGCATCGAAACTATTGAAAAGCGAGCTGGTGTACTTGTTACCGGTAGGTTCGATCGACACACGAGTGTTTTGGAAATGTTTCTTGCAATCAAATTGTAGCTCTTGGAGGGTATACGATGTTCTTTTCGCGAAACACTGTTGGGAAAGCTTAGAGAACAGGCATTTGTAGCTGACAGCTGGAAGTTTACCTAAGCACCAACGTACGATTCGCGAAGATATGTGAAGAGAAATTAGGGCTCCAGTGGAGGCACGTGGACAACCGTTCTTCCCTCGCCACATTTGGGAGCGGAATAGGAAAGGAAATGAGTAGCAGTGGTACAGGGTACCCTCCAGCACGCACCATGCGGTGACTTGCAGAGTATGCATGTAGATGCAAAAGGGCAGCTGATCACAAAAGAGCTGTTGTGGCAAGAGCAGAGGCAGCCAGCCTGAAGTATGCCTGCCCACCTGACGGCGGGTGAGCGGCTGCACGGCCCTGGATGACAACCAGAGACCTCCAGGGTGGTAGGCCGGCAGCGGCTCAAATAGCTCCTTGGGATCGCTGCTTACAAGGGAACCTCCCCATCGCACCCCCCTCAGATTTAGTTTTAAGTTGGCACAGTGGATAGGCCTTGAAAAACTGAACACAGATCAATTGAGAAAACAGGAAGAAGTTGTGTGGAACTGTGAAAAAATAAGCAAAATATACAAACTGAGTAGTTCATGGGAAGATAAGCAACATCAAGGAGAGTAGGAACGCAGGAGCGCCGTGGTCTCGTGGTAACGTGAGCAGCTGCGGAACGAGAGGTCCTTGGTTGAAATCTTCCATTGAGTGAAAAGTTTAATTTTTTATTTTCAGTTTATGTGACAAACTCTTATGTTTTCATCACTTTTTTGGGAGTGATTATCACATCCACAAGAAAACCTAAATCGGGCAAGGTAGAAGAATCTTTTCACCCATTCGCCAATTATACAAGTTAGGTGGGTCGACAACATATTCCTGTCATGTGACGCACATGCCGTCACCAGTGTCGTATAGAATATATCAGATGTGTTTTCCTGTGGAGGAATCGGTTGACCTATGACCTTGCGATCAAATGTTTTCGGTTCCCATTGGAGAGGCACGTCGTTTCGTCTAGTAATTGCACGGTTTTGCGATGCGGTCGCAAAACACACACTAAACTTATTACAGTGAACAGAGACGTCAATGAACGAACGGACAGATAATAACTATGAAAAAATAGAGAAATTAAAATTTTCACTCGAGGGAAGACTTGAACCAAGGACCTCTCGTTTTGCAGCTCCTCACGCTACCACGGGACCACAGCGCTCCTCAGGTCACGTTGTCCATGATGTTGCATATGTGGCCCATGGACTACTCAGTTTATATATTTTGCTATTTTTTTCATAGTTCCACACAACTTCTTCCTGTTTTCTCAATTGATCTGTGTTCAGGTTTTCGAGGCCTATCCACTGTGCCAACTTATAACTAAATCTGAGGGGGGTGCGATGGGGAGGTTCCCTTGTTACAGGCCGCTAAGTCCACAGCATCGGGCTTGGCGACTACAGCAGCGCTGCAGCCAGCCGCAGCAGTCCAGACAGTTTGACCAGTGAAGCAATGTGGATTCATAGACTAATATAGGCGGGAGTACACTCTGCCCGGGATTGGTGGCCGGCATACAGCGATACGTTTGACCAAACATAAATATTTATACGGTCTCGACACGCCCTTACTTTGCTACAGTACCTCTTTTTATCATGTAAGCCACAACGCGACCGCGACTTCGATGTGAAATAACTACGCTACCGGCGATGCTATAGTTCTGCTATCCTGCTGCTTTGTTGATATTTCCTCTCTGGCTGCGCCCTGCAATGTAGTAAGCGTCTGGCGTGGTAGAGCACTTCTTGTTTCGGTAACAGTCCCTCATCCAATAACGTTCGGTCAGATCTGACCTGACCTGGTTATGCAGCCCTCCGTTTTAGCTGTGGCAGGACCTAGAGTTTTGCTCAGCTGCACCCAATTCTCATTGCGATGCAACAGGATGAAGTTTCGAAAATATATGTCAAAAGTGCTTCGTGATGAAATGTAATTCATGTAATAATTTGATATCAGATTGGAACATTGTCTAACAAATAAAATTGCTAAATATTTTTTGCGCAGATTGTACCCCACAGATTGAAAGTAAAGAAGTGATACCAGGTATAGAAAAATTGTTTTGCAAAATACGAAATGACGGTGCCTATGTTATTAAGAAGTACGACGTAACATTTCTTCGGACGTCCGCGCATGTCCGAAGAAACGTTGTCATACTTCCTAATAACATAAGCACTGCTATTTCCTATTTATATCCCAATCCCAGGCACTCGTCTTTCAGTACATATGTTCTCTGGATTGCAATACACCTAAAGTACGAGTGCAGGTTGTGACACATGGCCGTGATTCGTGCCCGGATAGCCGGAGCGGTTAAGGCGACCGGTAGCGTAAAGTGGAAAATCTACAGGCTGAAAAATATTTAAACCGAAAAACTCTGGGAGGTTGTAGAGGACAACAAAGCAGATATTTTTCGCTCATGTCATTTTTTCCTATCAGGTGTATTTAAACCGGTAGAGGAAGGTTTCTCTGGAGGCAAATTATTTAAACCAACAAACACTTTTCCATTTTGTTTATGACCAAGAGACAACACATTAACACAACCCAATTTCAATTACAGTAGATTTTCAAAAATTCCTCCATTGACACGTAAACAAAGGTTACACCGACGGATCATGCTCTGTCTGACACGGGCAAAAACCCCAGGAGTATCCTTAATTGTTCCTGCTGTTGCTACTATCCGGGCAACCAGATCCTCTTTTAATGGGACAGGAGTTGCGTAAACAAGGTTGCGCATCTCTCCCCACACAAAAAAGTCCAGAGGGGACATATCTAGGGATCGAGCAGCCCATGGTACAGGACCACGTCCGTCAATCCACGTTTCTGGGAACCGTCGGTCCAGGAATCGACGCACACGATGACTGAAATGCGCCGGCGCCTCGTCATTTTGGAAGCACATGCGTTGTCTTGTAGGGACCGGGACGTCTTTCAGCAATTCTGGCAATGCTCTGGCGAGAAAATTACAATAGTTCCTGCCATTTAATGTCCTAGGTAGCAGATACGGCCCAATTAAACAGTCCCAAACAACACCGACCCAAACATTAACGAAGAACCGCACTTGATGAGCGCTAGTAACTGTGGCATGTGGGTTATCCTCACTCCAAACATGCGAATCGTGCATGTTGGAGACTCCATCACGCCCGAACGTTGCTTCATCGGTAAACAACACAGAGGATGGAAATGTAGGATGCATTTCACACTGTTCCAGGTACCGCTACGAAAACTGTACTCTGGGTGGATAATCAACTGGTTCCAGGTTGTGGACACACTGTAAGTGAAATGGACGTAACAGTTGTTCTCGAAGGACTGTTCTTACATTGGTCTGATTCGTCCCCATGTTACGTGCAATTTCACCAGTGCTGATTGAAGGATCCCGCTACACATGCTGCAAGACAGCTTCCTCAAATTGCAGCGTTCTTACCGTGCGACGGCATCCCTGTCCAGGTAATCTGCTAAATGACCCGGTCTCACGCAGACGTTGGTAAACAGCAGCAAAGGTCGTATGACGCGGGATACGGCGATTAGGATATTGTTGTTGATAAACTCGCTGTGCAGCTCGTCCGTTGTGGTGCGCTACGTAGTACGCACCAACCATATCAGTGTACTCACTCCAGGTGTATCGCTCCATTAGTAAACAGAGACAATGCACTACTACACTGGTGGACAGCAGTTGCCTACAACTGAAGAGCGTAATACGGCTTAAATAATCCTCATAGGAAAAAATGACATTAGGGTAAAATACTTGTTTTTATGTCCCCTACAACCTCCCAGAGTTTGTTGGTTTAAATACTTTTCACCCTGTATGTTCGAGTTCCGGCAGGAACAAATTTTCAGTGTCGTCTTTCAAATACACAGCAGATGGTGGTTCATTTTGCAATTTCGAGCCGGCTAGTGTGGCCGAGCGGCTCTAGGCGCTTCAGTCTGGAACCGCGCAATCGCTACGGTCACAGGTTCGAATCCTGCCTCGGGCATGGATGTGTGTGATGTCCTTAGGTTAGTTAGGTTGAAGTAGTTCTAAGTTCTAGGTTGACTGATGACCTCAGACGTAAAGTGCCATAGTGCTCAGAGCCATTTTTTGCAATTGCGAATATATTTCCTGCGTTATACAAAAGACTACATGGCTATGTTCGTACTGTGGCTTTTAATTTATTTCACACCAGAATAAGAATCTTGCTGTTGCAAACTTATTTCATGATATTCTTCCAATCCATCTGTGGCATGAATCAGCAAACCAGTATTTAATACTATTACTTGAAAACAGTGTTGGTTGCAGTTTTAGTTTTTTTATTTATCAACTACGCGTTTCACCTTATTTAGGCACCTTCAGGCTGATCTTAATTTGGTATTTCTGACGACGATCCCTTAGACAATATAGCTAAAGGGTATAATCGAGTACATCAAGCCAAAATCGCCTTCGTTAACATCAGTAAATACTTTCCAGATGGACTTGAGTGACTCCAAAAACAAAACAAAAAAAAAAAACAAAAAAGCTATTTCATGATCCTTGAAATGAACGCATGATCGAAAGGCTAGTAATTGTTTTATCTATAGATTTTGGTGGTTTTTCGAAAACTTGCTTTTTCAAGTATAGCTTCTAATCTACAGTTCTAGAAATCGAATAATTTGTCTAAAATTCGATGCGAATGACTGACGGGTCTGTGAATTCCATTCAGTCTTTCCTGCGGTCTCAGAACTTGTTCCAGTGCCAGGGAGTTGAATGGGAGCGTGTTTGAGCAGGGCCCGCCGTTAATGCCACGCGGAGGGGATTCCGCCGGGGGGACGTCGGACAAACACGGCGCGAAGCGAGGCGGGCGCGCTGTTTACACGGGCCGCGGGATCGCGGCTTCCGATTGGAGCCAGTCGAGCGGAAGATGCGATTCTCGAGGGTCGATCTGTGCGCGCCGCGCTCAGGCCCTCGGCGGTATCGACGCGGCGGACACCGCAGTCGGCTGCAATCCTTTCTACAGTCGGCGCGGTCGTTCCGCCTTTCACCCACTCTGGGGAGCCGAAGGCGTAGCGTCCCTCGGGAGTACCAGATTGTGAGTCCTTGTACAGTTGCGGTGGACGAGAATCTAGGTCGTGTGTCGCATTTCGAAACAGATACAATACTTGATTATTGGAAACGAGGGACTTACTCTTACGAAAGTGAATAAAAAAAAGAGGTCTGTGGGAATTCTTCTTCTGCTAATCGAGTTTTGGTCTTATGGTCTCTGGCCTCATCTTCTCTTCCTCAGCCTTTCCACACCCCTACTTCCACTAGGATTGTATTCAGTTACTTGTCAACGGGTTCTCAGAGGTCACATTCGCAGTACATTCTCTCCCCGATCCTGCATTCACTAGATTACTTTTTCAGTTCATATCTGTACCCGCAGTTCTTTTCGTATTTTTTCATTTCTTTTTCTGTCTCCTCTTGTGCAGCCTTTCACTGATCTAAGCAACTTCATTTATGATGTTTAAAGTTGTCTTAGTGCTTTTGATCTTAGTGTCCACCTCTCTGCTCCATATTTTTCTGTGGGTAGGGCCACGACTTAATGAAATTTAATTTGGGTTTCTCTTCTAATTTTATCCTTCAATGTTCTTACCGCGTCGCGTAAGTGTTGATAGGAGCTAATCCTCTTATTTATGTCCTTTTCTTCAAAAGTTACGAGATATCCTAGGTACTGGAAACAGGACAAGTGTTCTATTATTATGTTACTGATGATTTGTTCCTAATAGGGTCCTTTAATATAAGGGTGATGGTTTTAGTACTTGTCCTTGATATCTTTAGATTGTAATTTACGCTTATATTGTTTAATCAGTCTACCACGATTTGTAACGTGTCTTAAGTATCCTGTATGATTACCTGTTACTCTGCAAAAGCCTTTGTATTCAGAAATTTGACTGGCACAGTTCTTCTACTTTGAGGTATTCTATCCATCATCCAATCCCCGACCAAGTAATCGATGTGTATATTGACGGATTCGATGACATACTACAGCCTTCTTACTCCCTGGTTTATATCGATTTCTGGTGTCAGCTCTGTGCCCATATCTGTTCTTATTTCGGTGTTCTTGTGTAATACTTGGCATACACTGTTACTATGTGTCTGAGAAACCTCTTTCTCTTCATATTGACTGGAGCTTTCTTCTGTGGATGTAGTCAAATGCCTTCTCAAAGTCTATAGTGCTAGGTGCGTCTGCAAATTGAATTCTTGTCTTTCGCGAAAATTAAATCCCTAATGAGTGGTATATACCATCCGTCAGCTACAGTAACGTATACCAAGCTGCTTCCAGAATAGTACTGCACATCGCTTGGTGGATGGGCTGCAATAAGCTCACTGCACAAAATAAATATTTCACACTCTCACTATGTCACTATGGAGCATTATGATAGGTGTAACGGATAGCAGGGTGGGATTCAAGAGAGGCTTAAAGGCTGCACAGTGAAATAAGTCGACACAGCGACGTGTCAGAATGGTTGTATTTTTCTTTGGACGTTCCCATAACCACACAATGATCGAAATGGCGGAGACGTTGGAATATCAACGTGTCAGATGTGTCCACAAGGAATGGTCTGCCATTTACAGTAGTCATAAAGTGCTAACGGACGGGGAGCAAAGTTGAGTGTCACTCCTTGTCAGTGACAAAAAGTTTCAAACCGGTAAAGTATTGCTGCAGTCGGTGAACTAATGCCCAATACCTACCCGATTTTGAGCGAATATTATGTATAGAGGTGCAAGCAACAGATATTTCGAATATTGTACCTCGCAGAAGGCACACAAATCTGCACGCCTTGACTGGGTCAAATAATATAAAAATCAAAATGTTGCTGATTCGAGTAATGTGGTTTGGCACCACAACTTGCGATTTAGTTTCCTCCTAAATGATGCAGAATGTAGAGTACGTCGCCGGCCCAATGAGGAGTTTATCCAGGACGGTTTAGCTCAGACCGGAAACTGTCTTTTTTATCTTTAGGGTATAGATTCGTACCATAGTCGGCGTCGATCCAGTTATGTATGGATACTCCTGTCTTCAAAGATCACGACATCCACGCACGTTTCTGGCTTGACGAATACTCAGATACCCTCTCTTATTACTGGCCCAGTCACTCAGTTTTCATGCCAAATCAAACGTGGCAATGAATATCATTTCAATTTTGTAGCTCTCAGGGATCTGATCATCAATGGCTTCACCTGGATATGGTGTACATGAAGAAACTGATGGACAACATGTACGTTTGGAGCAGAACATTATATGGTGGTGAAACATGGACTTCGGAAAAATCGGAACAGAAGAGAATCGAAACATTTGAGATGCGGTGTTACAGAAGAAAGTTGAAAATAAGGTAGACCTATAAGGTAAGGAATCAGGTGGTTCTCCGCAGAATCGGCGTATAAAGGAATATATGGAATACTCTCACAAGAAGGGGCAGGATTATAAGACATCTCTTAAGGCATCAGGGAATAACTTCTATGCTGATGCTGTAGCGGGTAAAAACTATAGACGAAGTTAGAGATAGAAATACACACAAGAAATAACAGAGGAAGTGCGTTGCAAGTGCTACTCTGAGATGAAAAGGATGTCGCGGGAGAGGAATTCAGAGGAGTGATAAAAAAATATGGAGGTCTGTGTTTAGAGAAGTGCAGGCTGGACGACTCCTTGATATGCCCAACGCTTTGACGAGTGTGTTTTGAGGTTTTTCAGGGCAAAATGTAAAAAACAAACAGCAGCGTTAGACCAAAGTAACATGTCAGTTTGTTTGATTTTGGCACCATGAGCTGTACAGTATGGATAACCATATTTCTTTCTCTGCTTTGGACTGCATCAACAGATTTTATTTAGTCATAAGTCTTCTGACTGGTTTCTTGCGGCCCATCACGAATTCCTCTCATGTGCCAACATTGCATCTAAGAGTAAAACTTGCAACCAACGTCCCCATTTATTTGATGGGTATGTTCCAATGTCTGTCTCCCTCTACAGTTTTTACCCTCTACCGATCCCTCTAGTACCATGGAAGCTATTCCCTGGTGCCTTAACAGGCGTCGTACCATTCTCTCCCTTCCTCTTGTCAGAGTTTTCCACATACTCCGTTCCTTCACGATTCTGCGAAGAACCTCCTCATTCCTTACCTTATCGTTCCAGCTAATTTTCAACATTCGTCTGTAGCACCCCGTCTCAAATGCATGTTCTCTTCTGTTCCAGATTTTCACTATCATACAATGCTGTGCTCCAAACGGACATTCTCAGTAAATTCTTCCTGAAATTAAGACCTATGTTTGATACTACTAGACTTCTCTTATCCAGCAATGCCCATCTCGCCTGTGCTTTTCTGTTTTTGTTGTACTCCTAGCTCCCCCTATCGCTGGTTATTTTGCTGCCTGGGTAGTAATATTCTTCAGCTTCATCTCCTTCGTGACTATCGATCCGATGTTAAGTTTCTCGCTGTTCTCATTTATGCTACTCCTCATTCCTTTCGTCTTCCTTCGACTTACTCTCAATCCATTTTCTATACTCATTAGACTATTTACTCCATTCTGCATATCATGTAGTTCGTCTTCTCTTTCATTCAGGACGGTAATGCCATCTGCAAATCGTATCACTGATATCCTTTCACCTTGAATTTTACTTCCTCTCCTGAATTTTTCTTTTATTTCTATCATTGCTTCTTCAATGCATAGAATGAACAGATACGACATAATAATGGTCTAGCAGTTTTTTGCGTTGTTCTTGAGAACGGCATAAAAACCGAGGAGGAGGAGGATATTGGTGTTTAACGTCCCGTCGACAACGAGGTCATTAGAGACGGAGCACAAGCTCGGATTAGGGAATGATGGGAAAGGAAGGCGACCGTGCCCTTTCAAAGGAACCATCCCGGCATTTGCCTGGAGTGATCTAGGGAAATCACGGAAAACCTAAATCAGGATGGCCGGGCGCGGGATTGAACCGTCGTCCTCCCGAATGCGAGTCCAGTGTGCTAACCACTGCGCCACCTCGCTAGGTATCATAAAAACCGAAATCTGGATAGTACAGAAGATAAATATAACAATACAGTCAAATTGTGGTTTTCTCGAAATGCTTTGCCCTGCTACCATTGTAGCACTGTGGGGCCACTTAACCTAAATTGGTCCAAAAATGTCCTTGAACAACGGTTATTGATGATTTTTTTTTTGTTTATTCGATGAAACAATACGCCTTTACCGTGATGGATGCCACCATTTTGAATACTAATGCCTTCGATGAACAACAAAACTAGTTTATAGTTGATCACTTACGGATTTAGACAGAAAGGCCCGCATCTCGTGGTCGTGCGGTAGCGTTCTCGCTTCCCACGCCCGGGTTCCCGGGTTCGATTCCCGGCGGAGTCAGGGATTTTCTCTGCCTCGTGATGGCTGGGTGTTGTGTGATGTCCTTAGGTTAGTTAGGTTTAAGTAGTTCTATGTTCTAGGGGACTGATGACCATAGATGTTAAGTCCCTTAGTGCTCAGAGCCATTAGCCAGAAGGCTAATATGTTGAAATGCTGAAAATTAATAGTTTAATAACGCTAATAATGAGAACATTTAAACTATAAAGCGAGAACCGTTACTTAAAATACATCAGAGTTCAACGTCTTGTGAATGAAGCCACTAGATAGTAGAGGTAGCAGACTTAATAAAGCCACTGAGTGTTATTGTACACCATCTCAGAGGATTGTCTCTGAAAATATGCTGACTCCTTTATCTATCCCGTTCATGCAACTACACTTCCTTTTCCCTTCCACGTTCCCCCCTGGAAGTTAGCCGTTTTCGAACTCCATGGGCCTCTTTCAGTCAGTGATACAGACCTAAATGTCTGTCTTCCATAGATTCTTGTATGCACTTTTTCCATCGTAGCCCTGCTTTTCATCTCCTTCTCCTTGTGGGCAAGTCCTAGCTATAAATATATCTTGACGATTTCTCGTCAGGCTTTTTCTGCACATGCCCATACCTATGGACCGCTCTTGTCTCCAAAGCTTTTACTACGGAGCACGTTACCTTATTCTCATTCATACCTCTTCATGTCGTATTTTATCTACTCTCACTATTTCAAACATCTTCTCACATAGTTTATTTCCAATATTCAAATACTCTCCCTAACTTTCCTTATGTAAGGCCACATGTCAGCTGCATATACACCTATGTTGCCTACCACACTGTGAAATGATCTTTTCTTAGCGCAAGGCCAAATGATGTTATTCCATATTGTTCCATGTATAGCTTTAGTAGACCTCTTCTTCATTACTATTCTGGAGCTAATATCCTTGTCACATGTACCAGAGTTATCTATTATTGTTTCCCTATGTTTGTAGCTTCTGTAGGATTTTATTTGTCCTCCGTCTGTGTCAATTTCACCCGACCCTGTGCCATACACACGCATTACGTCTCGTACAGGTTTATTCTTAACCCTCATTCTCTATACGCCTCTTCACACTCTCTCAGTATGTATTCCATATTCCCCTCATCTTGAGAAAATGTTACGTGGTCGTCGCAAATAAAAGGCTGAAGGGTATCGTCACCAATCTATACTCCCACTCCTGAGCATTTCCAATACGAGCCATTCGGTGCCTGTTGCAAATAAATGTTGAACAGAATAGGTGACGTTGGTTTGTCTGTGGTCAGCGAAATTAATTAGGGTAACCTTGTTTCAAATTGTAATCGTTACTTTTGTCTGCTTGTATAATTTTTCAATACGGACAATTCGTTTCTCTCACATTAGCCCTTCTCATAGCTTCCCACAATTTTACTCTGCAAACACTGTCGTATAGTTTCTGTAGATCCACGGTGGTGATGTACATATATTTATTTAATTTCTGCATTTTTCCAATAACTGTTTGATACAATGAATGTTATAAACACATTTTCGTCCTTGTCTACAACCACTTCGCTCTTGACTTGACACATAATATTTGTTTTCTAACTAAAAATTCTGGAGAAAAGCCTAGCTGTTGCTGGGATAACATTTATTTCCCTGTAATTCATTCACACGTTCCCGTCCCTTTTTTTTATATTTGGAGCGGTTATATGATGGATTCATTTCATTGGTGGACCGTCTTCCACCTATCTTTTTCCAAAATATTTCTGTAGATACCTTATCACCACATTTTCTCGATACTTAGGAAGTACCGCTTGTATATTTCCTGGTCCTAATTGTTTTTATTTTTTCTGTGTTTTCTTCTAAATTTTTTACTACTTCTCCTTTGTAATTCAACCTACTTTCCGGCAGTAACCTTGAATAATGTCCTTTCTATTTTTGAAGAGGAATTTTTGTTATAGTATTCTTACAGTCATTGTAATTTCTTGTTGTTTTTACATAAATTTCTATGCTTCATTAGACTTGTTATGTCCTACTGTCCCATCTATATTCCTGACAGCCATTCACCCAATTGTCTGATGCTGACACACAGTTCTTGATTCTGACTTTTCTTTTCCTGAATCATGCTTTCCAACTCATTGGAAAATTCCTCTACGTATCTCTTCTTTTCAGCCTCTCCTCTTATTGCTCCCAAAACACTTTCATTTCAGTGTAAGAGCATAGCTACGAGATTTTATACCCTTTCCATATTAAGTTTACTTTATAGCCTATTTCGGTATATCATTGTGACACTGTATTGTCTAAGAATTAAACACCACTTCGTCATATTCTTTAAGTTCACCCTCCATTCTCAAGATAGACGGACCTACCATGTTGTAGCATATTTTCCCCACTACTATACGATGATTGTTAGTGTACTCTGACTGTAACGTCTTCCTTTTTTTCTCAGCAATATAAAATCTGTAATCGAATTAAGATTCCTCATGGGTTCTTCCCGAGCGTATTTATATGTATCTTTATAGCGGATAAAGGTGCCTTCTACAATACACTTACGTTCCTTACATAGCCTGCTTAATCTCCTTGCATTGTTGTATACTATCCTTTCTCTAATAGGACATTCAGTTCATACTTCAAATTTTCTCACCATGCTGTTCGCCGCGTGGGTGCAGCTGCGTACTCTAAGGCGCCTTGTCATGGTTCGCGTGGTTCCCAACCCTCCCCCCCCCCTCCCCCATCCCTGTTGGAGGTTTGAGTCCTCCTTCAGGCATGTTTGTGTTGTCCTTAGCGGAAGTTAGTTTAAGTTAGAATAAGTAGTGTGTAAGCCTAGGGATTGATGACCATAGCAGTTTGGTCCCATAGAAATTTAACACAATTTTTCAATTTCCCTGCTGTTCAAATCTCCAAAACTATATCCTCTTCCTACAGTGTTGCTTCCATTACATTGGCCAAATCATGTAAAAGGGATTCTTTCTCATCATTAAACATGTTTTTATTTATTACAAATACTCGAATTATGAATGTCTATGATTACATACACACACTTCTACTTTTATTATCCACTCATTTATTTGTCCTATATTAAACATGTATTTCATCCATTTATTGTGTGTTAGTATCAACACTCCTGCTCTAGCATTTTAGTAACTCACGTTGGGACAGCTCCCTATAACAACCTGCTTGGAGCCCTTCTTCATAGCTCAAGTTAGAATTATTATATGTAGTTTTAACTTATTTCAGTTAAGATTTCAATCTGTTTTGCTGTTAAACCGTGATTATTCCAAGTACCAATAGAAATTCTCCTTTTGCATAAATCCACTTAAAAACAAATTTTTAGTGAAGCGTAGCTATAGGGAAATTTTCTTTTATTGACGCATTCAAATACAGGAGATTTAAAAGGACAGATCTGAGGAAGAGCGGCTAGAAGATCAGACAAAAATAAAAAATGGTGGGTTGCGGGAAATTCGAAATTTGTCCCAACAGTTTTTTTTTACATTACTTACACCAGGAGCTGACACTACCTAAAGACCAACATATTTATTAATTGCTTACAACACCGTAGCCCTGAAAGCGAGAGTGAAGCATCGCTGAAGTAACTTCAAGGACTGATGACAAAATTTTCTTAGTCGTTAGGCACATAATACACCTTCTCAAATTCTTAAATGATCGACATTTCAATCCCTTACCTAGGATTTTTCTTAGGATTACTCTGGTGTTTCAGGGTAATTGAACTTTCAGGATGTGAATATTAGTGCATTCTCTCTCTCTCTCTCTCTCTCTCTCTCTCTCTCTCTCTCTCTCTCTATCTCTCTCTCTCTCTCATTCTCTCTCTTTCTACCTCAGTACGTCTCTTCTCCTCCCCTTTCTATTTATCCACCTCTCTTCACCGAGCGATGTGGCGCAGTGGCTAGCACACTGGACTCGCATTCGGGAGGACGACGGTTCAATCACGCATCCAGCCATCCTCATTTAGGTTTTCCGTGATTTCCCTAAATCGCTCCAGGCAAATGCCGGGATGGCTCCTTGGAAAGGGCACGGCCGACTTCCTTCCCCATCGTTCCCCAATCTGATGAGACCGATGACGTCACTGCCTGGTCTCCTCCCTCCCTCAACCAACCAACCAACCAACCACCTCTCTCCTCTTCCCACGATCTGTGTCTCTCCCTCTTTCCCCTCTTCCTCCATTCCTCGCTCTCTCCTTCCCTCTTCCTCCAACCCTGTCGTACCAATCCTACCTCTCTCCCTTTCTACGTCTGTCTCCCTTCCTGCCTCAGCCCTTTTCCCTCCTATTTTCCATCTAGACGAGCTGAGTGGTCGCTCGTTTCGAGGTACCATGTTAAAGATTGCGCTGCCCCTCCCGCCGGAGGTTCGAGCCCTCCCTCTGGCATGTGTGTGTGTGTTGTTCTTGGCATATGTTAGTTTAAGTAGTGTGTAAGTCTAGCGACCGATGACCTCAGCAGTTTGGTCGCTTACGAATTCACCCATTCTTCCCCGCTATGTCCTTCCTTTTCTGCCAGCGTCCATCCCCCACCCTTTCTCACTTTGACTGTTCTTCATCTCCTTCCCTCCTCCCTTTTCAAGCTCCATCGACTCCTCCAGCATATCTCTTCCACCTTCTCTCTCTCTCTCTCTCTCTCTCTCTGCGTGCGTGCGTGAGAGAGAGAGAGAGAGAGAGAGAGAGAGAGAGAGAGAGAGAGAGAGAGAGAGGGAGAGGGAGAGAGGGAGGGGGAGGGAGATGTGTGGTGCGCACGTCGGCCGTGGTGCCTGCCGGTGGTGCAGTTGCCGCTGCGGCAAACACATTGAAAGTACAATGAGGCGCATCGTGGCAGCTGAACGTAGTAGGGGTCGGCCAACGGACAACCCGGCGCTCATCGCCTGTTCGCCCGGCTGCCCTGCTAGCCTCGTGATTAAAATTGCGATCGCCGCCCGAGCACTATCTCGCGTGATCCTGGCGCGGAATAAAGCATTTATGGGGGCCACAGTGCCGCCCCCATATATCTGGCACACATGTGGCCGATGGCGCTCTCCCGTCCACGGCCTTTGGCTCGAAGCCGACGCCCTGCTGCTTGTTGCAGCCGGATTTCAATATCGTGCAAATTCTTTAAGTCCTGCCAGAGTCCGTGTCTTACTTGTGGATCCGTACAACGGTTAAAAAGCACAAAAAACCTATTTACTATACAACAGCAATGTTAGGAATACCATACAGAGTGAATCACCCGAAACGTGCACGCCATTTACTTTTGAATGATTCATATTATGGAAACGATGTTTCTGGAAAAAATGATATTAGTCGCAGGGCTAGTAATTTTGTTACGTAGTTAATACACTTAAATCTTGTATCAACACTGTTATTCAAGCAACTACCTCTTCTTATAATTAGTACATTATATTCGTTTTTACGAGAGCTGTTACATGGACACAGGGAGAAATCTAGAAGAAAATTGTCTGTTTTCTAAATACTGTAGCTCATGTAAGAAGAGTTGTAAGTTCATGTACTTCATACCATTTTTAACAGGTCTCTGGGAAACATTTGGATGTGTGAACCAGAGCTTTCCATTACACACTTTTTTCTAAACTGTATTTCGTGTTGCAACTCAAATAATGCATGCTAATTATGTACAGTATTTGTCAACATACCTGAAATAAAAACTTAGTAAAAGCTTGATTTTTTTCTGCAAATTCTTGGTTGTATTATTTTAAAGAAGGCAACTAAAAGGTGTTGCTTCAATAAATTAGATTTCAAAAAATGTTTTAATTACATTTATCAGAAGTTTCGTTAATTACCTCATAGTTTTCTGTAAAAGATCCTTGATTTTCAAATATGTCATAAGAATTGTGCACGTTTTAGCTAAATTTGAAACAGAATACAAAGTAGTAGATGTCTATAGTTAAAAGTCTTTAACCAGTGTGGACTAGATCATTAAAAAGTGAATTTAAAATTGTTCTAACCTGGACATACCAGGTCCACATTCACTTTGTCTCTGATGTCGATCTTCCTCCCTTTTCTTTTTCCGAGTTCATCTTCTTATTCTTCCTCTTTGGTTGCTTTCAACACTGATTTCTCCGCTTACAAGAGTCTCTTGTGGTAAACGTCAATTAAAGCTTATTCCATATTACGTTCAGCAGACTCTACCATAAATTCCATTACCTTATACAGCGTAGCCAGTTCAAAGTAACCTGCCCCTCTTTTGAATGCGAGTGCAGTATTTCGACATCTGAAATACACAGTTACATGACTGGACAGTTTCATGAAGTAATCGAATGTTAGCATTTCTCTGTCAGCATTTCTGTTTATTTCATCAGTGAAGCTTGGAGTTTCTCTTTTGCGCTCTGCAAAATGACATCCTCAACAGAAGAAACAAATTGAAATTGTGGAGGCAGTACATGAAAACAGGTTCGATTAACGAAACTCGTGAAATTTTTGGCGTCAAATATCCGTCTGCTACTGCTGTACCATAACCTTAAAGTTGGAGGCAGGTTGTGAAATAAAACTATTATTAAAGCAATTATGGTATAACGCAACAGAGCAGTGTTACCCTCTGAGAGGAATTTTGTTGTATTGATCGTGTTGTACATAACGGACGTGGCTTATCGGAAGTGAAAGTCAGAATTACGTAAATATTCAAACAGTAACAAATAATATTTTACCTAGCTGCACTGTTTAAAGAATAAAGAAAACGGTCGCCAGCCTAATTAGGAAGAGAATGATTAAGATTCTTGTTTAAGAAAACAGTTATTAGTAACTTTAACGACAAACACAACCTATACTTTACCACACGCGAGTGCAATGAACTCGGACACCTGCATATGTCAACGTTAAGATTGGAACTAACAGTTAGAGCAGTTCAAACTGTTTGCAAAAATATAACAGATAACTGAACACACTATTACTTTCAGACCTTATTCAAACTGAATAAGATTTATAACATTACTATTAATATTCACTGCAGAATCATTAATTAGACATAGATTCAGTATTATTGTTCACACATTTTCCTAGCTGACATAAAATTATAAATGTAGTTCACTGCAAAATTATGAACTGATCACAGGTTAAATATCTCTCAACTAAATACTAATTTATTTCGAATGAAAGTTAATTGGAATTCACTAACAGCTTACTTCTCACTGTCTTTTGAATAAAGAAATTAATGTTTTCATAAATAGTGGTCTTTCTATTTACTTGTTATTAATCATGAACATAAAGGATAACCTGTGGATCATATTACACTGTTAATATGCACTTTCATTACCGAAAATAAACAAGTACTTAGCAATCATTAGTATATAACTTTCCACTGTTGCAGTTTTCCACTTTTACTACAGTGAGACACAATGTTGACAAATTTGCAAGAAACTGACTCACCTTTTAAAATTTACTACAGGCAGCACTATGATCATTAACTAAGCAAAAGTTTATAAACCTCAGTTTTAAGAACTTTTAGTCTTTAAAAGAAGCAGGAAATAGTCTTTTCTACCACAGTCTTCTACTTCCAAGTAAATGATTAAACGGGTGACTTCAAAACTCCACAAAAAACTTTAAATTTGACTGTTTCCTTCACTGGGAGGCTTTCACAAGACTACAGTCACTACCTCCCACAATTTCACTAAATCCACAGTAAATCCGAAACTCCCTTCTTACCAAAGATCAAACAACATTATTTCATTAACTATTTGATTTGAGGCTTTCATTTTTTCACAAACTAGGACAATCGGTAATCATAGTTCAAATGGAGAGGAACCTGAGAGGTGATGTGATACGGAAAAAAATCAAGGTAGGTACATGCATTCAGTTATAAGTTACCTTATATTTGAGCACACTAACACTTCCAATAAGCTGATCCTTCACTGTACATTATCATAGTATTCCGTTACAGTTATTGCACAATGTGGTTGCAACTGCATATTGGTAGGTGGATTTGCAGGCAGAATTGGTGGACTCTGTCCCTTCTTGGTGGCGATGATAGATTCCAGAATAGTTCCAGCTATTTATCCATCCATCCGAGGCATTGGTAAGCGGCAGGAAAAGCCTCTCTCGGAACCAGCAAAATATACAACTTTTACATGGGCAGTGCATAGTTTGGTAGCTCGTCCCCGATTGACTCTTGTTCCACCTTTTCTACCAGGGCCAACCTCAATTTGTTCGCTACTCAGTTCCGTTCCCGAGGGGAATAGCTAAGAATCCATACAGAATAACTAAGAATCCTAAGTGAAGGTCAGCAGTTTACATACAGCAAACAATCATTTTAAACAAAACATATCATTTGCACATATAGTTCTCAACAAAATTATTTAAACAAAATTATTCGCCTTCAAAGATAACCAAAGAGGTTATGTAAGAAAGGCAAAACATATCATTACAGAGATTATACTTCATTGCGGTATCGAATTAATCATACACTAATTACAGAAGTTCAACGATGGGATGTTGAACAAAATAGAAAGCTAAATGAATCGACAAAAGGTACGTAGTGTCTAAGCTATGGTGTTACAAGTTCACAAGAAAACTGGCACAATAGGTGCATGTAAGTAGGAGGAGATGCCAGTGGATATTGAAAAGTCTTAATTTGAAGCCATTCATGTTATGGTTGTGCAACAGTCACGTGAGGCTGACAGTCAGAAACGTGTACTGTACATGGCTTCTGAATAACATTAAGATGGTTTGTTAGAACATTTCTATTACTCCACGAGGAATGAAACATGGTTTCATCTTTCTGATCGTGTGGTACTAACCAATGGAGAACCCTCATAGTCGGTGTCAGCAACTATTCCATAATGAGAAAACCGGCGTTTGTTGAGGTCCAACAGCAACGCACATCATAAGACCGATGTATTTTGACACTACCCTCTACACGATTGTATGTATGGAAATTTTTTAAACATTCTGTGCTCAACTCACTGAATATGAAATTCAATACTGCCTCTTCCATCAAGATGGGGCAACATACCACACGTTTAAGATATACCTGGAGTGAAACTATGATGTCTTCACTGAGGAACGAACTATCAGCAAATATTTATGATCACCACGTTCGTCAGATCTAACAACACGTAATTTTTTCTACGGGGGACACTTGAAGAGCAGGGTCTGTGAAACAGCTCCACACACAATACTGGAACTGGAAGACAATATCAGCGGTGAAGTTGCCGCCCTCGATATCCAAACTTTACGCTAGGTGTATGTGAATACGCCTAAACTTGCAAAGCTGTGTATGTATGTTGCAAGAAGTCACTGTCAACATTTTTTATAAATGCGTTTTTCACTATATTTCTCACTGTAAATAAATAGTAATCAACGTCAGCTCTTCGTTTCTGTAATTTCACTGTATTTCCTTTATACTTGCAAGGGCTACTTTTATCTTTATCACCCTGTACTTTAACAATGCACCATCATACAATGCACCGTCAGTGAAATGCAGCAGAGCATACAGTACACGTATTTTCAAGTACTTACTATTTGCAGAACAGATTCTGGTAGTCGTTGCCATATACAGTTGTTAAGACTCATCTGGGTTTTGACTCCTACCATGTAAACAATTCCCTAGTAATCTTGTTTAGTAAGTTGCCTTTACATACGGTTCACAAGTTCCATTATAGCAAAGAACAAAGAATGCTTATGTTTTAGGTGTTATCTTGTATAACAAGTCTCTGGCAGCCACACCAGACTCACTGCCTGGTGGACAGAGCGCTTGACACACGTTGTCATCTGTGGCTCTTTTAAAGAAGAAGATAGCCCATTCTGCCTTTCTCATGCCGTCAAGGCTTTTTTGCCTTATGTCTTGTGAATTACAATACTGAAACAATGCTTTACACAGGACATTTTAATTGACTTCGAAATAGGCGAAAATTTACACTAGCACAGTTACTTCATTGTAAGCACACATACAAGCCACAAAACAATGTCTGAAGTATCTATATAAACAAAAGCGAAGTATCCATAATTACAAAGTTATAAGCAATTTGTAAATGCAACGATCTTCTCAATGTATAAAGGTGAAGAATTTCCTGTACGCATACATTGTTGCTTTGCTGAAACTTATTTCATTGTTATCGTTGACTAACATATTCTAAGCCAACACGTTTCTGGGTACCTAGCTTCCACTAGAATCACAGTATAACCTGTAAAATTACCGTAGGAAGCAGGGGATTGTTCCCTCGCCTCCAATTATGTAGCCATTTAAAATAGACTGACAAAACCTGTTTGCTTTGAAGTCCTCCATACAACCGTGTACCTGTTTCAGTATTCCATAAGTAGTATTGTTTCTTAACAAACGGTATGGGTCTCTGTCAGAGGAAATGCTGATATCAGTAAAGAATCACGAAATAAATCTGTGCTAACTACAGAGCATGACCCGATAAAACATGATCCAGCAATCGCAAATAAAAGTTGTCTTCTACTAAACAGTTAACGGTGTCAAATATATCTTTAAATATTTTATGTGAAGAATGTGACGAAGAATTTTCGAAGGATAATTCAAATGTAATATCGTTCGGTTGCAGAAGTCCAGCTGGCATAAAAATTGTTTCTTGCGACAGTCCTAGCTCAGGTGCCATATTTCTGTTAACTGGCTTATGAAATTGGATGTGACACTCATAAATATGTTGAGTGTTCGCCACATTTAAACAACTAGGGGTGAGAAACAATTTGAAAAGATTGTAAGATTGTTGCGGGGTCGGTTGCGCTGAGAAATAATTGTCAAGGAAAAATACGATACGTAGCAACGTTCCAGACTTATTTACCCTTAAAGCTAGCAAGTCAGAGAGACACGCACAAATTTATGCAGTCTACCAGAGACGGTGTCGCCAAACGAGCAAGAGAGCGATACAAAAATTGGTCATAGGACTGAAGTAATGATCAAATTAGAGCCGAAGGTTGAGAAGCCTCGTGCGCTATCATCTTCACTGTGAGAACAGCTGACACTGATTGTATCTGAAAGGGTTCTTGAATTGGGGCGTGCAGCCACCTGATTGGTTAACTTCAGTGTTAAATAACTCTGTGCAAGGTACTGAATTTTTCTTAAGTTATTTCTCAGCTTGACTTCTCTTGCAACACCCTTACAAGGTTTTCAGACTGTTTCAGATCATCCTAGACATTTGGCACTGACCACAGCACAACGGAGTACCAAACCCGGAAAAATAGGCGATATGAAGGTCTAAAACACAATGCTCTTTCTGGAATGACATTAAACCGAAAACAGAGCTCCAAAATACAGCTTCTAAGAAGAACGAGTTTAGTATAGGAATGAACGTATATGAGATATGGCGAGAAGTGGAGGCTGTGCGGTTGATATCTGCCTATGTTCAGTAATTGGCATAAAATTCGAGCCCCGATTAAGTTGTTTAAGTCCATGACTCCGGTGGATATACTTATCTTCCGTAATCGCTTTGTTAATCTCCCAGGTCCGGGTCTTCATACTATGTCTCAGGTGATTTGAAACGGTTACATTTACAAAAAGTAAGCAAAATAAAAAAATCACCACAAAATAAAAAATTGTTCGTAGTCATCGTTGTTACGACGGTATTATTATTCAAAATGGAATATGCATAGTGTCATCCCAAACGATCAAACGGAAGCAACATGGGTTGTTTCTGTTATTCTGTTTGCAGCTGCAGATACATACTAGCAAGACACAAACCACAGCAGACGCAAGTTCTGTATGGTGGCTTGTAACATCGTTCCTATGGCGTCAACAAAGTATACGGCAAACTGTCAAGTGCCTTTCGAATCAAATTATCTGCATAGTTTCAAAAGACACTCAAGGTCATTTTTCAGCATGATTCAGTAGACGTAATTAGAACTCGGGGATCCCCCAGATTGCTGAGTGCTTTGGCACAAAAAGAACGTCTGTAATTAATTGAGCGAACCGGGTCGACATGCGGCTAGAAGGACTATGTAGCTAAAAATACAAAAAACTAAAATGTGAGTTTAAAAATGTTAAAATAAAAACTGAGAAGTTCATAGCTGATACCCATATCAGATGACTGCATTTTGTCTGTCGATTACAAAAAAAAAAAAAAAATAGAAAATAAGGTTCAAATGGCTCTAAGCTATATGGGCTTAACATCCGAGGTCATCAGTCTCCTACACTTAAAACTACGTAAACATAACTAACCTAAGGACATCACACACATCCACGCCCGAGGCAGGATTCGAACCTGCGACCGTAGCAGCCGCGCGGTGCGGGACTGAAGTGCCTAGAACCACTCGCCCAAAGCGGCCGGCTATCGATTACGAATTTGAAGCCGTATTTGGTCAAGGTTAAGTATTTCCAAAGACTGTGACTCATTTATATCAATGTTTTACTTGAGTCATCGTGGTTTAAACGTCGTCGGATGGAAGAAATCATTGTATCGATGTATTTTGACGTCGTACTTCGACTGTGATGCCTTGATTGCTTCAGTAATTATTTAAAGAAAGTGTCAGAGTAAGTTGAATAGCATTCTCGTACTCAACTTCATGGGACTGTATCTTGGAAGCTATTTCACCCAAATCCCGTTACGTCCCTATGAATAAGAGACTCCTGATTCCCAACAAATGTTCGTAATGTTACGAAAAATTTCTTAACAGGAAACTAAATGCAATCACAGGATGTTAGCCGATAAAATACGTATAATAAAATGACTGAGAAAAGAGACGAGTAATATCGAGCAATTTTGTGTTACAGACAGGAGTGTCTGTTATTTGTGAGAATTTAACTTATGATAAACAAAAAGTCTTCCTTTGGAAGCATTACATTAATTACAACTGGAGTGCTAACTTCACACTGACAAAAACAGCAGAAAATAAAACACAGTTACGTTACACAGAATGAAACAAAGAAGTTTTGCAACAAGTGGAATTACCGATACAATAGGTGGACAGCAAAAAACTTCCCAAGATAGCTGTGCATGACAGCCCTTGTTGTAATTTTACACACGTTAACGAAAGTATTATACTGAAAAATCGCGATCATTTAGTGAGAAACATTATCCACTCTGTGCTGTCCACAATCTTCAGTCTAAACAGATATATGGAAAAATATATTCATTTAAGGCTGTTATTGCGGACTTCGGGACTATATGCTTTTTCATGACCTGGAAATCAGATAAAGTAGTGCAAATGATTTTCATTCACAACCATGTCCAGTGCTACACTACCCAGAGTGGTAAAATAGCAGTTGTATCAGCGAAAACAAAGATAACAACTCATACGATTATTTTCATTATAAACTTTGAATTTACGGGACGATTGCATAACGGATGGCATGGTATCGCTTTAGTTATACTTGGGCTTCATTAATTACGAGCCAATAACAAACAAGAGATAAAGCACACACGAAACGAACAAAATAATTAATGAAGCAGTTCATTTGTGGACTCTCCTCAAGGTCATAACTCTATTGAATAAGTAATAACCACAATAATTTTTCTTATCCTTTTAGAACCCGTAAGCCGGCCGGTGTGGCCGTGCGGTTCTATGCGCTTTAGTCTCTAACCACGCGACCGCTACGGTCGCAGGTTCGAACCCTGCCTCGGGCATGGATGTGTGTGATGTGCTTAGGTTAGTTAGGTTGAAGTAGTTCTACGTTCTAGGGGACTGATGACCTCAGACGTTAAGTCCCATAGTGCTCAGAGACATTTGAACGATTTTTTAGAATATCGACCGCTCCTAGAGACTAGGAACAGGTTTTGAATCTCTCGCTAACGTAAATCTCAACACAAAATTTTTTTGAATGAATTACTGTTTACCAATAAAGACGAATTAAAATATGAGTGCATTATACTTACACACCAGTAAACAACCAGTTACTACCGCAGCAGATAAGACATATGATTGCTGTATGACGTCACGCCGCCTTCATCCTTCACAAAATACGCCCGTCATTCTCTCTTTAAATCATTATTCCGGTTTACTTTCGATTTTATTGCCATTATATTTAACAGCAGGCGGTTCTTTCATCTCGGAGCCATGGGCTTCCTCACACGTACACTATGTGATCAAAAGTATCCTGACACACCCAAAAACATACGTTTTTCGTATCAGGTGCATTTGCTGCCACCTAATGCCAGGTACTCCGCATCAGCGGCCTCATTAGTCATTAGACATCCTGAGAGAGCAGTATAGGGCTCTCCGCGGAATTCACGGACTTCGAACGTGGTCAGGTGATTGGGTGTCACTTGCGTCATACATCTGTACGAGAGATTTCCACACTCCTAAACATCCCTAGATCCACTGTTTCCGATGTGATAGTGAAGTGGAAACGTGAAGGGACACGTACAGCATAAAAGCAAATAGACCAACCTCTTCTGTTGACTGATAGAGACCGCCGACAGTTTAAGAGTGTCATAATATGTAATAGGGAGACATCTATCCAGAACATCACACAGAAATTCCAAACTGCATCAGGATCCACTGCAAGTAGTATGACTGACAGGCGGGAGGTGAGAAAACTGGGATTCATGGTCGAGCGGTTGCTCATATGCCACACATCACACAGGCAAATGCCAAACGAATCGTCGTTTGGTGTAAGGTGCGTAAACATTGGACTATTGCACAGTGGAAAGACGTTGTGTGGAGTGACGAATCACGGTACACAATGTGGCGATCCGATGGCAGGCTGTGGGTATAGCGAATGCTCAGAGAAAGTCAGCCAGAGTGTAGGGCCAACAGTAAAATTCGGAGGCGGTGGTGTTACGGTGTGGTCTTGTTTTTCATGGAGGGGGCTTGCACCTCTTGTTGTTTTGCATGGTACTATCACAGTACAGGCCTATATTGATGTTTGAGGCACCTTCTTGCTTCCCACTGTTGAAGAGCAATTCAGGGATGGCGACTGAATCTTTAAACACGATCGAGCATCTGTTCATAATGCACGGCCTTTGGCGGAATGGTTACACGACAATAACATCCCTATAATGGACTGGTCTGCACAGAGTCCTTACCTGAATCCTATAGAACTCCTTTGGGATGTTTTGGGACGCTGACGTCGTGCCAGGCCTCACCGACCGACATCGATACCTCTCTTCAGTGCAGCACTCCGCCGGTCGGTGTGGCCGAGCGCTTCTAGGCGCTTTAGTCTGGACCCATGCGACCGCTACGGTCGCAGATTCGAATCCAGCCTCGGGCATGGATGTGTGTGATGTCCTTAGGTTAGGTTTTAGAAGTTCTAAATTCTAGGGGACTGAAGACCTCACATGTTAAGTCCTATAGTGTCCAAAGCCATTTTGCTGCACTCCGTGAAGAATGAGCTGCCATTCGCCAGGAAACCTTCCAGCACCTGATTAAACGTATGTCTGCGGGAGTTGAAGTTACCATCAAGGCTAAGGGTGGGCCAACACCATATTGAATTCCAGCATTACCGATGGAGTACGCTACGAACTTGTAAGTCATTTTCACCCAGATGTCCGGATACCTTCGGCCACATAGTATAGGTATTCGCGGTAACTTCCTCACGCCACATACTACATGACATTTCACCCCAATTTCTACCCGTAACAGCAGCTTCAGACTTCCTACAGTGCTTCTCGCTTTGTAGCTATTACTACTACCGCGTGCTTAAAAAGCGTAACGCCCAGCCTGCCTACTAGCGACGCAGAAAGATCTATGAGACTTGGATAGAAAGCTTGCAACAGATTAAAGTCCGTGGCTGATACGTCTGGCAGGTTTTGTGGTTTTGAAGCGGTTTCTCATGCTCATTTAGCCAAATGCACAGCTGGCCGCCAGTTTCTGCCTCGGAAAATACTGTACACAAACTGTTAAAATACAAATACGCAACTAAAAAAGTCCACAAGATTCACAGACAGGTGGTGTACACGGGTCCCCTCTTTTTAGGTAACAGACTGCATCGACTGGAAGGGCATCCGCCTCCAAAATTAAACATAAATTTGTCAAATCTTAAGTACGGTGCACTTAATTCGTAGATGGCGTTAGCGTTAAAAAGAAGAAAAGGAATGAACGTATTTAAAAGTTAATAAATTTCTCTGCTTCTTATTCAAATTACCCAAGACAGGCTACACATAGCGAAGTTTCATTACGTTCATATTATCAGTTATTATTTTTATGGTCTTCAGTCCGAAGACTGGTCTGATGTAACTCTCTATGCTACTCTGTCCTGTGCAAGCCTCTTCTTCTCCGAATATCTGCTGCAACTTGTGTGCTTCTTAATGTGCTTACGTGCGTACTGAATTCATCACATTGAATCCGTCTAAGATTTTTGCACTCTACACTTCAGTCCAGTATTAAATTGGTGATCGCTTGATGTCTTAGAACGTGTGCTATAATCGATTCCTTCTTCTAGTCAGGATGTGCCACAAATTTCTTTTCTGCCCAAGTCTGTACAGTACCTTTTCGTTTGTTACATGATCCAGCCATCTAATGATTAGCATTGTTTGTAGCACCTCATTTCAAAAGCTACCCTTCTCTTCCTGTCTAAACTATTTATCGTCCACGTTTCATTTCCGTACATGGCTACGCACCAGACAAGTGTTTTCAGAACAGATGTCCTAGCACTTGAGTCTATATTCGATGTTAAGAATTTCTTTTCTTCAGAAATGGTTTTCTTGCCATTTTCAGTCTACATTTTATATCCTCTGTACTTCTGCAATCATCAGTTGTTTTGGTGCCGAAATTGCAAAACTCATCTACTATTAGTGTTACATTTCCGAATATAATTGACTCAACATCAAATGATTTAATTCGACTACATTCCATTATCCTTGTTTTGCTTTGTTGATGTTCATCTTACATCCTACTTACACATCACTGTCCAATCCGTTCAGCTGCTCTTTCAAGACCGTGCCGTCTCTAACAGAATTACAACGTCATTGGAAAACCTCAAAGATGTTATTTCTTCTCCCTGGTATTTAATTCCTACTCCAGGTTTTTATGTGGTTTCCTGTACTTGTTCCTCAAAGTTCAGACTGAATAATATCGTGGGCAGGCTGCAAATCTGTCCCAATCCCTTCTCAACCAATGCTTCCCTTTCCTACCGCTTGAGTCTTATAATTTCCGTCTGGTTTCTGTACAAGTTGTAAATAGCCTTTCGCACAATGTATTTTACAGCTGCTACCTTCAGAATTTTAAGGAGAGTATTCCAGTCACCACTGTCACAAGCTTTCTCTATGTCTACAAATGCTATAAACGTAGCTTTTTTTCTTAAGCTATGTCCGTATTGCCTCGACTGTTCCTACATTTCTCCGAAATCCAAAATGACCTTCCCCGAAGTCGGATTCTACCAGTTTTTTTTGGAAAGGACTGATTCTTCTGTGGAGCTAAGACTCTTGGAGGAAAGGTTCATCATTGTTTTTCCAGTCTCTTTAGGTTCTGTATTCTGCATGGTGGTGAGTGGGAGTTCTTGAGGGTAAGGTAAATGTTGTGGGTCTACGAGGTAGGGTTTTCAGCTATGAGGGGATATTTTGCACCCATGTCTTCTTAAGCTAATAATTCGGTAATTTTCACAAATCTCAGCGCTTCCTTTCTTTGGAATTGTAATTATTACATTCTTCTTGATGTCTGATGTTACTACGCCTATCTTATACAGCTTTCACACCAGATGCAAGAGTTTTCCCTTGCCTGGCTCTCCCAAGGCTATTAGCAGTTCTGACGGAATGTCTACTACTCGCGCGGCGTTGTGTAGGTTTCTCAGTGCTCTGTCAAATTCTTCTGGCAATATCGACTATCGGGTACAAAACGAAAGTTAATCACGCAATTCATATTGTAATGTCCCTACGTATTGTGAACTGACCATTCTATGATATATAGTGGTGTGCTTGTGTTGTTTACGTCACGTCTGTTATGTGACGTAAAGGGGATGCTTTATTTGTTGAATGTGCGTGTACAACACACTTATGTTTGTTTTAGTTGTGAATGAGAAAAAAACGTAAATCTTAGTAATGCAGTGGAGTGTTTAACTAATATTATTGTAATACTCTGGCCTGGCTGCGAGTGCCAGAAATGATGCAATACCATATTTTGCTGTGAAAAAAAGAGCATCTATGCCTTTGGTAATTTTGGTGATAAAGAATGCCTGTTGGACTTTTTTTCGGGGGGGGGGGGGGGGGTTGGGGTTCAGATACGTAGTTTGCATATTGACGTAATTTGAAATGCAGAGGAGATACAACTTGTAATCGCAATTATGAAGAATAAATAATTTATTTTGTGGAAATGAAGGTATATATCGTCTACGAACTTTTATTCGATGTTTTATCCCCGGACCTTAATAAAACGATTAGTGTCTTAAGCAATCTAGTGGATAGTGATTTATACGCAAACAATACTGGACGAATCTGCTACTATCACGATCTGAACGACGCGAAATACTTCTCCGTCTCTTTCGTGTTAAAGACGTTCCCTAAGCGACCAGTTTGTTAGTAAGCAGATATCATACTACCACTGTTGTTCCACCTTCTCATTCTTTCGGCGACTGTGAGTATTTAAGCTGCCACGAGAGAAGGAGTATTCATCGCTATTTGTAGCTGTTTCCTCCGATTTCTCCTGGCGTTCTCTGAGAACTGGAAAAACGGAAACCTTCGACCACCACCTCATCCTGTACCTAACCTGTTCTCTCCTCACAGTAGCCTCTAAGAAAGCATATTAATCTGCGGGCACGTTTTTTTACACATTTTTATATTAGACAGGTCAAAATTTTAAAATCTATGCATCTAGGCAAAAAATCAAAAAGTTTAAACGCAATGCCTATCTTACCTGTGTCAGTCAAAATTCAAGTTAATAAATTTTTCTATATGACGTTGCAGTTCATTTTAATACTTTTGCTTACCAATACGAAGTTAACAGTTTTACCTAAGCGAGCGCCACGGAGTAGACACTACTTGTTTCGGTTGCATACAGATTCTAAGGATTTCGCTGCTAGTATGAGATAGTACGGAGCATAAAAAACCGTGTCTGTAAGACTGGGACGCTGTGTTAATATAACTTAGAAAGAGAAAGATCCTAAGACCGAACCACTGGTGGACGAAATTAATTAAAATGAAAGAGACTTCAAAGCCTAATCATTGAAAAGAAAAGTAAGATACTGCACTGATAACATACACTGATATTTAAGTACTCTTCTTCATTGACTGTATATCAAAACAGAGGCTTGTGTGGAATCACAGGTGGTTAACGCAACGCTCTCATGTAAACTGGCTGTCGGTGTAGTCGATGCCTGGGAGTTAGGCAGCCCGGCTCACGTGCGTTCCGCGAGTGCTGGCCCCCCTGTGAGCGCGGCGCGGGTCGGCATCCCGGGCGGCAGCGGAGGCTGTGGCTGTGGCTGTGGCGGCGAGGCCGGCCGTGGCCACACCACGCCGGCTATTGATCAAAGCGCGCCCCGCACCTGATAGACGGCACGGACGCTCAGCCCGTCTCACGTCCGGAGCGGCCCAGCTCAGACCAGGTCGCACAGACTGCGAGTCGCCTTCTCCCACTTACCTCCCCACACCTTCTCTCACCACTCGCGGCTCAGAGTTGTCTCCTCGCAACACTTAGTTTACAGAGCAGTTATTTTAAAAAGTAGACCACAACCAACCATACCCCTATATTCCTTTCCCAAAAAACTTTTTTTTATTGATGTGGCATTATGTGGAGCATATGAAAAAATTGGTTTCTTACTTTTCACCTTTCTTTCTTTGCAGTAGTTTCTCGTTTTTTTCCTTATGTTCTTCTCTTCTTTCTTCTATTCATATTGTACCCATCCTTTCCGTTTCTTTTTTTCCTAGTTGCCCTTGAAACTTTTCACCTCTGCTCTCTTTTTCTCCTATTTCTTTCTTCATTAATCACATTCCAGTCAGTCCTGAGTGAACTCCTTTGGTCCGCGCCATTGATCTTTTTAGGTTTCTGTGAAAAAAAATTTTTACGTCTGGTGTTTTTAGGTGTCCAAAGAAGACGACACATCTCTTCCTGATTGTGTCTTCTATTCGTCCTATTTTTCGTGAACTTTATTACTTATCAATGCCACTTCTCACTGTCGTTTTTTAGTCCCACAATGACTTTCCTTTCCTTGTTTCCTATATTTAGGCTGTATTCAATGAAAGCCACATCTATAAAATTATGAATATATTTGCTGGCAGAGTAATATTGTACACAAATTCAGCGTGCAGAAGGTAGAGTTCTGTTTACAAAAGATCGCTGTTACAAACAGAATGGGGAAAGAAGAGCATATATAATCTTAAACAATCTCAGTACTAAGAAAAACTTCTGCTTAACACTATGGAAGCTTAAGCGATAAGAAAAATAAGAAAGCAGCTATATACACACGCCTAAGCACTGTGTCTTGCTGGTGTTAGGTAGCATAATTTTACATTAAAGGAATGTGACAATTTCTTATAGATGGCCACTAACGAATGCCACAATTTTAGATGTATACATTAAATATAAGATATGTAATGTATTAATGTAGCACAGAGACGTTGTATGTAGCTCTAATGTTCAGATGATAAGAGATAACAAAGTTTACTTCTGTTACCAAAAAGGTGGAGGACATGATAAATGGATGAAGTTGCTAAGTAACCTTCTTAGGTTGTATTATTTCACCTAGAGATATGAATTCCCAGTTATCATTTTTTAAATACCTTATTTTCCTTTTTTTACAAATTTTCTTATTTTCCTCCATTCCCTGATTACCTTTTCTTGTACACAGCTGAACGGCAGTGGGAACAATCCATGTCCTTTTCTTAACACCAATTTTCATCTCAAGACCCATGAAGGTTTCACCTCAAAATTAATTTTGCGATTTTGTACTTGTTACTTGTTAAACGATTTCCACTACCTTGCTGTCAACTTCTCACTCTTTTAAACCATTGATTGGGTGGTTGGTTGGTTTGAATAGAAATTAAGCCACTGAACAACGTTTCCCAGTCAATCGAATAACATGTACTCCTGACGTCTACAAAAGTTCGGCTCTCGTTCTTCTGTGTCTGATCACAAATTTCAGATTTAAGATTCACACAGCATCGTCCACCATTAAATCCTCCTTGGTACTCCCCTAATTACTAATCTAGTTGGCCTTTAATCTGTTTTGTAATGCTTTTGAAAGAATTTTGTAGGTCACCAGAAGCATGGAAATTCCTTTAGTTGTTGAGTCTAGTTTCATTTTTATTATTAAATATTAATTGATTAAACGAAGCCGGCCGAAGTGGCCGTGCGGTTAAAGGCGCTGCAGTCTGGAACCGCAAGCCGCTACTGTCGCAGGTTCGAATCCTGCCTCGGGCATGGATGTTTGTGATGTCCTTAGGTTAGTTAGGTTTAACTAGTTCTAAGTTCTAGGGGACTAATGACCTCAGCAGTTGAGTCCCATAGTGCTCAGAGCCATTTGAACCATTTTTGATTAAACGAACTTGCAGTAATGAGCCAGAATATCATAACAATAATTCACCGCGAGACTAAATGATGCCTTTTGATGTTGCTGGCACAAGAGACGATAAGTAAAATCTATCAGCGAAGCAGATGTATTTGAGGAAATCCATTAAGAATGTTAGGTGTCGGGAGTTTGGACACCTTGCATGTCGTGTGCCTCAGTTTTACGTGTCGTTTTTAGTATTGCAAGACACTGGTTTTGCAACATGGGACAGGTTTTTGTGTGAATATTCCACGTGTTTGAGATTTAATATACGTGGAATCAAGAGTGACGAGAATAATTCCTTTTGCTTGTTTACATTAGGCAAACAGGGTGGAAGTGTAACTGGAGGGGAAGCAAGTTTCAGTTAGCCACGCTGTGACATAATGGTTTACAGAGTTACAGCCTAGTCAAGGTCGAGCGCAGGTGAGGGGCACGACAGAGAACTGGGGGAGGGGCAGAATATCACATGAGCGGCACTTGAGGACATTGATAACAGGGGCGGGGGGGGGGGGGGGGGGAACAGACCTGGCTGTTCACTCGAAAGCCAGCCAATTATACTACACTGTACTTATTAAGTCATTTGCTGATTAGGCAGCCATGGCTACTAGTAATGGAAGAGCGACAGCCATTGAAAGTTCCAGCCAGTGTCAAACCCCACTGGAGAGGGTAGGAAAGCTAGGCTGAGGAGATATGCAACTGCCCAGCGCGACGGGCACTTTCCCTTGAGAATCTGCCGAGTGTGGTCGGAGGGAATCCCTCTCTGACGTGGCAACAGGGAAAAGAGATACATTGGCGTGAACACTTGTGCATCACAAGGTAAAAAATGCAGCACGCCATTAAATGTAAATGTCGTGTGACAAGCCAGTTTTTACTCCAGTGATACGAAGCTCAACGTTGGAAGACCTGTCCCACTTTTAGTATTTCCCGAAATTATCGTATTTCTTTCGGGCGCTCGTTGGCCATGTATGGTTAACATTTGTGAGGCGGTAATACGGTTCAGTTCGACATTAAGATGGTCTTCATCCAGATGCTCTCTCTGCCACTTAAAATAATTAACTATCCTGAATTTTGTGATATTATTGATTCTTTATATTCTATGTAACTTGAGATATTTAATACCAGGATCCCCTTGTCTGAACAGGCGATACTGAGATTGATTTTGTGATTGTTATGACACTACATGTGCAAAAGTGATTAGTTACAAGGAATAGTTGTGTATATTCTAAAATATAGGTCCCCATCCTACCTCATTGGCATACTTTAGGAAAATTGATGGCAGCTATTCTTCTGAAGTGTAGCACGCAATAGCACGATTCCTTACAGGCTATGCTCGCGAAGTGGAATCGTGCACACAATGCAAACATAGCATTCATTTATTAAAAACCAGAGGCGTGTTTAGAAGATTTGTGACTGCCATATAGGGCAGATGATGATGGTCCAGCGTCTGGGAATGTGCATATTGGCAAAGGTGGTCGGCGGCTCATATGCTGCTGTCATCGGAATATGTGAGAAATGGTTGAAGAACGGTGAAAGCACGACAAGGCGACAAGCTGCTCGATGTCCACCCCTCAGTACAGGACGTGGATGCTTGCCCTCTCTGTGAAGCGGGAGAGTCGCGATCTGTGTCAGACATGATGATACACTGCAGTGCTGGTACGGACACACGTATTTCAGAGCACACTGTGAAGCACACGCTGTTGAACATAGAAACCTGCCGCAGGCGACCCCAATGTTCTCCCATGTCGGTGTAGCGACGTCGTCATTTCCGACTGCTGTGGTCACGGGATCATCGAGACTAGAACATAGCTCGATGCATACGTGTTGTCTAGTCGGATGAATTACGCTTCTTGTTGCACCAGGTCGATGTTAGTCTACGGATACACCGCCTTCTCGAAACATAGACAGCGATACGGACGCAGGAGACCGTATTATATTACGGATGAAACTGACCTGTGCTTCCGTGGTGATGGAAGGCAATCTGACAGCGGTGGATTACGTGAATATTAGTGTGGTTCACATGTAGTCAGTCACGCTTAATATCTTCCCCCATAGGGATCAGAAAAATTGTTCCTCTCAGAAGGCCAGAATCGTGTTACAGCGGTCTGACGAACATTACAGTGAACTCGTGTCAATGCCTGGGACAAAAAACTGGCACGGTCTGAACATGATAGAACTAATCAGGAAATTGCGTGACATGTGCGTTAACATACGTTGATACATAAGGAAATCTATTATAAATTGTACCTCCTTTCTAAATTGTACCATTAACATACCTATTAAACTGCATGAGGATGCTGCCTGTTGGACAGAAAGTGTATTAGGTTATATCTAGCTGTTGTACGCGACCAGTTCGATAAAATGTTCAGAATTTTTACTAATTTTGAGTAATTAAAGTTTATTTTGCGGTCTGAAAAAGTAAATATTTCTTTGAGAAGCTAAGCATCTGTTTTCTTACACGTATGTAAGTCTATTTACAATTCATGTAGTATATAATTATTCTTATTCACTGGTCAAACAGCAGTGGAACATTTAAAATCGGTCTGGTAAAGCGTCATCTTTTAAATTGTATCACCGAATTTCTTTTAAACCGTACCGGTACATTTTATATTAACGTTGCCAATAATGAAAATATATATACAGGACGTATATTTGCGGGTTATGTTTCGAAGATCGAAATTCGCTAGTTTTATTGATTAATTTTATTTAAGCACGAAACAAAAAACTATGTTAACTCAATTACGAGTATTTTCAAAATGTAATGTATTGCTTCACTTCACGTGCTGCATCACTTTGCTGAAACACATAATCATAAGACTTGCTATTTGGCAGTCATGATGAAAACAAGTCTGCGTAGTATAATTATGACGTTTTCTTTGCAAGAATAAAATCAAGGCATCTTCTTACTAGAGTCCCAAATGACTAAGTGGTGGGTCACATTCAGCTACATGAATCCCACATCTTTGAATGATCTCTAGCCGACTTGCAAAGGTTATTCCTTGTTTTAACAGAAAAAATTAGAATTTAAAATGTAACGACAGGTAGACAACAGTTTATAGTTTCCAGTCCCGCCATACTGGATTATCCTTGCGAAAACCAGAAGCTACTTAGACAGCTAGAGAATTTGGCTTCGAACAGAGACGCTTTCATTACTTTAGTTAAAGTTCTTTCTGATCTAGATGACGAACACGGTTTTCAGGCTATTCAGATATTAAGTATTGACGTGACGGCCTAAAGCACAGAAACCTCAAAAGGTCATCGAGGGAACATAACAAGTGTTGAAAGTGGGACAGATAACACTAGCACTGGTCGTTTCAGTGCTTCTGTCTTGTGTGTGCCTCAATGCAAGTGTTTAAGGAGAAACTATTTTCAAATTTTAAAATCTGGAGTTACATCTGGTACCAAATTTGCCATTCCAGACGGTAGTTGGCTGACTAGTGTATTATTCGTTCATTGGATTGGCAGTTTATCGAAACTGTAGGACCCGATTGTAACATAATGGTGTTACTAACGTTAGTCGGACGTACAACATACACAAAAAATCGTATAACTATAACTTTAGCTAGCAGTAATGGCTTAATCATGTTTTTCCTGCCTCCAGTAGTCTCATCGTGTTTTGGTCTCCACACCCCAGTCACAGGTTACAGTCAATAAATATTGGAAATGGTTCAAATGGCTCTGAGCACTATGGGACTCAACTGCTGTGGTCATTAGTCCCCTAGAACTTAGAACTACTTAAACCTAAGTAACCTAAGGACATCACACACATCCATGCCCGAGGCAGGATTCGAACCTGCGACCGTAGTGGTCGCGCAGTTCCGGACTGCGCGCCTAGAACCGCGAGACCACCGCGGCCGGCAATAGATATTGGATTTTTTAACCCAGATGCCGCTTATTCCAACCAAAAGTTTGACAAATGGATTTGTCCAAAACCTGACAAGTCGGAAGAGAATTGTTCTACTGTTAGGAGAGCAATGTGGGAAGACTGAAAGCGTAAAAAATGCTATCAGTTGATTCTCCAAAACTGTAATCTGGCCGGGATTAGAAGTTTTTAGGCGACTGAATGCAAACAAGAGTCACAATCTAGAAATGAGGCAGAGGAATGAGTGGGCAGACACGAAATCCTACGCACATGAAGCAAGACTAAAGGAAATGATGCACTCCTGAATTCAACGACTACAAAACAGACCTGTGGTGGGACACTGTCAATAGACACACAAGGTATCACCCCTATCCCACCTCTACGAAAAAGAAGCAGAACATGTGTTGATAAGACCACGAAATATTGGTAGAGTTAATATTTCAAAAAGTATTATTGGTACAGTTCAATAGAAGACTCTCTTTTTATGTTGCGATGGAACTTTTTATGTTGCGATGCAACTTTACCCATTTATTACATCCTCCACCTTTTTGGTAACAGAAGTAAGCTCTGTTATCTCTTATCTTCTGCACATTAGAGCTACACACAGCATCACTGTGCTACATAAATGTATTACATATCATATATTTAATGTATGCATCTAAATTGTTGCATTTGTTAGTGGCCATCTATAAGAAATTGACACATTCCTTTAATGTTGGTTTACTGTCACGTTAGTAAATTCTGCAGTCCATTAATTCTTACATCACAAGAGTCTTTAGTATGTGTAATTGGTTGAGTCTGAATATACTCTTTCGACGGTGTCACTTTTTGTCATCTAAGAATCAAAAACTTTGAACTACTTTTTTTCGGAAAGTATTGTGGGAGGACACGTTTCCCCTGTCCCCTTGATTATTACGCTATGCGAGAAACTGGTTTCTCTCCAACTCCGCAAAGTTACTGATATTACAGGGCGTACGACGTGGTACGTTAATACTTCCTCATTTTACAGTATTTCACAGGCGAATGATTCAGTTTCCTAATTGCTTTGCCAGAGGCACTCTAGTCATTGTTTTAACTAGGTGATCACATCTGCCTTAACGCCACAACTACGAGCAAAATATTGCGCTCTACATTAATTGTCGGAACGTGTAACGCGCCCCGTGGTATCTGCAAGCTTTCCGCACTAGTTCGCGCCTGTAGTGCCATCAAGGGCAGTGGATCACTCTCGCCATGATTTATCACCCCCGAGTCAGTCGTTTGGCGGAAATTTAAACAGCTGCGTTTCTCTGGCCTGTCGACGGGAAGCGTTCGCGGAACAAAACTCGCCAGCGATTGCGGCATCGATCACTGTGCCGGCGCATCTGGGCATAATAGAATACGTCAATTAGCTAATATAATGATTGAGCTGCGGTGGTCGGGCGCAGTAATTAATGCGAGCGACGACGCGTCGGCCATTGTGTGTGGCCCACACACACGCACGCACACCATTGCGTGTCACGGCCACAGTAGAATGCAGATGAGTGCGGGCAAATGGACCGGCGTGGGACGCGCGCAGATGGCCGTCAGCTGAGCAGCACTGCGCCGGTCAAATGGGGCGAAGTCCGTAATTAAAACCGCATCTGGCCGCTGCCACAGTGAAGACGGAAACCTTGCAAAGGGGTGCGACAGCGGAGAAATTCCTTTTTCATAAACGACTATGTTGGCTATAATTTCTTCAAGCACCATTTCTACTGCAGCCGAAACAATTGCGCTAATTAACAAAAGCTTTTTGAGGGTTTAATGCATTAACGAGTGAGCTTTTCACTAAAACAACATGTAGTATCCTGTGCCTTCATTCAAAAGGAGGACATCGATATTGAAACAAATACAATAAACTCTGACAGTCACTAACTTTCATCGCGAAATAATATTTTTGCTAAATCTTCCATTATGTTCATATAACCGTCATGTTGCTCCAAATGACGAGCTGTATGACCATTTAGAAAATTTCCTACAACACCAAAACCTGAGACTTAATTGACGATTACAGTAAACATTACATGTTTTAAGACCTAATTTTCGTTCAGGAAATACTCACTATTAAGTATATGTTCTCTCTAAAACAGGAGATAGAAAAAAACTTAAATAAATATGGATACACATTTAGTGTTCAGACTTCAAAAAATCATATCACAATGTCCCACTAACCACGCTGTATGAAGCAATGAAACTATATGGCACTGACCCATTATGTACTATAAGTATATATAACACATACAATGATGCTGATGGAAGTATAAGAGTAAGATGTTTAATCTCTAAATCGTTTACAATAAAGAAAATCATTTTTCTTCGTCTCCAGCATTATTCTTAATTTATCTATGAATCGCTGTGCAGGACTGGAAAAATAATGCAGAAGACCGAGAATCCAGATTGAAGCCCACAGTGGATACTCATTAATTCGCATGTGATCACGCTATGGTTGGAGCGGGTGAAAAACGTAACTCTTACAAAGTGAGGAAATTAATAGAAGTATAGGCCTATAGTAAACTGGGGCTGGAGTTGAATATCAAGAAGACAGGATGCTAGACTACGGGAAAGCAATCAGTGGATCTCGAAATATCATGTAATGTAACCACTGGTAATTGTGAAAGCACCACTGATAATTGTGAAAGTTAAAAATACCTAGGGAGTGTAATCACTGAAGCTGGATCACGTTAACATGAGAAAGAGATTCAGCTCAGGAATGAGAGAAATATCAAACGATCTCCCTTTCGTGGTTAACGAAAATCGGACTGAAAACGAAATATTTGTATAAAAAAATCTCCCATTTTTCGGAGTGCTGGCCGGTTACGGTGACAAACCGTAAGAAGAATCAAGCCGTAAAAATGGTATTCCTAAGACGATCATCAAGGATCTCCAGTTGGAACAAAGAAAAATTAGGATGCGCAAGACATAACACACAACAAAGATACCACAATGTATGAAGTTTCTATGATGACACAAAACCCATTTCCTATAATTAACATAAACAAAAACTATAAGAAAGGTTACTTTAACACTGTCTCCATATTGCGTCGGTAAAATCTGTAATTGTTAGTCCATATTGTGCGGTCTGTAACCTGAATCCAAGATTAAAAATAAAAAAAAATCAACATAGTATTACTATTACTATTATTATTAATATTACTAATATTACTATTTATTATTATTATTATTATTATTATTATTATTTCTCTTTCCTGTCTCAGACGTTATGTCTGGTTAAAAATGGAAAGTGACGCGGACCTTGATCAAGCGTGACTTCCTTTTAACTGTATGGTATATGTTACATTGCATTTAGGAACTTTCGGGTAGTTGAACATGTATCAATAATTACAGATTTCTGTAGTTATATATATACGTTCGGATGTAGCTGTATTGCGTTGATGTACTGGTGGATATTGTGTGGTATGACTCCTGTAGTTGATAGTATAATCGGTATAATGTCAACTTGATCCTGATGCCACATGTCTTTGACTTCCTCAGCCTGCTGGATGTATTTTCCAATTTTTTCTCCTGTTTTCTTCTGTATATTATTTGTATTGGGTATGCATATTTCGATTAGTTGTATTAATTTCTTCTTTATATTCGTGAGTATGATGTCAGGTTTGTTATGTGGTGGTGTTTTATCTGCTATAATGTTTCTGTTCCAGTACAATTTGTGTTCATCATTCTCCAGTACATTTTGTTGTGCATACTTGTATGTGGGAACGTGTTGTTTTATAAGTTTACGTTGCAAGGCAAGCTGTTGATGTATTATTTTTGCTACATTGTCATGTCTTCTGGGGCATTCTGTATTTCCTAGTATTGTACATCCGCTTGTGATGTGATCTACTGTTTCTATTTGTTGTTTGCAAAGTCTGCATTTATCTGTTGTATTGGGATCTTTAATAATATGCTTGCTGTAATATCTGGTGTTTATTGATTGATCCTGTATTGCAATCATGAATCCTCCCGTCTCACTATATATATCGCATTTTCTTAGCCATGGATTGGATGCGTCTTGATCGATGTGTGGCTGTGTTAGATGATACGGGTGCTTGCCATGTAGTGTTTTCTTTTTCCAATTTACTTTCTTCGTATCTGTTGGTGTTATGTGATCTAAAGGGTTCTAGAAGTGGTTATGAAATAGCAATGGTGTAGCCTATGTATTTATATGAGTGACTGATTTGTGTATTTTGCTAGTTTATGCTCGTTCTATAAAGAATTTTCTTAAATTGTCTACCTGTCCATAATGTAGGTTTTTTATGTCGATAAATCCCTTCCTCCTTCCTTTCTGCTTAATGTGAATCTTTCTGTTGCTGAATGTATGTGATGTATTCTATATTTGTGGCATTGTGATCGTATAAGTGTATTGAGTGCTTCTAGGTCTGTGTTACTCCATTTCACTACTCCGAATGAGTAGATCAATATTGGTATAGCATAGGTATTTATAGCTTTCGTCTTGTTTCTTGCTGTCAATTCTGTTCTCAGTATTTTTGTTAGTCTTTGTCTATATATTTCTTTTAGTTCTTCTTTAATATTTGTATTATCTGTTCCTATTTTTTGTCTGTATCCTAGATATTTATAGGCATCTGTTTTTTCCATCGCTTCTATGCAGTAGCTGTGGTTACAATTATTATTATTATTATTATTATTATTATTATAGACGTTCGTTTAACACCTAGTAACAAGTTTCATTTTCTTCTCTTTGTCAGCAGTCTCTTCTTTTCCCAGTACTTCTTTTAAATATCGCTGCGATTTTTTTTCTGTCAATGTTCTTCTGGTCTTTATAATTCATCTTTGGACTTGAAATGCTTGCACATTTTGTATTCAGGTACCAAACATATCCCATTCTACCAAGAGAGCTTCTAGGGTGTTTAATCTCTTAAGGTCTTTCTCAGATTTATAATCTACAGCCTGGGAATCTTTATATTACAGAGGTAATCATATATTTGTATAAGCAGATTGAAACGACGAATGAAAATTTGTACCAAGTCTGGTATTGGAATCCTTGGTTTTGGTACAATTTTAATTCGTTGCTTCAGTCTAGATAAATACATCATAGATAACCGAGACTTGAAAAGATCTCCGGAAAATCATTGTTTAATTTTATCACATATTTGTTTCGATACTATTTTTTTGTCCATTTTGTACAAGTGTCCAAGAAATATCAGCCTTCTTTTCCCCTTGGTCCCCGAGAGCCTCTCTGCTCTTAGTTGCTCTGCAGTTTGCGGCTGGCAACAGTCTGGATTATTATTATTATTATTAATAATAATAATAATAATAATAATAATAATAATAATAATATCATCATCATCATTATCATCATCATAGATTTTCTTTTGCGGGTGGTGTATTGTAAGTGGAGCATACGAAAATTGTACATCTATAGGGATATCATTTGTCACGACATAACTGACAATAAATATAATCATAACATGTAAGCTTTCACGGCAGGCGTCTTCATTAATTAAAACTTCCGGGCTCAATTGACGTGGTCCATATCTAAAATTACTTCTCCTTCCTGACGTTTCGTTGCCAACTGCGGGAAACATCTTCTGAGGTGAGTCGACGACTGGCTGCTAGGCGCTGGTGGTCCCGCTTATATAGAGCGCTTAAATGGCGCCACCACTCGTCATGTGCTTTCGACTTTAAAACTATCTCTGGCTAGTGCCATAGCTCTCGATTACAGGTAATCGATTGTCACTTCGTTGGTACAAAGTCGACCGCCATATCTTTTTTAGTTTTAATGCTTCTTCTTTTCTGAAAATTATTTCCGTGCTTGTAGATCTGTATAGCTTCTCTATACATGCGAGTATAATAATGTGAGGTCCTAGCTATCACGTTTGTCTCACCAAATTTTATTTCGTGATCATCGTCTTTGAAAACGTGTTCCGCTACAGCTGATTTGTCAATCTGTCCCAATCTACAGTTCCTTTCGTGTTCCGTTAGGCGGGTATTAACACTCCTTTTAGTTGTTCCAATATAAACCATGCCAGAGCTACACGGAATTTTATACACTCCTGGGGTAGCTAAGGGGTGTCGTGCGTCTTTCACCGATCTTATACTGTCACTAATTTTCCTGGTAGGTCGAAAGATTGTCTACACTTGAAACTTGGCCAAAACTTTACCAATACGGTCCGTGATGTTATGAATAAATGGAAGACAAACTTTTCGAGCCGACGGTTGTTGTTGTCGTGTATTTTCGGACACTTTTCTTCTATGGTGGAGTGCTCGATCTATTTCGTTGTCAGTGTACCCATTTCTCTTGAAAGCTGTTCGCCAATGGCTTAATTCATCTTGTAAGTAAATTGGCTCACAGATGTTATTAGCTCTGTCCACTAAAGTTTGTATGACTCCTCTCTTCTGCCTAGGATGATGATTCGAATTCTTATGTAGGTAACGATCGTTGTGTGTCTTTCCTATATACCTTGTGCCCTAAAGTCCCATCTGCCCGTTTAATAACCAATACATCAAAAAAATTTAGTTGTCCATTACTCTCTTTCTCGATGGTGAATTGTATCTTTGGATTGAAACTGTTTATGTGCACCAGTAACACTCTCAGTTCCTCTTCAGCATGATTCCATTTCACAAAGGTGTCATCCACGTATCGATACCATTTGAAAGGGCTTTTTTTGGCCGACTGCAGCACCTGTTGTTCGAAAAATTCCATAAATAGATTAGCAATAGCAGGGCTTAGAGGGCTACCCATGGCCACCCCATCAGTTTGTTCGTAAAACTCTTTGTTATATTGAAAATAAGTCGAGGATAGACAATGTCGAAAGAGAGCTATTATATCAGTAGGAAACGTATCAGCTGTGTCAGAAAGAGCTTCGTCAACAGGGACCATGGTGAACAGGGATACTACATCGAAACTGACAAGGATGTCACATGGACTAACTGTGATCTCCCTCAGCTTTCGATAAAATGCATGGAAATTTTAATATGTCATTTTACCTATATACGGTTGCAAAAAAGAAGCAAGATATCTAGCCAACTCTTTAGTAGGAGCCCCAATGTCACTTACTATCGGTTTCAATGGGACACTGGGCTTCTGTATCTTAGGTAACCCATACAGTCTAGGAGGATAAGCTCCAGTTTTGCAAAGGCATCTTTTATCTTCTGTAGGAATGGAAGAGCTTTTTATTAATCGCTGGTTAGCACTTAACACTTTCGTTGTAGGGTCCTTTTCCAGTTTTTTATCGGTGGTAGGATCCAAGAGGTCACTGATCTTTCTATGATAATCCTCACTCTTCAGCACGACAGTAGCATTACCCTTATCAGCAGTAAGTACAATAATATTCCTGTCCGCATTAATCTCCCGTAACGCATTCTTTCTCCTAGGGATAAATTACTGCTGGGTGGCTTGGCTTTACGTAATATCCTGACTGTTTCCATCCTGATTTCATCTGCAGAATGCGGTGATATCAAACGAATCCCTGCATCTATATTGGCCACAATATCTTCCGTGGGTATCTGTGATGGAGTGATGGCAAAATTTCCTCGTTTCGAAAGAACAGAGACTTCCTCCTTGGATAGTTCTTTCCCGGGCAAGTTGATAACTGTATGGGAATTGTCTGTAATCAATGTTTCCGGTTTTTTTAAATCCTCAAACGTCTTCTTCTGCCTATTACAAGACACTACTGCGCTAAGTTCCATAGATCTAAATGTTAATCTATCCACCTTATTCCAATCACACAACCGCATAGTATTGTCAATACGTAAATGAAGATTTAACAGTTGACTACTAGTTACCGCAAGTCCTCGACGTGTTTGATGGATCCGCTCCCGCAGCATCGCCAATTCCATGCGTAAATAAATACGGTTCGCTTTCGCTGTATGGAACATTCTTCTCGCCTTCAAAAACTTCGGGATTGTCCCGGTGTCACGACAACGTAGCAAAAAGTGAGTGAGCAAAGTTGTTGAGCTTTCTTCATACGTGGAGAGAGCTAGTAACATCTGTGAGCCAGTTTACTTACAAGATGAATTAAGCCATTTGGGAACAGCACTCCACCATAGAAGAAATGTGTCCGAAAATATACGACGACAACAACAACCGTCGGCTGGAAAAGTTTGTCTTCCATTTATTCATAACATCACGGACCGTATTGGTAAAGTTTTGGCCAAGTTTCAAGTGGAGACAATCTTTCGACCTACCAGGAAAATTAGTGAAAGTTTAAGATCTGTGAAAGACGCACGACACCCCTTAGCTACGCCAGGAGTGTATAAAATTCCGTGTAGCTCTGGCATGGTTTATATTGGAACAACTAAAAGGAGTGTTAATACCCGCCTAACGGAACACGAAAGGAACTGTAGATTGGGACAGATTGACAAATCAGCTGTAGCGGAACACGTTTTCAAAGACGGTGATCACGAAATAAAATTTGGTGAGACAAACGTGATAGCTAGGACCTCACATTATTATACTCGCATGTATAGAGAAGCTATAGAGACCTACAAGCACGGAAATAATTTTAATAGAAAAGAAGGATTAAAACTAGACAAGATATGGCGGTCGACTTTGTACCAACGAAGTGACAATCGATTACCTGTAATCGAGAGATGGCACTAGCCAGAGATAGTTTTAAAGTCGAAAGCACGTGACGAGTGGTGGCGCCATCTAAGTGCTGTATATAAGCGGGACCTCCAGCGCCTAGCAGCCAGTCGCCGACTCACCTCAGAAGATGTTGCCCGCAGTTGGCAACGAAACGTCAGGAAGGAGAATATATATATATATATATATATATATATATATATATATATATATATATATATATATATATGGACCACGGCAATTCAGCCCGGAAGTTTTAATTAATGAATAAATATCATTTTTTATATAATGTCGACGACGCAAAGGTAAAGAATAGTATAAATGCAAAATCTGACCTGACTTGATACAGGGTTTATGATTATCTGATTATATGGATTTTACAGAAGCTTTTCGTAGGAATACCCTCATTTCCATATGTTGATAATAATCATTTGAAAATAGCACCCATGAAAATTAATTTCTTAATGATATTTTTATTTGTGAGAAAATCTTTTTGTTATTGAATATAGGTGAACCCATTATGCAAATGAAATTTTAAGAGAATATACTTATTTAATTAATTGTTAACATCCTGTCAGTTTGTGAACCAACAATTAAATCCACAAATACAAGAGTATTTATAGATATTTCGTTTTCTCTATAGAAGTTATCTTCACATTGGGACATAATAGAGTGTAAATCGCAACGACAAGGAAATCCAAAATGATTTGTAGATGCCACTAACCAACAAGAACACGTTCACGGAGGAATTAAAAAAAATTATCACAACGTACTGGTTCCTATCTGCATATCTCAATAAGTACCCTCCTCTTTTGGCACATCGGGCGAAATACGAGTATGTAGGATGGAGACACTGTAATTCGTGTGCAGCATTAACAGACACCATGTGGTTGGATCCTGCAGCCCTTGACTGTAGGAAAACAGGGCCAGCGTAGAAGCTGGAGATGAAAGACCACTATGGCTGTCGGTGGAGTTGGGCTGTTAGCGGTCAGAAAGACATTCACTTCTCCACCCAGGGCGTGATTGCTGCGATATGGCGGTCAGCTACCAGGTGTATGTCCTATGTACAGTCCGGGTTTTATTTATTTCGTACCAGAATACATCAGTGGTTTTCATTTTATTCATT